>NC_071506.1:70656569-71336212 GCF_027887155.1 Malaclemys terrapin pileata | reverse complement strand
TCCTAACTTGTTCCCCTGGCAAACTCTGTCTCTACATATACCTCACTGAACTCTTGTTCCAGGTCTTGTCTTGCCTGTCTCTAGTGCAGGACATTTTGAAGAGCTTGCAGGCAATGTTTCTAAAATGCCATATACGTTTACAGTGCTATATTAATTATTAATATGATCACAAATTAATATTATTTCCCACAAATTTATGAATCCTTATAAAATACTTATCCTTTTTGTTTTCTATCTCATCATGTTGGCTCTCACCTTGTAATGTACTTTCCAGTTTGCTGAAAGCATGATAATGAGGCATGCATAATTGAAATGAAAATCTTTTTAGAACCCCTTCTGATTGACTATACTGTGAAGCATAATCAAGGACTTCTGAAATTACACAAAAGTACACATGATGATGCACAGCAAAAATCTGGGGCTCTGCATGAGTTGCTTAGTGGTTGATACACGTCCTGAAAATTGCTTTAATTATGAAAAAAATAGCAGGGATACACAACTGGGCACTGAAATCAGTAATCTTGCATTTGAACCAGAAAGGAACTTTGTGAATGAAATAAAATGAAAGTGCTAGAAGTTGGAAGCATTTTGTTCTGGAAATGGTCTCCAAATGAGCAGTTTAAAACCTGTAAGAACAAAAATCTTGTCATCCTAGTTACATCAACTGTAAACAGAAGCACTATTGATGCAGCATCCCCATTGATATCAATATTTATGCACTTATCTTGCAGATTGAAGATATTTTCCCTTAACTTTTGAGAGAGTGATTTCTGGACATTAAGCAATTACTTTCTGAATACATGCATAATTCCATAAACATCTATGTTGTCCTTTCCAAGGGCAAATTTCCTTTGTTTATTAGAGAACAGTTTAACATATTATACTTTATCCCTCAAAATTATGTAATTGTATAGACCATATTACAGAGACATATACTAATAATGGACAATTATTAACAAATATTTCATCCCCAAAGCTGTGTTAAAAGAATGGGAAGATTGCAAAGTCAAGCTCTGAAGAATTAAGAAATGCCAGCATTTGGGTTGCCTTTACAGTCTTAATTTGGTACTTTTGTGCATGTGCATTATGATAGTCTTTAATTACATGATCACATACTATTTGTTCCACAGGACCCCTGCCTCCAATGCAATAGGACAGAAAGTGCTCACGGAATGTGTGGCTATTTAAATGCTTCCCTTTCTCCTCACCATTCACTGTGCTCCCCGCTCCCGCTCCCCAATGCCTTATTTACTGCACATCACTGAAACCTTGCACTGAATACAATATTAATTTCTTTCTGGGCTTTTCTATACTGCTGTCATCATAATATCCGAGTGCTTCTCAAGCATTAATGGGTTTATCTTCACAACACACCTGTGAGGTGAGGGGTGTTATTTATTATCCTTATTTTACACAGGCAGAACTGTGGCATAGAGAGATTAAGGCCAAAATTGTCAAATGTCACCTAATTTTGGAGGCTCCGTTTGAGAAGGCTATGGCCTGACTTTTCCCAAGAGTATTGTATAGCATTTCACATGTTCAGAGCAGAACTCCCATCGACTTCAGTTGCAATTGTAAGTGCTCAGCACTTCTGTAAATCAGACCCCAGGTGTCTCAACTTGGGCAATCAGTATGAGGGCCACATAGTAGCCACAGGTGAAAAGGTTAGTTTAAGTGATTTGTCCAGCATCCTTTGGGAATTCTATGACAGAGGCAGGGATGGAATCCAATTCTCTAGCATAGCGCTGAATTGCCTTTAGCACAAGACCATCCCAACTGCTGCAACGGAGGAGAGGCCCTACAGACAACAGACTCATTCACTTCACAACTCTGGTTGGTCCCCAGAGCACAGACTGTCTTGTGGACTGAATCAGGCAGAGGTCCCGTGGAAAAAAAATAGCGTGATCATGTAATTACAGACTGTATCATAATGCCTACACACAACGGAGATTAATTAAAATTGCACGGGCAACCTTAATACTGATTTATTCTAACTTGTGATTGTTTTGTGTACAACGTTAGCATTCTTTTTAAAATTATTTTATTCTGGGATGTAACTTCCGAGGTTTTTAAATGCAAACTGAAAAACCAGACATCCCAACTCTGCTGATGACCCAAGGTGGGGAGCAACATGGTTCCATGTTGTGGATGTCTGGATCCACAGTACAGTCCTCTGTTGCTTGAGCTAGCAGAGTAACTGGTAGCAATAGAAATTTATCTTCTGTGTGGACCAGCTGAAAGAGAAGTAGAGACACACTTTGCCTATTGGGTTTTACAGCTATTTGGTGGCCAGCATAGAAATACCAAGACCCTGGAATCCTAGGTTCAATTTCAGGTCTGTAGAGGAATGTTAGATTATTCTGCTCCCACCCCTACTTTCCCTGTCCCATTCTGTCTCGGTCATTCCACTCTCCAACTCCTGTCCTTTCCCCTCCTCTTCTATTCTTCTACCCCTTCCTGTCTTTGCCCCCTGCCCATTTTTCTCAGGTCAGCTCCTATCTTCTCCTCCCTCTCTGTTGCGGCTCTCTTCCCCCCTCCATGTGCTCCTTTTTCTAACCTCCCTTCCCTAGACTCCTATCTCCCCCCCCCACCAATCTCCTATATTCCATCTTACTCTGTTTATTCTTCACCTGTCTGCATTCCAATCAGGTTGCCTCCTCTTTCTCCTCTAAGCTACTTAAGCACCTGAATGTGGGGTGGAGGGGGAGAGAGGAAGAAGAGAGGGAAAAGAAACTGAGTACAGTAGAAATGGCACCAGAATAGCCCCCTGCGACTGAAAGGAGCAATTTCCGGAAAAGTCCTGCTCAACCCCAGGAGCATGTAGGGGCTGGGAGATGATGGAGCGTGCTCTGTGCAGATGGAACCTTTTGAGAATTTAGATGCCAAATTCTAACAAGTCTCTACTAAATATGTGCCAACTGATATTTTTTTCAGAGGCTCATAACTTGGTCAGCTTTGGTCAAATCTTCATGTGGATGGCAAAAGACTAATCCCTGACACAAAAGCACCTCCTTGCTTAATTTCAGGGCCCTGTTCCAAAGCTTTGAGGGGCTAGAGCTTCTCAATTAAATTCTTATTAAAAAATATTAACACGGACAAAGCAACATAGTGTTCTTTACCTGTTCTCGGAAATGGCTGAACCATTGTAGGGGCAACTTTACAAAATAATCACCTGGAGGCAGACAACTGGCATGGCAGATTTCAGCCAGAACAGTTTACACAACTGAAAACAGGGTCTCAACTGGAAGGTGGTGAGCAACGTTAAATATAGGTGCTGCTACCTGCTCCACTTAAACATTTTCTGCTTGCTCTGCACTGAGCAATAGAGTCCCTGAAGGTTTTCAAATATTAGGTATTTCTGGGTTGAATTTTGTCCCCTGTATTGTTAAATACATGTAATTCTTGTGAGAGGTTGGGAGGCATGGGCTGTAACTAGTCTGAAGATGGCATACAGCTTTAACTTTAATTGAATATGTATTCTTCGGTTAGAGACACTAGTTGAAAGCTTCAGATATGGATATCTTCAAAGCTTTACAGCAAATTATAAATCTAGGTTCTAAACTTTGCATCTCAGTCCTACCTCTAGCTCCTCTGCTGCCTCAGTGCCTAAAGGAGCTTTGGCCATGGCTAGGAACATATTGGATAAGAATTCATCCAGAGAAGACTGAAGAAATGCACTGGGGTATAAGATTCTCTGGAGGAAGATTGTACCTGGCCCTTCAGTTGAGGGTGTTGTGCTGTCTTTTTCTGGAAAGGTTCAGAGTATCAGGGTCCTACTATGGTTTCATGATATGCAGTTGGCAGAGGTGGTCTCTAGTTCCTTTTTTCCATTTCAGACTGACCATAATGCAACAACCAGATGCATACACTGCACTGTGACCATGCTTTTGTCACCTCCATGTTAGTTTCTGGAGCTACTACAGTAACCCATCTGGCACAGAATATAGTATCCTACTGACACATTGTACCCCATATCACATCCTGTACCCCATGTTCACCATTTTTATATGGCTGATATATTCTCTACAAAGTATCCCTCATGAGGTTTCATTTGAAAACTCGTAATCTGCTGAACGTCATTGTCTTGTTAAAATGTGTGTAAAGCTAAGAGATTTTACTATGTTCATTACTTAAATATATTGTAATTCTGGGGAATGCCAACAGACTAGCTCCTCAGACACAACAAAGGACTAACCACAGGTGTTGGGAAACTGTTAACTGCTAAAGCAACCATTTGCCAGCAGGACAGACTGAAAAAAATTTTACTTGTTATCCCAGGTCCCAGCCAGGATGCACCCATTCCGCTCAGAGCCTGGCTGCCCCAGACTCCCCACTCCCAGCACAGCTGTTGCCCAGATACTTCCCGGTACTTCTGGGAGGCCCCCTCTACCTCGGTACTGCCGGGACGCTCTCCGCTTCAGTACTGCCTCCCTGACTTCCTGGCTCCCCGCTACCAGGAGCCAGGAAGAATGGAGAACTCACAACACACAAATTAGCTCCCCCCCCCCCCAATCTTTGCTCACAGTAGCTACAATGCTTGAAAGAACAAAGGAAGCTTTTAGAACCAGGGGTTCTACCTGGAAGCCTTTTCAGCTAGTACGTACTGCTGTAAGGTTTTGGATGAGGGGGGAAAAAACCCTTTTTTGTTTTCAAGGTCACTTGACTTGGTAAAATTGAGGAGTTAGCTTGCATGTTTATCCTTTTATTTCTTTTGTAACCAATTTTGACTTTTATTCCTCATCACTTATAATCACTTAAAATCTATCTTTCTCTAGTTAATAAACTTCTTTGACTGTTTTATCTCAACCAGTGTGTTTTGATTGAAGTGTTTCGGAAATCTCTACTCAGGTCAACCAGGCTAGTATATTCATTACCAATTGTCCCAATGACAGATTATTTATGAGCTTGTGCCATCCAGTGGGCTGCTGAACAGTACAATTTGCACATTTCTGTGGGGCAAGGCTGGGACTGAGGGATTTGCAGGTGTCACCAAGTATCTATTCATGAAAAGCTGGGTATAACATTTATGTATTCAGCTGGGAGTGACTTTGCATGCTGGTGGCTGTGAGTGAACAGAGCCTGATCAGGTTTGCTGTTCGCTAGCAAGCAATGTAAAAGGTGTCCCAGGCTGGAGAGGTCAGGAGACACAGCAGTTCAAGTTGCACTCCTGAGTGGGGTGGGCTAAAGTGAATACAAAATACACGTGCCATGCTCTCAAGAGGGTATGCAGTTCAATATACAAATTGCTTGTAGTCATTTAAAAAAAAAATCCCACAAGGTCTGTGTAATCCAGTTTCTAAGAGATTACTTTTCTCCCTGGGTCCACTGTGGCAGCTGAGGTTCACCATGCTGTCTTGGACAGCACAGCCTGGGGAAGCAGAGCATTATCAGTTCCATCCCCCTGCCTTTGAACTCCCTTCTCTTCATCAGAACAAAAGTTTGGTGAGTTACAAATCATGCTGCAAGGATTTCTCATTCAGTCAGGCTTTACAATGAATATTCCTCTGACTGCATGGTTTGAATTTGACAATTTTATATAGAAGGATGTGACATTGTGAGTCCTCTAATGCCATATTAAAGCACGTCATTTGTATTAGGAGCTAAATAAGATGATTGTTTCTTAATGGATACTAAGTCATAAACTGGATTCAAAAAGCATAGTAGCCTTAAAAGCAAAATGTGTGGTGCCTTTGTGCCAAATCTGATGTCCTTCTAAAACATCTGATGGAAATGCTGCAGCATTGTGTATGTCCAAAGGCAAATGGGTACCGTTTGATAAAGACTAGAAACTTCAGAGCAGTCAATGCATAAAATATTTGATATTACAAATAAAAGTGTGAAAGCACACCGTGCTACTTGTAAAATGCTGGTAATGTTTAGACAGCTTACTGACTAAACTCTACATTTGTTAATGCATAGCCCCTATGTAATTCAGTTCTTGTAACTGCTGGTTATAGTGTCCAGATAAGTGACCTGGTCTTAGGACCTTTGCAGTCAGAATTTCTGCTTTCAAACTCCTGCAGAGTTTACAAGCTGGAGCTCCTGATTTTGATCTGTTGTGGTGAGTGAGTGGATTGCTTTCAAGGCTCGGTCCTCCAAGATGATGAGCACATCCTGGAGTTCCTAATTTCCCTCAACTACTATTGAGTATTAAAACTGTTTTCTTAGGTCCAAGTTTGATTCACTTAATTATATTTAATTTAGGACTGTTGAATAATCGCAGTTAACTCACATGAGTAACTCAAAAAAATTAATTGTGATAAATTGCAGCTTGAATTGTACTGCTAAACAATAGAATGCTAATTGACATTTATTAAATATATTTGGATGTTTTTCAATATTTTCAAATATATTGACTTCAGTTACAACACAGAATACGAAGTGTACAATGCTCACTGTATATTATTTTTATTAGAAATGTTTGCACTGTAAAAATGATAAAAGAATTAGTATTTTTCAGTTCTCCTCATACAAGTACTGTAGTGCAGTTTCTTTATCATGAAAGTTGAACTTACAAATGTAGAATTATATACAAAAATAACTGTATTGAAAAAAACAACAAAGTAAAACTTTAGAGCTTACAAGTACACTCAGTCCTACTTCTTGTTCAGCCAATCGCTAAGACAAAAAAGTTTATATTTACTGGAGATAATGTTTCCCACTTCTTATTTACAGTGTCACCTGAAAGTGAGAACAGGCATTCATATGGCACTTTTCTAGCCGGCCTTGCAAGGTATTTACATGCTAGATATGCCAAACATTTGTATGTCCCTTCATGCTTCAGCCACAATTCCAGAGGACATGCTTCCATGATGATGATGCTTGTTAAAAAATGTGTTAATTGAATTTGTGACTGAACTCCTTGGGAGAGAATTGTATGTCTCCTGCTCTGTTTTACCCATGTTCTGCCTTATATTTCATGTTATAGCAGTCTCGGATGATGACCCAGCACATGTTGTTGTTCGTTTTAAGAACACCCTCACTGCTGATTTGACAAAACACAAAAGGTACCAATGAGAGATTTCTAAAGATAGCTGCAGCACTCAACCCAAGATTTAAGAATCGCAAGTACCTTCCAAAATCTGAGGGGGACGAGGTTTGGAGCATGCTTTCAGAAATCTTAAAAGCTCAACACTCTGATGTGGAAACTACAGAACCTGAACCACCAAAAAAGAAAATCAACTGTCTGCTGGTGGAATCTGACTCAGATGATGAAAATGAACATGCATCGGTACATACTGCTTCGGATCATTATCGATCAGCAACAGCCATCAGCATGGATACGTTCTCTGGAATGGTGGTTGAAACATGAAGGGACATATGAATCTTTAGTGCATCTGGCACGTAAATATCTTGCACTGCTGGCTACAACAGTGCCATGCGAACCTCTGTTCTCACTTTTAGGTGACATAAACAAGAAGCAGGCAGCATTATCTCCTGTAAATATAAACAAACTTGTTTGTCTGAGCAATTGGCTAAACAAGAAGTAGGACTGACTGGATTTGTAGACTCTAAAATTTTACATTGTTTTGTTTTTCAGTACAGTTACTTTTGTAGATCAGTCTTCATTTGTAAGTTCAACTTTCATGATAGAGATTGCACTTCAGTACTTGTATGAGGTGAATTGAAAAATACTATTTCCTTTTTTTTTTTTTTTTACAGTTTAAATATATGTAATCAAAATAAAGTGAGCACTGTACACTTTGTATTCTGGGTTGTAACTGAAATCAATATATTTGAAAATGTAGAAAACATCCAAATATTTTAATAAATCGTATTCTATTGTTTAACAGCGCAATTAATCGTGATTAATTTTTTAATCGTGTGATTAATGGTGATTACATTTTTTTAATCGCTTGACAGCCCTAGTTTAATTATTTATTGTATGTGTATGTGTGTGTGTGTATATATATATATATATATATATATATATATATATATGTATGTGTATATGTGTATATGTATGTGTATATGTGTATATGTATATATCACTTATCCAGGACCGGCTCCAGGGTTTTTGCTGCCCCAAGTGGTGGAGGGGGGGGGGGGGAAAGCTGAGATTGCGATCGGTGGCACTCTGGCGGCAGCTCCACCTCACTGCTTTCTTCTTCAGCCGGAATTTGGCAGCAGGTGCTTCCCTCCCAGAGGGACCCGCTGCCAAACAGCCCGATGTGCCGCCCCTTCCCCTTGGCCCCCACAAGCACCTGCTTGCTGGGTTGGTTCCTGGAGCCAGCCCTGCACTTATCACAACGGTCAATAGCTACTTTAATCTACTGTTAAAAACAGTTTGATTACATAGGTGCTGAAGGTGGATCTTATCTACTTTGCAGGATCAAGATCTTATCTAGATTTGAGGCAGACTTTAAAAAAAAAATTCATATGTTTAAACTAAGGTACTGATCCTGCAAGCGGATGCATTTAGGCAGATAATTTCTCAGTTATGCATGTACTCAAGTACTGACCACCTTTGAGATTTATTGATGAAAAGAGCTAGGTAGTATTATTGGCAAGATTGGGACCTAACATTTTAGACAAGATGTGATAAATAGGCAGTGCAGAATAGATGAGGAAAGGAGAACAGGGGTAACAAAAATAGTAGGCTGTCCCTTTAGTATTAAAACTATGTTGGTACAGACATTTAATTTTACTTATTTCAATTATTTATTTGCTATTGTATTAAAAATTCAGGGACATAACTCCAGCATGACAGAAGGAATGTAAAATATCTTAGAAGAGCTGCTGGTTCTATGTACTGGAGGAATTGGTTCGCATTTTCCAGCCAAATCCTTTACTTGCCCAGGGGTCAGTGTCAGATGCTACTTCCCTATCTAAGACAGTGTGCATGTGTGAAGGTTCTTTAGAACTGCAAAGGCATTCAGTAACTGACTGCCAGGGCCTTAAATTGGCCATATATGTCAATGAAATAATGGGAAATGTTGAAATAATAATGTTGCACCATTCTATAGGCCTACAGGGGAAAGAGAAAGAAAGGGTGTGTGCATCTGCTTGATGCCAAAGCCTAGTAAATGTCAGCTGTATTAAGGTAAGGAATAACTGAGGTCTTCTGAAAACAGGATGTTACTTTGGTTTAATAATTGATTCCTCCCATGTGCTCTACACAGGCAGTGCTAGACAATACAGCAAACCGCAGAATAAAGCACAGTAATACAAGTACACAGAGTATTTCTATAGTATCATTGTCGTTAAATCAATAAAATCAGTAGAAACTAAATTAAGGAATCAGTCTAACAGCATGGTGGATGGCGATGCATCCGAAGAAGTGAGGTTTTTACTCACGAAAGCTTATGCCCAAATAAATCTGTTAGTCTTTAAGGTGCCACCAGACTCTTTGTTGTTTTAGCATGGTGGATGTTTCATTAAACAGTTTTTCTGCTATTTAAGCAGAAAAGCTCCCTACTCACATCTCAACCCTAGTTTCTTTCTACACTCCTCTAAGGTGGGGGTTCCATGCTTTGTGTTGTGCCTTATTTCATTAATGCTTCCTTTGCTTGATTTCCCCCCCAATAATCAAATTCCTTTCAATCTGATCTTTAGGCCTGGAGCAGTCCCACTTTCTATATGCTAAGATTCCTCCTTCCTTTGAAACCCACATCTTTGGGGTTTATAGTAGCACCTGAGCTGAGTGGACTAGGCACAGCAAGCACCTGAGCATTAGTAGGAAAATCCTTTGAGAATAAGGGCAACAAAACACCAAATGCGTAAGAAATAACCAACCAAATGAAAGAATGAAACACAACTAACAATTCTCCGAAAAAGGTGGCAGCAGAGACTCATTTCATTGGTTGGGCAGGAGCAAGGCAAAGCAATGGCAGTACAAACAGTTAGAAGAAAATGCCTCCCAGGGTAAGATTGTTGTAGAACTCACGCTTACTCTACTTTTAAAAGCCCTTAGAGGAGGAAACCAAAGCCTGTCAACAATAAAACAACAATATTATGGAAGAAGTCAGTACAGTTGAGAGGAAAAATATGATCCTGAAAATTAGAGTGGGGAAGTCTGAAGGACAGAGTAACTTCTTGGAGGGGCAAACACCAGTCTGGAAAAAAAACAACCACCCAGCACTGAAAGAACAAGATATAGGATTTTTGCAACACCACAAGATGCCCTCATTCTCATATTTCTGAGCAGAAAACAAATCTGCCACAGCAAATTCACAAAGTGAATAAAAGCAAATATTTTACATTACTAAATAGGTTTATTATGTTGCTGTGCTGAGGTTAACTTGAATACAGTAATGAACAGAAGAGTGTAAAATGTGGGTCTGACTGGAACCAATCGTACAGGACCAGAAAATTAAAATCTCCTGCATTTTACAAAGCATATCAGCAAAAATTTTCAAGCTGGGCCAAAATTTCCAAATGTTTATTTCTAAAGCAAGGCACCTAAAACCGTATTTATGCACCTAAATACATGACCTGATTCAGAGCCCACTGTTACAATCTACAAAGTCATTCAGTAACACTAATTCTCCATCACAGTTGGTTTGGTCCTTGAGCCGGACCCCCAGCATTCTCCCTCCAAGAACAATCCTCATCTACTAAAGCGACACAAATTTATACCAGATGAGTATTTGGCCCTAAGTTTTCAGATTCCTTAATTGTCTTTACAACCATCGACCAGAGAGTTGAGGTTGGAACTAGAGGTACAGATGGAATGATCCATTTCATTTTTATGGGCTTGTCTTTATGGAAAAATTAATTCTAACTGTAACTCATTTGTGGCCCCCAACTTGAGTTCTGAAAACACAGAAACACCCTTAACTTAAATTGGTTGGCCCGAGAGGGTATATAAAACTTGAATGAGCACAAATCTCCAGCTGTTACCATGAATGTTTTGTAGTGTTGATGCAGAGTAGTTCCACTCCAGTGCCACTAGCCCTCCAATGCCTTCCCATGATTCCCTTGCCCTCAAAGGACAAATGAATTATCCCACAACTCTCTGGGAAAGAACATATAGCGCAGCTAGGCTATGGGAGGTCTTCCCAGAAGACATATGGCCACCTACTAGTGAGTTTAGCACCAAAGTGGAAACAGTAGATTAAGAGTTTTTTCACAATGTGGCCACTCTCAATCGAGCTAGTCAACCTTGAAAGGAGTAACTTAAGTTAACTCTTCAGTGAAGACCTATCCTATATGGTCTACTACTAGAACTGAGTGAAGTATTGACAGCAAACTCTTTTTGACAAATTGACTGGAGCCCCTTTTTCTGTTAAACTATTTGAAAACTGGTTTTGATTTTCAACACTGTAGGCATGGAAACTATGTGCATATTTTATGTGGAGTTATTTGTCCATGAATTGGGTGTAAGTTGTTAACTGAAATTGTTATTTCTAATATACACTATATGTGTTTGACTACTAATGTGATACAATGCTTTACCTAAGTCGCACATTCATGCTTCTTTTCCCTGGTTGGATGACATCCAAACTCAAAGAGCTTTCATGATGACTGTTCAAACTCTTCTGGGGAGATACTCATGCAAATATAAAATTGCATAGGTATTCACATTTTCTTGATGCACACATTCGGCAAGCAAATGTACATTCATATTAATAGTTGAAAAGAAACTGTGTATGGAGTTGTGAATACAAAGCATATTCACATGAAAGTATTATGTTTATGAATGTTTTTGTTTTGTTTGAAATTTTGCCTAGTTGGCATATAAGCAGGTTCCTTAATATAGAAAGAAACAGTGCTATGATCATATACCATAATTCCCATGAATAGTAATGGAAGTTCAATTAATTATGGTGAGAGTGAATCCTAAAAAAAAAATTGTTCCTTCAATATTTTGTACCACACTGTGTTTTAAGAATTGAATGACCCTATTAAACTACAGTATTCAAAATTGTCTATAGAAGTTCTAATTTGATGCTGAAAAAGCAATAAGCTGATGGTTTGGCATCCAGCAATATTCTATAATTTGTTTCTAGTGTGCACCCAGACAGAACTTTATAATGCTTCACTGAAAGCCTTAATAGAAGCTTAGTAAAACAGAAGGTCTCTGGATAGATAGGCAGAGAAGAGATGACTCTCTGAGGGGGAACAATAGAGGAGCGGCACAAGAGCTAACAGTCTTCAACTGTGAAGAATGACAAGGAAAAGGCAGAGGTAAAGACTGGAGAAGTGGAGTGAATAAGTGAGATTAGAGATGTAGGATAAAATAAGTCCTAAAGTTTTTAGATTGCTAGGACTACAACTTTGAATTGGATTCTGGCATGGATAGGTGTTTACCAATGTGATATACATACTGCTCAACAGCCATGACCAAAATATAGGACCCAATCTGGAAACAAGACACACTATAAAACCAATACTTCAGGATCTGTAAAATGAGTTGGGATGCAGTTCTATTTTCATTTTCCATTTCTATAGTAGGATGCTTAAATGGTACTGTGCTATCCTCAATTACATGATTCAGCACATTTAATAGTACCCTGACATGTATCAAACCTCTCTTAATGCAGAGTAGTTGAGAATATGGTACGGTCCCATTTTTTCTGGAATGTTTGGGTGGCCTACTGTCCATGTTCTAGACCCCAAGATTAGGAAATCAGGATTCAGGTCTCCCATAACAAAGTTAATGGCAGCAAAAAAAGATAAGAATGAATTTAAAGCATGACTAAGAATTCCAGCAGAGGTAAGAGCTATGTAAGAATGGAAAAGGACTGGCCTGAGTTAAAGAGAATGTTGGCAAATTCAGAGACTTTTATTGAAAACACCTTGTGTGACTTTCTGCTTGTTATGGTTTTCACCAAAAAAATTAATCCTGGTGCCTAAATTAACGTAATTAATCAGAGGTTAATCATGTATAATCAGATTGTCTGTTAATTTGTATAATTTCATTGTTCTGCATGAGTTCATTCCAAAGCTCTGGCAGTTAGCATATTTTTCCTATTTCATATAATGACATAGATGCAAAACTGGAGCTTATTTATAGAGTTGGTAATCCTCCACTCTTAATGTTTGTTTTGCTTTTAAGAACTAGATTTATTAACTCTATTAAATGCACTTAAAGGTGAAAATCAGTGTGCATCCTGAAAAAGCAATAACAATACTTAGTTCTGTTAAAGAAAGAACCAAAATTTAGTCATTTGTACATATATATTTTATACAATTTTATATTTGCTGAGTGTTTCTTTATTATTTACCATCTGGTTTTGAGTCTTTACAGTTCACTTAAAGAATCTGTATATTTCATTAGTAGGCCATGTGATGTTTTTATATGTACACTCGTGAATTAGTTTTGCCACTTAAGGTTAGCTGACACTTCCCATTATAAGACCCTGGGTTTGGTTGCATATATCTTTGCCAAACTTTAACTGTTCAGTTTTCCATGCTGGGTATCAGCATTATGCTCAACTTTTTTCTGAATTTTCCTCCAAAATCATTCAGCCATTTCTGAGAACAAGGCTAGGAAAAATATCATTGTTTTGCCAATCTCAAAAAGATTCTAGTGACCTTTTCTTTGCACAGCTTTAGGACCCCTATGCTTTGAAGCAGAGACTTGAAATTTGGCAAGGTCCCTCACCAAAAGCTCTTAAGCAAACTAAGCATATTTACCTTTAGCATAACACATGAACCGAGTCACCCAATGAAATCAACAGGCAGAAGGTTTAAAACAAAAGAAGTACTTCTTCACTACTTCTTCTTCATCAACCTGTGGAACTTATTGCCAGAGGATGCCGTGAAGGCCACAACTATATCTGGGTTCAAAAAATAATTAGATAAATTAATGGAGGATAGGTCCATCGATGTCTATCAGCCACTATGATCAGAGATGCAACTCTATGCTCTAGGTATCCCTGCCTCTGACTGCTAGGTGCTGGGACTGGATGACAGGGAATGGATCACTTCATGATTGCCCTGTTCCATTCATCCTTTGAGTCATCTGGCATTGTCCACTGTTAGAAGACAGGATACTGGACTAGATGAACCATGGGTGATTGGTATTGACCATTATGTTCCCAGTAATAGCTGCACCCAACTGCTTTGGGATGGGCTACAGTTGATCATCAGAGCTGAAATCTGGGATCCTGTCTCTGTTGTAATGACTTCCCCTCCCCCCACTGGCACCCGGCCTGACTGGTCAAAGTCTGATGGTGGGGGAAGAAAGGTTATTGCTGGAGCTGGGGATGGGAGGCTGGGACTTGCTGGGCAAGGAGATTAGGACTGGGTGATAGGGAGGAGGCACTGATTGGGCCCTGGAGTTGGTGAGGGAAATGAGGGGGTCGGTGCTGGCACAAGGACTAGATGCCAGTTGATAAAGGGTGACAGGAGTGGGGCGAGTGAGACTGTCTGAATAAAGAGATTGGGATTAGGAACCACTGTGCAGGGAAAGAGGAGAGAAAACAGATCTGGCTGTCAAGGACTTAATGTGCCAGGGAGAACTGGGACTGGCTGGACAGAGACTGAGCTGCAGAGCCAGGAGAGAGTAGTGGTAGAGCTGGGCTGAGAACAATAACTGTTTCTTGGAGGATTTTGAATTTTAAAAATTTTTGTTCTAATTTGGAATGAAAGATATTCCAAAATTCTCCATGAAACAGAAATCCAGATTTTTTTTTTAATTATAACATTTTATTTTGATAGATTCAAAACAAACTTCTGCCTAGTATACTGATGGGTAGCCAGGAAGCCCAGAGAGCCAGGCTCCCTGATTTCTGGACCATGGCTCCCCTACTGCCTGATTCATGGGAGTGGGGCAGCCCAGGGAGAATCATAGAATATCAGAGTTGGAAGAGACCTCAAGAGGTCATCTAGTCCACCCCCGTGCTCAAAGCAGGACCAATCCCCAACTAAATCATCCCAGCCAGGGCTTTGTCAAGCCTGGCCTTAAAACCTCTAAGGATGGAGATTCCACCAACTCCCTAGGTAACACATTCCAGTGCTTCACCACCCTCCTAGTGAAAGTTTTTCCTAATATCCATCCTAAACCTCCCCCACTGCAACTTGAGACCATCACTCCTTGTTCTGTCATCTGCTATCACTGAGAACAGCCTAGATCCATCCTCTTTGGAACCCCCCTTTTAGGTAGTTAAAAGCAGCTATCAAATCCCCCCTCATTCTTCTCTTCTGCAGACTAAATAATCCCAGTTCCCTCAGCCTCTCCTCATAAGGCATGTGCTCCAGCCACCTAATCATTTTTGTTGCCCTCCGCTGGATTCTTTCCAATTTGTCCACAGCCTTCTTATAGTGTGGGGCCCAAACTGGACACAGTACTCCAGATGAGGCCTCGCCAATGCCAAATAGAGGGGAATGATCATGTCCCTCAATCTGCTGGCAATGCCCCTACTTATACAGCCCAATATACTGTATAATAATTATTGGCAACAAGGGCACACTGTTGACTCATATCCAGCTTCTCATACACTGTAACCCCTAGGTTCTTTTCTGCAGAATTGCTGCCTAGCCACTTGGTCCCCCGTCTGTAGCAGTGCATGGGATTCTTCCGTCCTAAGTGCAGGACTCTGCACTTGTCCTTGTTGAACCCCATCAGATTTCTTTTGGCCCAATCCTCTAATTTGTCTAGGTCCCTCTATATCCTTTCCTTACCCTCAAGCCTAACTACCATTCCCTCCCAGTTTAGTATCATCTGCAAACTTGCTGAGGTTGCAATCCACACCATCCTCCAGATCATTGATGAAGATATTGAACAAAACCGGCCCAGGACTGACCCTTGGGGCACTCTGCTTGATACCGGCTGCCAACTAGACATGGAGCCATTGATCACTACCCGTTGAGCCTGATGATCTAGCCAGCTTTCTGTCCACTTTATAGTCCATTCACCCAGCCCCTACTTCTTTAACTTGCCGTCAAGAATACTGTGGGAGTCCGTATCAAAAGCTTTGCTAAAGTCAAGGAATAACGCGTCCACTGCTTTCCCCTGATCCACAAAGCCAGTTATCTCATCATAGAAGGCAATTAGGTTAGTCAGGCATGACTTGCCCTTGGTGAATCCATGCTGACTGTTCCTGATCACTTTCCTCTCCTCCAAGTGCATCAAAATGGTTTTCTTGAGGACCTGATCCATGATTTTTTCAGGGACTGAAGTGAGGCTGACTGACTTGTAGTTCCCTGGATCCTCCTCCTTCCCTTGCCAGATTTCTTGAGGATGTCTCCCAGGGAATAAGTGTAAGTGTGTGTGTGTGTGTGAACTTAGGGGAAAAAATTGTGCTAGTTTCTGTTTCCCCTGTGTTATTCTTTCATGGTAGGTTAGATGATACCATGTGTCATACTGTAATCATATTACATAAAAACTTCTCACCATTTAATTGATGAACCGCTATGTAAATACATTAGACGGGTATGAAAACCAAATGCAAGTTTTATTTATATTGCCAATGAATACTGAGTTCCAGATGATGAACACATCAGTATGCTCTAAATGTTCATAGCGGTCTAGCAAGCATGCTACAGATTTTCTATCTTTGCATTTTTTTCCTATGATGTTAAATGACATTTCAGTTTTTTTCCAATAGACTTGTCAATACTTCTGCTTGAAACTAAAATACCAACATCAGGTACTGCCACTGAATGCCATTTAAAAATGCATTATTTTATATATTAACATTTTGTCTTCATTTACAGTCTAGATCACGTACTGTAAAATGTTTTGTATTCAGTTGCTTCATGTTTTAGCATCTACTGTATCATTGGGTTTTTTACCATCTCCATTTGATACATTGATCAGAGGTAATTACATTACCAATATGCAGTTTCAACTCATTTGTAACAAACAAGAAAAAAGGTATTAAACTGCAACAAGAGATCATGCTGAGAGATGGCCTTTAAGAAGGTTAATTTGCTATCTAAGGGCATGATACAAAGCCCTTAGTTAAAGTTAATGGGGTCTTTCCATTGACTTCAGTGGATTTTGAATAAGGCCCTAAATGTTTTTGTTTCAGAGTTTCGCATGACTGAAATAAAGCACACCAAATGTCTAAGTAGAGCTGGTATTCAACAGCATAAGCACTAAAGTCAAATTCTTTGCTTAGTACTTTTAGCTATGATTGGTTGGAGATGGAACTGAACAGTGTTGGCCATAAGTTGGGACCTGAGTTGTACTGAACTGTCAGGATAGCTGAATGGAGTGCACTCTGGACATCTCAGAAAGGAGCACAGCGTCTTCCCCTCTAGCATGTGTTGCTGACCTCAAAAAGTGTTAAGGGCCTACCCAGGCTCCCAGGCATTATAGGTTAGGGGATTTTCAGTGTGTATGTTATTTATAATGTATTTTGTTGTGGACCTCTTGAATTATCTGAGACAAGGTGGGTGAGGTAATATCTTTTATTGAACTAACTTCTGTTAGTGAAAGAGACAAGCTTTCAAGCTACACAGAGTTCTTCAGGTTTTAAATTCTCTGTAAACTGAGTGAATGAGAGTAAGTATTGATTATAAGAATGGTGACAATACATGCTACATCAACGTATCTCCCAACCTTAGTAAGAAATATGCCATATAATATTATTGTTTCATTGGAGAAGGTTCAGTGTGAAGGCCAAGTGTGAGTACCTCTCACTCTAAGGTTGCGTAGGGCAGGGATCAATAAGTAAGACTTGTTCAGCCTCTAGGAAAAGCAATGAAAGAAAAGCATGGCTTCACCCTCCTACCATCCTTAGTGACGGTGAGTATAGTGTACATATTACTGAGGCCAAGAGCTGAGTAGGATTCCGAAAAGGATTAGACCTTTATATGGATAATGAGTATCCAGAGTTTATTATAATTAGAGTTTTGGAAGGAATATAAATACTGATGATTCAGGGTAAGAGGAAGGTCTAGTGGTTAGGGTGCTAATTTGGGACACCTAGGTTCATATTTCCAGTGTGACTTGAGGTAAGTCGCTTAGTATCAGTGTGCCTCCCTTCTCAATCTGTAAAATAGGGATAATACTTCCTTGGTAGCATGAGAATAAATACATTAAAGTATGAGTCTAAGACACTGTGGTAATGTGGGTAGGGGACATTATAAGTAGCATAGATAAGGGGGATTTCTTCTTAACCCCTACAGTTAGGCAGTTAGGGGATTTTTTGCTTGCGGGAGGGGAAGTTGCATCTTCCTCTGAAGCATCTTGTATTAGTTGCTATCAGAGACAGAATATTGGACAAGGTGGATCACTGGTCAGAACCTGCATGGCAATTCTATTTGAAGTGTCCAAGCTGTTGCCTATCTCCCCAGCCATAAGATTCTGTGGAAAGGGTAATTAGTCAGGGAGAAAGCAGCTAATTCATGGAAAACTTAGTGTTATTAGTTTATCTCCACACCTCCCAACTAGCTTATTTCCTGAGTCAGTTAATCAGGGTAGTCTGAACTCTTAATAGAGTGGGTGAGTTAAGGAAGGGACCACACTTGAATGTGTCAAAGCCTTCTGTTGCAATACATAAAAAGCTAAAATCCAAAACAAAATTCCTTCTGACAGAAGCTGCAGCCTGTGTCAGGAGTGAAAGTTAAATAAAAGATGGATGTCTGAAACCAAAATGGTGCTTCAGCCTCTGGGACACAATACCATTTTTGCTGTGTGGTCTGTAATTAAAAGCCCAGACGTCTCTGCCCCAGAGAAAACGTCTGTTCTTCAAGAACACTTTTTTTTTTTTTTAAACTGTACAAAAGACTTAGTAAGGTCAGGAAAAAGTCACAATCACAAGACCTTATTGTGAAGACCCTGATTGGGCATAATGTTTCATGTTTTGAATTCCCTCTGTGACAGGATAGATTAATACAAAGAAAACATGCCAATGCGAAAAATAGATTACTATTATTGTAAGGAAATAAGATTTTTAAAAAGTAAACAAATAGCTTTGAAAGGCTATATTAGCTTAATATGGGCAACTGTTCTAGCACTGGATGGAACACCAACGGTAAAATAAGAACATACTTAACCTTTTGGCTAAAACTGAAAATGAATCTTATTATTTGGGTTTCTTTGTTTTGGAGGACTGGGAAACAGGAAAGTTTTTCCTTATATTTATACATTTCCTTGTTCTTTTGAGGATTAGAAGAAGAAATGCCTAAATAAAACAAGATAGGCCTGTTCTCATATGTAATTCCATTTTACCGGGAAATATTAAATCTCACAGAAGAAACTATTCTTATCTCATTTCCAGTCCAATGCTGCAGACTCAAGAACTCTGGATAGTGTGGAGAATTTCAGGTGTTCTTCACACTTAAAGGTTTCCTATCACTATTCCCGCACACACATCCATCAGTAAAAACACTATCACTGACCACTACACAAACAGCTATTATGTCTACACTTGTGTATTCATCCCACAATTCTGATTCATCGAATGCATAAAAAACTCTCATGCCCTGCTTTTGTTCATACAAATATTGTACAAAGCTTGGATGTTAGTATAACAAACCATCCAAAAAGCAAAGCTACTGTAACAATTCCAGACTAAACATCATGCACACACAGCAATCTTTTTTCCCCTGAGCAAAATAATTCCATGCAATCCTTTTAAGATAAATCTCATTAGACACAAAGCTCGCTTATGAAAAATCCTAAATCTTATGCAAGGTAATAACTGTCCCTTATGTGAGAACATCAGTTGTTGTTGTAACAAACCATTACAGTTAGTAATACAGCGCAAATGTGTATATAAACCCACTTATACAAGCAATGCTCTGTGTAAATCATATTTTCAATTCTCCATATGTTATATAGAGTAGTAATCACTTCTCTAGATGGCACATAGAACAAGGCATGTATAACACTAACAAAGCTACAGCAATAGTTTTAAAATTGGTATGCTAGTGGTCAGCAAGAAACTGTTTAATTGGTAGAGGGGAGGTGTGTGTGAGTGAAGAGCTGGGTGTTAAGGTTGTATATAACTCTATATAACACTAGCTTTCCCTTTCTTCACTTCCTACACTTAACCTTAAACTAACATAGATTTTATTGGAGCGGGTGAGTGGAGATGGAGAGAACGAATACCCTCCATTTTAAAAGGGATTCAATGTTAGCCTTTTCAAACATCACGATGGTAGTTTGGATCCAGGCATACAGGGGAAAGTGCCAGGAGGGAGTCCAGGGATGTAAGACTGTCATGGAGCCATGCTCTCCAGTCTCAGTTTACATGTCTGATGGGATTTCCAAAAGCTCTCAGCATTGGTCTAACTCTTTTCCCACTGAAGTCAGTTGGCCAACCCTTTTGAAAACCCATGCTTCTAGTTTTTGCATAACCGTAGTGCTGTATGTTCTGACTTCTCTCATGCCATCCTAATGCCCCGCACCTTTCCTGTATCTCACCATGTTTCCTAAGCCTCTTCTACACCCACTTTTAGTCTGCTGTTCTGGGGAGCACTGTTTTCCAGTCCAAGTTTATATGTAAATATTTTATGTACATAAAATATGCCACATAAACCTTGAAAACAGTGCTCCCCAGCCCCAATGTTTCCTAAATCCTTCCCTGCCATTCCTCCATACTCCACCAACCTCCTTTCTTCCCCTTTCCAAGCATTCCTTTTTCTTGCCAATCCAGAATGCCTCCATTATGAGTATGAGAATCTATCTTCCATACTGGACTCATGCCTGCACCCTCCCACACAGTCTCCTTTCTTCCCACGACCCATTCCAATGACTCAATCCATCAGCTGCTGTGTCACAGTTTGGCATCAGGTCAGTGTATTGTATAAATGTATTTTGGTTTGCAGGCAAAAAACAGCTCTTCATAACTTTGTATTCCACACCTAATCTGTCACCTAATTTACTAGTAACATTTCTCCCTGTCATGGGAACAAAACTGTTCTGGAATTTATAGCTCAAGCCATTTTGAACATATAAGGTGCTAATGAAGCTAGAAAAATCTTTAGAAGTGAAGGAGGGGGAAACTTTGAAAACACATTGGGCCAGTTTGTAGGCTAGTGTATTTTGCCATAGACCCATTAATGGAGATATGCCTTGTTTGCATCAGCTGAGGAGCTAGTCCTCCTAGCTTAAAAACTCCTTGTTGGACACTTCCGTGACATTTTGGAAAAAAAAATTCTACCCTGGGATGCAATATCACGTGAAATTTTGAGGAGAATTTCTTACACTTCTTTTTTTGGGGGGGCGGGGGGAAGTGGTAGATAGCATGTGGACTGTTGAAAATCCAACTATAATTGGACTATAATCTAATTATAGAGAGCCTGAGTCCCCTCTACAATGCCGTTGAGCTCACTAATTACACAGTGTGTTGAGCTGTTTTCTTAATCCCTCTACTATTTTTCTTTTGCAAATATGAGCTATTCCTTTTTTTATTTAAACTGAATGATTCTCCCACTCTGGATGAATCATCCAAAACAAACACTTTGTACTACAGTTCTTCTCAAATGTGTGCAGTCATCATGTCAGTAATTTGTGTTTTAATTTTATAAAATAACTATCTGCAGACAAGTCCAAGAATAGAGCAGGTGGATTTAATTCTCAGATGCTCAAATATAGGGTTGTGCAGACCCTACAAATTCAGTTTTGAGATTTTGACAATGGACCAGTCACATCTGCTGAGCAAGAGGGTGGATTCAAACTGAATTGTTTGCCAAGATGTGCTTCAAACTGAGTTCAAACCCAGGCTCATCAAAATTATTTTTCATTTCAAATGTTCATGCAGCCCTTGTCAGTAGTGTTCTGCAAGATGGAATAGATTAGGTCAGATCCTCAGCTGGTATAAATCGACAACTCCATTGGCTTCACATCATCTGAGGTTTGGTCCTGCATGGTATTAGTTCCAGTTGCTCTGTCACTGGTACTGATGGCCCAGTGGTTAGGGCACTAGTTTAGCACTTGGGAAGCCTCAGTTCAAGACTGTATCTTGCAAGTCACTTGATCTCTGAACCCTATCTATAAAATAGGGATAATAGTACCTCTCAGGGGTGTTGTAAGGGATAAATGCATAACATGCTTGTCAGGCACTTAGGTAAGAATGGGTTGAGGGGGGGCATATAAGTACCTAAAAGAGACCAATATAGTATCTCTCAACTTAAAGGGTCCTAACAGTGGTCTGCAAACTTCAGTTCTGAATAAAAATCACTTCACCATTGAGCAGAACCTACAACCGAGGTGGAGGATGTTACATACAGCACTGCATAATATCAGGTAGTGGAGACTGGGGCTAATCACATCTTGGGTTTTGTTTTTTAAGTCATGGGATCTTTACTGCCTATTTATCACCTTGCAGTCTCATCTGAAAGGCACAGTAAACCTAGAGTTGGTGGTGGGGAAAAGTTGACAGAATTTTTAAAATGATTCTAGAAACTTTTCATTGATGATCTACATTTGGACACTTACATTTAATTCTAAGTATTTTATTTGGATTTACTATCAGACAGATGAAGGGTGCCCCACTGGCAAGGATGCTGGGGATGCAATAGCACCCCCTGACTTGAAGTAAGAATACCAACCAAATGCCTCAAGGCTTTGTTCAGTGGCTTTCAGTGCCTCTGTGGCAGGGCCAGGCTACCCCGCCTTAGTCCAGAAGGAGTTAAGCCCCAGGGCCTGTGTGACGGGGCCAGACTACCCCGCCTTAACCCGGAAGGAGTTAAGTCCCAGGGACTGACAGCGGAAGTCCCGCCTCCCGGGGCGGACTGGGCATGCTCCAAGTGCTATAGGAGTATAAAGGGAGGGAGACCAGCCCATTCTGGGCTGGAGCCCGTAGGAGAAGGACTTGCCGGGGAAGCTCCTGTGGCAGACCAGCCACAGCCGTTGACTGTGCTGGGAGGAGACGCCATCCACAGCCCACCGACCCCCCGGTGGTTGGAGGAGACCCAGGGGATGACCGAATCTGCTGAGTACCAAGGACCCGATGACACCTGGGAGACCCCAATGGAGAGCCTGCAAGGAAGGGACCCCGGGAGGGTGACAGAGTGGTACCTTTCCACCCCCCAACCCCCTGGGGAAACTCAGCATGTTTCGGTTGGAACCCCCCGCTGAGTTGGTAGAAAAGCCCTACGCTACGGTTAGGGCCCTGGGTCGGGGCCCCCCTACTGGGGCTGTTACAGCCCAAGTCCTGGCCGCTAGGCTGCGCTACCCTCCACCCGAGGGTTGCTTCCTGGACTCTGGCTGCTAGGCCGTGCAACCCTCCACCTGAGGGTTGCTTCCTGGACTCTGGCCGATAGACCCTACTGCCTGGTAAGCGAGGGCTGTGTTACAGACTCCTGCTGTCAAGCTGCGTCTCCTTGAGGAAAAGGGGACGTCATAGACTCTGGCCGCTAGGCCATACTGCCCTGGACTGAAGGGCTATTTGACGGACGGTGGCAGATAGTCCACGCCGCTCGCAACCTTAGGGACGTGGACCATCACAGCCTCCACTATGAAATTATTCCAGTACCCCTGCCTGGTGGGATTTAAAATGGTAGTTATTGCTGTTTAGATTGTTAGTGCCAAAAATGTGCTCAGCATGCTTCCATATGTTCAAGAAAACACATTCCCAAAGAGTTTATAATCTACAATGATGGCGTTTAATAATATTTCTCTTTTCTTAAGTTTTATGACCGTTGGGTATGATGATTCGGGGGGGGCTTAATGATATGCCTAAAATGGATTAAACTAGATGCTCAGAAATAGACTTTAATCTTTGGAGAAGTTAAATTTTGAAAGGCTTTTGTCAAAGCTCAGGATATATATATTATAAGCCAGTACTGTCTTCAACATTTTATTAATGTTTGTATAAAGAAAAGAAAATCTACAGGTTGTGGCAAATGACCTTAACATTGTGTTTTGCAGTCTTTTTATTACCTTTACTTAATATTCACAGGTTATGACTTATGATAGCTAATGTTCTCATGGTATTTATTTGGATATATTAAGTCTGGATGATAAATGATGCCCGGGCATTCATTGCTTTGATCTTTATTCATATGCCCTGAGTTTAGACATAATGAACATAAAAAAAAAAAAACTCAAGCTTTTTTGTACAGGAGGAGGGGTTTGATAAAGAATTGTGGAAGTACTGATGATAATTTCTATCTCCTTCATAAAACAATGTTAGCAAGATTTAAGCTGTCTCTGAAAAGGGATAAGGATATGAGGTCTCTTCTTCAATCACCTATGTGCTTTACACGGGATCACAGTTTTTCATGTAATCTAAAATATATGCTTTGAAGTACAGTAGGACCTCAGAGTTACTCACACCAGGGTTACAAACTGACTGGTCTACCACACACCTCATTTGGAACTGGAAGTATGGAATCAGGAAGCGGGGGGAGGGAAGCAAATACAGTATAGTTCTGTGTTAAATGTAAAATACTAAATAAAAGGGAATTTTTTTAAAAATTAACAAGTTAAGGAAATTGTTTCTGTGCTTGTTTCATTTAAATTAAGATGGTTAAAAGTAGCATTTTTCCTGTGCATAGTAAAGTTTCAAAGCTGTATTAAGTCAATGTTCAATTGTAAACTTTTGAAAGAACCATAACACTTTGCTCAGTCATGAACAACCTCCATTCCCGAGGTGTTTGTAACTCTGAGGTTCTAAAAAGTGGGTTCAGTGTCTACCCTTACCCCTCAAAAGCTACCTGCCTGCTGAATGTTAACTATTTCAAGTTACCTTCCGGATTAATGATATCAAACCCTTGAGGTCATTTGTTACAGACAACTTTTTGTTAAGCAAGAATGAATCTAAGATCAAACTTTCTCTCCATGTCTATGGACTACTCATGGACTAAGGTACTATTTGGTGCACATTGAAGTATCAAAATATGGTTTGTTAACGTCTTTATGTGGGTAAATAAGTATGCAAAACTGCATCTGTGTGGGTTCAAACGGATTTAGTGCATAAGCTTAAAACTACAACTCTTCCAATTTATACCAGCATTTTTAAAAGTATTGTGAGCAAACCAATTGTTTTGCCTTCATTACTAGTCAAGCCTTTGATTATTAAAACAAGATTCTAAACATCCAATTTTCTTCTTGATGTTTTTGCTGTTTAGTTTTTTGTACTCATTCTAGAGAGGAAAATCAGTGGCATCAGTTTCCCAGTCAGGCTGATTTCCTCTCTCCCCCCCCCCACCCCCAAAGGACCACAAGTTGGGCATCTAGCTTTTTTGTTCCTCAAAAATCTGTCTGACATTCAATACTGCATCTAAATGTTTGGGTCGCCACAGAAATATTCATTTGTTTAGAATACTAACTTCCTTAGACTTTTTATGTTAATTCATGGAAACAATTTAATCACCTTTAATTTAATCACCATTAGTTCTTCAAAATGCAAGTTTTGTTAAGTTACATTCATCTTAGACTTGTTTCACTCCAGATTAACTACCTCTCATCCCAGTCTTTAAGTGGAAAGGATTCCTGTAGTTCAATTTATAACAAAATACCAAATGAACCACATCCTCTTCCTGCTACTTACTAGGAACTCGGTATAGTCATCAATCATTCTTTGCTATCATTTTTCAGCATTGCATTTCAATACCAGTTGAGAAAATGTTTAAACAGATGTATCTACAGTAGTGACAGGCAAACCTCAAATGGCTTGGAATTTCCATTCAGGTAAATTCCAAAAGTCTGCATGTTTGTCTGAACTATTTGGACCTCTTTAGTCTGTAAAGCTGAGTAAAGGAAAACTATGAGAAGGTTTCTTATGATGATTTGCAACTTAAAGCATCTAACAAGATCCAGAAAGTATGGAAGTGTTTGAGATGCTAATTTTTTAAAATTCCAAGTTTGGTTAAATTTTGGTTCTGTCTTAAGGATTATTTCACCCTTCCCTAGTCCTAGGTGTGTTATCCAGGCTTTTAGAACTCAGGGCTGTGGTAATTTAACTTTTTTTTTTTTTTTTTTTTTTTAAGGCAGTGTTAGGAATAAATTAATGGGGACACAGCTTTTTTTGTCTGATAAAAGCATTCTGTTTTGTATCAATCATTTACCTAAAACAACATTTCTATTAGGTTTTAAGCACATACACATATATGCGATAAGATTAGAGCACTCCAAATATAGTTACCCAAAGTCTGAGATGGTTTTGAGCGATCACCAGCTGGGCTTCCGGGGCTCTTTTTCTATTAGCTGATGTGGAGATTAGGAAATAGTTTCTTGCCTGAAGAAAAGCTTTTTTGGACTGCTTTAAGGTATATATTTTTATTTAATTTTTTATAGTTAGTTAGTTTTTTATAAAATATATAATTTATAGTATTTTTAGTGGGTTATTTATTTTTAGCTTCAATAAACTGCTTATTTTATTAGCAAAATATTGTTAGTATTTTTAGTTATTACAACAATAAAATTTGTTAAGGGTATTTAGAAATAAGTTTGCTATTTACTTTTTTATTTCATGGTTTGTTAATTTTTTTTTATTTTTATTTGCAAAGCTGTAATTTCAGCAATTTTGCCTTGCGTATGAGAGCCCTGACAATTATTTATGACAGCTATGTGATGTTTTGCTTTTAATTAATGGTGGCTCTAAGTACACCCAAAACGGCTGTGGATTAGTTTGGTCAAATTTTGGGGTTACACTCCCCTCCTTGTGAAGGTCATAATGTGTGTGTTTGTTTGTTTTTACTATTAGAACCTTCATTCATACACAATGAGTTTAATTGGTTGCTAGTGAAAGGCCCTAGCATAGGCTCAAGGGTTTCAACTAAGACCGAGCAATAATTTTCTTACTGTCACTCTTTTTACCCCTGATTTTGCCATTAGAGACCAGACTTCATGTACTTGTTTTGGGGGAGTACTCAGGGTCTGCAGAAATACTGTTTTTTTCAACCAATTGATCTTTCTCCTTATCCAGCATGCCAGTGCTAGGACTAATGCCACATGAAACATCAGAATCACTAAAATTGGATGTAAGACTAAATTAAAGATTCCTGTTGCTGTGGGGGACTATCCCAACAATGTCTCCCACCATTTGTGTTTTGAATTTCTGCTAACCCTTTTAATTACTTGTTTAAATTTATTGGTAGAGTAATGGACAGTGGCCATGATCCTGTCTGCTTCCTGCATATAAATAATTCCATAACTGGGGGTGATTAAATATTTTTACAACAATTAAATTTATTTTAATGGGTACAGGCATTTTATAAGAGTATGAGGTGTATTTTATTCTTAATTTATTTGTATTATAATTTAGGTATTTAAAATTTAAAATTACATTTAATAGCTACAATATCGCAAAAACACTATTTTGGGAGGGATTATGGGTTATATTGTGCACAAAATTATGAGCACCGGCCACCAACTTTTAAGACCTACACAGTTGTTGTTCACATAAACAGATTTATTTGCAAAAGGATTAAAGGCAATTTTTTTTTGGTTACTTTAAAATATATATTTTGTGACTCCAAACTATTTTTGGTATATTTATATTTAATTTTTGAATGTTTTAAAGCAGGCTTTTAGTTATTTATATATTTATTACCACTGAGCCTTTTTATGGTCCATACTTTGTGGTTTATGGGTTTTATTACTGTTTGGTAAATATCAAAGCCTAGGGTCACAGTGGACAGAACCCATTTTATATTTGCCTGTGACATTAGCAAAACAAATGCAGTAATTTTTTGTTACATTTTTGATTATAGGTAAAATTTACCTTGGTGGAATATTTTTAAATACTTTTAATTTTAAGGGTGGTGTTTTGCTAATTTTATTTTGAATTATATTTTTACCCTGTTAACTTGCAGAAGTGATCCTTTTCTTGGATTGCTTCCATTTTTTCAAGACTTGTGCCACTTTGTCTTGTATGGAGCTTAACTGATTTCAGGAGACCTTAAGGCAGTGGTGGGCAACGTGCAGCCTGCAGGTTGCATGCGACCCATTAGGGTAATCTGTTTGTGGGCTGCGAGACATTTTGCTGATGTTGACCATCTGCAGGAACCGTCGCCCGCAGCTCCCAGTGGCCGGGAACAGAGAACTGCAGCCACTGGGAGCTGTTGGGGGCGATGCCTGCGTCTGCAAAATGTCTTGCAGCCCACAATCTGCTTACCTGGGCCCCAGATTGCCCACCACTGCCTTAAGGGGTATTGCCAGTTTCTTTTATGTGGTGTCATTCTGTATTTATTGTGTTTGCAATTATTTTTATTTATATTAAGAACTTTTATTTTTGTGGTTTCAGAATAGCAGCCGTGTTAGTCTGTATCCGTAAAAAGAACAGGAGTACTTGTGGCACCTTAGAGACTAACAAATTTATTAGAGCATAAGCTTATTTGTTAGTCTCTAAGGTGCCACAAGTACTCCTGTTCTTATTTTTGTGCTAATTGCTACATATCTATAATAAAGCAATTAGCACAAATAAATTCTTATTAATAAATAATTACAAATACAATAAATTTGAATTTTGTGGGACTTGGGGACATTAAAAAAAATTAAATAAATCTTCATAGTTCTTATATAATTGTTGGACAAACTTTCTGCAGTGGGATTTTAGGACCAAAATGTTTGGTAAAGTGAGATTTATAATTACTTTTTTTTTTTTTTAGGGTGTGGGATGGTTGAATTACCAATTGTTTTTATATAGTGGTTTGAACTACATATGCCCAAACTAAATTGGTTACAGGGGGCTTTAACATTTATATTTTTATGCCTATAATTTTGTGGATTTTTGAAGGAGCCACTTTGTTATATTGGACTACATGTTAATTTTATTAAGGCATTAATTGTTTTATTTATATATTTTTATTTTTGTTGTACCTTTTTTTGAGGACCTAAGACATCTGAAGTGCAGGGCAAAATAACCTCCCATTGTCCTTCTGGTGGTATTATTTGTAACCTCTCCTCACCCCGACTTTATTGCCCAATGTTTGGGGGTAAATGGGATTGTTTCAGCCTAAAATGAATTGGCTTTTTCCCTGGTGTTGTCCGCTTGGAGATGTCAGTCCATAAATTACTTTGGGCTTACTACAATTAAATAACAGCTTGTCAGTTTTTACTCAGAGAATGCAGAGACTACCTGGATATCATCCAGTTTGGCCCAATTAACAAATTTATGCCCCCCTCCCCACTAGCCCTTATGTATATATGAAGATGGTGGTATTGCCACCAAAATGGTAGGGATTCTCTACTCACCAGAGTAGACCACTTGCAACCCAAACCATAACACATGGCCAGTTTTCACTCATTTCCACGCTAATATTTACGCTAATATTTACATTGTCCAAATTGAAGCCTTTCAATTTTACTGCAGTGGAATTATATTCATTCAAGGGGCCTGAAAAAGCAATTTGTTTTCCTGGGATGTTGGGATCAGTGATGTTTGGGGTATCGTTTACTTTACATTTTGCTGTTATTTAAGGGAAGTTTCCCCATGCCTTGAACACAACAGGTTCTGGATTAACACCACTAAACGAGCAGGTCTGCAATCCAAATGCCAGCAAAAGCACCACACGGGGTGCACAGTTTCCAAGGTCTTTCAGCATTCATACAGTTAACAATTTAAAACACAAATCGAAACAAACTTTTCCCTCTCCCTATATAGCGGGAGATACTGCTAGACATTTAAGCTAAAATTACTAACTTTACTTACTAATTACTACCAAATGGGTCTGAGTAACTCCTCCCCCCTTTATTTTTTGGAGAGGTGTGTTTTTTTTTTGTTTTGTTTTTAATTTTAATTTTTAACTGTGCTTTGAGCACCCACATGGGGCTCAGCAAATTCATCAGCCCTGATTTGCTTAGGGCTTGCTGGGGCTGGACACATAACCATTGTTAATTTTGGCTGGGGCTCGGACGAACAGCTCGGGCCAGCCCAATGGGGAAATGGGGGGCTTGAGCTAGCCCCATGCATTGTCCCATTTTCCCTTTGGGAAATATGGTCACCCTACCAATGCTGCAAAGCCCAAACTGCTGCCAAAAATCTCCTTTTAAAGGGGGTGAATCCCCGCTTTACCTCAATGGAAGGTTAGTAGGCATACACCACAGGGCAGAGCCCTGTACCATGGTTTTGATGTAGTACAGCTCCCATCCCCCTCTTACTAGTTGTCAGTTGCAGCACAAACAGCTGTTCCACCCAGGGAAATGCTAGGGCTGGAGCTTGAGCTACAGCTTGTTAACTGGACCGTGGCTTCCTGCTGTTGAGAGCCCCAGTCCCACTCTGCTCCCTCCTTTAACGATCCATGCAGTGGGGCTGCCTTTTCTGAAAAACCCTCAATCAAATTTTGGAAGAAATTAGCCATTCTTAGAAAGTATTTAAGAGCTGATACATTTGTGGGAGTTGGGAGTTTAAGAATCAGTTCCACTCTCTGTTGGTCAGGGGAACGTCCCTCCTGTCCCAGAGTCACCCCAAGGTAGTTTACTCATTGGGAGCACAACTGGGCTTTTTGCCCCTGGTCTGAGTGCTAACGTGTGTGTGTGTGTGTGTGTGTGTGTGTGTGTGTGTGTGTGTGTGTGTGTGTGTGTGAAAATTTGTCCAGATTATATGTCCAGATTTTCATGACAGGCGAAGTATTGTCTGATGAAGCCACATCAGCCCCCTTTAACATCACCAACGGCGTGAAACAAGGATGTGTTCTCGCTCCTGTCCTATTTAACCTGTTCTTTGCATGTGTCCTTAACCATGCAGTGAAAGATCTGGACCGAGGTATATACTTGAAATACTGGCACGATGGTTCACTTTTTGATCTCCATCGCCTGAATGCAAAGACTAAGTCAGTGCAGAAACTTCTTCTTGAGGCACTCTTTGCTGACGACTGTGCCCTCATGGCTCACACTGAAAATGATCTTCAGCACATTGTCAACAAGTTTGCTGAGGCCTCGCAACTTTTCGGACTAACTATCAGCCTCGGAAAGACAGAAGTTCTCCATCAACCTGCACTTGGATCAAATGCTTCTGTCCCGAGTATCTCCATCGACGGCACTCAGCTGAAAGTAGTGGAGAACTTTAAATACCTGGGTAGTGTCATATACAGTGATGGATCACTGGATAATGAGATCAATGCATGAATATCCAAAGCAAGCTAGGCACTTGGCTGTCTGCATGTCAAAGTTTTAAATCACCATGACAACCGGATGTCAACAAAACTGCTTGTGTACAGAGCTCTTCTTTCATCTTTTTTGTACGGGTCTGAAACATGGACAATATATAGGCATCACATCAAGCAGCTCGAAGCATTTCACATGCGCTGCCTCCATAACATCATGAAGATCCGCTGGCAAGACAAAGTGCCCAATCTCGAGGTCCTTGAGAGAGCCCAGATGACAAGCATCGAAATGATGATCATAAAGTCACAGCTACGTTGGACTGGTCATGTCAGCCACATGGATCCCCGCCAGCTTCTGTATGGTGAGCTCTCCCAGGGCATCCGGCATATAGGTCGTCCACAGAAACATTACAAGGACACCATCAAAGCCAATCTGCAGTACAGCAGTATCAACCTAAGGACCTTGAGGACACCGCCAGCGACAGAACACAGTGGCGTGCAACAGTCAGAAATACCTGCATTGCCTTTGAGGAAGACTGCTGCCGGCATCTACAAGAGGCACTCGAACGACATCATAGAGCATCAGCAGGGCACAATCCACTGACCGTGAACTTCCCATGCACCATCTGCAACAAAATGTGCACCTCTAGAATTGGCTTGTATAGCCATCAGAGGGCACACCATAAGACCAACAACTGATGATTTGCACAGATTTGTCATCATCAGATCGATGGACTAACAAGAGAATGTGTGTGTATCTCGCGCACACACACAATTGCTTTCAGGCATCCCATCCCACATCTTGAGTGCATGACAAATATGGTCAATCTTCCAGGCCATGGGCACCCTTGCAAAACACTATTTCCCCCCCCCCCCCTTTGGCCCTCACCTTCCTGTAGGGTACTTTTTGGGAAGGCTGTTGCTTTAAACAGGGTTGCTTCATGCAGAACCACATATCCCCTTATGGGAATGAAAATAAACAGCAATTTTGAGCCCAATTTTTTTTTTGTATGCTATAGATTCAGAACACTCCAAACATAATTACCCAAAGTCTGAGATGGTTTTGAGTGAACATCAGCCAGGTTTCCAGGGGCCTTTCTTCCATCCAGCTGATGGGGAGTTTAGATGTCAGCTCCTTGCCCAAAGAAAAGCTCTCTGACTGCTTCAAGGCATTTACTTTTACTTAATTGTTTATAACTAATTGTTTATAAAACACATAATTTATAGTAATTTTACTGGGTTATTTTTAGCTTTACTAAATCATTTATTTTTATTAGCAGATCATTTTTAGTAAATAATACAATTTATACATTGGGGTAATTAGAACCAAGGTTATTATTCACTTTTATTTTTATGGTTTAATTTATTTTAATGTATTTTAATTAGCAAAGCTGCAACTGCAGCACTTTGGCCTTCCCTATAAGAGCCCTGGCAATTATTTTTATTTATGTGGCATTTTGCTTTTAATTAATGATGGCTAAATACACCCAAAACAGCTATAGTTTAGTTTGGTCAGACTTTAGGGTTACAGATAAACTGAGTCACTACCCTAGCTGAATTTCAGCTTGTAAATTAAAATTACATATTGGAGGGTGGCCAACATTTTCCAACTTAACTCTCCTTGCCTGTGGACAGTATATAATGTTTTTGTCAAATGCCATAAATTGATAATCAGGGGCCTGTTTATAATGTTAAACTTATCCTTATTTTCCTTTTTAGAAGCCCATTTTGTTTTCAAAACATTGCATTTTTGATCATGATCTGAACTGCAAGCCACACACAGAGAAATGCATCTCCTCAGAATGTTATCTCGATAGGAAGTGTCATTGCCAGACATAATTACACACACAAAAACTGCATAATTTTATTCATATATTAATAGGCATCCCAAACTTTACCAGGTTTGAGCTCAGTAGCAACATACAAGTTTGTGGCTGTCATTTTAACCCACTATTTCAACTCTTTCCCCCCCCCCCCACATTTGTATCTATGTGCCTGAGATCAAAGACATTTTTCTTAATTGAAACTTCCTATCCTGATTATTGGGACACTAATGGCCACCGAGCAATATCTAGTTTAAAGAGACTTAGTCTTCACGATCAATCTCTCAGAAAAGTATGCCTCTTCTTTCTTTGCAATCCCTTCTAGTTCTCTCGGGAGGAACAAACTATTGTAGGCAAATTTTGCTCCTTCTGATTTCAATAGTGAAAAGTTCAATATTGGCTTCACTGAGAGCAGGATTGGGCCAATCTGACACTTCTGTAGAGTTGGTCAAAAATTTGATCTCAATACAGAGATAGTCTCATTGAACTATTCCTGTATTCTCCTTGTTTCTATTCCGTTTGGGTTCCTTTTCTAATTTCATCAGAAGGGATATCTGAGCCCCTTTCAGGGGCCTATGAGTGAGTGAAATTAACATCTGTGGCATGTGGTCCATTTTTAAAAAAAATCTCTTCTGAAAAGGAAAACTGTGTTTTTAATAAATCATGTGTACTCTCTGCTAAAACATTTGTAGTAGCAAAGGCAAGGCCAATGAAGTGTGCCTTTCATTTAAAATGAAAAGTGCGTGTGTGTGTGTGTATGTAATCCCATGTACTCCTTTCCCTCCAATTCACTATTTCATAACATCCCTGTGGCAGCTACAACAGTTGTTTACACGGAAAAGCAATAGGAAAATACACTGTGTAATTTTTACTGTACTTTATTTAGGAGAGTGGTTGAAAACAAGGAGCCAGCAATTTTGAGACCAGCACGTTCTCCACACAGTGGTGACTGGTTGCCAGAAGAAATGGTCTGGCTGCAGGTGAAGTGAAGGGTGCCCTTTAGTACATCTTTCTATTCTCCTCTTCAGGTGGACTGTATTTCAAACCAGCAAAACTAGGATATTATGGTTGGGGGATAAAGCAGGCTTGTGAGAAAGCCAGAAGAAAGGACTCTCTTCTTGCATCTACCCATTATTCCTCTCCCAAGCCTGGGACCCACTACAATGGAAGAAAGGATTAATACTATTGCTCTGTGATCCCTTATTGTTCTCTCCCACCAGTGTAGTTCTACCTGATCATCCCCCCATCCCAAACATTACCACTATTTGACTCAGTTCTCCCTACCCTCAACCTGTCCCCTTCCTGATTCAGAACCTCTTCAAGCCCTCCCACCCCATCTCCCGCCAAACTTTTCTTCCCAACATATTTCAACTCCACCTCTTTACTTTTTACCTAACACATCCACAGCTCAGAACCACTCCCTTCACCTGTAAAGCCTTTCCCACTATAATCAGAATACTATCCCTCCAACACATACAACCCTCTAGACTCAGAAAATGCATCTCCAGGCTCAAAATCCTTCCTTTTTCGTCCAACACGCATCCTCACCACCAGGCACAGACACCCTGCCCACCCCCGCTCCATATCATAATCCCATTTGTGCCCCTCTCCCCCTCAGTTATTTGCCACTGATCTTAAAGAAGGAGGAGTGGAGGCAGCAGGGAACATATATAGAGATTCCATATTGTGGATTAGTCCCAGAGGCCTTTATTTGCTTCTGTTTCCTTCCTCTGCTGTTTTGCCCATGCTCCCTGCAGTCTGCAGCTCATGAAGTTCTTATAGCACAGGGGCATCAAGCAGACATATATATGTTTTTCAGATCTCTGGTAGCTCCACAAAGACTATATTCCCAACTCCATTTCTCTTCCCAATGCTTGCTACAGTCAATGGGCTCCATGTATAAAGGAGTCCTTCAGTGGCAGCCAGATGTAATGCATAATCTGCTCCAAGCCAATCAGGATTCTCCCAGTAGCAGCAGGCAGTACTGCATTAGCCACCTTACACATTGTCTGGAGGTGACTGACAGCTGTGACCTCGATGGAAGTTAGCCACATTAATCCCTAATGACCAGCCTAACACTCCTGTCTCCACAAACCCACTAGCAAGAGTTCCAAAGACCATATTTGAACCTCTGCTCCAAGCCTCCTATCCCTCTTCTAGATTTCCTTTTTAAAATTCCCATACACTATACATCATTTGTCTGGGCATCACTGTTTCCTGTGCTTTTTTGCTTTAGCAATTTCATTCTGCTTTTCTTCTCAGAAGCAGCTTATATAAGTAAGAGAAATACTTCCTGCCAGGCGTTGTGTACTACCATGGATCAGATTCTAGTAGCCTTGTTCTTTTGAGTAAAACCAACTCCACGAGTAGACCCACTGAAATCAGTGGACTTGTCAGAGAATAAGGTGCGCTGAAAATGAGTATGTAAAGCATGCACGCAAATTGTTGTGCTGGATCTCTGAAAACTTAAATGAACTTTATTTGGAAATAGTCAGACGTACTCAGTTCTTAACATGAGATTTATTTTTCATTATTGTTTTTAACCAAGTCTTCTGATGATCAGACGGTGTGGGAGGGCTTTCTTTTGTTCCTCTTTGAACCTGCAGTGATGTAATGCTACTGGATGAATTGTTCTTTGCTTGGTAATATATTATGATGAAATAACTACCAAAGCACGATATCACTTCAAGTTGGAGAAATAGAAGCTTAACTGCATGGGGAAACCTTTACTTTTGTTTTAATATCTTCAATAATAGCCAAGAGAAATGGAAGTCAGTGTGCTGGCCAATTACACTTAATTTTGATTGAGCATTCTTTTATTATTCCTCTGTGTGCTGCAGGCTGAAAGTTCACCTTTGACATAATGAACGAGGTCTATATCCACTTCCAGCCCTGGATATTGTGCCTGCCTACAAATTATACTCCATCTACGCTGTGCAGTGAACATTCACAGCATCATACCTTTCTAAAAAACTATCGGTAACTCTTAAATTTTGAGTACGAAAGTGTACTCATTTCTGGATTTCAAACTATGCCCGTCATACAGTGCATGTGTGTCTGACTCCCAGAGACTATAATTTGGATGTGGCAATTAGAATAAGCCAATTTACAGAAATTTTTAAAAAAGGTGCACTTCAATTTAAAAAATTGTTCCATGGATTTATGAATGAAATTGCTACTTTTCAAAGGTTCAATTTAATACTAATGTATTTTCTAGATTCTATCCAACTGTATACCACTGATTGTAGTGACAGGATTCAATCAAAAACATGTTTCTACTTTCCTAATATCCTAGTTTTGTTCTATTTCAGCAATGTGACTTTTTTATATTGGTCTCTGACAACCTCTAACAAAAAGAATCATGATTTAGTACAAAAGTAATAAGTCATGTGGTAACAAATAATGTTCTGCAGTAGGATTAGAGAATGGTAGTGGTTTTATACATAGATTCTGTAGCACAAAGGGGAATTTTATTGAACACCGTGATATGGTCCAGAGAGATAAGAGCTTCACTATTGAACTAGTGCTGAAAATACGGTGGCAGTACATGATTAAATAGATTTCATTTAGATTTATATAAAAGCCTAGGCACCTTAAAGATTCACAGTGCATGTATCCAGTCATCGATTTTTCCAGACTTTCTGAATCTTTTAAATTAATAATCAGTCTACCATGAGTTTCTTCATTGGTCTGAAATATAACTTGGCATTGCTTTACTTTGAAATGCTGGCCAAAAATAATTGGCTTCCTGTGTTGTTTTGTATCTTTGTTATGTACTATAGCTTGTATTTGCATTATCCTTTGGGAAAGACTTCCATTGCCCTCAGGTCAGGCTGTAAAATCTTCATTGGCATAGTATTCATATGGCTCAAAGTTCAGTGTTTGAAAGAGGCTTGTTCGGGAACCAAGGGTCTCAGTGGGTCTTGACCCTTAACACAGCCAAATGTGGTGAACATGCAAGTGGCACCTCTGACTCCTGCCCCTGTAGGCGGTCTTGGACAGTTACTCCTCCCTGGAAATGTTTTCACTTTGGGATGGGAAAATGGTTTCATAGTTTATATTAATTTATTCTGACTATTTTATTTAATAATTATAAATTATAGCAGATCTTGTCTAAAGAGTAAAACAAGGTAAATGTGCTCTCCCTCCATCTTTAAAGGAAGTTAGAGCTATATACTGGGCTGGGTGAAGGGCTGCTGGATGCCATCTCCCAGTTATTCTCGTGGACATGTAGCAGGGCACTCTAAACCTGAAACCCTTGTCTTGCATGGTTGGTAGGGAAGCAATATTAACATGGTGCTCACAGAAGTTATAAATGCTATGGATTTTCCATCTTTGTTTCTTTAGCCCATAACTTTCCCTGCCTTCCTGGTCAAAGAAGCACCATCAATATGAGGCCAGATGTTACCACATATCCTGCCTCTGGGATCAGTGTGTAAAGATTCTGCCATCTGCCCCCTGCCCCCTCCCCACACTATCTACGTGGTGTTGTAGATTATAACATTGCATGTCTTCTGCAGTTGTGGATGAGATTGAATGCCGGAGCAGAAATACTGAAGAAATTGTCCCTAAGGAGGAGACCTGGTTTAGATGAAGTTGCTATGAGTAGGAAGCTGTGTGCTTCAAAATCAGTGGACTTGAGGTATCAGCCTCACCTTCCATCTTTAGGATTCACATTTCCCCAAATCTCCTCCTCACTACCTAGTAGTGCAAGAATCATCCATGCTGCAAGGAAGGGGACCAGATACTGTACTTTTTTTGAAAAGTAGAAGCTTAGGTAATGTAAAGTTTGCAACCATTATAGGGCTTCACACTGATTTGGGAGACAGCATAACATTCAACCTTCAGAATGTAAGAAAATATTAATAAAACTGATCCTATCGATGAGACTAGCTAGGCAGGCATATTTTGAACAGTTACAGAGAATACTGGTTTTGTTATGAAGGGACAAAAAGTAATGAGAAAAATGCATGGAAAAGTGGAAAAAACAACTATTTTCCCCAAAATTATATTGTATAATTCAAGGAGCATATTGGATTTTAGTTCTAATTTTCCTCTCTGTTGGATATATAGTGCTTGGTATCTAGGTACCAAGTAAAGGAGGTTGATAGAAATGTATGAGTGAGAAATTTCAGGATAAAAGGAGTATACTTTGGTTTTAACATTGTAAAGTTAGAAGAGGTAAAGAGGGGATTTTAACAGAATCTGACTTAAAGCCTATTCTCATTTACACTATTTTACTTCATACCCCTCAGGGGTGAAAGTGGGAATCAGTCCTGTAGAATCACTACCACAACCTTCTAATTCTCTATTAATAGGGGGGTTGAAGCACCTAGTTTTCTCTACTGGATTCTAAGAAAGAGCATCTACTGTGCCCTTAAACAACTTTTTATTCATGAAAATTTCCAGGATAAGGACTGTACATCTGTGTATACCTGCCTGGTATTGTGTGGGGGGAGTGTGTGTCATTTGAATCTGAACACATGGACCATATTTTTAGCTATCGTCACAATATTTCCAAGACCAGGGTAATAGTATGTCCTCTTCTCTCTCTTGTTTGGTTTGCATTATCCTTTGTTTCTAGATATATTGCAATATGCTATTTATTGCCTGCCTGTGGCCTTCTCCTCTTCTAGCAATTTCACAAACACTTTGTTAACATTTTAAAAATGCCAGTGTTTTAAAAAAGGAAAAGTGTTCCAGGCTGTTTTTTCCCCATACTCTTAACTCATTTAGCATATTTAGATATTTGTTTTATTTTTCAGATCAAGAAGGTGAAACATAGCAGAAGTAGTGTTGTATTCTATGACTTATGAAGTGCTGGGTATACTTACTGTACTACATAAATCATTGGTGATAAAAAGGTAATGAATCTCGGAGAGGACATAGTGTCCCACTGTGCTGATTAGCACTATAGATTTAGAATGGGGAAGCAAAGAAGCAACAAACTAAGATCCCAGTTTGGAAACACTTAAACATGTACTTCATTTTAAATGTGATTCCATTAAAGTCAACGGGAGAATTTGCATTCTTAATGTGAAGTTCTTGCCTAAATTGGCAGGATCAGTCCATACATCTGAGGAAGATTCTCAGTTTCTTGAGTCAGTCTGGATATATGGCATCTGCTTGCTGCAGGGTCCTTCCCTCATAAATTACAGTTAGGTTTCTTTCTGCCAACTTTGAAACAAAAGAAAGGCCTTTTCATACATAAAAGGCAGGTGATGGGGTGGGAGGGGTGGTTTAAATAACCTCCAGGACTAGAAATCTTCTATAGCAGATTTAAGTCATCTCTAGCAAGTTAATATTCTGAAGCAGTCTGTGAAACATTTTGAAAACCTACTCCAGAGGAATATGGGCTATTTGTGAGTTTATCCAATCTTAAATCTCCTGTGAAATAGGAGTCACATACTTGGTGCTGTTATGAGTCTGAACAGACATGCCTATCTTTTTCTTAAAAGATAGTTTATAAATAAAATGGCACCTTGAGCCAGATACATCCATGGTGTAACACAATCTTCAGTGAAGTAATAGAAGATTTCTACCTGGTCTCACACATTTAGTGACTTTTTAAAATCTATTTGTGTATTGTCTTTCTAAATGTTGACATTACTTTGCTGCCATCTTTGCTTAGAGGCTCAGAAAGAAAAGCTCTTAAATTCCAATTGAACTAAAGCCAAGGCATTTTCCCTTCTTGATAACTGTTGACTAAGTGCCAGAGGCAACTACATAACATGGTAAATCATATACTTTAAGCCCCGCGCCCCCAAATCTGAGGCACAGCATATAGACATATGGCTTGGATCATAGAGCTTCAATTAGCATCACTAGGTGAGGGTGTGAGGTGGGTGGGGTGAGAATAAGACATATGTTTGTACAGAACAAATTTTTAAAGGCCAACTGTACAATTTATAGCTAAGAGAATCAATATTTATGCAGACATGACTGCCAAATAAAATTATAAGTGGAACCTTCTGCCACTAGTTTGGGATATAGTCTATAATTTCAATTATACCTATATGGAAACAAAATGTATTTATATATAAACTTGGATGTGGAAGAGGTCTCAAATTCCTTTACTATTATTTTTCCCCTACTTTCTTTCATGTTTGATGCCCATGTGTTGTTTTTTTTTTCTAAATGATCTTGACTGTGGATTTTGATTTTTTTTTTTTTCCCTTTGTAATTCATCCAGTGTAGTCAAGGGTCATTTAACTTTGCCTACACTGGCTAATTGGGTACTTTCATAAACATCTATCAACAGAAAAAGGCCACTGACACTGCAGGAAAGCTGATACTTTTCTTCTGATTGGCTGTATGTACATATTAACCTTCTAGATATACATATTTTTATGCAAGAGAAAAGAATAGAGTTGAACATTTGTTGATAGCTTTGCATATCTAGGTCACTGACAGTGGAGCTCCTTGTGGATATTAATGAATAAGTTTGGTGAGTTGCTTTCCAAATAACTTTCTCTTTTGCATAGTGTGCAGTACTTTTTTGTATCGTAATTTCAGTGCAAAAGGACCTCTTCCAACACTTTTTGCGTTCAGATGAATATACAGAATACTGATAGAAAAGTGCATCAGCTCTATTTTGTATTTTTAAAATTATATCTACATTATATTAATGTTACCTACATTTCATTAATTTATTGCCTGCATTGCAGAATGGCTGCACTACTGAGGTTTATCAGTCACTGTTTTCAAGTATGGACCTGAATAACCTTTTTATTTTGGCTTTCACTAAATTCCCATCCAGTTAGGCAACAAAGCTGGTTGAAATGTTTTTATTTAAATTTCAAAAAATGTTGATTACTGCACAAACGTGTCAAAAACAACAAAGAATTTGAAAGTGTTGCCAAAAAAGTGCCCAAATCTTAAAAATACGATTGTCAACCTTCTAGATTACATTAATCAAGCTGGGTGTTGGAGCAATCACGCAAGCTAGTCCAGCTTCCTCTGAAAGCTAGTCAAGGATCCCTCCTGGCTGATGGTCGTGGGCTTCACATAGAGCTGGCAGAGGTGAAGGAAATGAAGGGGAAGGTGGAGCCAGAGAGATGTGACCCTATTCTATCCCTTCTTTGAGCCAACTGGCTTGTTTGTCGGGTGCACTTCAGTCCTTTCCACATGATTCATCCCACTGCTAGCTAATCCACAAGAGCTGTAGGAACACTCATGTGCATATGATGTGTAAATAAAAGGAGAAATGGGAAGTAGATTGCTTTTCCCCCACCTGGCCTTTTGATGCTGCTGCTACTGATGTTGAAGATCTTCTGATCCTTCTGTGAAGTCTGCTTCCACATCCACTGCCATTGGCACATTTGCTAACTATAAACCAAATCCTACATGCTGCTGTGTGCAGGTGGACAGCTGTGCCCATCTGGACCCCCAAAGGCTTCATGGGAGTCACCCCCACAGAGTTTTTGTAGATTGATGATTAACTTGGAATCTCATACTTTGTTAGAAGCAAACTTTATTAATATATGTGAACATGATTTAAAATTGGTCAGCTGCTTCAACTTCATTTGGTAAAAGCTTTTAATTTTCCCTGTCCCCATCATTTTATTTGCACCATCTATGCATTTTTTTCACTTGGCCTGACTATCTCCTTTCTTTGGAGCTTTACAGTATTGAGAGCATATGGTTTTCTTGTGCTTGTAAGTTTCCGTCATTAATCAGCTTGAATTTTGTAATTTGTTTAGTTTTATGGTAATCATTCCTAGGGTTGTTACTATAGAATGGACGGGGAAACCAGTACGGCTGATGAACTGAAAATAACATAGACCTTAGTGCACTCTTAATGCTTAGCTCCCCTTTATGGCAGGCCTAGGGAGATTTGGAATCCCTCCTCCCTTTCTCTACCCAGAAGAAAAGGGTAGCTAAGACCCAGCTCAGAAGTTGCTGCATCCCATCTCCCATTTGTTGTTGCCTTCTCTAGAAAAATGAAGAAGGCCTTCCCCTCCTAACCCTGCCACCTGGAAGATGGGAATGGGTGGCCCATCTAGGATTTACTTAAAGAGGAAAGGAATGGGCTGATTGTCTGACTCCCACAGATCAACTTTCACCAGCACCCTTTCGCATCAAATGTGTGGTTTGACAGGAGTAGACTATTGAAGGAGAGGGTTACTTAAAAGGTGTAGATCTGAATTATCAGAGACTAAGATTAGTTCTTTAAATTTACCCAGCACTATTTATCATTTCCATTCACTTCAGTCTGATGGAATCCTATCTACACTTCTTAAGTATTTGCCCTTTCTTAATCCGAAGTCCTGCTCTGTTCTTGTATTTATCACAACTCACACCGTGTTGTAGCAATCCTCTCTTCATTATGTTCATGTTAAGTTCTCTTCTTCCTGTAGAGAACACACTGAATTTTTCTCTATTTTCAGCAACTCTGTTATTCTAGCTGTTATCTCCTGTACACATAAAAAAAAAATGCTTTTTCAGATGTGACCTCACTAGTCCCTGTTAAAGTGTTAGAATATTTTTCCTTGACTTGAAGTACATTCAGTACTTCTATTTCTACAGCACAGAATTCTTTGACTTAAGTTCCACCTACTGCCGATATTTTCATTCACAAGCATTTCCAGATCCTTCTTCAGCTCAGTACTTTTATAGTACATGGCTGCTGAATATTTATTCTATTTTTAAGAATGGTACCCATATTAGAGTTAATATATTATACATCTCGCTATCTTACATTGTAGGAAGCAACTTATCTGCCTCTGGAATGGTGTTTTTTTTTTGCTTCCCGCTCATTTGGCCTTGTTTGTCATCAAGTAATTTTGTCATTCCCTTCATGCTGCTGCTGCTAAGATATTTAGACATAAAAAGCCCAGTGCTTGTTCCATTAAACTGCCATTGACTTAAATTGGAGCAGAATAGGGATCAAAGGAAGGAAAATAATTCACTGACAAGTTGCCCAGCCTAGCTTGCTGATTGACATCATAGGCCCAATGTTAGATCATTCTGGCCCCCTAGCCTATTTGGTTCCCCATAGACATAGCCTGTGACTACTGCAAACATACTAGTACCAAAGCAAGAATGTTGCCATAAATCATGATACTACAAATCCTTATGTGCACAAATGGAACACTGGAATTATTTGTGTGAGCAAAGATTATTCATGTAACAGAGGATTCATTGTAACAGGCTTACATTCTATAACTTTTCTCCCCCAAACACTCTCAGTGAAGCTTCACATATTTGTATTCTTCACACACTTTTTTTCTAGATCCATAACCAACTAAATTACATTGATTTATTTAGCTGATGTGTCCCTTTTGTCAATAAATACTTGTGTTCTGTTATAGCTCTCTTCAATATCCTTTTGCTTTGTGTTTAGAAAATATACTTCTGATGTTTATATTACTCATGTTATCTCTTGGACAGTCTTCATTCTTCATCTTTACTTAATGCTTTTTAAGACTTAATTTGATTTTTCTAATCTCTCCTGTGCCCCCTTTCCACCTAAAGTTATTGTAAGGCTACTACATACTTTTAATTAGTACTGGTGTTTCTTTGGCAATCAACCTTGCCCATTATACCAAGATTTGGTTGCTAGTTTATCTGTGTAAACATCAGACAGACATTAATTTATTTTTAAACTTTTCCAAGGTCTCCTCGGTGTCCCATCCCTCCCTTGTTTCTTTCCATTTCATGGATCCTTTATGCATCTTTCCAGAATTTATTAGGATGTAGTTTAACATCTTTGTCTTTCACTTTTTGTTAAACCTCCATTTACTTCTGTTTTCAAATGTAATTAGTTTATGGTAATTGATTTTGTAAATCTCCTTCTCTGCCCCAAATTGTTTTAATTAAAAAATAATTATATAAGAACATACGAAATGGCCCTACCAGGTCAGACCAAAGGTCCATTTAGGCCAGTATCCTGTCTTCCAATAGTGGCCAATGCCAGGTGCTCCAGAGGGAATGTACAGAACAGGTAATTATCAAGTGATCCATCCCCGTTGCTCATTCCCAGCTTCTGGCAAACAGAGGCTAGGGACACCATCCCTACCCAAGTCAAGGTTTTCCCTTTCTATTCCCTTTATTAATACATCATTTAAGGAGGCTTCTACCATCTTTTTTTTTACAGTCTTGACTTTACATTCTATCTGGTTTAGATCCAAATAGATTTTAAGTATTCTTTTTATAACAGATTTTATTTTGGTTATTTACCCATTATTTCAGTCCTTCAGAACATTCTATAATAAATTTCTAATATCAAATTACTTTCTTGATTTATTTTTCAAGCCGAAATGATTGTACATCAATGGATTTCTTCCAAGTTCAACCACCTCAACTGTTTTCAGTCTGGTTTTCCAGTATATAAAAAAGATTGAGTATAGATAGATAGATATTCTTCTCCTATCTTGTTCTTCCTGATTCTTCTAAATGGTCTATATCTTTCAGTATTGAAACCCCTTAACATTTCCTACTTGTTTGCATCAAGCCCTCATGGTGCTGAAAATCCCATGTATTTCCCTCTTAGTTCTTCTCATGCTTTTTATCTTACTCTAGTCTTAAATTTGACTACATAACTATATATTCTCTCTGTCCACAAGTTTATTTAACCCAATTTCCCCTTCCTTTTTGCTGAAACCTATATATTCTCCTCATGTCATTATTTTCCTCCACCACAATTTTGAATTCTCCTAACAGTATTCTGCAGCACAGAGCAAATTGGAGCTCTTGTACTGTAGCTGTGGTCCACTCTATCCATTGTAATAATTAATTCCCAATAAACTAAGTATAAATGTTCCATACTTTCCTTACCAAAAATCTTCTAAAATTGGAATTGGTATGAAAATTAACCACTGGTTTTGACGTGGCAATGGCTTTTTTCCCATTAAAAAAAGGCAGTGTTCAACATCCTAATATATACTTTGTTTCCCAGCTGGGAAAAATTGAATGGAGGACTCTCTCACAAGGGCCTGATCTTCCAAGGTGTGGAGCGCCATCTTCAACACTGAACCTTGCAAGATTGGACCCAAATCTGTTAATGCTGTTACTTTGTGTCTCGGGTTGCTGTTGTTGAATGATATGAGAGATTCATTTTTTTCCTCTCCCACACTGGTGTTACTCTAGTTTTAGACCAGCATAACTGAGAAGGGAATTTAGTCTTCACATTTTATTAATGAAGCACAACTGAAGCGGGGAGTCATGCAGGGGTGAAAGTAAGTTAGGCCGCTGACCGGTATGGGCCGGGGGCAGGGAGGGGGCCTTCAGGTGGAAAGGGCGGGGCTGGGGGTCAGCATCCCCCAACCAGCCCTTTCAGGCCACCTGGCCTGTGCCGCCCAGAGCTCCCGTGTTTCACTTACTTTCACCCTGGAGTCATGTAAATATAAAAGGTAGCTACTCTATATAATAATAAAAATCACAAGTTGGATATGTTTGAAGATTTGGGCATATTTGGTTTCATAATAACTTAGGGTTTTTTTGCATATTGTATATGCAGCAGACTTCTTTCTCTTCCCTATTCAGTCTCACTGTGCGAGAGAGGCCCAGTGGACAGCAGTGGGAAGGGAAGAGGAATTGTCTACCTGCTCAGCAGCCCAGACAGCCCCTAATATTCTATTCACAAGAAGGAACTTTAGAAGCCACTTTTCTCACTCCCTGCAGCCCTACTTATGAGTGATAGAGCAATAGCAGAGGCAGATGTGTGGCTGTCACCCCAGATGAGATACTTGGCAGTCTTGACATTGCTCTGTCTCATACTCCTGAGGTGCTACTTAAATCAAAGTAGTGAGACTCATCATTAGGGATAGATAAACTGTAACTTTGTGCTTCACTGATCATGTCTGCATTGTAAAAGTATTCGGCCAGGTCAGATTCAAATTTCACTATGTGGGCTCATGGTAAACATCAGATGAGTTATCTTGCTCATTCAAAGTCCTAATAAAGGAATCTTGGGGAGGTAACAAAGCTCCCTCTGTCTGTAAGCACCGGGAGTGAAACTGAATAAGAATAACTTGAAACAAAAAGACGTGTAAAGCTTTGCTTTCAGAGAAGTTCCTGTTCATCCCTTCTGTGCCCTGTGAATTCAAGCAGTTTGTGTTGGGGACTCCCTTGCAAACGTCTATCTACATTCTTATTTTCTATTGAAGTTTGTCATGATGTAGTAAACGGTCTACTTCTGCGATGCCTCTGCTTCACCAATCATGCCAACACTTTTAATCTCTTTCCTAACCATTTCTTGGTCTACAACATTTTTTCTCCACACCAGCATGTGCACACTTGCTAGGTGAGGCCATATTTTCCTGGCTCTTCTGAGTAAGATGTGTTTGACTCAAGAAAAATAGCCAGGATTTCTATTTTTCCATGAAGGAGAGGGAAAGGAGCTTTATGCTTTAATAGTTGCTTAAACATATTTCTTGAATATGTTCTGTGAGGATGTTATGATGAGCTTATCAGTGAACATGACTTGCAGTGGTGTTGGACCTCAATACCGATGATTCCAATTATTAAAAATTTAAATACTGAAATCTTTAAGCCTGTCATTTTATTTCTAAAGTTGCATGACAAAGACTTGATGTTGTGGAAATCTGGCTAGAATACTGATATTAATCCAGTTTCTTCCTTAGCTTGTAGACCCTGCATCTGTGACCATGACAAGCTTAACACACAGAGAGCTCATTATTTTTTACTGTACACAAATAGTTTTCACCCTACTTAGTCAGAGATCTGTTACTGCTTTCATAGCATTTGAATGCTCAGGAAAGGCTTGAGCATTCTTTTTATTGCTACTTCTGTCCTGATGAGACAGCCAGGCCTGCTCCGACGGAGCAGTCAGAATAGAACATAAAGTTAGAAATATGTTACATTCACTCGTGGCAATTCTAGGCAGCAGTTAGTTTCTACTGAATGAGAAAGTAAGAAAATACAACACGCACTTATTCTAACAGTAAAATAACTGGTTGGCTCACCTGGAAAGCTCATCCTAAAAGGATTTGGATTAATTAAGAAGAAATGGGCTTTGGATTCAGAGCTGAGCTTCTTATTAGTAAATGGAGTCTCATTTTCAAGTCACAATTCTATCAGCTTCTTTTGGTAGCTATCCAACACTCCTACCATCTAATGACCTTTCTGTGGCATATGCATAATAAAATGGTGGACTCACTCCAGTTCTTACTCGACTGGTGTCCATGTCATAAAAACAACCACTATACAGTATGCATAAATTGGCATTCTTTGTGGCACTCTCTCAGCAAAGAAGGCAAGAATTCAAAAAGCATGAAGAGTGAACCAACTTCTCACCACCAGCGAGTGATCCATTCAGCTTGTACGTCAGGTATGTTGGTAGTAGAGTGTAAGGAAGCTTACACTACCTGTGCTCAGATTGTACCTTTCCTGTAGTTCATTTCAGGTAGACAATGCAGTGCTTTGTACATATACTCCATCAATCAAAACTCAAGTTTCCATCTTATTGTCAGTCTGTTAAGGTACCTAGCTACCCTCTCAAGGGTTTCGGTCTCCCTCAGGAGGCCACAGATCTGTTTGTAGATCAATAGTTTTAATCTTGCAAGCTGTTACCTCATATGAAATCAATGGGCTACTGATAACAGCTTTTTCAGTCTTTGTTTGGAAGAAAAGTTGTCATAGCAGATCGCTGTCACAAGCATTGATAACCGTAAGTGGGCACTTGTTATACACCCCGGCTTTTATGGTGGTCAAATTTCAGTGGTAAAAGTATCATATTAATGGGAAGCTTGGGGATCACACGGGGATCACATTCTGCTCTGAATTCCACTTAAAGCCAGCAATAGGCCTAAGCAGACTAAGCAATTGCTTAAGGCCCCGAGTAGTTCAAGGGAGGCCCCCTATATGCTTTTTATTATGTGTTGGGGAGGGCAAATATATCCTGATTAGGGCCCCCAGTGGGCTAGCACTGCCTTACACCCACCTTCTCTCTCCCTTTTCAGAGTTGTGGATTGCATGGGCGTCTGTTTCTTATCTGAGCCTGGAGGCTGCCTTGTGCAATGATCAGGACTTCAAATGGCTATAGCCTTGAAATACTCCAGGTTTGCTAGGCCAAAGAAATGTGGTGATGCTTAGCATTTGAGTATTGAAAAATGGGTGGATACGTTACTGCTTAGAATAGCTGTTGCTTTCCACTGCTCCCCCCCACCCCCCCACCCCCCAAAAAAAGAAAGGAAGGAAAAAAACAAAACCAAACCAAAAACAAAGCAAAATCTTTCCCCAGCTAAGATGAAAGTTTGTCTTCAGGAGATATTAAACCTTTTACTTAAAATAAAGCTGTAACCATTTGGCTGAAAGTTTATAATTCTTTCTCCCGCCTCACTTTCCCTCTGCCATTCACAAAAAACTTAATGTTTAAATGGAACAAGTATATAATTTGTCCTGACCTTTATTCATGTCTGGTGCAATTTTAGAAGATGGAATGCCTGGAAATAATCTGAGATGCCAGCTTTAAAGGTTAAACAGCTTTACAAAATGATCATAATTAGGGATTTCCAGATTTTAGGTTGTTTTTTTGGGGGGGGAGGGGCTAGTTTGGGCTGCTGTTTCTACTTGACTTCTTAAAACTTTTGGGACATCCTAGAGAAATCAGGTTTTGAACTGAATTGAGATTTGTATAAAGTAAGCAAAAATCTGCTGCTTCATCACTAGCAATGAAACAAAGACTCAAGCTAAAAAAAACAAAACTCATTAAGCATGGCTCTCTTAATTTCTCACCTGATGTATATTTGTTTCCCCTCAGTAACTTCCTTGCTAAGCAGTGATTGGTTGCCAGCATACAAACACATCAGTGGCTTCAATAACGGAATTTACTGAGTCACATTAGGAATTGCCTCAGGTGATATCACCTGTCTTGTGCAGACAGCCACCATATCTCTGCCCCACTAAAGCCCTAGTTCAAAGGGAACAGGAGTACTTGTGGCACCTTAGAGACTAACGAATTTATTAGAGCATAAGCTTTCGTGGGCTACAACCCACTTCTTCGGATGCATATAGAGTGGAACGTATATTGAGGAGAAATATATACACACATACAGAGAGCATGAATAGGTGGGAGTTGTCTTACCAACTCTGAGAGGCCAATTAAGTAAGTCTCCGACTCAGAGAATATTTCCAACATACCTCTGAACAGCATACTAACCCACAGAATCCCCCCTACCAGCACTACAAAAAAAAAAAAGTATTCTGTGTGGACTCCTCCGGACGGTCGAAACAACAGACTGGATTTCTACATAGATTGCTTCCGTCAACGTGCAAAGGCTGAAATTGTGGAAAAGCAACATCACTTGCCCCATAACCTCAGCCATGCTGAACACAACGCCATCTACAGCCTCAGAAACAACCCTGACATCATTATCAAAAAGGCTGACAAAGGAGGTGCTGTCGTCATCATGAATAAATTGGAATATGACCAAGAGGCTGCTAGACAGCTCTCTAACACCACATTCTACAGGCCACTATCCTCTGATCCCACTAAGGATTACCTAAAGAAACTACACCATCTGCTAAAAAAACTCCCTGACAAAGCACAGGAACAAATCTGTACAGACACATGCCTAGAACCCCGACCAGGGACATTCTATTTGCTACCCAAGATCCATAAACCTGGAAATCCTGGACGCCCCATCATCTCAGGCATTGGCACCCTAACATCAGGCTTGTCTGGTTATGTAGACTCTCTCCTCAGACCCTACGCTACCAGCACTCCTAGCTATCTTCGAGACACCACTGACTTCCTGAGGAAACTATAATCCATTGGTGATCTTCCAGAAAACACCATCCTGGCCACTATGGACGTAGAAGCCCTCTACACCAACATTCCACACAAAGATGGACTACAAGCTATCAGGAACTGTATCCCCGATAATGTCACAGCTAACCTGGTGGCTGAACTCTGTGACTTTGTCCTCACCCACAACTATTTCACATTTGGGGACAATATATACCTTCAAGTCAGCGGCACTGCTATGGGTACCCGCATGGCCCCACAGTATGCCAACATTTTTATGGCTGACTTAGAACAACGCTTCCTTAGCTCTCGTCCCCTAACACCCCTACTCTACTTGCGCTACATTGATGACATCTTCATCATCTGGACCCATGGAAAAGAAGCCCTTGAGGAATTCCACCATGATTTCAATAATTTCCATCCTACCATCAACCTCAGCCTAGATCAATCCACACAAGCGGTCCATTTCCTGGACACTACTGTGCTAATAAGCGATGGTCACATACATACCACCCTATACCGGAAACCTACTGACAGCTACACTTACCTACATGCCTCCAGCTTCCATCCAGGACACACCACACGGTCCATTGTCTACAGCCAAGCTCTAAGATATAACTGCATTTGCTCTAATCCCTCAGATAGAGACAAGCACCTACAAGATCTCTATCAAGCATTCTTAAAACTACAATACCCACCTGCTGAAGTGAAAAAACAGATTGACAGAGCCAGACGAGTACCCAGAAGTCGCCTGCTACAAGACAAGGCCAACAAAGAAAATAACAGAACACCACTAGCTGTCACCTTCAGCCCCCAACTAAAACCTCTCCAGCGCATCATCAGAGATCTACAACCTATCTGAAAGATGATCTCTCACTCTCACAGATCTTGGGAGACAGACCTGTCCTCGCTTACAGACAACCCCCCAACCTAAAGCAAATACTCACCAGTAACCACACATCACTGAACAAAAACACTGACCCAGGAACCTATCCCTGTAACAAAGCCCGATGTCAACTCTGTCCACATATCTATTCAAGTGACATCATCATAGGGCCTAATCACCTCAGCCATACCATCAGGGGCTCGTTCACCTGCACATCTACCAATGTGATATATGCCATCATGTGCCAGCAATGCCCCTCTGCCATGTACATTGGCCAAACCAGACAGTCTCTACGCAAAAGAATTAATGGACACAAATCTGACATCAGGAATCATCATACTCCAAAACCAGTGGGAGAACACTTTAACCTGTCTGGTCATTCTATGACAGATCTGCGGGTGGCTATCTTAAAACAGAAAAACTTCAAAAACCGACTCCAACGAGAGACTGCTGAGCTGGAATTGATATGCAAACTAGACACAATCAACTCAGGATTAAATAAGGACTGGGAATGGCTGAGCCATTACAAACATTGAATCTATCTCCCCTTGTAAGTATTCTCACACTTCTTATCAAACTGTCTGTACTGGGCTAGCTTGATTATCACTTCAAAAGTTTTTTTTTCCCTCTTACTTAATTGGCCTCTCAGAATTGGTAAGACAACTCCCACCTGTTCATGCTCTCTGTATGTGTGTATATATTTCTCCTCAATATATGTTTCACTCTATATGCATCCGAAGAAGTGGGTTGTAGCCCACGAAAGCTTATGCTCTAATAAATTTGTTAGTCTCTAAGGTGCCACAAGTACTCCTGTTCTTTTTGAGGATACAGACTAACACGGCTGCTACCCTGAAACCTAGTTCAAAGGGAATTTTACCCTTAATTAGCACATATGTTATGCTAATAGCAGAGTTACCTGCACTTTAATTCCATTGTATATTCAAATGAATAATGCCACTGAACATGTCATGGAAAAACATGATTTTTGAATTACCAGCTGCTAAATGTACATTTTGTAATGCCATTGAACAAAACACATGGATCTTACATTTTAAAGTCTGGCATAACTTGGTTTATGTCTTTGCAAAGTTTTTCTATAGAAGTGATTGAGTTATTACTAACACAGATGGCATTTTTTCCAGCTCTTTTGGTAGGTATCCCACTTTGTTTACAAGTGGAGCAATAGAACCTTAATTACATGCTTCAACTTCCAAATCAGCCATTATTGTTTATTTCATACTGCTTTTTTCCTTGATTTTTTTTTTTAAACAAGAGAGAACTTTAAATGAAGCTGCCACAGCTGGTTCATGCATTTCTAGTGTTTTGTCAGTAGTTTAAAATGAATAGTCTTTTACTTGTTCCTTAAGAGACACTGCCAACTTGAAATCATAGAGCAGATCATATGAACAGGAATTAATTTAAGTCTGGATCTCTTCCATTTCGAGCTCTCCAATGCTGTCATCTTAGCTGCACAGACCAGGGAGTATAGTAGTAAGTAGCTTAGGAAACATTCTGCAAGTGCTCAACCGTCTTCCCACTCCCCCCCCAAAAAAAACAAAAAACCAACCAGTTTTGCTACAGTATATCCTTCATAAGCTGGACTGCACTCAGTATTTAAAACATGGTTGCCCAAGGGATTTGTAAAGTAGCACTCCCTATCTTATATGCAATCACCTATATCCGTGTCCAAGAACAGAACAGGGTTTCATTACATTTTATTTAATTTGCTTTGCTTCATTTTTACAACAGTGGCACAATACACGATTTTGTTCTTTATCAGTCCTCTTTCTTTCTTGGGCTTGCTACTTTTCAGCTAGTTTCCCCTTAATTTTTATTGATGCTATTTGTCTCTTTTCAATCACATCTCATTGCATGCAACCCACGGTTCTATTATTCTAAAGTGGTATGGCAGTTTGGTTCTTTCGTGAGTTTTCTACACCTCTCATTTTGGGAGTGTTGGAAAAGTTGATCTGTGTCAACTTTCAACTAAATAATTAATAAAACAAGGTAAATAGGAATCTTGGTAATGAACCTTCAACTACTCCATATGATACTGCTCAACCTGTGGAAGTCTTTGCCAAAAGATGTTGTGAAGGCCAAGATTATAACAGGGTTCAAAAAAGAACTAGATACATTCATGGAGGATAGGTCCATCAATAGCCATTAGCCAGGATGGGCCTGGATGGTGTCCCTAGCTTCTGTTTGGCAGAAGCTAGAAAGGAGTGACGGGGAATGGATCAGTTGAGGATTACCTGTTCTGTTCATTCCCTCTGGGGCACCTGGCATTGGCCACTGTCAGAAGACACGCTACTGGTCTAGATAGACCTTTGGTTTGATCCAGTATGGCTGTTCTTATGCTTATATTCACAGTAAGCAGTACATTAAAAGCTAATATAGGGCCAGATTCACCCACATAATCCAGCTCCTATGATGCAAATCAGTTATCTTTTTTACTAGCTGATTAAATTGGGGTTATGGGTGCTTTATGCAGCCGGAATGGTAAAAATAAGCCAGTGTGCATCAAGTCTTCTCATTTCTGTTAGTGTTAGGTTTCACTGCTACATCTCAGATTATGTTCTGTGTAATATAATGAAACATGACTTCATGTAGTGTAACCTGGGCATGGCATAAAACAATGAAAAAAGATAGCGAAACATTTTTATCTAGCAATAATCTACTTCTATAGATGTATCCAACTCAAAAGTAATGAGTATGAGATCTTACTGAGAAGTGCACATGACAAAGCCTAGACTATGGTTGTGACTCAAACTGTGCTATGTCTGTGCACTTTATAATGGTTATCCATATTCCATCAAGTATACTTTCTCCACTTAAATAATTAAATTGCCAAAATTATGTTTTAAACCAAAGACAAAAAGTACAGGTTCTATGTTTGAAGTTCTTTCTTGCTCTGTTTCCTTGCTGTGAAACTGTAAATGATTAAGGCTGACCTGAAGGAACAATCAGCAGATTTAAAAATGTATCTGGTTCATTAAATGTATAATGTTGAGGCAGTATAAATTTCCTGATGCTATGACAGCTTTGTTAATCTCTGTTAAATGGGCATGAAATTTTAAGCATGTTTGTTTTTCTTATGTCTGTTGCTCCAGTACTTCTTTCTGACTCCTCTGCTTTTCTCTCTACAAATTTGTTTTTGAGCTGCTGTTTCTTTAACGTCTTATGGGAAAATTGGATTCGTTTAACATTTCATTTTTTTTTTTTGCAAAAGTTGCATTTTTCAGGAACATAACTACAACGTAAAGTGGGGAGTTACTATATTTGTAAGATGTGCAGTTAACACTTGCTTCACAATCAAATACCACACACACTACAGAATTCTTCAAGCATACATTAATAAAACAATATTGAGCCACCACTATGGTATTAGGGGTGGGGGAGAATCTTGAAACCATCAGGTATCTTTGCTGTTTTCTGCTGGTGTTAGCGCAGCTTCAATAATTTCTGTTTGGGCCTGTTTAAAGATGCTTTCTGAAATACCAAGTCTATTCAAAGATATCTTTCTGAGATTTCAATTTATTTAATCTTCTCCTACTTAGGTTAGCTATTTGACTCCTCTACTGTATTTATGTACCACTGACCTCTTCTGGATGCAAAGTTAGCTGGTTTAAAGATGATATAGTAATACTGCTACATCAAACAGTGTTATTTAGCTCAACTGGTCCAATGTTTGCTCTTTGGAGCTGAAACCTTCTAAGTCTATGTCTGCAAGATTTTTAGCTGGTGTCTAGCATGCATGCAGCCAATGGATTTGTCATGTCTCCAAACTTGTGTGGTTCTTTCCTTACCCCATCTTGCAATAATGCAAACTTACCAGCTTGTAGCTCTATATGATACCTGATTTTTAAGCTCTGTATTAAGTATGTTTTTGCTTTAACATCTGACTTGTACTCGAGGTCTTGTGACTCACAACACGAAGTTGGATATTACATGAAAGTTTCAAGCTATCTACCATTAAGAATTTGTTTGAGTCCTCTTGACTGGCCAACTAATTCAGCCTTCTGTTTCTGAATTTAAAACTCTACTAGCAATTCATATTGAGGCTCATTACAATAGATTGTACAGTAGAACCTCAGAGTTATGAACCCCCGAGTTACGAACTCACTAGTCAACCATGCACCTCATTTGGAAACGGAAGTACACCATCAGAAAAAGGGAAAGCACCATTTTTCTTCTGCATAGTTAAGTTTCAAAGCTGTATTAAGTCAATGCTCAGTTGTAAACTTTTGAAAACAACCATAATGTTTTGTTCAGAAATACAAATATTTCAGAGTTACGAACAACCTCCATTCCCGAGGTCTTCGTAACTCTGAGGTTCTACTGTATTCCCATCTCTCGAAAAAAGAGGAACTATGAAGTAGCTATCATTAATGTCAGAGATATTTGAGGCTTACAGTGTACTAAATGATTACAATGTCAAAAAAAAAAAATGCCAGCAGTACAGTACTGTGCAGATGGAACAGCTGTCTTCCTGTGAAGTATGGTTACTTTGTCCTAACCTAGTGTATAATTCTTTTTTGAACCCAGTTAGTCTTGGTCTTCACAACATCTTCTGGCAAACAGTTCCACAGGTTGACTGTGCATTATGTGAAGAAATACTTTTTTTTTTGGTTTTAAACCTGCTGCCTATTAATGTCATTTGGTGACCCCTAGTTTTTTGTGATATGAGAAGTAATAAATAACATTTCCTTATTTACTTTCTCCACATGAGTCATGATTTTATAGACCTCTATCATATTCCCCTTAGTCATCTCTTTCCCAAGCTGAAAAGTCCCAGTCTTATTAATCTCTCCTTATATGGAAGCTGTCCCACACCCTAATCTTTTTTGTTGCCTTTTTCTGTGCCTTTTCCAATTTATTCCAATATATATATTTTTGAGATAGGGTGACCAGATCTGCACCCCGTATTAAACATGTGGGCATATCATGGGTTTATATAGAGGCAATATGATATTTTCTGTTTTACTATTTATCCCTTTCCTAATGATTCCCAACATTGTTCACTTTTTTGACTGCCGCTGCACATTGAGTGGATGTTTTCAGAGAACTATCCACAATGACTCCAAGATATTTCTTGAGTGGTAATAGCTAATCTAGACCCCATCATTTTATATGTATGGTAGAGATTATATTTTCCAATGTGCATTACTTAGCATTTATCAACATTGAATTTCATCTGCCACTTTGTTGCCCAATCACCGACTTTTGTGAGATCCCTTTGTAGCTCTTAGTTAAGTCCAAAGCAGACTGCAATCTTGAGTAGTTTTGTATCATCTACTCATTTTGCCACCTCACTGTTTACTCCCTTTTCCAGATCATTTATAAATATGTTGAACAGTACTGGTCCCAGTACAGACTCCTGGGGGGATGCCACTATTTACCCCTCTCCATTCTGAAAACTGACCATTTATTCCTACTTTGTTTCCTATCTTTTAAACAGTTACTGATGCATGAGAGGACCTTCCCTCTTATTCCATGATGTCTTATTTTACTTAAGAGCCTTTGGTGAGGGACCTTGTCTAAGACTTTCTGAAAATCTAAGTACACTAAATCCACTTGATCCCTCTTGTCCACATGCTTGTTGACCCCTCAAAGAATTCTAGTAGATTGGTGAGGTATGATTTCCTTTTACAAAATACATGTTGACTCTTCCCCCAACAAATTGTTAATCTATGTATCTGACAATTATGTTCTTTACTATAGTTTCAACCAATTTGCCAGGTACCGAAATTAGGCTTACCGGACTATAATTATCGGGATCACCTCTGGAGCCTTTTAAAAAAATTGGCATCACATTAGTTGTCCTCTAGTGATTTGGTACAGAAATTGATTTAAATGCTAGGTTACAGACTACAGTATAATTTAACATTCGAGTTCCTTCAGAACTCTTGGGTGAATACCATCTGGTCCTGGTGACTTATTACTGTTTATCAATTTGTTCCAAAACCACCTCTAATGACAATGCAATCTGGGACAGTTCCTCAGATTTGTCACCTAAAAAGAATGGCTCAAGTTGGGGAATCTGCCTCACATCCTCAACTGTGAAGATCGATGCAAAGAATTAATTTAGTTTCTCCCCAATGGCCTTATCTTTCTTGAGGGCTCTTTTAGCATCTTGATCATCCAGTGGCCCCAATGGTTGTTTAGCAGGCTTCCTGCTTTAATTACATATATATATTTAAAATTCTGTTACTTTTTGAGTCTTTGGCTAGCTGTTCTTCAAATGCTTTTTTGGCTTTCCTAATTATATTTTTACATTTCACTAGCCAAAGTTTATACTCCTTTTTATTTTCCTCAGTAGGATTTAACTTCCACTTTTTTAAAGGTTGCCTTTTTTTATGCCTCTAACTGCTTCTTTTACTTTGTTTAGTCCCAGTGGCACAGTTTTGGTCCTCTGTTTTTAAATTTGGGGTATACATTTAAGTTGAGCCTCTATTATAGTGTCTTTAAAAAGTTTCCATGCAGCTTGCACGAATTTCACTCTTGGCACTGTACGTTTTAATTTCTGTTTAACGTCCTCATTTTTGTGTAGTTTCCCTTTCTGAAATTCAGTGCTACCATGGTGGGCTGCTTTTATGTCTCTCCCCTCCACCCCACACAGGAATGTTACATTTTATTATGTTATGGCCCCTATTACCAAGTGGTTCAGCTATATTCACCCCTTGGACCATATGCTGTGATCAATTTAGGACTAAATCAAGAATTGCCTCTCCTCTTGTGGGTTCCAGGACTAGCTTCTCCAAGAAGCAGTCATTTAAGGTGTCAAACTTTATCTCTGCATACCTTCCTGAGGTGACGTACCCAGTCAATATAGGGATAGTTGAAATACCCCGTTATTATTGGGTTGTCTTTTTGAATAGCCTCTCTAATCTCCCTGAGCAATTCAGTCACTATAACCATCCTGGTCAGGTGGTCGGTAGTATATCCTTACTGCTACATTCTTATTATTCAAGCACGGAATTACTATATAAAGCTTCTGTGGTACAGTTTGGTTCATTTAAGATTTTTACTTCATTTGACTGTGTTCTTTCACATATAGTGCCACTCCCCCACCAGTATGATCTATTCTGTTCTTCCAGTATATTTTGTACCTTGGTATTACTATGTCCCATTGATAATCCTCATTCCACCAAGTTTCTGTGATGCTGCTTATATCAATATTCTCATTTAATACGAGGCACTCATGTTCACCCATCTTAGTATTTAAACTTCTAGCATTTGTATAGGAGCACTTAAAAATTGTCACTTTTTAGTTGTTTGCCATTATGTGATGTAACTGAATGGAACTCCTTTTCATTTGACTTTCTCATCAGATCCTAACCATATTTTATCATCTTCGATCCTCTCCTCCTTATTGAATATAGAGAATCTCCACCAATAGATTGTTCCCTAAGGAATGTCTGTCTGAACCATGTGCTCCTCCGTACCTGTCGGCTTTCCCACAGCTCTTTTCTTAAAAATTGCTCTACGACCTTTTGAATTTTACGTGCCAGCAATCCGGTTCCATTTTGGTTTAGGTGGAGCCAGTCCTTCCTATATAGGCTCCCCCTTTCCCCAAACATTCCCCAGGTCCTAATAAATCTAAACTCCTCCTCCCTACACCACAATCTCATCCACACAATGTGACCCTGCAGTTCTGCCTTTCTATCTTTTAATTTTCCTCCATAGTTGAATGGACAGTTTGATCAATGGCTTTGCCCAAATGATCAATGTGCTATTTCAGTAGCATTAAAAATAAAAATAACATTTCTCTTGGAACCTCAACATTTTTTCCTGACTCCGTCTCTTCTGTTAGAGGTATAAAGTCTGCAATGTTTAGATGCCAGTGAGAGCATTATTGAGAATAGTGTAACACTAGAAAGTGCAGCTTCTTCATGACTAAAGTTGTGATTTTAAATATATTTCTCCAGCTATGGTTTTTGGAAGCTGCAACCTGTAGCACTTGGCTACTCTGTTAAGGAACCTTTTCAATTCCACTTTGCACAGAAAGCTTTCTCATCAAGTGTGGTTTGCACATGAAGTGCTAACTGTACTTCTACAAATTGCTTGTGTTCATTTAAACTAACCTAATTTCCTTCTTTGGCAGGGTTAATAGCCTAGCAGATAAAGAAGCAGTTCATGACGTATCTTGATTTTTAGTAAGGCTTTTAATCAGTGGTGGGCAACCTGCGGCCCGCGGGCCACACATGGCCCATTAGGGTAATCCGCTGCTGGGCTGCGAGACAGTGTTTACATTGACCGTCCACAGATACGACCGCCCGCAGCTCCCAGTGGCCATGGTTCGCTGTTCCCAGCTAATGGGAGCTGCGAGAAGTGACGTGGGCCACAGGGACGTGCTGGCTGCTGCTTCCCGCAGCTCCCATTGGCCAGGAACGGCGAACTGTGGCCACTTGGAGCTGTGGGCGGCCTGCTTGCAGACAGTCAATGTAAATACTATCTCGTGGCTCATCAGTGGATTACCCAGACGGGCCGCAGGTTTCCCACCACTGCTTTTGACAGTTCAACATGACATTCTCAAAAGCAAACTAGGGAAGTATGGTCTAGATGAAACTGCATAGAAGTGGGAGAACATCTTGTTGAAAGACTCTACTCAAAAGTACTTTATCAATGATTAGCTGTCAAACAGAGATGGCGTGTATATAGTGGGGTCTCCCAGGTGTCAATGCTTGGTCCAGTACTATTGAATATTTTCATTAATGTCTTGGATAATAGAATGGAGAGTATACTTATAAATTTTGCAGATGACACCAAGTTGGGAGGGGTTGTGAGCACTCTGGGGGACAGGATTACAAGTCAAAATTACCTTGAAAAATTGGAGATTTGGTCTGAATTCAGCAAGATGAAATTCATTAGTGGGAAGTGCAAAGGAGGAAAAATCACTTAAGGAGGAAAAATCAAATGCAAAACTACAAAATGGGGAACAACTGGCTAGGTGGTAATATTGTTTGGAAGGATCTGGAGGTTGTAATGGATCACATGCAGGGGGTCAGACTAGATGATCATAATGGTCCCTTCTGACCTTAAAGTCTATGAGTCTATGAGTCTATGAGTATTAACATGGGTGTCAATGCAAGACATGGGAGGTTATTGTCCCACTCTATTCAGCACTGGTGAGGCCTCTGGGGTAGTGTCCCGTTTTGGGCACCATACTTTAGGAAAGATGTGGACAAACTGGGGAGAGTCGAGAACAGAGCAGTAATAATGTTAACAAGTTTAGAAAACCTGACCTATGAAGAAAGGTTAAAAAACTAGGCACATTTAGACTTGAGAAAAGAAGACTTTGATTTGATATCCTGATAAGTCTTCAAATATGTTAAGGGCTGTTATAAGCAGGACTGCTCAATTGTTCTCCATGTCCACTGAAGGTAACACAAGACGTAATGAGCTTAGTCTGCAGCAAATTAGAATTTTTTTTCTAATATTTAATCTAACTATAAGGGTCATTAAGTTCTGGAACAGGTTTCCAATGGAGGTTGTAGAGATTTTTAAGAACAGGTTAAACAAACACCTGTCAGGGATGATATCAGTTTACTTGGTCCTGCCTCAGTGCAGGGGGCTGAACTTGCTGACTACTTGAGGTCTCTTCCAGTCCTACATTTTTATGATTCTATGAAATAAAAAATCTATACACTTATTAGTGTGCACAAGCTCTTGAGTTCAACACAGTTCATTACAAACACTCAGCCATAACCAATATTCTCATTTATGAGTTTGGGCTTGTTCCTCCCAGGTGCTAAACCCTCTATGTTCTACATGCTCTTAACTACCATTAGTTCCAACTGACTGGAGGGCACTTGGGTCCTTTGTTACTATGACGTTTCTGTGCCCATATAGAGCCCCTTTGACTTCAACAGAACCCCATGCAGTCACGACATTCCACCAACATATCACAAATGGTATGATCAATACCTTAGCTTCCAAGCTCTTCAAGACAGGAACAGTCTTATGTCTTGTTGCATTTCTATCGTTGTCTCTCTGATGTCTAGAGAGACTGTAACATCATCCTTTGCACAGTAATGATATTGCCACCATGCAGCATACCCAACGATAAAATGACCTTGTATAAAAACTGAAACATACTGGGACACAAGAAAAAAGGAAGAATTCCTTTGATTTTTGTTCAAAGCTTTTAGAATGACAATATAGACTGCTACATAGCTGACTTGGAGAGTGAGTATGCTGAAGTTGTCACCCAGTCCTTCAGTTGCTTTCATCTGATGTATGCAGCATTTAAAAAAAGACAGGAAATTAAATTCCAAGCCATATTCCAATAAATAACACAGACTACTATACTAGCTTCTTTATTAATGGAAAACCTCATGACTTCTGCTGATATTAATAACATTTGTATGAAGTAAAAGATCTAGGCTGTTTTACTGGATGACTTATCTCTGACATTGCTATTTTATACAGATTAAAATTGAATTATAATATTTGCACTATTTTCCAGAGGTTTGAACCTTAAAGAAGAGAGAGCACTAAGGGCTTGTCCATTAGAAACTTTTTATGGATTCTCAGAGCAAACATGAGCAGGCCACATTTTCTAACTGCATGGCCAATTCTGAAAAAAGGCTGGCCTGGTGTGGATGATCAGCCACCAAATCTTGCCTTAGGTTCCCTGCTTACTGCCACATTGTGAAGGGGTGTACAGACTACAAACTGGACAGGAGCAGAGAGGGGATAATATTCTGCCTTGCAGGTCGGGTCTGAAGTTGGTGATGCTTCCAGTAACACATGCCAGAAATGCCAAACTGAAAGGAGGACCCTTCTAATCTGGAGGTAAGCAGAAAATAAAAGGAAGAGTGCACTTCCAGAGAGCTGGCTTCTCGGAGGGAGGGAAGGAGGACCTGTCTGTAAGCCTAGAAAGAATAGCATTCCAGAGCGCTGAGAACTCCAACCTGCCTGCCAATGAGGATCTGAAGGTTTTTTCCTGAAGGGTAGGTTGCAGACCATTGAACCAATTCAATAGGTAGAAAGACTTGATAAAGAAGAATCTATAGACTACTTGTATGAGATCTTTTCCCCTTCTCAGCTGTGTTCAAACTGTTTGAAAATTTGGTGAATATGCAAGACCCTTCAGGAAAGGGACAGCCTAGAAATGGGCTAGATTGAAGGAAAAGGTTGTTCAGAAACTGACTCCAGTCCATTGCTGTCTTGGGATGACAAGTTTGTTGCTTCTTGGTTTGCTATTTGAGGGAAAATGATTTTTTTCCTACCTACAACTACTGCAGCCTAGTGGATCTCTGCTAATGGGGCAAGCTCACATTCCATGTCTCCACTCTGTTATTATTTAAGTGGATTCTCTTTAATGCCCGACCCATGGTTATCACTGAAAGGGAGAGATTCTATCCCTTGTAAAAGATGAGGAAAATCTCAAATGTTTAGTTCAAAAAAGCACCCAAATGCTTATCAGAATCTTATTCAAACTATTCTAATTGGTTGGGTCAGCTAAACTGAGTTGGAGAAACATCTAGGAGGAGTTTTTTGTTCTTGTGGTCAAGATAGACAAGGAGTGCATGTTTGTGTCAGAGAGAGAGAGAGAGAACGAGAACACTTTATACACCTGCTTCTGGTCTCAGTAAGAACCAGGCAGTACAAATGCTTGGAAAAACAAATGATAAAGACTACCCAAACTGTTTCAAATCTCAATTTCAGTTTTGATTTGGTTTGAGACTAGTAAAAAATACTGCTTTTCCTTGTTTATCAAATTGGTTTGCCCATGGCTAGTCCTGATGGGATTGGTGAAAATGAGGCTTTCTTCTGAAAAGGTCTTGGGAGTTCTGGAGGTGGAGTTTTCCACTTGATTACAGAATGCCTATTTGAAAACCTTCTACAAACATTACTTAAGCCCTTTTTAAGTATGTGAATTGAGGCAGCAATTAAAGTGAATTGCTCAAGGTCGCTGAACAAGTTAGTGACAGAGATGGAATGAGAGTTTAGATGTCAGCCCCCTCCCCACTAGTTTTTAATCTCTGGGACACATTGGTTCAATTCTGATTCAATTTCACTGGTGTAAATCAGGAGGAAATCCATTGAAATAAATGGATTAAACTATCATAAGTAAGATTGAATTTGACTCCGTGCCTCTCAAAACTAAACATGAAACTACTTTCCAAAAAGAAGCAAATGCCAGAATTGACAATGCTGTAAACACACAGAAACTATAACCTTTTCATTAAGCTTGGTATTAATCATTAGTTGCAATAAGGGGACTTTTACAACCAGTATTAAATGTTACATGCTCTTTGGAGTAGGATGATCTCTTTAGATGTTCAGTCAACAATTCTTCATTTATAGTCATTAATTACAGTAGCATTTCATCTAATAAAAAGTGACATAAAATTATTCAGTTTTAACAAGATTAAACTTGCTTATTTGAGTGAAGTTTCAAATTGAAAATAAGCACTTTAAAATTGAAAATGTCTCCAAATCAAACATTTCAAATAACTGCCCAGGCAAATAAAAAAGCCTTCATGATCATTGCCAATGTTATAAGCCAAAACATTAAACAAAACCTTCATTATTATTTATTTATTTATTTATTTATTACCATATATACTCTATCATAAGCCGGTTCGTTTATAAGCCAAACCCCCCCCCCGCTCCCCCCAACATGGATAAGTAAAAATGGAAAAAAATTATAACCCATTCATAAGCCGACCCTATAATTCAGGGGTCAGCAGACTTTGGCTCCTGGGCCATCAGGATAAGCCGCTGGGGGGCCGAGATGGTTTGTTTACCTCAAGCGTCCGCAGGCACGGAGGTAAACCTAAGTAAACAAAGTGTCCCGGTGCACCAGCTGCTTACCCTGACGGGCCGGGACTGCAACTGGTGGGGAAATTTTTGGCGGGGAGAAGCTGGGAGTCAGGAGAGTAACCCCTGTGACCACCCCCCACATGATCCCACCCCTAGCCCGGGACTGCCACACTCTCCCATCTCATCCCTTCCCACCTTTTCTGGGGGAGGATGCCTCTGGCCTGGCTGGAGCTGCTCCGGCAGGCTGGGCAGCGCGGCCGCAGCCTGCTCCGGCAGGCCAGACCGGGCGACACGGCCAGAGCATGTTCCAGTGGGCTGGGCCGGGTGGCATGGCCGCAGCATGCTCCGGTGGGTTGGGCAGCGTGGCCGCAGCCTGCTCTAGGGGGCGGGGCCGAGCAGCACGGCTGCAGCCTGCCAGCCCTGGAGCTGCAGCTGCTTCAGAGGCTGTGGGGAGAGCAGTGTGGCCAGAAGTGGAGAGACTCTGGTCCCGCCTCTTCCCTTCTGGCTCTGTTGCCTCTCTTTGCTCCCTCTGTTGGGGGGAGGGCTGTGTTCCACTTCTCCCTCTCTATACCCTTTCATAAGCCAACCCCCTTCTCTGGTGCTTCCCTTTTTTACTAAAAAAAATTTGGCTTATGAATGAGAGTATAGGGTATACTGTGTAGAAAGGCAAACCATATTGCCCAATAAACTTTCAAATTCTCACTACTGGACAAATTCAGGTGGCTTTGCGTATCACAATAGTCCCAGTGATGTCCTCAGTTGATTTGAGTAAGATTATATGGATTTGGCCTGAAGATCATGCCATCATTTTACATGTCAATGACAGGACAGAAGATTCTAGGTTAGTTCCTCAGTTGGTGTAAATTTTCATAGCTCCATTGACTTCCACAGAGCTATGACAATGGAGCTATGAAAGTTTACACCAACTGAGGAACTAACCTAGAATCTTCTGTCCTGTCATTGCCATGTAAAAACTAACTTAGCAAATTTCCCATTGACATCAGTGGAGCCAAGATTTCATCCATAAAAATCCAACCATAGAAGATACTACCATCTGCACTAAAAATGTTTTGATTTCCTCCCAAAATTTGCTGAATTCATAACACTTGAGCCAAGTGTAAATCTGGGGTAACTAAACAAGAATGGCATCTGATTTTGTCTTCAGATTTTTCTTTAAGTCATTTAATAAAATAGATACAATATTATGAAATTGTAAACTGCTATTATTCATATTTTACTAAAATACTAATACAACACATGCAACATAAAATATCCTTAATTCATTCATGTTCAAAGTAAAATTTGGTAATTAAGCCTGATAAAATAAATGTTAAAATATTTAAAATTAAATAGTGCTCTGAAAACACATAATATAGTACTATTAATTGTGTTTAGTACTTAAGCTATATCTATGCTACAAGCCAGAGGTCTGAGTTCCCCTGTTCATGTACACATACTAAACTGGTGGGTATTGTGCCTCTACTGCCACTATCCATGTGTCCACACTGATATTCATACTTGACCTATTTTAATGACAGCTAGCAGCGTACACAAGCAGGGGAACTGCATCCCAGTTCATAGTGTAGACATAGCCTTAGAGGACAGAGTCTCCTCTCAGATGTAAATCCAGAGTAATGCTGCCCATGTGACTGAAAGTTTTTTCCTATGTTTTAAATTACAGTACCAAAATATTCTAGATTTCTTTGAATTGGAACTGTAATATTTTAATACTAGAATTAAGGCTTGTTTTTATGGCTTTTATTATAAGCCTAACTTGTCCAGACAATAAATATAATTTTGTAAATCATAGGCATTTCTTTGATTAGAATTTTTTATCTATTGGAGCATGGACCAAAAAAATCTGTTTCTTTTATAGATGTTACTAAACATACTTACATGTGTTTATTTCATGTGTTAAAAGCCTCCTTATCAAACAACTTTTCCTCCAATCACTTTTTGTAATGATTTTCAGCTATTTTTAACCTATTTGAATAAGATATTAACTTCCTATCCTAAACTGTTGCATAGCACTGTGATCCAAATGGGTGTCGTTTCTCACCTCAGATGTGAATGTATTCCAGTGGAATTTGAAGTACTCGGGAGGAAAAAGACTGTGCGGTTGTAAATTATTGTGGTTGTACTTTTATTTTAAAAATATATATGTATTTAACAGTTATATTATGAGGCTCCATTGGTTTTGGGTACTGGACAAACAAATAGTACATGACAGTCCAAACTCCAAAGAGTTTATAGCATCAAAATAATTTTAATTTATAATATGATAGCTTTAATTAATCTTTCCAATGGATTCTCTTTTTATCTGAAGTGAAAAGAGAAAATAATTCTATTAGTTGTTCTGTTTAGATCTGTGACTTCAATCAGGTCTGCCCACAAGCAGCCAGCTGCACAATTTGGGCCACTGAGTAGTCCCTTGCTCTTCAAGTAGCCCAATGATGGGACTACTCAAGAAGTAAATGACTACTCAGTGTGTAAGGGTGCCTGACTCTGGACCTCAGAATTATGCTGGCATTGTAAGGATTAACTGTCCTTACAATGTCTTTTAGCATTCAGTTGTCACAACGTTGCCCAGTCCCATCTCTCTGGTTAGACAACCTGTCTGATCAGTGGACCCAACTTCTGGGTCTGCGTAGATCCACATGACAGTTTGTAGCTCTGGGTCTCTAAAGAACACTCCCAGGGACAGACCCTTTGTCTGCCACCCTTTCTTAGGACAAAGAGCACATCAACCCAGCCACCTGGGACCCTAAAATCATTACTCAGCCCTTCCAAGACCCTAGTTGATCATACACGTTCCTTTAGAATGCCATCTCACTGTGGATGCTCAGAGCTTCTCAATTAACCCCTTCAGGGACAATGTGACAGGTAAGCAAAGGAATTTCTTAACCAAAGTCACTTGTACTCTTAAGAGAGCACTACCATAGAGTTGCAAATCTTTTCAAAATAACAGTGCTGTGTTCACTTACCCCTCCTCCCCCCCTTCTCCTTAGTCCAATTTCACCCTTTCTATGAGTCTGTCTGGCTAGCATTTTAGGCTCAGACAGTTGGTTCAGTCTCTCTAGCCTAGTCTTTTGGCACGTCGATGGCCCCCTTGGTCACAGAAGCTCTCCTTACATACAGTCTGTCCTTTTTTCTCCACATGCTCCAGCTATGAAATTCTAGCTCTCCCCCTTCTCTCTGGTCAATCTTCTATGTAGGGTCCATTTTCCCATGATAATGATCTGGTACTTGAGACACGAAGTAGTTAGTGGCTCTCAAATTATGATGGTTTCAGTCATAGTCATTCAACCAGATGCCAAGTGCCTTTTAGAAAATGGATATTCTAATCCAAAATGGAGATTACACAATGAAGTGAAGATCGCTGCAACCCAAGATGGAAGTTACAATGCAAAATGGAAATGATAATTTGATAGACATCCCACTTTGTCACATCAATGACTAGCAAAAATATGTTTAAACTCTAGCTACACTTTATATACTCAGCCAATTTCTGCTTTCAGCTATGCTACTGTAAATCTGGGGTAACACCATTTTGTCCAACGGAGTTGGCCTTGACTTTGCTGTGAATGAGACCAGAATTCAGCCCAGAAGTTTATAAAAGTATTTGGTTCTGTGTGCAAGACTGAAACCCACTGAATGGTTTGACATTTGGTGAGTGTTTTGCCATACTAAATTTTCAGTCAAAATTCCATATGAACATTCTCATTGTAATGCCTGAAAAGGAAATATTCTTTATCTTAACTGGAAAGGCCATTTCAGAGACTTAATCCATTTTTTTTCCTATCTAGAGTCTGTATTGGAGGTTTCCTAAATGAACTTAAGCTATGCTACAATTTCCATGTAAGAATGTGACAGTTTAACTTTGTTGTTCCCGATAAACTTCAGCTAGAATCACAATCTCCTGATTATTGTAGCAAACATATTCATAGCAAATTATATAAATTAATTATGCAGAACAGTTCCCCTTTTAACCTCACTTTCATGTACTTGTAACTTTGAAACATTCACCCCCTGGGTTATTCATGAAGATTAAATTAGTTGGCAAGTTTGAGCAAAATCCTATGATTGATTTTTAATTTATGGGGTAAGGAGGAAATTACATGTTCCCATTTAAAAACAAAACACATTCTTTTGAATTGTCTTGAATCAAAAGAGCCCTTCTGAAATCTGAATGATGAAACTTGGCACATCATAGTAGTCATTGAAGATTAGTGTCTGGTTTGAAAAGAGTTGGTTTTAATGTACCAAAGTTAGGAGCAATCAAAAATTTCATACTGACAACATAAAAAAGAATTCAGGGGGAAAAAAAATAAACTTGGCAGATGCATGCAGCTATTGAAGTGTGCTGTCTGTCTTCTCCTATCTCTCGGCCTGAACTCCAGGACCTTTTGAAACTTCTCCCCCCCCCCCCCCATGAATTGTGTGGGGAGAGGGAGGGAAAAATGTTCAATGATTCTTGCTATTTTAAATCAATCTCCAGCCTTAAACCAAAAGATCAATATAACTTGCCTGAGTTGTATAAGGGCTAAGAATCTTCTAAATTGTGTAAAACATTCCCCCAAATCTCATAGTCCTTGTCTTATGTTTTTTCTTAGAAATGCACAGTTTACAAATGCTCATGTTTTCCATTTATTATTAGAGATACATTCTGTCCTCAGTTACTTTTACAACCCAGTTGAATTAGTGAGCATTACGGAGGTGCAAGAGAGCTGAATGTGGCGTTGGGTCTGTAGTGCTTACTTTTGATGACCTCTTGTTAACTGGGGCCTGCTGCATCTTCAGGTTCATAGCTTATGATCAATCTTTAATGGCAGTTGGCCACTTGTGCCTATTAGTAGGGCCCCACCAAATTCACAGTACAACCTGGAACTGTGCCCTCTTAACTCTCCAGCCTGGGCTGTCTCTTGCAATGCTTTGCTAGTAGCAAGCAGCAACCCCCTCCCTCTCCAGCTGCTGTTATCACTCAGTACAACAGCATGTGGTGCCCCATACCCAGCTAGATTGCATGAATGCGCCCAGAGCCACTCACGAATCACATGGAGAAAAGCACCAGCAAATCTCCCAAGCCCCCAGCCTGGCACCCCAGAACTGTACCATCTTGCCCTAGCAGAAACCTGACTAGTGAAAGTTCATTACCCAGTCTGCCCCTCCCCCGATGTGGAGAGGACACACGCTAGCCTTTGTAAACTGAGCTGAGATGTCCCACACACTTCAATAAAAACACACTGTTTTAGGTAAAATATAATATTTATTAACTACAGAAAGAGAAATTGTAAGTGATTATAAGTGGTAGGCAGAAAAGGTCAGGGATGATTACCAAAGAAAATAAAAGGCAGGCATGCAGAAGTGAGGGTGGCAATACCATTCCACACCACCCTTTCTTCTGCGTTTCTGCCTTCAGAGCTGGATGGTTGGAGAGTGGCAGCTGCTGGCCGAGAGCCCAACTCTGAAGGCAGTGTTGCTACCAGCAGCAGTGCAGAAGTAAGGGTGGCAAGAGCATGACCCCCCCCCCCCTTACATTAATCTTGAGACTCCCTCCACAATCTCCTTTTGTGTCAGACTCCCACTGTGAAATTTCAGATTTAAATATCTGAAACTATGCAATTCATAATTTTTTAAATCCTTTGACTGTGAAATTGACCAAAATGGACCACAAATTTGGTAGGGCCCTACCTATTAGTTATAGAATTGATATATCTTTTCACTTTTGGTTATATTTATATATGCAAATGTAACACGGTCACCAGAGGGTTACAAGTTCCGCTCTGTGCTGATCCGTTCAGGATATGAGTTGGTATAGCTCTCTTTATGGAACTCCAACTTAAGCTGTGGCAGCTTATCCTTTAGCTGTGGAGGTCCATGGTATGGCAGCCATCACACACACACTGAAGTTCCAAAACCAACATTAACTTAGCCCCATTGTATATGCGTAGTGGTTTAAACATCTGCTTTAACTATTAGAACACTATACTGTGCAGTATATACAATATGACAAAGTAACATTGAGTTAGTATTTGCAGCTCTTTCTTGACTCTTTTTGTTTGAATTTGTTAGCCTACTCTTGCATTAATGTAGGATTTCACATTTTATTGATTTGAGTGGTTTTAGGAGGGGAAAAATGTGGCAAGGGGAAGGAATGCAATTTTCTATAGCAACTTGTCTGTGGTTAGAAATTCTCAATCATTGAACCCCTGCAGAAACTGTATTAATTAACAAAATAGTACATCAGTTTGTGAGCCAACATACATAAATTACCTCTTTCCCTACATAACAGTCCCACTAACTGGCATCACTACCAAGAGAGTTCTTATAAATTCTCTGCAGTGTATGTCTAGGCAAGAAGCCTATGCTTTTCATTAATTAGAACTGACTGTACTTAGTTGAATTCATATGCCAGCCATACTGTTAACAGAATATGCCAGCTTCTGTCCCTGGGCTTGCAGCATTTAATTTCAACCTGGGTCACTATGATAAAAGCACAGTGAGTATACTCCAACCATATGCTATTGACATCCTTTGTGCCTGAGGATCAGGGAACACCACTTTGGTCCCTACACTGTTTTCAGTCTTAGTACAGAATAGTAGAAAAGTGTGGCACTCTAACAATCTAATATGTTTATTTTTGTGATTAGGTTCTTCTCAATAGAATGCAAAACCTGCTTCAAGTGAATGGACTTGACCTAGTTCTACCATTTCCTTTTTTCAGAATTTAATGGGCTGCATAGCTTTAATCTGAAAGTAGTGTTTTAAGATACTTTGTTCCATATTTTAGAATAGAACCTCTGAAGGCTTCTACCATGGGATTACTGTGCTTAGTAGTGTGAGGGGGAGGGCACACCAAGAGCAACTTCAGACATGCAGCACTGTTTAAAACACAATAATCTCTGCCTGATGGGTTCAGAATATAAATATCCTCCCTCCACCACATGCCCATGGACTACTGGCCCACTTGAGACACTTCTGGTCCGTCCCTGGTTCGTGTGCCCCACATCCCCTTAACCCAAATGAGGGGGGACCCTTAAAAGAGGCATGGCCTCCTTTTCTTCCTCCTGGTCAGACAAAGCCCACATGAAACCCTCCCCCAACATACACATTCAAAGTTGTGGGGAACACATTGTCAGTGAATGAGAATTTGCAGCTCTGTAACCAAGTTAATTATGTATTCTTTTTAAATAAAGGCTACTGTGGAGTAGAAAGTGAAGAATTTGGCCCAGAGCCTAAATTCAAACTGCATTTTTATTTAATTGATGATGTCACAGTTAAGTTAAAGTTTAAGTTAAGGTTTATGTGCAATAGGTACCCTCCTGAACACAGCCCATCCATCAGATGGTTCTATATTAGGGAAACTAGTCCTTTTAATGACTTGAGACAGTGCTGTGAATCACACCAAGCATTAGCTTTTTTGTTTTTCCGTATTCAGGAGCAAGGACATTGTGACTTTTGGGTTAGGTGTTTTCCAATTATCTGCCTGCTGATGTCTGGTCAAATCAAGATTAAATTGCTCTAAGAGTATCAATGAAATTGACGACAAAAAAAAAATTCCAGACATTAAGGAATCATCCTCTAACTATAGTGGCGTGTACAGGTTAACTTTGTTTTCCAAAATAAGGCATCATAGACAAAATAAGGCATAATTAGCGCATAATAGATTAAAGGGCATGATCTGCAATCTTCCCATACTTGGGGAATGTGACTCTGAATTCAGAAATGAAGGATTTAGCACTAAAAGAGGAAAACTGCAGTTCTGGGTACTAATCTTGGAGGATAATCATTCAATTCCAGCTTTTGGGGTTCTATTGATGACCAAAGACTGTGTGGTCATGGTATGATCTAGGAAAGGATGTTTAAAACCTAGTTTAGCAGCACCACTGAGCTTTTTTGAGATAAAGTAGAGCGAGGTCATAGGAATCTGGAGCTTATGAAAACTTCAGCAGACACTGGTCTGAACGGACGGAGAATTACTATAGAAAAGTAACAGAGGCAAAATGGATTTAGAAGGAATGACGGAGAGATGAATTCAAGAGAAATTGATCACGGAGGAGATAAAGACAAAAATGTAGAAGGTTGGAAGATAGCAAGAGAAGCAGGTGTTTTGTTTTTATTTATTAATTGTTATTTATTGATATTAGTTGCTGACAGGTTCAGACAGTGCTGGCAACCCAAAGAAAAAGAATGGTTATTGCCCCAAAGATTTTCCAGTCTACATTTAACATAGGAAATAGTTCAGGTGCATGCCGCAAAGAGACTTGAGGTTTAACATGGCTATGGTCCAAGTATTAGTGATTATAATTGAATGGATTTATGTAAGAAGCTAGTCTTTTGGAGGAGGGGTTTCTGTTGAGAAAAGAAGTCCATGCGGAGAGGAGAAAGGGATCTAGGGGTTATAGTGGACCACAAGCTAAATATGAGTCAACAGTGTGATGCTGCTGCAAAAAAAGCAAACATGATTCTGGGAAGCATTAACAGGTGTGTTGTGAGCAAGACACGAGAAGTCATTCTTCCGCTCTACTCTGCGCTGGTTAGGCCTCAACTGAAGTATTGTGTCCAGTTCTGGGCACCTCATTTCAAGAAAGATGTGGAGAAATTGGAGAGGGTCCAGAGAAGAGCAACAAGAATAATTAAGTATCAGAGGGATAGCCAGGTTAGTCTGGATCTGTAAAAGCAGCAAAGAGTCTTGTGGCACCTTATAGACTAACAGACGTATTGGAGCATGAGCTTACGTGGGTGAATACTCACTCCGACGAAGTGGGTATTCACGCACGTAAGCTCATGCTCCAATACATCTGTAAGAATAATTAAAGGTCTAGAGAACATGACCTATGAAGGAAGGCTGAAAGAATTGGGTTTGTTTAGTTTGGAAAAGAGAAGACTGAGAGGGGACATGTTAGCAGTTTTCAGTTATCTAAAAGGGTGTCATAAGGAGGAGGGAGAAAACTTGTTCATCTTAGCCTCTGAGGATAGAACAAGAAGCAATGGGCTTAAACTGCAGCAAGGGAGGTTTAGGTTGGACATTAGGAAAAAGTTCCTAACTGTCAGGTTGGTTAAACACTGGATAAACTGCCTAGGGAGGTAGTGGAATCTCCATCTCTGGAGTTTTTTAAGAGCAGGGTTAGACAAACACCTGTCAGGAATGGTCCAGATAATACTTATTACTGCCATGAGTGCAAGGGACTGAACTCGATGACCTCTCGAGGTCCCTTCCAGTCCTAGAATCTATGAATCCCTAAACCGCTGACTTCCAGAAGTCGAGACTGGACAACAGGGGATGATCATTTGACATTGCCCTAATCCGTTCATTCCCTCTACATGTTCTCTAGACTTTTAATCATTCTTGTTGCTCTTCTCTGGACCCTCTCCAATTTCTCCACATCTTTCTTGCAATGCGGTGCCCAGAACTGGACACAATACTCAGTTGAGGCCTAACCAGTATAGAGTAGAGTGGAAGAATGACTTCTTGTGTCTTGCTCACAATGCACCTGTTAATGTATCCCAGAATCATATTTGCTGCTTTTTTGGCAACAGCATCACACTGACTCATATTTAGCTTGTGGTCCACTATAACTTCTGCTGTATTCCTTCCTAGACAGTCTCTTCCCATTCGGTATGTGTGAAACTGATTGTTCCTTCCTAAGTGGAGCACTTTGCATTTGTTTGTTAAACTTCATCCTGTTTACCTCAGACCATTTCTCCAATTTGTCCAGATCATTTTAAATTATGACCCTATCTGCCAATATCTAAGTCGTTGATGAAGATATTGAACAGAGCCGGTCCCAAAACAGACCCCTGTGGAACCCCTCTTGTTATACCTTTCCAGGAGGATTGAGAACCATTAATAACTACTCTGAGTATGGTTATCCAGCCAGTTATGCACCCACCTTAAAGTAGCTCCATCTAATTTGTATTTCCCTAGTTTATCAATAAGAATATCATGTGAGACCATATCAAATGCCTTACTAAAATCTAGGTATACAACATCCACCGCTTCTCCCTTATCCACAAGACTCGTTATCCTATCAAAGAAAGCTATCAGATTGGTTTGACATTATTTGTTCTTTACAAACCACCAGGAGTATGTAGTTTCATCCCTGACCATCTTGGCTAATAACTATTGACGGATCTATCCTCCATGAACTTACCTAATTCTTTTTTTAAAATAAAGTTTAAATTTTGGCCTTTGCAACATCACCTGGCAACAAATTTCACAGGCTGTGCTTCCTTTTGTTTGTTTTAAACCTGCTGCCTATTAGTTTCATAGGGTGACCCCTAGCTCTTGTGTGTTATAAAGGGGATAAATAACATTTCTTTATTCACTTTCTCCTCACCATTCAAGATTTTACAGACCTCTATCATATTCCCTCTGATTGATCTCTTTTCCGAGCTGAATAGTTCCAGTCCTTTTATGCTCTTGTGATATAGAAGCTGTGACATACCTCTAATTATCTTTGTTGCCCTTCTCTGCACCTTTTCCGATTCTAATGTATCTTTTTTTTTTTTTTTTTTTTAAGATAGGGCAACTGGAACTGCATGCAGCATTCAAGGTGTGTGCATACCATGGATTTATATAGTGGCATTATGATATTGTCTGTCTTATTGTCTATCCCTTTCCTAATGGTTCCTAACATTCTGTTAGTTTTTTTGAGTGCCGCTGCACTTTGAACAGATGTTTTCAGAGAACTATCCACAACGACTCCAAGTTGTCTTTCCTGCAGCTTAGACTTCATCATTTTGTATATGTAATTGGGGTTATGTTTTCCAATGTGCATTACATTGCATTTATCAATATTGAATTTCATCTGCCATTTTACCACCTATCACCCAATTTAGTGAGATCCTTTTGTAACTCTTTGCAGTCAGCTTTGGACTTAACTATCTTGATTTTTGTATTGTCTGCAAATTTTGCCACCTCACTGTTTACCCCTTTTTCCAGATCACTTAGGGAATATGTTGACCATCACTGGTGTCAGTAAAGATCCTTGGGGGACCCCTCTATTTATGTGTCTCTACTGGGAAAACTGACCATTTATTCCTTGTTTCCTATCTTTTAACTAGCTACAGATCCATGAGGACTTTCCCTCTTATCCTGTGACTGCTTACTTTGCTTAAGAGCCTTTGGTGTGGGACCTTGTCAAAGGCTTTTTGAAAGTCTAAGTACGCTATATCCACTGGATCACCTTTGTCCACATGTTTGACCCCATACCTTAAAGTATTCTAATAGATTGGTGAGGCATGATTTCACTTTACAAACGCCATGTTGCTTCTTCCACAACATATCATGTTCATCGGTGTTTGAAAATTCTGTTCTTTACTGCAGTTTTCAGCCAATTTGCCTAGTATTGAAATTAGGTTTACCAGCCTATAATTGCCTCTTTTAAAAATTGGTGTCACATTAGGTACTTTGCAATCATCTGGTACAGAGGCTGATTTAAGTGATAGGTTACATATCACAGTTAGTAGTTCTGAAATTTCATATTTCAGTTATTTCGGAACTCTTGGGTGAATACCACATTGTCCTAGAGACTTAGTACTGTTTAATTTATCAATTTATTCCAAAACCTCAATTTGCAACCGTTTTCAGATTTGTCACCTAAAAAGAATGGCCAACATATGGGAATCACCCTCACATCTTCTGTAGTGAAGACCTATGCAAAAATTTATTTAGCTTCTCTGCAATGTCCTTACCTTCCTTGAATGCTCCTTTAGCACCTCAATCATCTAGAGGCCCCACGGGCTGTTTGGCAGGCTTCCTGCTTCTGATGTACTTCAAAAAAAATTGCTGTTAGTTCTTGTTTCTTTAGCTAGTTGCTTCTTAAATACTTTCTTGGCCTGCCTTATTATACTTTTACACTTGACTTGCCAGAATTTATGCTCCTTTCTATTTTCCTCACTAGGATTTGACTTCCAACTTTTAAAGAATGTCCTTTTTCCTCTTTTTCCTCTTCTGTTTAGGCAGGGTGGCATTTTTTGATCTTCTTATAGTCTTTACTGTGTTTATTTACTTACTGTGTGTTTTATTGGGGGTATACATTTAGTTTGAGCCTATATTATGGTATTTTTAAATAATCTCCATGCAGTTTCAGGCAATTCATCCTTGTGACTGCTCCTTTTATGACTGTGCTTTTCCGTCTAACTAGCTTTATCATTTTTTGTGTAGTTCCCCATTTTGAAGTTAATGCGTCTGTGATGGGTTTCTTTGGCATTTCCCCCCCACCAGGATGTTAAATGTAATTATATTATGTTCGTTATTAATGAGCAGTTTAGCTATATTCACCTCTTGGACCAGATCCTGTGCTCAATTTAAGGTTATATAAACACTTGCTTCTCTCTTATGGGTTCCAGGAAAAGCTTCTCCAAGAAGGATCCATTAATGGTGTAGATCTCTGTATCCCTTTCTTAGGTGACAGATACCCAGGCAACATGGAGATAACTGAAATCCCCCATTATTTCATTTTTTGCCTTTGTAGCCTCTCTAATTTCCTTGAGCATTTCACAGTCACTGTTACCATCCTGGTTAGGTGCTTGGTAGTATATTCTACTGGTCTACTCTGTTCCATCATGGGATTTCTATCCATAGGGCTTCTATGGTGCAATTTGAATTTATTTCAGATTTTTATTATATTTTACTGTTTTCTTTCACATATAGTGCTACTCCCCCATCAGCACAACCTATTCTCATTCCTATATATTTTGAACCCTGGTATCAGTCTTCCATCAATTATCCCTAAGGCTGCGAATCTGTCACAAGTCACAGATTTTGTGACTTTCTGGACCTCCATGACTTGGTGTGGCTGACCCCAGGGCCACCCAAGCAGCATGCCCTGGGGCGGTCGGCTGCCTGAGGGCTGCCCCGAAGCCATCAGAGAAGTGGTCCCCGGGGGCCTCGGAGCAGCGGGTGGTGGGAGGCAGTCAGCCCCCGCCACCAGAGCAGGGGCCAGCTGTCTGCCCCTGGGGCCCCCCAGAGCAACGGTGCCCTGGGGCCCCAGCACTGCTAAGTTTTAGTCAGGGGTAGTTATTGCAAAAGTCATCGACTGGTCACGGGCCGTGAATTTTTGTTTATTGTCCTTGACTTTTACTAAAAAATACCCATGACTAAATCTTAGCCTTCAGTTTCTGTTGCTTATTCTTTAGCATCCTTACTGAAAGGGGAGGGAGGGAAGTCATAAAAATTAAATACAAAAAAAACGAGAGAAAAAACATCAGTGTAGAGTATCTAGATATACTACCTTTTTTATTAACCGCCTTAAAAATGTCACATTTTGAACTAGAGTTCCTTTTGAGTCTCCATCAAACATGGATCAATTGAGCCAGAGCTAAAGCAATTACGGTGTTATTTATGAATGTTTGTCAGATGTTTTTTTTATTCAAAAGGCATGCTGTAGAACACAACTCTGTAAGTGTAAATGTTTCCTCCCTGAGAATCTCTAGAGTAATCATGATAACCAGTGTGTGTTTGGGATTTTACATGATTTATTTATCTGGGTTACTCCTGAGTACACAAGTTTCAAGAATTCAGATGTTGGCATTCTTCAAAGATGAAATTTTGATGGTTTTGATCCTAACAGCACTAGGAAAAATCTAATTCCAATATGACCAGACCAGAAAGTCTTAGGTTATGGTGGCATGTAGAGTACATATACTGCATGCCCCCTTAGCATGGGTATACATAGCAGTGTACAGAGTGAGGCACTGCTTAGGCGAGCAGAGAAAAGATATGCCAGAACCTTAGGGTGCCTACCCTACATGGCTCCCAAGCAGTGCCTCCCCATCTACACTGCTATTTTTAGCAGTGTCTCACTCCGCTCTGCCAGATCCTTTCCCCAGCATAGGGAAAGATTCTGGCAGTGGGGAAAGGCAGCTCCCTCCCTCACATTTTTCCTCTCCCTGGAGGGAGACTCAGGAGTAACTCCATTGTAACCAGTGCAAAATGTGATGACGTTGTTAGTAAATATAAACATTTTAGTCATCTTTTTCCTGTATATTAAATCTATTTGCATATTAGCTATTCCCCCCAGAATTGATTACAATATTAGCAAAGAGTGTCTGTCTCCTCGTCCTGGTCTGAGCAACACGGTGGTTAAAGCTACCTGGAGCTTCCACTGCAGTGCCTCCCTGCCAGGCTCCTCTGCCCCTCATCAGGCATCAGGCATGGCAGAACAGTCACACAAGCACTGGGTAAAACCAAAAAGGAGGCCTATATGAGAGACAGCTTTCTCACACATGGCAGAGGCTCCCAGGCAACCGACCCTAATTCTCTCAGCTACAGGCCCTACCACAAACCTCTTTCATCTAGTCCCCTGTCTCCACTGATCCCACTAAGAGCAAACTGATCCAGAATGAAGGAGCCATAGGACTTCTTCCAAAGAAAAGTTCTCAGGGTTGTAGTCATCTTCATGATTGGAAGTGCATGGGGGAAGTCAGAGCCATTCTGGATCATAAAAGGCTCAACAAGTGAATGAAGAAAACAAAATTCTGGCTGGAGGCCCTAGGGATACCTCAGTGGTTTTCCACTCTATATGCATCCGAAGAAGTAGGCTGTAGTCCACGAAAGCTTATGCTCTAATAAATTTGTTAGTCTCTAAGGTGCCACAAGTACTCCTGTTCTTTTCTCAGTGGTTTGAGCATTGGCCTGCTAAACCCAGGGTTGTGAGTTCAATCCTTGAGGGGCTACTTAGGGATCTGGGGCAAAAATCTGTCTGGGGATTGGTCCTGCTTTGAGCAGGGGGTTGGACTAGATGACATCCTGAGGTCCCTTCCAACCCTGATATTCTATTATTCTAGTGCCATGCTCTGTCAAGGGGGTCTGACAATCTCAGTGGAACTGGCAGACTCGTATCTCCACATACCCATCTGCCTCTTCTGTTCTTCTGACCTGAAGAAGAGCTCTGTGTAAAGCTCAAAAGCTTGTCTCTTACCAACAGAAGTTGGGACAATAAAAGATATTACCTCACCCACCTTGTCTCTCTAATATATCCTGGGACCAACATAACTACCCTAACACTGCACAGGGAAATTATTCAGAATCTGGAGAAAGCCACATAATGGACGTACTGCTTGCCAAATTTTTCTTACCCAAGATATTTGGAAGACTTTTAAAACAAAGACATGTGTAAGCTGAAAGTGTAATCAGCATAAATAGATCTTGCATTTGATTTCTTACTTGGTTGTAACAGAACACTTGTATTTATTTATAAACTCTATAAACTAGGAAATTTTGAGAGGCCTGTTATGATATCATGCAGTCGACTTTATTTACTAGGAAGTAGCTTTTGTGGTGACACACTGTCAAAATACATAGAGAACGTCAAATATGCAGATCACACAAGGAAAATGTAGAGCTTAAAATAATATAAATATTAAACAAAAGGAAGAGGGGGGACCAGCAAAAAACATAAAATAATCAAATGATCTATTCTCTGAGGAATAAAACTTCCTGCAGCAAAACCCCTCCTCATCTTATTTCTTTTATTGCCTCACTAGAGTCCTGTTATCCAGTATTGTTTTGACATGCTCTTGTGTTCTTGATCTAATTTAGACTGCAATCTGAAAAGCAGTGGGAACTTGCCTGTATCTGTTTGTAGACTTCTGTGCTCATCTATGATACTATGTAAATGTTATAGGCAGGCCTGGTAGGTATTAAGGTTGCCCAACACTTCCCCCACAAGACTGTATACTCAGCTGCTTATAACTTTTGCCAAACTTTAACCATTTGGTCTGATTTTTTTTTTTATTATGGTGTTTTGCCCATTTAAAAATGTTGTCTATTTTTCTTTTGAAAAGCTCTAGCATCCCCATGCTTTGGAGCAGGGACTTAAAAATTGACAGGAGATTGATCTCTATAGGTATGTCTACACTGCAAGTAGACATCTGCAATTAGCCTATGCCTGCTGACTCTGGCTCACAGGGCTTGGGCTAAGGGACTGTTTAATTGTTGTGTAGACAGTCAGTCTAGGGCTGGAGCCTGGGCTCTAGGACCCTCTCACATCATAGGGTCCTGGAGCCCAGGCTCCAGTCCGAACCCAAATGTCTACATTACAATTAAACAGCCCCTTAGCCTGAGCCAGCTGGCCCAGGCCAGCTGCGGGTGTCTAATTGCAGTGTGGACATACCCTGTGAGAGGGATGTACCTTTTACTCTTCCTGCAAAAATCATCCCAAAGTGGGCCAAGTTATAAGCCTTGGAAAAATCACATTTCGCACATGCTCCATCGAGACTTAGTAGAGCTTAACTACCAAAATTTCCAAAGATTCAATCCTTCATGAGCCTCTCTCAGCTCCTAGTGTTGACCAGACTGTGCACATGCCATCCCACAAAGCAAATGAGCGTGCTCCATTCCCTCACAGCTCCTGTGTGTGACACATGTAATGCATGTAGAGAAGGCCATATGCTATAAAGTATTTCTTTCCCCTGCCTGTAATTCAGCTAGAGTTCAGTCTTTTCAGGCCTTTGATAGATATCTGTTTACATATTATAGAGTTACATCTTTGATAGAAAGAGTGACAAAAATCGCTGAAGGAAAATGTTTACAAATTCATTATACATGCTACTTAAGAAGAGCAGTTTAGAGTCTCTTGCTGCCCTCCACATGCCTGCAGGGGGCAGGAATGAGGAGGTGTAAATTCCACCCACATGTTGTGTACCTTCCCCAAGCCTTTGAAATGGGAAAGAAGTTCCTCTGGGACTGATACCAAAGTCTATTGTTAGTAAGTCTGAATCTACACTACATCATTTACAGCAGTGTAGCTGCATCACCTCAGCTGCGCTGCTGTAGCCTTTCTGGTGAAGATGCTCATTAAGCCAACGGAAGAGAGCTTTCCTGTTTGGCTTAATAACTCCTGCCTCCGTGAGAGGCGGTAGCTATTTTGGTACGAGAAGATCTCCCGTCAACATAGTGTTGTCTACACTGGTGCTTAGGTTGGTATACCTTATGTCACTTGGGGTGTGGATTATTCACACTCCTGAAAAACATAGGTTATACTGAAGTAAGTTATAGTGTAGACAGTTTAAGTGGAGATAAAGGCTAACGAGTGTTTGAATGACTGAGTCTAAAGAGAAACTATGCAGCGTTGTAGCCCTGTTGGTCCCAGGGAATTAGAGAGACAAGGTGAGTGAGGTGACATGTCTTATTGGACCAACTTCTGTTGGCGAGAGAGACTAGCTTTTGAGCTAAGCCAAGCTGCTCTTTAGATCTGGGAAAGCTACTGAGAGTGTCACAGCTAAATACAAGATTGAACTGATAGATTGTTGTAAGTAATTAGCACATATTCCAGAGGACCATTCAAGGTGAAGTGGCCCATTTACACACTGTAGTCATAGGACAAAAAAAAAAAGCGGGGGGGATTAGTGGGTTAGATAGTTGTAATTATTCATAACTCTAGTGTCTTTAAGGCCATAATTTTTAGTGTCAATTTAAATTCATAACTTTGGTAACCAGGCTTGTCTTTTGAAGGTGTTGGACAAGGGGAAAGAGTGGGAGATAATGAGCATAAGGAACGAGAGAGAGAAAGTGAACTAATGTGTAGGAAGGAGGAAGAGAACAAAACAAAAATAGAGAAGTAAGAAGGCAGAGGAGGAAAAAGTAGGTCAAATTATAATAAGAGGAAACATACTGAAAAAGAGACACCACAGAAAGAAATGAAAACAAACACACACAAAAAAGAGTGAAGGAACAGAAAAGGAGACAGTAGGCAATGTAGACAGAGAGAGACGTTTAGAATGTGACAGGTTTCAGAGTAGCAGCCGTGTTAGTCTGTATCCGCAAAAAGAACAGGAGTACTTGTGGCACCTTAGAGACTAACAAATGTATTTGAGCATAAGCTTTCATGGGCTACAGCCCACTTCTTCGGATGCATAGAATGGAACATGTATTGAGGAGATTATATATACACGTACAGAGAGCAAGAAAAGGTGGGAGTTGTCTTACCAACTCTGAGAGGCCAATTAAGTAAGAGGGAAAAAAACATTTGAAGTGATAATCAAGATAGCCCAGTACAGACAGTTTGGTTAGAAGTGTGAGAATACTTACCTGGGGAGATAGAGTCAATGTTTGTAATGGCTCAGCCATTCCCAGTCTCTATTCAAGCCTAAGTTGATTGTATCTAGTTTGCATATCAATTCAAGCTCAGCAGTTTCTCATTGGAGACTGTTTTTGAAGCTTTTCTGTTGCAAAATTGCCACCTGCAGGTCTGTCATTGAGTGACTAGACAGGTTAAAGTGTTCTCTTACTGGTTTTTGAATGTTATAATTCCTGATGTCAGATTTGTGTCCATTAATTCTTTTGCGTAGAGACTGTCCGGTTTGGCCAATGTAAATGGCAGAGGGGCATTGCTGGCATATATCACACTGGTAGATGTGCAGGTGAACGAGCCCCTGATGGCATGGCTGATGTGATTAGGTCCTATGATGATGTCACTTGAATAGATATGTGGACAGATTTGGCATTGGGCTTTGTTTTTGTTCAGTGATGTGTAGTTGCTGGTGAGTATTTTCTTCAGGTTGGGGGGTTGGTTGTTTGTAAGCGAGGACAGGTCTGTCTCCCAAGATCTGTGAGAGTGAGGCATCATCTTTCAGGATAGGTTGTAGATCTTTGATGATGCGCTGGAGAGGTTTTAGTTGAGGGCTGAAGGTGACAGCTAGTGGTGTTCTGTTATTTTCTTTGTTGGGCCTGTCTTGTAGGAGGTGATTTCTGGATACTCGTCTGGCTCTGTCAATCTGTTTTTTTTTTTTTCACTTCAACAGGTGGGTATTGTAGTTTTAAGAATCTTGTAGGTGCTTGTCTCTGTCTGAGGGATTGGAGTAAGTGTGGTTGTATCGTAGAGCTTGGTTGTAGACAATGGATCGTGTGGTGAGTCCTGGATGGAAGCTGGAGGCATGTAGGTAAGTATAGCGGTCAGTAGGTTTCCAGTATAGGGTGGTATTTATGTGACCATCACTTATTAGCACAGTAGTGTCCAGGAAATGGACCACTTGTGTAGATTAATCTAGGCTGAGGTTGATGGTCGGATGGAAATTATTGAAATCATGGTGGAATTCCTCAAGGGCTTCTTTTCCATGGGTCCAGATGATGAAGATGTCATCAATGTAGCTCAAGTAGAGTAGGGGACGAGAGCTAAGGAAGTGTTGTTCTAAGTCAGCCATAAAAATGTTGGCATACTGTGGGGCCATGCGGGTACCCATAGCAGTGCCGCTGACTTGACAGTATATATTGTCCCCAAATGTGAAATAGTTGTGGGTGAGGACAAAGTCACAAATTTCAGCCATTAGGTAAGCTGTGACATTATCGGGGATACAGTTCCTGATAGCTTGTAGTCCATCGTTGTGTGGAATATTGGTGTAGAGGGCTTCTACATCCATAGTGGCCAGGATGGTGTTTTCTGGAAGATCACCGAGGAATTGTAGTTTCCTCAGGAAGTCAGTGGTATCTCGAAGATAGCTGGGAGTGCTGGTAGCATAGGGCCTGAGGAGAGAGCTTGAATTGATATGCAACTAGATACAATCAACTTAGGCTTGAATAGAGACTGGGAATGGCTGAGCCATTACAAACATTGAATCTAGCTCCCCATGTAAGTATTCTCACACTACTTATCAAACTGTCTGTACTGGGCTATCTTGATTATCACTTCAAAAGTTTTTTTCTCTTACTTAATTGGCCTCTCAGAGTTGGTAAGACAACTCCCACCTTTTCATGCTCTCTGTATGTGTATATATACCTCCTCAATGTATGTTCCATTCTATGCATCCGAAGAAGTGGGCTGTAGCCCACAAAAGCTTATGCTCAAATAAATGCGTTAGTCTCTAAGGTGCCACAAGTACTCCTGTTCTTTTTTTAAAATGTGTTTAATATCAAGGTGTTACAATAAATAAGAAGATACAAACTTGATAAGTATGTAGTCGTCTGGCTTATAAAATTTCCACAAACTTCCCTCTCACTTTATCAGGCTCTTTATTTATAATATGCCTCTGTATATTAAGTCAGAAAACTGATTTTTTTCCCCCCTGAAAAAATTTTTAAAAAGCCTGTTTGAAATTTTTGTCTAAAATTTGGTTTCCTGTGGGAAGATTCAAAATGAATTGAAATGAAAACAGGAAACAATTTGAAAACAGTAAGTGCGAGAAAGTGAGGAAAAACAAATTGGAAAAAATAAGGTTCTCTCCCCCACACACACGCACACACTTTCTGACCTTTCCTTTCCTTTCCCTTTTCCCCAGTTCTGTCACTTGAGCTAATAGAGTAACTGATAGCGGGAATAGGTTGATATCCCCAACGTGGATCAGCAGCACTAGAGGCAAATTAGAGATATACTCTGCCTGTGGATTTCACTGATTTTCCCAGTGGGGAGGGAAGAAGGAGGCAGAGTAAAATGGAAAATAAACAAGAAGAAGAAAAAATCAATTGAATGTAAAATGGAAAGCCAAAATATTTATTTTAAAAAAATGTTTTGAATATTGCCTATTGGAAACCATATTTTCTCCTGGGATTTTTAAAAAATATTTATGTGCATACACATGGCTTTAGTGAACGGAAGGGGAATTATTTTGAGCAACACTAAAGATACTAACTTTATCATTTCTACACACCCATCTGGTCTAGGGAGGAGAGAAACTGTAGAACAATGGATTGAGATGTGGGAAAGGGAGTGCAACATCAGATGTAGGCACCGCAAGAAAGTCTTGGGGCGGGATGGTGGTATGGAGTGGAGGCACTGACAGAGAGTAAATGACAATATCATTGGTCAAAGATCATCAGGGCATTTTCTACCTGGCAGCTTGGCATGTGCATATTATGGGGTACTGAAAAACCTTAACTTTCATTTAATGCGTTTTTGTTGCATACAGTTTACTTTCTTAGACATAAAATGCAGTTTGCAAGAACACTGTAGGAAAGCTACTGCTTCTCCCAAGGGCTTCTAATTCTTTCCTTTAGCTGAATTTGCTTCATCAGCCATGAAACTGTGATGATGCCACATTTTCAATGGGGGTTCTTGTCACAAGATTACTTGAACTATAAAAATTAATTGCCTCTGCTATGACTGATGTAAACAAACAGGTCATTGAAGTGAAGTTTTTGGATACTATGGGAATTTCTGTTGCTTGAAAGGAGTAGTTGTCACATTTTTAATGTAGCTATCTCTGTAAGGAGAGCACACTTCCTACAGAAAGCCAGTGACATATTGAATTAGAACAAGTAAAGTGAATGTCCCTCAAATGATAACAGTATAGGGTAAGGCAGGAAACATGAAACATTCAGGTAACTGGCACAGAGCCCCTTCTTCCCCCCACCCCAATTAAACTCAAATTCCAAATGTCAAAACAAACCTCAGATAAAGGAGCAGAATGTGTGTTTTGTGAATGTGTACAGGGCACATTTATGAGAAGTATTAATGACTTGGATTTGGCAAACCTGTCACAAAAGGAGTGATTAAGGCAGTAAGCTCAGCTTCAGAAAGATCATGCAGCAGAACAAAGGACAAGACTATTTTTGGAACTATTGATGTCTGTGTAGCCCAGGCAAAGGGCTGGCTGCATGCTTTCAGTGTAACTGACAGCAATGGCATCAGGGAGAGCTGGAAGGACATGTTGGAAGTAAACGACAGGGATGTTAAATTCAAGTCTGAAACAGGAGCACAATGTGACGTGGTGGCCTAGCAGATGTTCTATAAATTGAATGACAAGGATGCAGTTTCTCAAAGTCTCAAAACATAGACTATTGCCTTGCACAGGTCAACAGACTGTTGTCTGAGTTGTAGGCAAATCAGTTGTGCAAAGTCCTCATCTCAAACAATATGAACTTAAACCAACATTGAAAGTATACCAAAAATTCAACTTGCTACTGAAGCTCACAAGTGTTAAGTTGTAACAAACCTATGAAAGTAAGTCAGTCAATATTTTCTTATCCAGTGCATTCCATGTATTTCCCAAACTTTTGGTAGCTGAAAAATTAAATCAATGATAATGGCAGTCACTCAGAGTAGATTGTGGAGATCTTCATAAGATACTTCTTCTCCTTTCTTACATTCTTTGAGGAGTACAGTAGTTTACAATGTTGACATTGAAATTGTCATTGACATCTGAGTGAGAATCAATTAGGACAAGTCAAACCGCTGCAGGCTGTCCAGGCAGACATAAGAGCTTTGGAGTTTGAAAGCTTATCTTGCACAAGCAGAAGTTGCTACAGTGAAAGATATTACCTCACCCACCTTGTATCTCATGTCTGGGAACCAACACCGCTCCAACAATTACTGCATCGGTTACATCTGGGTCACATTTTCAAGGTTTTCTTTGCAATTGTAATAGCAAGAAATTTCCTTTCTTCGAAGAAAAAAAAATGACCCTAGAGTAGAGGTGAGAGGCCTAGCTCTGTGACCACAGATAATCTTACAGGTCCCACAGATAGATGTTGGGAAACCTTTCTTTCCTTGAATAGTTAGAATTGTTTTGCAAGTTTCTGATATACGATCTGCTGTAAGCATTAGATATCTACAGATGCTGGTATTTGTTCAAAGTTTTGTGTTTGTGGAGTTTGGATAAAAGAGTTTGGACAAGGAAGTTAAGATGTAACATATCTAAAGCTGGATTTCCTTTCATCTACAGGTTTTGGATTCCTGTACAACTATTCATTCTTCAGCCATCAGTTATCAAAATCTTAAATGGATAACAAGTCAACTTACAAGCTTGTGATGGGGTAGGGCTAACCAGTGGTGGTGCGTAGTAATTAGGTCACTGGTTCCGAGCTTTCTCCCTTGCCAGCAATCACTCTGTTGCTGTAATGGTCCTCTATCCAGTACGTAGCAACTTGATCCTCCAGCCAGGTCACCAGTTGAGTTCACCCCCTTACATGATAACAGAGTCTAACAAAATATATATGTATTCTAATATCCCCCGAAAAAAAGGTCTTCAGCTCACCTCTTGGCCCCTGTGGGTAGCACACCTTTGACTCAGGTATTATGTCTATGTTCCTCCCCACTCTTATCTTGAAGGTGGCAGGAAGGAGTTTGTTCCCCCTTCAAGAAAGTGTGGTTGGTAGGGGAGCCTGGGTCTCCCTCTCCACCAGCCTCCAGCCCTGGGCCCTAAAAGAGGCAGCACTAGCAAACACCCTGGATGGCTTTGGGGCTGCCTCCCTGGGCCATTTCCTACCAGTTCTTTTCCCAATCCAAGGCATGGTCAAAAACCTCGCAAAAGATCTACCAGAAGTTAGAGTGAAGGGCCTGGGGTAGCTGCCATTTGCAGACCTTTCCCTGCAACAGGACTCCTGCTGTATCCTCCCTTACTCAGGAGCTCCCAAGACAGGTCGTCTCCTCCTCCTACTCCTCTGTCTGGCCTCCATCTGAGGTGTCAGAGCTTAAATGAGAGCCATTCTCCAGCTGAAGTATGCTTTGCTGGTGCTGCGGGAGAGGATCATCTGGGCCCAGACCTGCCCCTTAACCTCTTGTGTCCCAGTGCGGTGTTTACACACCCTATCACAAAGCTATTCTGAAGAGTTAGAAGTACTGTCATGACAATCGGTAACCTACTGCTTGAATGTGAAGGAGACTTGGTAAAGATGAAGTGAGATGAGAACTGGTAGCCATCCCCAAAAGTTCTGTGAAAAATATAGGGGGGAAAACTCCCTGCATAAACTTTGATTCCTTTTGAGATGGCAAGTTAATATTTCAGAAATTACAAAAGCCTTAGTGTAGCTACCCAGCAGTCTCTTCCACAGTCTGCTACATGTTTCCAAATGAGATGTGTTTAGAAATCTATTGACAAGCAATCAAGTACTGCAACCAAATGATAGTAATATTTGGAAAAAAATGCATATGTCAAGAGCCTTTGCCTCACCAAATTTTATTCACAAATGCAGTGATCTTTTGGCCAGGTTAACATTTTCTGAACTGAGTCATATTATGATTTATTGAATACATTTAGTAATAATCCGTGTTTAACTTGTGAACATTTTCATTTGTCATCTATGGGAATGAGCAGAACTGCCCCCCTCCCCCCCCCCCGCCATGGACAAAATAAATGAGATGGGACCTAAGCAAACACCACTGTTTGCTTCTACTCAGGAAGATCTGTCAGCAAGCGGGAGAAGGAGCATAGTTCAAAGCTGCAGCACAACTCATGCTGGCTCTCTCCAGAAATTGCAAATAGGAGAGCAGCCCATGTATAGCACTGGGAGATGTTAGGCTGCAGAAACATCCTTTATTTATATATAATATTATACACATTCCAGTGGAAGTGGGAGTAAATCAAAATACACCAAGGACCTGTTACTGCCTGTCAGCAGGGACACAGACACCTAGTGTGTGGCAGGCTAGTGTCAGGCAGGTTTACACCCCAGCTTGCCCTGAACTAAGTGTTCATGTAAACAGGCCCTAACTTACACCAGCTGAGAATCTGGTTCAGTATCTATATAAAAGACATGCATAATGGTGTGGTATAGTATAAATGTTTTATCAATATGAGTTGAAGATAATGCAGGATTGAACCCTAAAGTCACCATAGAAATGAATGGGATTTTTGTGGTTGAATTGTATGAGAGCAGGATCAGACTCTTAGTGAGTTAGAAGTTAGCTCAAACAGTTCCAATAAAGGTATTAAACCCCCCCCCTCCGTGTTCCATGTATGTTAGTTTATTCTGTGAAATATATATCTTAGAAATATTTTAGTGTGTATTTAATTTTTTATTGGTACTACTTTTCTCATCCCTCCAACTGGAAGCCAGTCTGCCTTACTTTCCATCAATCTTACTGTCTTCTCCATGAAAGGATAGAAAATGTTTAGAAAACCTCTAAGATTTTCTAAAACAGCTTTTCCATCCATCCTCCTGAAATTCAGAAGTGTAGTACTCTAGAGGTTCGAGGTTTAAATGCATGTGCTATGTGTTTCATTAGAAAGCTGGATTCTCCTCTTTCTAGCTCCTGTTTCTCCTCAGGTTGAACCAGACATACAGTCAGTAAATCTGTCAACAAACAATATAATTTCCTCTTTTGGACCTTAGTCCAGTGCAGTTTTAAAGAGAAAGATCTGTATTTGGGAAAGAAAGAGGCAAAGGCTCCTATATTTGTAAGATCTACTTAAGCAACTCCCAAGAGCCTTACATATGAAAAACTAAAAGTGCTTTACAAATACTATTTTATTCTCCCAAATCCCTAGAGATATTTAGGGAAACCAAAACACTCCAGGGTGAGATTTTTACCCTCACCCCACCCTCTTACACCAGATGTAAGGGAGAGAGTGGCATGAAGGGGGTCTAACAGCTTGGATCCATCTGTGTATGTGTATGTTTTGTGGGTAGGGATGGAGAGGAAGATTCTCCTGGCATAGGAACTGAGGAAGTCGGTCACAAGCTGTTTTCCAAGGACTCCCTTGTATGCCCGGGAGGACAGGAGGTCTGAGTGAAGGACAGAGGAGGGGCGGATGTAGCAGGTGGCTGAATCAGCACATGCCAGCGGGGCCCCAACTAATGTAAATGGGGTTGGAGGGGGGGTCGCACTCAAAGAGCTCTACAACCCTTTCATTAAATCAATGCCTAGTTGAACAAGTTTTCAGTTGGTTTGGGTGAGGCCTTTCCTCCTTTCCACCTTGCTGGCCTACTCGGTTATTTTATTGGCCAGCCCCACACTCTCCGCCCTCCCACTTCTCAGACAGCATTCTGCCCCCACCTCATGCTCTCCAGTCTGCATCCACCCCACTGCTTTTGGTTTCCAGATACAGGCTACTTCTACTTCCCGCATTCCAGGGCAGCCTCCCTAAGTAACATGCCATATATGCCCTACCATTGTCCACTCTCTCAAGTCACTCTAATTTTTAAACTGCCTGTGAGAGAGAGTTTGGAATATATGTGTGATAGTGTCTTTTGGGGGGCAGGATTATCTTAATTTGACAGAATTTAATTATATAATAAAAATTTGCACTGAGTGAATTGTCCAAGGTCAGAGAGGAGTTAGAACAGACTTCTATGCCCCAGAGATCTCCCGGCCAGGCTGGCCCCTATCCTTTGCCATGATCATAAAACAAACTTGCCTGCATAAAATTGCCTCATCATGTCTTATAGATTCATTACTAGTGAACTTTGCTGTTCCAGATTGTTCTCAAATCCAGATTTTTTTAAAAAATCTTTGAAAAGGGTTTTAATTATTACTACTTATTGGTTTGATTTTACCAGGGGCAGCTCTAGCTTTTTTGCCGCCCCAGGCACGGCAGGCAGGCTGCCTTCAGTGGCTTGCCTGCGGGAGGTCCCCGGACCTGTGGATTCGGTGTACCTGCCGCCGAATCCGTGGGACTGGTGGACCTCTTGCAGTCATGCCGCCTAAGGCAACCTGACTGCTGCCCTTGCAGGGACCGGCAGGCCGCCTCCCGTGGCTTGCCACCCCAGGCACGCGCTTGGAGCGCTGGTGCCTGGAGCCGCCGCTGCATTTTACCCAAATTTGACAAGCCAGAGAAATTCTGAAGTCCAGAATAAATCAATTTGTATATGCTGAATAACCACTCCTAACCAGAAGCCCAGCATAATAGCTACTGCAACGTGTATTCAGTCTTTTAATATGGCCTTGTGCCTCCTTGATTCTTACTTGACAAACTTAATGTTTGTACAGTGAATTTTTAATTGGGCCTGCTGATTAAGAACAATTAATTGCAATTAAAATAATAAATTATGACAAGTAAATGTTCTTCTTGTTTTAGCCAATTTAAAATGAATTAAACACTTGAAAAGCTTGTTAGCGACTAATTACCAACTTTGGTTCTTTTGAAGCATGAGCTTCTCTCCGAGCTGGACATTTCATCAAAAAGCTTTATCAGGTGATTACAGTACTTTTTTCATCACTAGAAGAAGAGCTCACAGCATTGGTGAGTTTGCAGAGTTCATCTAAATTCCAGCACTAAAACCAGAGACCTTAAAGTACATAAAACTTGATAGCCTCAAACTTTGAGGGCTTGTCTCTATGGCTATTTAATGCATGACAAATCTGGGTATAAATCTACAGTGGCTTAGCCCGATGTGGATGCCTGTGTGGATCCTGCTGCCGTGTGTTAACAGTTCTGTAGCACACTAGTATGTTCAAGTGCATCATGGAACTTCTCGTGCATGATAGCAGGATTCACATGGTCGGTCAGTGCGTGGCTGGCGAGTGTGCTGCAGATTTACATCCTGGCTTGCTGCAAACTAAATCACACTAAATGGAAACAAGCCTCAGGTATTTCGGGCTGTGTGTGGGTGCAGTGATCTGTGTATGCAACTCTTTGTGGGACAGGGGTCTAAATCTTGAAGTAAGTCAGAGCAATAGATTGTGTTTACAGTGGTCTTAATGATAGTAAATGGCTTTGGTAATTAAACTTAAAGGTTACATATTTAAAAAAACTTAAAAGGTATGGTTCCTGTAATAACGAGACCTTGTTGAAAAATGTTTAGATATGTAAATATGGATTTGGCAATTTCATATTAGGCTGCCAGATTTGAAAACCATGGCCTTAACCTGGTTCTTTGGGAGGACTGTGATGCAAGCATGCTCCTGCAAATTATTCTAGCACCAATCCCTTGTGCTGTTAGAGCAAATTGGACACCGTGGAGAGAACTTCATTACAATTTCAGTTAGGAATGCTCAGAAACTCCCCCCAGTCTCCCCCAGTATCATATAACTTAGGTTTCGGCAGGAAAAAGAATCTAAAAGAGGGTTTATTCTTCAAGAAGTACCAATTATATGTAACGTTTGAAGGGTATTTTTTCCCTCCTTAGAGTAGTTTTTTAATTACTGGTGAGAAAGAAAGTTTGCAGAGCTCAAAAAAGGTGTTTTTGTTTTGTTTTCACTCCCCAACAATTAAAAAATAGGATGAGGGGATTGCTACTGAAAATGCATGACAATCTTTTGTCACCTATCAGTTTACTAAATTGTATGAAAATACCCTATCATTAAGCTACGTTGTGAAATTATATCTTCTGCAACACTGAAATACGACCTGATTTATTGAAGGAAGATCAGAATAGCTCAGCTACTCAGTGCATTATCTTAAATGAAGCAGATTTGCTTTGTCTACAAGGGCTACCATAACCTTCAACTATACTATTATGTTTTTAGTCATGATTTCCCTTTAGAACAAGAATGCTTAAATAAGGCAGTTCAGTAAATGTTTTTTGCAGTATTTAATAAATGCTTGTTCTGCCAATGGGTGTAGGGGTGTAAGCAGCAATTTAACTTTTACACCTTTTTGGGGGATATGTTCTGTGCCCCCCTCGAACCCCAGCAAGAGCTTGCTCTTCCCTCCTCCCCCTCCCTCGTGCTGAGAGGAGCTCTTCTGGTTCCACTCCCCCACTACTGCACCCCTGGGGCCAGAGGAGTTCTGTCCCGCCAATAATTATTGAGAGGCCCCATTCCCCTGCTTGCTCCTCCCTTGTTCATGCCCCTGAGGGAGCACCAAATTCAGTCCAGTATCTGTCATGTTTTATGTTGTTTGCATACATCAGCAGATGGTCTCAACAAGTCTGGTAACTCAGAAGTATTTAAACAACTAGACAGGAGAGAGAAAAATTTACTAACTTTTCAAAGTCTCTGTTTATTTATATATCTCCTCTACAGTTCCCCATTCTTACTTTCCCTGGTTGTTTTGTTTGTACATTTGGAAGCTCAGATGTTCCCTTAAGCCACTATTTAAAAAATGAAATATTCAAAAATAAGTACATAGCAAATGTGCTAGTTCATCATGGCGTGCATGTATTTAGTACAGACAACTTATTCCCCAATAAATGTTTACCTTTTCTGATGTCAAGAGCTCTTTAGTCAATTTATGTGATTTGTTAGAGAGATTCCTAGTCTCAAACTAGGATGTATAATGTTGTCTATAGCTCCGATTCAGGAAAGTACTTAAGCATGTGTTATGTCTATCCCTGTTCAAGGCAGCACTTAAGCACAATCTTAATGGCCAGTGCTGTCCTTAATAGAGAAGCTTTCTAGAATTTGACTTCATTTTTGTGTTGTTCTGACTTGTGTGTTCTATGGTGAAGACAGCTAGCTTTATTCATAATGACTGTTATGTTTCTTGAATGCATGTTAGTTACGGGGCTCAAAATTAAAAACAAGGAGTTATATCCCATGTACTGGTATGAAGAAAATGTTCAAATCTTCCCTATGGACCAAATCTTGACCCTTTCACCCTTCACCTTTGAGATGGGCACAAGTAGCTCTAAATACTTCCATAGCTCATGCACTGACAATCATAGGACCTGAGTATGAAAAGCATTGTAAAGGGACACAAGCCTATAGGTCCTGGAGCACAAGCCTTAACAAGCAAGATTCAGTTTCAAAACACTTTTCTAAGGTGAGGTGGGTTGCTAAAAGTCAGCGTGTGTAAACGCTGTTTGTTGGTACTTTGTCGGCATTTTGCCAACAAAATACTTCCAGCCCCACGAGTGGCGTTTTGTCAGTAGGAGAGCGCTCCTGCTGACAAAGCCGCGTTCACACTGCCACTTGCGTCGGCAAAACTTTTGTCTTTCGGGGGGGGGGGGGGGGGGGGGGATTATAATAGCAACGGTGCTTTTATATTGCTTTTAACTGAGCACTGTGAGAACAAAACTATAAATGTAGGTCTATTAGCTCTTGGTGAGCTTATAAAAAAGATGAGGAGGGAATAATGATGTGTCTCTTTCAGTCCACTGCATCATAACCTGAGAAGCCTAATAATGCTGGAAATTAATTTAGAGCACAAGCTGCGAGATCACAAAACATACTGAGCACCATAAATAGAGAACATTAGCCCTATACCTGCATGTATTTACTTCCAACAGACATCACATCTTCTACCCTTTACTTTGGGGAGTAGAAACTTGTACATATTAACAGCTGGAGAGAATGCAGGATTCCATGTGGGGATTTGACTGGGCTGTCTACTAGAAGCAGCATGATAATATCTCAACAGTGTTCCTTGAATGGTGGATAAATCTTACCATTTTTCCTTTCTCCTTTTTTACTTTTTTTAGATTAGTTTTACTTTTCCTGAGAAGCAACACAACTGAACATCTGGTCAATAATAGTTGGGTATTAATATATTATATATGAGCAAAATCCTTTTTGGCTAACTTCACATAGTTCAAAATTGTGGTTGTTAGCATGTTTACAAGTAATGCATTCACTAGTGGCTGAACATCCAATAGTCCTGGAATTGCTAGGTTATAAATATAAATAAATAAATATAACTCTACTCTACAAATGTGGTGGCTTGCTGGTGAATCATTATTCACATCTCATGTTCTCTCCTCTAATTTATTATATATAAATATGCTGCTTCCATATTATACATTTGTCCCCAGAGCCCATACCCCCTCTTGCACACCAACCCTGCCTCATGTTCCCACACAACTCAGCCCCTTTCTGTTAGGGATTCCCTTCTCTGATGATTAGGCCCCCAACCTGTTCAGACTTATGCATGTGCTTAACTTTGTACATCGTGAATTAAGGGGACCACACACACAGTGGGGAAAGACAAACATGCATTATAGTGGTCTTAGACTGTACACCATTTGGGGCAGCAACTATATTTTATTATATGTTTAGGCTTGGAAGGATTAGAATGTTGTTGGTAAAAGTCAGTAAACGACTTCATTGCACAAATCAATGAAATGATATTTCCAACACTAAAAATTGAAATTTATAGCTAGACAAAGTAAAAAAAAAAAAAAAAAAAAAAAATGCTTGAAAACTTATTAGAATTTGATTGAAGAATGTTTAGTATGTATATTTTGACATGTGATATTGATTATTTGTGTTATAACCGTTGTTATAAAGCTTTAACTTTTTGAACCTCAGTGTCTACTGTCATTAAATAATTATTGTCTGATTCCCACTGAAAACTTAAATTGATTAAAAAATGAAAAAGCTTAAACCCATAATTATGCACAACTGTGAAAATTTAAATGGATAAATAAAAAAGCTTAAAAATAAACATTCATATTATCCATTAAAACTATAAATATAAATTGAAGTTTGTCAAGCCTCTATGTGTCTGACAAAGCCTAGCACAAAGAAGCCACAGTCTTGGTTGGGGCTTCTAGCACTACTGTAATAAAAATAATAAAAAAAATTCTTAAATGATTGAATTGCATGAATCACTCAGAATAATAGTGTTTCTAGACTTGAAAATAAATGTCTATTTTGCCTAGGAAATATTTTCTATAAATGCCTCTTTCTTTTGCATCAATATTTATATTGCAGCAGGACACTATTATCCTCTAATGACAACTTATTCCATAAACATTATCTCAGAAATAAAGTAAGAATAGCTAAATGCATGCCAGGTGTGTATTGTATTGTGGGTGCAGACCCATCATACCAACAATTTGAGTATGTGGTGACATTTTACATATTCCTGATTTCTGTAACATTCATGTTTCACTAAATTCCCTGCTCTGAGAATTGAAGTTAATACAATTTTGTGAGTCCAATGGGAAAAAAAAGTATTCATGCATAAAGATTTTTAATTAGGAAGGGGAAAAAAATCAACTTTTTACGGCAGGGAACCTTTTGAAAAGCAAAACTTAATTATTTCTTTCTGAAAGATTTCTTTTCAAGTATTCTTACTTTAAAAAATAAGTGGAGGTGGGGACAACATTTCAAGCAAAAGGTCAGTAATACAGAAGAGTACATTTGGATTGCTAGTGCAATGGAGAGGTTGATAGGAACATCAGCTCTCCCTTAATCACACTTAATAAAATCAGTTGGTGGACTTCATAAAAGCCGGGGACAATTTCTGCCAGCTCCGTATGCATCCTTACCCTCCTGCTGACTTAATCATTCCTGCTCTTAAGCAATGACTATAAACAAAGCTCACACAGAGGAATGCAGTGTCTTCCCGCTTAATTTAGATAGCTACCTTTTATGTTTTGCAATCTGTTTGTTCTAGTCTGTTAGTACTGAGTTCTAATGAAATCTTTCTGTCTATTTTAGACAAATATCACTTGCTGTGCCATAGCACATGGATTTCAGGACCTCCTGTGAAGAGGTAGGATCAGAATGTTTTATTTTCAAAGAAGTAATATGAACATTAATATACTTTTTGGTCTTCTGTTCTCAATCTTTTATTTCTGAAGTGCAAGGAATTGGAACATCAGATGTAATTGAATCCGTAAACATGACTAGATAATCCCTATATGCTGGCAGCGTGCTTTTCTAGTGGATTATGTGCCTGTTTACTTATCAGTGTTCTAAAGAGGTAATTACGAGTGTTGAGAAAATAAGACTGAGTTGGAACCTGATGATAGCCTTCAAATGTGTTAAAGGCTATTATAAAGAGAATGGTATGATCAGCTGTTCTCCATATCTACTGAAGGTAGACCAAGAAGTAAGCAGTCTGCCATAAGGAAGATTTAGGTTAGATATTAGGAAAAAAACATCTAATTATACTTTAGATTATACTATACTATATTACGCTATTCCAACTATAAGGATAATTAAGTACTGGAATAGGCTTCCAAGGCATGTTGCGGAGTCCCTGTACTGGAGGTTTTTAAGACCAGGTTAGATAATAACTGTCAGGGATGGTCTAGATTTACATGGTCCTGTCTTGACACGGGTCCCTTCGAGCCAGTGGTGGATTAATGATTTTGCCGCCCCTAGGCCCTGAAATAATTGCTGCCTTTGGCCCCATATGAACTTATTAAACATCAATATTTTCAATATCAACACCAGTATTTTCACTTTTTACTTCACTACTACTTTCAACTATTTTTCCTGTCTCAGAAATAGCAAAAGTGCACAAAATAAATTCCTTTGTTGTATCATTTCATTTTCCCTTTCTTTCTTTTGTATAGCATTTTTTTTTTTAACTGAGAACCACTTAATTTCTTCCTTCCGGTCATATTATTAATGTTTACGATTCTCGCGAGTATGTTTACTAAATGGCGTCAGTGACGCTGCGGTTACAAAAATGCTGCTATTATAAATTTGTCACCTCTGCAAATTTGCCACCTTGTTGGTCTAGGCGATAATACGCCACTGCTTCCAGCTCTACATTTCTATGATTCTATAATTAAAGCCCCTGATCCAGCAGTGAGTTTTGTGTGGAAACACTCCTGTAGACCTCATTTGGGTTCCATACATATACAGGGTCTGCCTGCATTGACCTTGTGGCAGGATCAGGTCCTAGATGAGTATTGCTTGAAGCCTGTGAGGATTGGTATAACTGGAGAAACAGGAATATGCTGACAACATAACATGCTATCAAAATCAGAGGAGAATCCATAGGGGGGTTGGGAGTGTTTTGGTTTTGGTCAACTAAAAAAAAAATTGAAAACTTTTTCTTAATTCCTCCCCCAGTACTAAAAGACATTTTGTGCCAAAATGAAATGGTGGTTTTGATACAAAATACACACATTTTCAAAAAATTCAATGAAAACCAAAATAATCTCAATCCTCCAAAATTTACAATTTTCCAGGAACAAAAATGTGTTACTTTTTATACTTAACACCATTTTTTTTCTTGCAAAATGGCAGAAGTTTTTCCAGAAATAAATTGGCAAATGTTTGTGCAGATATCCAGTTTTTCCTTTGAATATACATTCTCTCAACTTTAGCGATTCATGAGCCTCTGTGTTTCATTATTAGGAGTGGCACCAGTTTCATCAACCTGTATAGCTTTGTAAATACATTATTATAGCAAAAATCACAGAAGGAAAAACTGCAGTCTACAGACTGAAAAGAACAAACAATAGGAGGTGATAACTGGAAACAATGGTTATGATCACAATCCATCATAATGTTGAAAACTCCTGGATTGTACACCTGAAAATATGAGGCTCTGATTAGTTGGTGTTTTCAGGATGTATTAAACAAAAGGTACACATTTAGGCTCTGTTCATGGGATACATATTTTGTAATTAAAATTATAGGACAGCAGGTGTTTCATATGAATTCACTTCATTTCAGTCATGCTTGACATCAAGTAAAGAGACTCTCATTTGGAAATTAGCCTCTATTGTTAGCAAAAATAAAATGGATAAAATGATTAATCTAAAATATTGCCAACCCGTCAATCCAAACTAAAATTATCAGTAGCTTTAAATGTTTGGCATTTTTCTCCTTCTCACACACATGACAGACTGGAAGGACCAGAACTCTCATGAGACAATTCACTCTTGCAGAGCCATAGTTGAACTTTTTATTCCTCTTCCGCTAACTGTAGCTAAAGAGACACCACATCAACCCTGGGTGAACACTTTTCAGAAAACGATCACTTCATATCTGACCTCTCAGTCCTCATCCTCAAAGGAAACTTGCACAACACCTTCAAAAGATAAACCTCTGAGCTTAAATTCATAACATTTTTAGACACTAAAGACACTGGATTTATGGCTCATTACAACAATCTATAACCCACTAACCCTCCTTTGTCCTACAACTGCAGATATGTTAACTCTCCACTTCACCTTAAATGGTCTCTTTCAACATGTTAACTCCTTAAGCTAAACAGCCTGTTTCACATGGTGTTCAGCTGTGACATTCTGACAATCTTTCTCAGACCTGAAGCAGAGCTCTGTGTAAGCTCAAAAGCTTGTCTCTCTCACCAACAGAAATAAGTTGGTCCAATAAAAGATATTACCTCACCCACCTTGTCTCTCTAATATCCTGGGACCAACACAGTTACAGCAACACTGCAAACAGTTTTGTATCTAGTTATGAATATGTTTATTTTATCTCAAAGGTCAACACAAGGACTTCTGAGATAATTTCACTCTCATAAGGTAGAGGGAAGAGTCAACTGATGATAACATTTCCCTCTTGTGGCTGCACTTGCTGAGGCTCTTCAGTTTAGATTCTTCCATAGCACTTAGACTAAAATAACTCGTTAAGCACTTCAAATAGAAAGTGTCCATTAAAACACACATTACACTGCTCTACAGCCAAAATGCTTCTGAAATAAATGTAGTCAAACTTTACTAATTCTGGGTCACTGAGAACAAAAATGATGCTTAAAATTGTTGATTGGCTCTAGTTTTCAAGATAAGCTATTGGGTCAGTATATACGACCCTTGACTTGGGAATGGCAGAGGATAAGTGAGTTATAAAGGGAAGGGATCTCAATTTAAACCAGAAATGACTAAAATACATCTTTGACTGGATCTATGAATAAACCTATGACTGGGTTTGGACAGTACTTGCTTTTTAGGCAAAACAATGAATGATGCAATCTGAAGCTGGTATTGCATCATACATGATATGAATTGCATCATGTTATTCCTAGAAGTCATGGATGATGCAATCATAATGAAGCTTACATCACTCTGCTGAACAAATTGCCCTATATCAGCTCTAGAAATCATACAGTGTCGTGCTCTCTTATTTATCAGTGTTTGATTTTGCAAACGGACACATTTCTGTTTAGCCAAAGTGAGCAGAGATGCCTCGTACTTGTGTGAACAGTGCAGATAACTTCTGCTATGTTTGTGGTGAAGTGACTTTTGCATCACAAAAGCGCATTATAACCACTATGGTTAAGAGAGCGTATCACCTTTATTTTGGCTGCAAAATTGGAGATCAGGACAAGAGGTGGGCCCTACACATATGCTGCAACACTTGTGCAACAAATCTTCGCCAGTGATTGAACAGGAAAAGGAAATCTATGCCTTTTGCAGTGCCAATGATTTGGAGAGAGCCAACAGATCATACCAGCAATTGTTACTTCTGCATGGTGCCTCCAGTTGGGAAAGGTGTGTCAAAGAAGAAAAAGTGGACTGTGCATTATCCAAACATTCCATCAGCTATATGCCCAGTACCCCACAGAGAAGGACTGCTGGTTCCTGATGCACCAGAATCATTCTCACTTGAGTCTGACGAGGAAGAGGATGAAACTTCTGGTCCTGAACCATCAATGTCACAGGACCCACATTTTCTCCCATCCTCCTCCTCTGAACCACACCTCATTACACAAGGTGAACTGAATGACCTTGTCAGGGATTTGGAACTACCCAAGAGTAAGGCAGAACTGTTGGGCTCCAGACTACAGCAGTGGAATCTCCTGGCAGGTGATGTTAGGGTTTCCATGTTCCGTGACCGTCAAAAGGATCTTGTTCTGTTCTTCTTCATGGAAGGTGATCTTGTAGCCTGCAACAACATTGATGGTGTGATGGCAGCCCTCAACATTGTTCACGATCCAGATGAGTGGAGACTGTTCATTGATTCATCGAAAACTAGTCTTAAAGCTGTTTTACTGCATAATGGCAATGTTTTGCCATCAATTCCAGTTGGTCATGCAGTCCATATGAAGGAAACCTATGACAACATGAAACAACTTTTGAGGTGCATAAACTATGACCAACATGAGTGGTAGCTTTGTGGTGCTTTGAAGGTTGTTGCTCTCTTGCTTGGTCTGCAGACTGGATACACAAAGTACTGCTGTTTTCTCTGCGATAGTCGTGCAAGAGATTCCCACTACATCAAGAAAGATTGGCCACTCCGACAGCATTGGAGCCTGGGAGGAAAACTGTTCAGCATCCACCACTTGTTGAATCAAGGAAGATTTTGTTACCACCCTTACACATCAAGCTGGGTCTGATGAAGAACTTTGTCAAGGCCATTGACAAAACACAAGCAGCTTTCAAGTACCTCTGTGGAAAATTTCCAAGGTTAAGTGAAGCTAAGCTAAAGGAAGGTGTCTTTGTTGGTCCTCAAATTCGTGAACTTCTTCAAGATGATGCATTTGACCATGCACTGCGTGGCAAGGAAAAGACGGCCTGGAAAGCCTTCCAGTTAGTGGCAATAAATTTTCTCGGAAACAACAAGGCAGACAACTACAGGTTGTTGGTGGAAAACCTCCTCAAGGCATACAGAAGCCTTGGTTGCAACATGTCACTAAAGATACGTTTTTTGCATTCTCATCTAGATTTTCTTCCACCGAACTGCAGAGCAGTGAGCGACGAGCACGGCGAGCGATTTCACCAGGACATTGCAACAATGGAGAAACGCTATCAGGACAAATGGAACCCGTCAATGGTTGCAGACTATTGCTGGACAGTGACAAGAGATGCTCCATTTAATGAATACAAGAGACAAGCCAAGAAGCGTCAAGTAGACACTGAATAGGACTAAACTATGTACATAATAGTTTTTTGCCTTTTGTTTTATTTATATAACCCTTTTGCTGATTTTTAAAGTGATACATAAACAGGACAGGTGAAATATTATCATGTAAAGCAACCATAAACACATGAAAAGACCTAGGTTTACAATTTATGATTAAAACTCTACTATCTACACAATATACATAGACATAAAATGTAAAACATTAAATATCTTAGAAACAGTAGCCAATCAGTTGTTTTAATTGTCATATTTGAATTCAGCACCTCAAAATACATAATAAATAGCACATTTTATCTCTGAAGCAGACGACTTCTCAAAAATTGTAGACCAGTGTTATCAGAGATCAATCATATTGAGTAATTAATGCTCCTGTCCCTCTGGGAGATGGTTCTTACCTTGGTGGACAGTCTTATTATATGGTGTGAGCCAGCTGCTGCTTCTCTGCTTGACCAAGCAGATGAAGGAGATGGAGCCATCTTTGAGAGCTGCAGACCTGAAGTGCAGGTCTCTTATACTTCCCGGTCTGCCTGTTAGGGAGGGGGTTTGAGGGTCGAACTGACATCAGCTTCTGCTGAGGTTTTTAGCACTGGTGTCCCAGCATGGAAGGAGTGGAGGAACCAATTGTCTGAGAAACATGCAGAGTATGGGAGCTCTTTCCATCTGGGATGTCAAGAAATGAGACTACAATCCAGACCAAACTCAGGAGGATCCCCCATTGTTACTACCACAGTAGGAGTGAGAGGGGTCTTAGTTCCTGAAGGATGACTCTTCTGTGAAGAAACACATTGAGTAGAGCCACTAGAGGAAGTTTTTCTAGAAGGAAAAGGTCAGTGTCTGGTGATTGACCTGTGAAGGTGATATGTGGAAGCAGAATCCCATTGATGCAGCATTAGCTAAATTCATATATAACAAATATACACACAGTAAGCTTCAATGATCTCTCATTAGCCATCTTTAGTCTCTTGATCGCCCCTGTGATGAAATAATCCAATCTGAAAGTCTTAAACAGACTTCAAAGATCACACTCATCTGGGCTAGATTGCCAAGACAGGAAGAGTTTTTATCTAAGGAAGGGCCTTAGTTCAGTGAGAACGTCCTATGAGTTTATTATCAATTTACTTATTATTAGTAAGCAGATCCTCTACCCTTAATATGAAAAAATAGTTCCCCACCATATGCCTCATTTCAATATAGAGTTTATCTGACTGAAATAAATGTGCAAAATGTATACATTGTAAACAGTTCCTGGAGTAAACAAAGGTTCAGGAAATGCCAGGGCTTTTATAGGTCTGAACATTAGGTTGCAAGTGGAGAATGAGCAAAGAAGGAGAAGAGTAAGCCAGAAATCTAATGTTTTCCCGAGGTAGTTTTAGGTTGCAGTGTAGAAGAGGCGTATTAGGGAAAAAAAAACTTTTTATCCTTTGTGATTTGAAAATTCTGGTACACGCAAGGATGATTAACAGAGCAGGCTTTTAGCAGATCTTTTACAAACTGAGCACTGACAAACTGAGCACATTCATGAGCCTCAGGGATGAATTCCAAATCTTTCTTGAAACTAAAGCGCTTTCCACTTAGGCTGACTGACAGCATCCCAGCAGCATAAGTAGCTGGACCATTTGAAAAATATCCTTCATGTGTCATTGGCATCTAGTGATGGCACTGAGCCTTCCTCCTGTACCCCATTCCTACTACCTCCTCATACTTCTGAGTTAATTTTCTATCTCATAATTACACTTTACATTATATAATGGGCACATCTGCAAATGCGCAGAAGTGTAAATATTTGTCAGATGCAAACTATTCAGTTTTTTGGATTGGTTCCTGCAATCTTCTTGCCATACAAAATCTCCATCCCCCCTACTGGTCCCAGCTTCTGACTATTGAAAATTGTATTTCATGGGGGTTACAGAAGTCTATTCTACTAGTATATGTAAGAAACATTTTGTCACAGACAAAAGCAGAAACACACCAGCTTCCTTTCTCTTTGGGGGATGGCTGGCGAAATATTTTTGGGGTTGGCTGGCAAGTTCTCGTTCTCTTTTTTTTTTTTTTTTTTTTTTTTTTCCTCATTCACTACTTTATGGAGTTGTCTGTTTTGTGGCTGCTGGAGAGACATTAGAGCATTACTTTTGTGAAATAGGAAGAGAAAAAAACCTAGTTTCTTCTCTTTAGATGAAGAAATAGAGAAAATAAGAGAAACTTATATTGATGTCACAGATAAAAAACAGTGGCTCGGCACACTGAATAAATCTCCCACGGTCAACACGTGTAAAAAAATCAATCACTGTGCTTCTTGTTCAACATCGATGATAGGGAAAAATACAGAACAAAAACAAACAAACAAAAAAACCCGCTTGCAAAAAGAATGACATCTTCCTAGCATATGCCAGATTAAGGGGGGAAAACACTTGAATGCCTGTTCAAAATAGGTTGTGAACCCAATAATCGTGTCTAAATCATCTCTCAAACAGTAAAGATCTTTGTACTTGTTTCATGGCAGACCATGCTTTCAGTGATCACTTGCTCTATCTAGTGTGAATATTTTATTTTAACTGTTGCTCTTCATTTCCTCAAATTATTTTTTAAACACTTTGAAGGCCTAAAATGTTACACCAAAATGTTATCTTTGAGTATTTATAATAAATATTCTTTAAAAGAGACTAGGGCCAGATCTTTGCATATGGTTAAAATGCACGTTAGAAATCAGGTGTGGTGTGCAAAAATGGTTGAAAGCTCTTCTTTGCACTCTCTTGGTGCTGATAATGCTCTGTGCGTAGCTGTGCCCCCTGTGCCTTTAGAGCACCTGGAGGGCTTTTCTAACTGTGCCTGTCTTTAACAGTCAGAAACCAAACACAGTTGATTTTGGAGAAGTAGAGAAGTATCCCAGCTTTGCCTCCTCTTTCCCATTAAACCAACTGAGGGAGGGTGAGTAGTTTACAAGCCCTATGTAGGCTCTAAGCCACTGCAGCATCAGTATTCCTCCATGGTGAGTTAATGGATTTGTAATCAGATTAAGGAGGTGATGGTGTGCAAAGCAAAGGCACTGCATTTATTGCTCAGGGCACAACTACAGATTTGTTTGCCCATGCACCCGGCTATTCATTGGCCCACCATACACATGAACCATTCAGTACCCCTCCTCTACACAAACCCAGTCAGTTGTCATTCACTGTTTTCTCCACATGCATTCAGCCAGTCTATCCCAGGCACTTCACAGACACGTACATCCAGCCACTCACTGTTCCCTCCCCGGGTACATGTGTAACTAGGAATAATGGGAAGTGTTAATTTAGGTTGAATATTGGGAAATGGTTTCTGACAATTAAATAGCTTGGAATATAGATGTCTGGCAAGGGAAGCAGTAGAACATCTTTTAGTGGGTTTTTAAAATTAGAATTTAAAAATGCCTCGAATATGGATGGAACAATTCTGTACTGGCCAGGAGATAGAGAACAGTTAGGCCATGCAGTCCAACTGCTAGGATTCCACCAGGATCATACTGGGGGGGAAAGTATTGATTTTTTCCCCCCCATTCTAATTCTACCTTAAATCAAGTATCTGGGTTATCCTCCATTGGTTCAGAGACTGAATAAATATGTAGGAGTTCAAATGTTTGTTCAAATCATATCCAAATTATCTGAACCCCTGCTAAAAATTTCCCAAATAGTTCTTATTCTTGTACGGTCTTGCTGCTTCCATTTCTAGTGCAGGGGTGGACAAAAATGAAAAACAGTGAGGAAACAATAAATGACGTTTTTGTGTTCTCAAGGGCTTGGCTTGAATTTATTTGCTCATTACTAATTAAATCCTTAGTTGCCTCTCTGAGAATCTGCCATCTTTCAGTGCTCTGGTCTTTCCCTTTTATATATCTATTAACGCTGCTCACAGGTAGGAGAGGAAGGGAGACAGTGTAATAGAGGATTTAATTTGGAGCTGTATTGCAAAACAGCTTTCATGCAGCAAAACAATAGCTGCTTGTGCTTCATTACATTTTAGAGTGTTCCATGTAAATTAGAGCTGTGAGCATGTGTGATCAGTCTTTCAAAGGACCAAAATGTTTTGCTATTCCCGCAGTGGGCTTCCTTGTTCGGACTGAATAAACTCTGCCCAAATGCATCTAGCTATTGACTTTTAATTTTATTGCAATGCCTAATTGTGTCTGCTATGGTTATGTGCCACTTAAGAAGCCCCTCTGTTTTGTGCAGAAATTTTATCTGGTGATTTTTATAAGGTAATTGACCAAGTCAGAAATGTGCAGTCAAGTAAAGCACAACTTCTAAAAACAATGTATTAGAGGAAGAATTTACCCCATTGCCAGCCATAGATCTCCTACAGGCTGTGGGTGCTTGTCCACAGCTCCCGCTGATGTGTGCAGGTAATTTAGGGGCTGTAGGTACTGACTGGCCTTCCTTGGCCGACAGTAGTTATTCCTAACCTTTTGTGTTGAGCATTCAGTGCCACTTCCTGCTGCTATGAGAGATCCCCTGACAGGAAGCAACAAAGGGATCTGCCTGTGACATACACATCAGGAAGAATTTTCTTCCAACGAGGAAGTAAGTCATAGGGAGAATAATTGAAGAGATTTAATTATCCCTTCAGTATAGACACTATCGTATTCTGCAGGAAAGAGTTACTTAGTGGAAGTTGTGGGCACCTAACTGCCTTGTTGTCTTTGAAAAATCTCCCCTTATATATGTATTAGGCCACGTTTAGCCATTCCATTTAATCCATTCTGTCTCTTCCATTTAAAAAAAAAGAGAAGTAAATGTTAGCACAACCACATAGTGAATCTGCTCTCTGAAGGGCTCTCAAGGTGAAGCTCCCATTAATTTCACTAGGAGTTCTTGATGTTGAGCACTTACAAAATGCCGATCTTTAATTTTTCCTCTTGGCACTTTACTCCTGGGGGAATTCTGCGCCACTGTGCATGCACATAATTCTTGTCCCTGCAGATTTCTTTGCTTCCCTGCAGAAAAATGAATTTCTAACAGAGAAGCAAATGGAAGTTGCAAGAGCAGTCATACACCATTTCCTAGCAGTGCAGGTGCATTGTTTCAGGCACCCAGAGCAGCTGGCAGAGAGGTAAATCACTGCGGGGTTGGGGACACCCCAGCCAGTGGCTCCTACCCGAGCCGGGATCAGCTGCTAGTCCCGGCTGGGCTGGAGGCAGGAGAGGATGGGACTTCCTCTTCCCCTGCAAGGAGTGGCTGAGGCTGTGTCAGATCCACCCCAAGAAACCTCCCCCAGCTGCAGGAAGCTCAGCGTCCTCCCCTGCTTCCTCCTCCCATTGCTCCTCTGCTGTGGGGGGAGGGGTCACTGTATGGGGAGCTGCTCCCCCATTCACTCAACCCCCCTGCATCTGGACCTCCCACACCCAGACACCCCGGCTAAGCCTCACCCGGTACATCCAGAACCCCCCTAGCACTCCATAACCAAACCCCACCGAACCTCAACCCCTGCCCCTGGCCGCCACCCATGCACCCAGCCCCCTGCCTCTGCCCCCCCTGTACCTAGACTCCCCTCACTGAGCTCAAATCCTCACCCTGATGCCCCACCTCCTGCACCACCGTGAGCCCCCACATCCAGACCCCCACACTATTGACCCCCAACTAGTTTCACTCAGACCTCCACTCCACCAAGCCCCACTCTCCCAGCACGCAGACCCCTATGCTGAGCCCCAGCCACCTTCACCTGGAAGCCTCTGCAGAGTCTCGTTGCCCCTGAACCTGGAACCCCCCAACGACCCTCTGTGCATCCAGATCCCCCCAGACCTAGACCTTCCACTGAGGTGCCTGCACCCAGATTGTCCCACACAGAATCCTCTCACCCCACACCTGGATCACTCCACACTGAGCCCCTCCACACTTGGATCCTGCCTGGTTGAACCTGTCTGCCCTACACCTGGTGCGCCTGGTGCAGAGAGGCAGGGCCCCACGGTGTTTCTGGGGCAGGCCCAGGCCTTGTGCTGTTTCAGGGTCGGGTGCAGCCTCACCGCTGAATCCATGTCCCGGGGTTGAGGGGCGGGGGGGAGGCTGCAGGGTGATCTCCCATCTTCATGGAGCCAGTGACCTGTGCTCCCCACTGCCATGCTGGAGCCTCTGCATTTATTTATTGACAAATAAAATGTGCAGATTTTTGCAGAATTTTAAAATACTGTGAGCAGAATTTTTAATTTTTTGATGTAGCATGCCCTCAGGAGTATCACGTGTACAAAACTAATGCTGTTACAAGCTCAAATAATAATACTGTATATTTGGTGGGGGTTAGAGGTCATTTTAACTTACTTGGTCGCCAGATTTGAGTACAGCTGGTCAAAGTTTTTAAACCGACTTTTTTCCTAAAATGCAATTTTTTTATGAAATGTTGACATTACAAGTGTTTTTATATCTTTTCAAAAATTCTCATGTTTTAATGCATAGTTTTATTTAAAAAGATATTGAAAAGATTACTCTTTTTCATTTAACAAAACAGCTTTCAGTAAACCAAAAATGTCTATAGCCTATTCAATAATACTATAGAAAAAATCATGAAAGCCTTTGAAGTAACCAATAAGCCTTTGAAAGAATCATTCCAATCATGTGGAATGATTCAAAAAATGAAAATAATTGATCACCCCCTTCCCAACAAAAATAGAAAGCGAAAGAAGAAAATGAAAAGCTTTGTCCTTTATCCCCATCCTTCAAACATTCAATGGCTTCCTAGCTGCCATTCTCAAATAACAGCAGCCATCTGTTCCAGGAGTCCTTGTCCTCTTGATAAGAGAAGGTGAGGTCAAGCACCAGCATCTCTGTATGTTTGATAATAGGAACTTGGTGTGAATGTATCTATTTTGGTCTTCCTCAATATGCTGGAGGAGTTGTGACAAAATCAGATCTAACATGGTCAATTATAGGTGTGCTGCTGCTGTTCTGCCTCGCCCATCAGTACTTGACATGATGCACTGCACAATAGTTAGGGGCTCCCTTCCACCTGAGCCAGGCTGCTGTTTAGCCAGTTTTTGACTGATTACACTGGTCTACAATTTCTGAGACGTCGTCTGCTTCAGAGATAAAATGTGCTATTTATTATGTAATTTGATGTGCTGAATTCAAATATGACAATTAAAACAACTGATTGGCTACTGTTTCTAAAATATTTAAGTTTTTACATTTTATGTCTATGTATATTGTGTAGATAGTAGAGTTTTAATCATAAATTGTAAACCTTTTCATGTGTTTATGGTTGCTTTACATGATAGTTCACCTGTCCTGTTTATGTAACACTTTAAAAATCAGCAAAAGGGTTATATAAATAAAATTTATTATGAAACAAAAGGCAAAAAACTATTCTGTACATAGTTTAGTCGTATTCGGTGTCTACTCAGTGCTTCTTGGCTTGTCTCTTGTATTCCCAACTGGAGGCACCATGCAGAAGTAACAATTGCTGGTATGATCTGTTGGCTCTCTCCAAATCATTGGCACTGCAAAAGGCATAGATTTCCTTTTCCTGTTCAACCACTGGCGAAGGTTTGTTGCACAAGTGTTGCAGCATATGTGTGGGCCCACCTCTTGTCCTGATCTCCAATTTTGCAGCCAAAATAAAGGTGATAGACTTTCTTAACCATAGTGGTTATAATGCGCTTTTGTGATGCAAAAGTCACTTCACCACAAACATAGCAGAAGTTATCTGCACTGTTCACACAAGTACGAGGCATCTCTGCTCACTTTGGCATAACAGAAATGTGTCCCTTTGCAAATCAAATACTGACAAATAAGAGAGCATGACACTGGATGATTTCTAGAGCTGATATAGGGCAATTTGTTCAGCAGAGTGATGTAAGCTTTGTTATGATTGCATCAGCCATGACTTTTAGGAATAACATGATGCAATTCATATCATGTATGACGCAATACCAGCTTCAGATTGCATCATTCATTGTTTTGCCTAAAAAGCAAGTACTGTCCAAACCCAGTCATAGATTTATTCATAGATCCAGTCAAAGATGTATTTTAGTCATTTCTGGTTTAAATTGAGATCCCTTCCCTTTATAACTCACTTATCCTCCGCCATTCCCAAGTCAAGGGTCGTATATACTGACCCAATAGCATATCTTGAAAACTAGAGCCAATCAACAATTTTAAGCATCATTTTTGTTCTCAGTGACCCAGAATTAGTAAAGTTTGACTACATTTATTTCAGAAGCATTTTGGCTGTAGAGCAGTGTTATATGCCTTGTTGTGATTGTGCTTGGTGTGGCTCACTATGGATGTGATACCCCACGTGGGGGTAGGTTTGCCAATTTTGGTTGGACGTACTGTATTCCTGGAAGTTTATCACATGACATCATTAATTAAAAATTAATCTTTAATTCCTGGAGACTCCAGTCCTGGAGGGTTGGCAACTCTATGTGGGGGTTGAAGCCACATTTAAGTGTCCCCCAGTGTAAGGGGGCAAGTTGGACAGGTTTGATTGCTGGTGTCCACAGGAAATCCATGATTGTGTCCTTTGTGCTGCAGCAGTAACAGAACGGAGTACATGTCAGTGTGGAGCAGCATAGAGACCACTCTGCATCTGCATCTCAGAATCCCTTCTGAGCCTTGCAGTATGTAGAGCAACAAAATTCATCTCTCTTCTCCCTGTCCTCTCCACTCAACTCTATATACACATGTACCTTCTGTACATTCTTGAAGTAAGGTTTCATCAATTTATTATTGGGAGCACCTCCTTAAAACCCATTAGTACTCCTTGACTGTGAAGAAGCAGCTACAGTTCCCCTCATCAGATTCAACCAGCATCTCAATTTAGCCATATCCTTGGCATAGCGTCTCACAGTGAGCCCTAACATTTCCCTGACTTTCGCCCCTCCCCAGACTGAGGAAAAGAAACCTTTTTATACCAAAGAGGTGGAATCCTGCACCTTTTGAAATCAGTGGGCATTTTACCATTGATGTTAATGGGGCTAGGATTTCACCTGGCATGTTTTTTTAGCAGCGTACAATTCTCATGGTTTCTGGACTAGAAATCCCAGAATTCTTCTGATTTTGGGAGAGAACTTGTTGCAGAAGTGAGCTGAACTCTGAATCTTCATAAAGACCCAAGTTCACCATTTGATGCTATCCTACGTCATTGTAGAGGGAGGGCTCTGGTAGCGAGTGAAGAGTTACTTAGTTACACCCTAGAATAAGGACAATTTCATTCTGTAACACTTTCTTTCTCATACACCCATGCCCCACCCCTACTGATTGATTTTAAGCAGGAACTGATAACCACATCCTGAGATATCTGGCTCTTGCTAGTTGCTGGAGTTGTGCAAACATATTTGCTAGATGGGAAAAAAAGAGAAAAGTAATAGAAAACAATAATATTTTTCTGCCTCCCAGAGGATTTTTATAGATTTTTTTTGTTTTGTTTTTAACTTTGTAAAATGATCTTGATAGTGTCCTTTTAATATCAGCTTATGAAGAATTTCCTCACACCAAAAAACACTATGCACACAAAAGCCCTGGGTTCCTGTCATTCTGGCTGTGGGCATTGCATGAAGTCTTGTACAGAGAGATTTTTGCTGTGAATTTTCAACACAGACTCTGACATAAAGATTAATAAGTACTGTATGCAAACACTCCTTCAGCCACTTGACTTCCCAGACCTTTCACGTATAGTCTACAGGTAAAAGTGGTATAAGAGACAAGTCCACAATGCCACTGTACATTAGGTTAAAAGCATGTTGACGGAAGTTGAACAGCCCTACAGATTTTCTGATTTGTAAGTGTTTTTTAAAACATAAAAAGTAAAAGCCATAGCATGGAGCAGAATACCAGACAAAGCTAGGTTCTATGATCAGTTTTTCCTTGTCTAACTGCAGTCTACCTTGTTTGAAAAGTATGACAAAAGCACAGGGTGGATTGATTTAAATCATTGATTTTAATCATGATTTAAATCAGCAATCAGGAAACCTTGATTTAAATATTTGATTTAATCTTGTTTTGCATTTGTATTTGTTAGTTATTTTGCAAAAGAAAGGTTGATTCTTCTAATTGGTTGGTAACCACTGAGACATGTTGATTTGCCATTTACTATAGCCTTTACACTAAAGTTGGTACTTCTTTTTGATAATCCAAGGATACATTATATCTATACACTGATTTAAGCAATTATTTATCTTAATGTACATTTTTCAGCTGCATAATTTTTATTTTTTCTTTGAAAACGGTGAATAATACATTTATTCACATGATGATGATGATGAATTTACTTCTGTTTTCTGTCAAGATGCATTTGGATAGAAATTGGAATTCAATTAAAAATGCACAAAACAGTATTTTAAAATTGTATACATTATATAAAACTACTTTAAGCATGTGGATACACAAGGGAAAAAAGCAAGTTTATCAAAACGTTTTGCATTTTCAAACGAATTGATTTATTAAACAAAGGAAGTATTCTGTAGTTGGAGCTGAGACGATTGTTTCTCCTCACCATGTCCTTCAAGATTTTAGAACTAGTAGAACTCATCATCTCACACTTCATTTGTATTCCTAAATTGGAAGAGGAAAATACGCTTTCCTGCTTTTTCAATTCCCAATCAATTTCTCAACTTTGAATGAACTAATTGTTGAATTGAACTAGTTGAATAAATTGAAATGAACAGAAGAAGATACAACAATATCAAAAACTGGTCTAGCACTTCAAACTCTGGTTCCAGGCACTTAGCCAGTCATTTCCACCAGTTCAGTTGGGGGTTGATTTTCTTTCAAACTTCATCAGCAAACATGTAGTGCTCAAATATTATTTTTGTTATTGTAAATGAATTTTATCCACTCTGCAAAGGCATAATGGATGTACCCTTTGTACAAATTAGGTATTGTACATGACAGTAAAATATTGGCTTTTGTGAATTATTCTTTTTTATTTATGAATGATTATTCTGAAGATGTTAAACTCAGTTTCCTTCCTTTGGTTGGATATACTAGTGGATGTCTATTCTTATCTCATGAGCAGATGGATTAGGTATCCAGCAGTTAATTATCTGACACCAAAGTATATGCTCTCATTGAAGCTAATGACAAAAGTTTTCTTAACTCATGAGCAAGGTCAAGCTCACAGCATTTAAAAAAGTTAAAAAAGCCAACTGTTACAAGTAATTGTGATAATCACATATACTCTTTGTGTTAACTGTTGGAAATATTGAGTTAAGCTATGGTGACTCATTACTAATAATCCATCTAAGAAATATCATTTAATCTGCTTTATAATATGGGTGTTGCTGATAACATTTGGAAACTAAGCAAACTTTTCTCTCTGTTCCTTCCTTTGAAGACAAAGACAGGGATTTGTTTGCTGCAGGATGGTAATCAGGAGCCTTTCAAAGTGCGACTGCACTTAGCCAAAGATATTTTGATGATCCAGGAGCAGGATGTGATCTGTGTGTCTGGTGAGCCTTTCTATTCTGGTGTAAGTAGTCTTTTATTCCTTCCATTAAGGATTATTTTATAAATGAAATAACAGTGTATATATTTTATAATTCACCCAACTTGGTCTTCTCTTTGATGGAGCTATGTCTAAGAGTATGCAAATGTGATATCTTGAGTTAATATTTACCAGTACTGGTCTAGGAAGAAGCTGCCATAGGTAGCTGTAAGGTGTGCCTTTCACTACTCAGGCATGGGGTATTGTTTGAATGCTGAGACCGTCATATTTTGGGACCACTGGATAACATATAAATGATATGGCTAATGTTTTTTCCATGTGGTGCTACACAATCCAGATCGTTGAGAGCAATTACATATGTGAGTAGCTGCTTTAAAGTCAATGGACTAATCACATTCTAAAAATTATGCATGTTGCTAGGTACTTTGATGGATCAGGATCTATGAATGATGCCCTTTGCTGCTATTGGTTGCATAATATATTACCATGACTCTGGACTTTATTTAGGTTCAGTGTCCATGCAGTGGCTATCACTTTGAGTTCAACTAGAGCAGTGTATTATTTTAGGAGTCATTAACTCCTGTTCAATACTGTAATCTTTGAGTCATCCATGTATGATGTGTTACCATAGTTTTAGTTTCCTCAGTTTGTTGTTAGGGGATAGAAATGCCAGAAGTAGTCTCATTTAAAAGTACAGAAGTACTCTAATTTAAAGGGCAATTGAGTTTAATAGGCATGAAACAATGTGGTTCTATAGTTTAATGATATGCTATAGAAATTACTTTAGAGACCTATAGAATTTGTTAGTTCAAAAACCTAAAGAAAGGATATTATTCTCTGACAGACTTCTATACCTGGGATATATATTTTTATTACATTTTAGAAGATGGTTCCAAAACTCATGAAACCCAGTTACTATTCATTTCTATTGACTTTTCCATACAGACTATAATTATATATTAAGAGTTTTTTTAGGTTTACTCCCAACAATTATAAATGCTTTCTTCTCCCATTCCGCTAAGTGAAGCTATCACAAGATTTCATGTAACATCTTGTGAGAGAGAACTACAGTGTCTGTATCTGTCAATTTTCTAGGACTGCTGTATGTATTAATTAATTAATAATCATTGCTGTTGTGCTCCTATATTTTATAGTATCTCTAAATAAAATTGTAATAACTGTCACATTCTGGGGTGCGATCCAGACCAGCACCACCTGCCCCGTAACCTTATGTGCCTTACAGTGCTTTGCTGTTGTGGCTTCCAACCTGGGCTGCTCCCAATCCACCTACCAGCATGCAGGTCACACCCTGAGTATCTGTGTGCTAGATAGCCCTGGTTTAGCTGTTCTGACTCTAGCAGCCTATCTACAGTCCATCGCTCCACTCTGGTTTCCACCAGCCTTGGTTACTACTTGCAGGGTGACCTCAACACACTCCCAGCCCCCAGTTTTCCCCAAAATCTGTGTTCCGCAATAAGTAGGCCTCTCCTGGACAGTTCAGACATTAAGGCTCATTGTCCCTTTAAGGAGAAGACATTCAACAGTTTATTACATAAACTGGAGTTACCAAACAGTTCAGTTTAAACACAGCACTAGATTTGTTTTATTTTTAATCTAAGTCAGTTTATTACCAAAAGAAGATAGGATTTTACATGAATTCAACTATAATAGAGAAGGTTAGAAATGGTAGCAGCAAATAAAATGAAAACATTCATCTAATAGTCTAAAACTTAATCTAGCAAGTTTTGGTTTAAGGCTTTGTTCAAGATGGCCTTTCTCCCCACAGCCTTCCAGCAAGATGGTGACTGACCCTCTCCTTGGTCACGATCTCTCTCCCAAAGGTGCAGCTGTCTTTTCCAGTCTTATTAATCTCTCCTCATATGGAAGCTGTTCCATACCCCTAAAATTTTTGTTGCCCTTTCCTGTACCTTTTCCAATTCCAATATCTATTTTTTGAGATGTGGCAACCAGATCTGCACACAGTATTCAAGATGTGGGTGTGCCATAGATTGATATAGAGGCAATAAGATATTTTCTGCCTTGTGTAGGGTGCTTTCAGTCATACCTCCTCCATTACAAAGCTGCAGGAAGGTTAGCCACTGGCTGACCTGGAGACAGTAGATTAGAGCCCTCCTTCCCAGACAGGGAATCTGCTAAAATATATTTTATTTTCCCTTTTACATGTACAATTTCCATATCCTATTCTTAGAGTATGATGCTCCACCATAGTAGCTTAGAATTGGAGCCTTTAGTTTTGTGTAACCTGACTACTGGGGAATGGTCTGTTAGTACCCTGAGTTTTCTGTTAAAAAGATAGGGCTGTAACTGCTTGACCGCCCACACAATGACATAACATTCTTTCACTATGAAAGAATAATTCAGCTCAGTGGGTATCAGTTTCTTCCTTCAGGAAACAATGGGGCATTTCTTCTTGTTCTCCCCTGAGTGCATTAGTACTGCCCCTAAACCAGTGTCTGATGCATCCGTACACAGCACAAACATTTTGTCAAAATTAGAAAAGGCTTTTCAGACAAGAAGACATTCAAGGTTTGACCTGCATGCTGATAGGCTGGTTGTAAGTGGCCCATATTTGGAGCTACAACAACCAAACATTGTGAGGCACCTGTGGTTACAGTGTAGGCAGTGACACAATCCCTAATTGGTCTGGATTGGAGCCCACCTTCCTGAACCATGACACCCTGTGACAATAACAATATAAAAGGCACACACTAAAAATCAGCCAACAAAATGTCATCAGTACTAAAATAACTCTCCTGGATCTCTCCCCAAAGTAAATTACTCTTCTCTCTCTACCCACCCTCTGAGACAAAAAAGTCTGTGGTTGAACTACTGAGAGGCATATGGTGAACAGATTAATGGGAACAGGGGTGGCTAAATCACCTTCACTTCTTTAAAGATCTCAATACTAGTAAATAAATAGGCTTCCCTATATGCACTGAAAGGATATGGACACACTCTCTCTATAAATGTCTTGGTTATTTGCATGCAGAGTGTGATTTCAGTTTTTGGCTGTTCAGTCCTGTATGAATGAAGTGTGTACATCACTGTTTGCTGATGTTGGTTTGTGTACTATATGGGGAGTGTGGCTGTCACTTTCATCAACCATGGAGTGCTGGATACAATCTGTGGCTGCACCTTCCATTTCATAGACTACCCTCAGCAGCACATTGAGCCTTTGTGAACCCAGGCAGAAGGGAGCATAAATTCAAACTCAGGCCTTGGTTGTTCCCTTAATAGCACCACACTGCAGCACTGCCACTTCACCAGGACAGTTCTGGGTGTATTTATTAAAAGATTTTATCACTTCCAAAATGACTTTCATTAATATGCTGTGACATCTATTACGTATGCTGAACTTGGCATTTTAAATAACTTCATGGCATGCATATTTAATATTTTTCATTAAACATGAAGGCTTTCCCTTACAGTTGTTGTCTTCTGTCTTTTCAGAAGATTATTGTAAAAGTTAGCAAATGATTTGCTTAATTGATTATCCTGCCCCAGATTAATTGCATAGTTTATTTCAATATGCATGTGCTTTATATCAATGTGGTGATGAGGATTTTCTATTCTCTTGGCAGTGCCACTGTGGGGCTAGACACTTTTGAGCCCTTTACCCTGATTTCGTCTGGGATTAAGACAAGGTACTAAATCAATAGGTTCATTCTAACTAAGGATGATAGACGTTTCACAGACTGTTAACTATCCTTTTGTCATAGGCCATTTAAATCATCTTGAATCATGTGCTCTAGTTGTCTAAGCTGATTAAACTGGTACCATGGGGCTCCTCTTCTTTTCCTTGTTAGATTTTGTTTGTTTGTTTGTTTGTTTAGTTCTTGATGAGTGTTAGGGTGTTATATTAACTACAATGACATGTAAATGAATGATCTAAGCCCTTTTTTAAAAAACATAGGTTCTATAAATGGATGTGTTCTGATCTGTTTCCAATACTGAATCATTTATAAAATATGTATTGTAAGTGAAAAAGAACAATAATACAATTAAACTTTACAAACCAGTAGACATAGTAGCAATCCTTTATAAGTACATATTTAAAACTAATTTTAAAATGCATGTTAGGATCAGATTATGCTACCCTGACAAATGGAATAATACCTTCCTTTAGGCCCATCTCAACAACTTTCTTATTTAGGAAGTCAGTGTAAGCACATTCTTAACTTTTAAGTGAAGAATATGTGTACATGCCTTCCTGAATAGAAACAAACTTCAGCAGGTGTTTAAGTGATTTCCTGAACTTGGTCCTCCAGGAATAGTGACATAGAAATCACTGTATCAGAGGGGTAGCCATGTTAGTCTGAATCTGTAAAAAGCAACAGAGGGTCCCGTGGCACCTTCAAGACTAACAGAAGTATTGGCAGCATAAGCTTTTGTGGGTAAGAACCTCACTTCTTCAGATGCAAATCTTGCATCTGAAGAAGCGAGGTTCTTACCCACGAAAGCTTATGCTCCCAATACTTCTGTTAGTCTTGAAGGTGCCACGGGACCCTCTGTTGCTTTTTATAGAAATCACTAATTCAACTGACAATCCTAGCCAATAGTTTTTGCTAGTGGTACTCATGGTTATCTATGGTGAGAAAAATATAAAATTAAGATTGATGAGTATTAGGTAAGATACAGACAGCAAAAAAAAAAATGCTTTTCACAGTACTGGACTATCACAGAACGTCAATTTATGCTGTGGAATAGTATTGCAATCTTAAAAATAAAGAGAAGTACTTGCAATTGGTAGAAACTTCCATGACTGCTGAAGATACTGGCTGAGTAAGATAATTAGGATTAGAATAATTACTCCTTTTTATTAAAAACAAACAAACAAATCAAAACTAAACAATATAAAACAAACAAATTCTCAGTTGTGTCAGATACAATTTATATAAGCATAAGAGTCATAAATGACCGAAATAGAGGAAACTTCCCGCACTCCCCCACCCCAATATTCTTTGTTGGCAGATTAAGTTCATTGTCATTCTATCAAACTTGCAAGAGACTGTCTACTTGCTGTTCAAAAAAAAAAAAGGCGGTGGGGGGAGGGACAAAATATTGCACAGGTGGTAAAAGACTAAGGTCTCTTAAGATCAGCCCTTAAGTCCAATCTATTCAGCCAGGCAGATGGATAGTCTGCTCTAAGATAAATTGTTCTCCTTAACCACTGAGTATAGGACAAGAAGTAATGAGCTTAAACTGCAGCAAAAGAGATTTAGGTTGGACATTAGAAATAACTTCCTAACTATAACGGTAATTAAGCACTGAAAGAAATTACCTAAGGAAGTTGTGCAATCTCCAACATTGGAGGTTTTCAAGAACAGGTTAGACCTCTCAGGGGTGGTCTAGATAATACTTCTAATATCCCTCATTGCGGGGGACTGGACTAGATCACTGTAGTGAGGCAGAGTGGTCTCTCTTTGAACTTTGAGACTGAGGGACCACTACCCTCCCCTTGGTGCATGGAGCCAAACTCTCCGCACCCCACCCCCTTGCCAGAAGTACTGAAGTATAAAGGGATGCCCTGCAGCTCAGTTGAGGTTGACCAGGGGAGGAGGCAGATGTCTCTTGTAGGGATCTGAGCCTTCTGTGGGACTCTGGACCAGCAGCTGAGCACACTAGTGCCCTACTGAGTGAAGAGACAACCCCCAGAAGTGGCAGCCGACCAGCTGCAACATGGTGAGACAGAGCCCCAGCTTGACAGAGCAACGCCAACTAAGTGGGGTAGGAAGCAACCCAGGGGAACCAGACTTGTGCTGCTGGGAAACCAGGCAGCAGATTTCGGTTTCCCCACCGACTCAGTGGGGACCCCCTGCCGCTAACAAAATCCTAGGCTGGGACCCAGTGGCGTAGGGTGGGCCCAGGTTCCCCCATCCCCTTTTCCACTTCCCCACCTCTGGAGATTGGCAACACACTCACTGTAGGCCTAAATACCTGTGCCTTGATTGTTGTTTACCCCACCCAGAAGGCTGTGGGCTTTAGACTGTTGATTGCTGCCTGCCTTAGCCAGCAGGCTCTAGGCTAAAGACGGCTTATTGATCTGCCCTTCCCGGAGGCCAGAACTCCAGACTGTTAAATGTTGTTTGCCCCAGTCAGGAGGCTGCAAGCTATAGACTGCTTGTTGCTTGGCCCCAGCCAACAGGGCCCGAGTCCAATTACTGTTGCCTGATGCAGTGAGGCGGAGTGGTTTCCCTCCCAACTTGAGAGTGAGGAACCACTATAATAACCTATCAAGATCCCTTCCAGTTCTACATTTCTATGATTCTATAAGATGCCTGTACTGAGAGTAGATAAATTGAGGGTCAAGGGGGAAAATAAAAAATGTAAAACCCCTTGAAACCGTTGGTATTTGTTATAAATCATGGCTGTGCATTAGGCTCATCCATAGAAGTAGGATTTAGGTTTTATGAATTTTAGAATTCCAAGACCAAAATTGTTAAGTTAAGCAGCTGAAAATTCATAACATCCCAACACTTCAGTAGCACATCTGAAATTCAAATTAAAGAACTATAAAACAGGGGTGGTCTGTTCTCATTAAGGATGGTAAAGCCCAGGAGCTAGCCAACCCTTATTTCATGGCATGGTCCTTTAAAGTTTGGGGAGTTCTGATGTGTGCAAAGGCCTAGGAAATGACAGAGGCAGATACTGGTAAAGAGGAAGTAGTCCTGGAAAATATTTAGTGTTTGAGGGAGAAACCCTATTACTGTCCCTTTAGGGCCCAGGATTAGCACAGGGTGGGGCAAGGCTCCACTCTCTCCCAGTCAACTATGACGAGTCCTGAGAAGGAGGGCAAAATATATGTGGGAAACTGAGCCAGCATGGGGAGAAGCTAGCTGAGGTCTGTATCTGGCCTGAAGTACAACCCAGCTCCTGGAGAAGGGCTGGGGACTCCTGAAAGTCAGGGTGGAATCCTACCTGAACCCTTATACACAGCCCATAAAGGCTTGGACTTCAGGGGCTAAAGAGGGGCTAAATTTTGTACTCTAAAAGAGTTAACAAATTATATGCCCCACAAAAGGAGTATCTGTTTGAAGTGCTCGGGTCTGAATAAATGATTGAGAGAACCAAGAGGGAGTAGAGGACAACACGTTTCCTGGGCCACAAGAAGGTGTGCTTGATGGTGGCATCCTACAACAACAGTACTTTATGAAAAACACTAATTCACCAAGATGAGGAGTCACCAAGTTCTGTAGCATCATTTTTGTTGTTTCTGTAATAGATGTTGTTGAGTTATTAATTCTTGCCCTGAAAGAGTTTTTTGCTGAAGTGGATCCCCATGCCAGTCCAGAAAATCAACAATATGAAAACCGAGTACTCTAAAACCATGGACGTTTCAAAGCATTTCCTCTTTTTCTGTAAGTCTGCTACGAAAATAGTGTGTTCAGGCTGACAAAGTATTGCTATAATTCCTCAACACAAGACATTGATTACTGGTATTCTGTAGTGCTTTTCTGAAGTTCAGGGGTGCACTGAAAAGTCCTAGGGTAGTCTGAAATTGTACTTCTTGGACTTATTCTAATTGTTAAATTATCACAGCAAGTATAACTGATGGCTGTTGATTTTCTTAGATTTAGTGGCAGAGTTACTGCTTTAAAATCCAAAGGGCATCTGTTCAAATCCCACCAGAATTCAAATTATTTCCACAATGATAAGGAACAGGTGACTGATTCAGTTTGACTGATCTGATTCTGTGTTGTTGCATAGTAAGCTATAATTAAATACCTGTAGGTGCATTTTTGCAGCATTCTGTGATTAAGGATCTTTTGGCTAGATTCATAGGAACAATGTGTAGTTAGTTAATATGTTGAATGTTAATGACTAATTCTGGTATTAAGACACACTTTTGGAAATGTACAGAACAACAATACCTTGGAGTATTATAGCACTGCCCATCCATCATTTCAGTTTGAGCTTTACAAACAGATTTAAAGGGAGTATTTGCTCCATTGAATAGATGAAAAATCTGAGGTACCAAAGAATAGCTTTTTACCATGTTGTCAGAAAGGAAGGTTGTTGCAGTTACTGTCAACCAGATCTCCTGATTCCCAGTCATAAGCATCAGTCATAAGACCATACTACTTTTTCTCGTCAGAATAAGCAAATACCATCACAAATCTATATTTTTTTTCTTATTTTCACTTTGGCACTTGTGAAAACAAGTGGATTGATAGCTACATAGACAAGGGCTGCATGATTTTTTAGAATTGAGATGAACAAATTACAGATAATTTACTTGAATAATTTTAATTCTTTTTGTTTGTAGAGTCTCCACAAACATCACTCTTTGTTGAAGATATTTGTTTAAAAATAATTTATGCTATTTGTTACTTTAAATTGAAAATTCAGAATGTTGCTTAGTTGTGACTAATAGGATAAATCATATGGTACTATTCCCCTTTCCTCAAGTATACATTTTAGTTTTGGACACTAGCTAAAAGTGAATTTTAATTTGTTTTCCATGAGAATTTGAGTGTGGAAGCTTAAAAAGTAGCTTTCCATATGTACGTAGCCAGGGGTGGCTCTATGTATTTTGCCACCCCAAGCACGGCAGTCAGCAGGCTTTCGGCGACGCACCTGCAGGAGGTCCGCTGGTAACGCGGATTCAGCGGAGGTCCGCCAGTCCTGTGCCTTCGGCGTACCCGCTGCCGAATTGCCGCCAAAACCGCGGGACCGGCAGACCTCCCGCAGGCATGCCACTGAAGGCAGCCTGACTACCGCCTTCATGGCGACCGGCAGGCTGCCCCCTGCGGCTTGCCACCCCAGCCAAGCGCTTGGAGTGCTGGTGCCTGGAGCCGCCCCTGTGTGTAGCCCAGTGGGCTACTTTGTCTTTGCATTATATTCTGTTTTGCATATTCAGCAGTAATGCAAGAAACCTACAGGCCTGTATCCTGTAAGAAGTTAGCTTCAGCAAGTTAGCATAAGGCTTGAGGCCTATGAACTTTGCACAGATAAACTTTGCACAGATAAACGGCCCAACAGAAAAACCCAAGTATTTGGGGAGCTGAAAATAGTGTTTAAGGTGAACTTCTGACCACAGCTACATGAGTCCTGGCAATGAATTGATGTACATAACAGGTACGTGAGATACATCTATGACTAGTCAGCTTGCCTGCCTATATATCTTTTCTTATAAGTTTATTATTTTCTTATGGGTTTGATTATTTGTTTTATTATAATAGGTTTATATTAGAATATATTTTGGCTGTAACACCAGGGACCTGCTGGCCCCATCCCATATGTTGAAGTAAGGCAAAGTTAGCAAACATTTGTTTGGGACCTTTCACCTGGATAGATGGTGATGAGCTAAAGCATAAGGTCCATATATGGCTGCAACCTTTAACATAGAGGAAGTATTAAAGCAGGTTGTCATTGGGCCCTTCCTAAGTTCTGTTTTAAACTTAACAGATACCCCACAACTTGGAACTTGGAAAGAACCGAAATAACCAGTTAGGACGGAAATAACAAATGTGATACCTAACCACAAAATAGCCATGGTAATAAATGGACATATATGATAATAAGCTGAGATCACTGATATACTAACCTATAGGAAAAAGACACTCCAACATTAGTAAGGCAAGGAAATACAAATAAGGAAAAAGGGGGAAAATTCCCTATTGAATATGCATCGAACAAAGTGGCATCAGCGTAATGTATTATAAAAGTGGCATCTCAGCCTGGGGGCAGTAGGAGAGAGAGATGTAGCCCTGGGGAGGTGCCAGAATGATGGGCACTGGTGATGAAGGGAAAGGTGATGGTGCTGAGGAAGATAATGGCTTCAGGTTGTTCTACAGGAGATGGTGTGATTATATGGATGTGCAGATGTATATTCTGTAGATCTCTATTTACCTTACTGAATTGGGGTGTTTGTGACTGTGCTAAATGTATTAATAAACTATATTTGTAAATATAAAATAGTTCCTATAGTGTGAGAGTTGCAACTGTGCACATCGGGAGTTCCCAATTATATAATAATTTGAATAATACTGGACCTGATCATGGGGCAAGAATATGTCAACCCTCAAAGTGATAACTGAGGATTCTTAAATAATCAATATAATTAATACATAATCTAAAGGTCGGGCAACAGATATTCAAATTTAAGTCAAATTCAATTATAAGAATGGTAAAAAGTAAATATTAAAGATGGGTAAACACAAGTGAAGCAAATTTGTTCAATTTTTGAACATATTTTTTTCTTAATATTACCTTAGTTCTGAAGAATAATACAGCCAGTGAAAGCTTCCTTAACCCTGAATGAAAAGGTAGTTCATCTTTGGTTTTTCTACTGAAACTGGCAACAAAGATGCCAATTGTGCTGGTGATTTTTGTAATGTGGGTATCGGTCTTCTAGGAAGAGGACTGAGACTACCAACTCTTTTCACAAAAGCCACCAAAAAGCCATTGGATTGTGGTAACTTTGGTTTACTTACAGCTTGGACAGCTTTTAACGAATGACACAGAACTGATTGATCTAAACAACTATTATCTAGAGACAATCCAATCCCCTCTATTTTTCTGCATGTATTGAAAAATGTGACTCATTATAACAATGTATTGGAACTGCCATTTGCTAGGCCAAATTTGAAAGATCAAAATAGCCTGCCTGTTCTCATAGAAATTGGGTCTTTTCTTTTATCAGAAAGCCTAATGACAAAAAGCAACACAAAACTCCTCAAAAGCCAAAGCATCATTAATTAATATAGTGCATGAAGAGCTTTCTCAGTGAGCATCAGGTATTCAGGGGCAGAGTGATTTGGTGTCTGTTTGTTTTGTTTTTAAAATACTAAGCACGTGTACTGTTTGTGAAAGTGGATTGACAGCACTGGAGTGATGCGTGCCTTTTTAAAGGAACTCTGAGAAACTGAGATGAGCAATTCTAGCGAAGGGCCTATGCTGTAGTAATAGCAATTATTTTTTGATGTGAGAACAAGCGAGGGCTGAATGATCAGGTCCACTCTGGCCAATTTGCATTAATTATACAGCACATAGTAGTCTAGGCCAATCACTCTCCTTACTCAGTGTAAGTGTGGAGGAGCTGCGAGCTCCACTATGCCCAAGTCTCCACTGGCATAATGGGGGCCATCTGTCCCCCATAGTCCACTCTCATACACTTGCCACTTAGCCTGCCTCCATGGTGTGTGAGTTGAGCAGAAATGATGAGGCAAACTGGCAGCATCCAAAATGGAAGTAGTTGGCAGATCGGAGCACTACTCTTGGCCATGGTCATAATTCCATGGTATAATTATGTATTTAATTTTAAAATGTCACAAGTGGCTTGTGCCCAAGATGTTCTCAGAATAATTGTGAAGTTTAGAGTTTATGGGGACAGTGGTTCTTCATGTCGAGGAATCCAAATACATGCAAGCAAAAACAGGACAAAAATTCAAAATGAGAACATTAAAAATGTTCCTTTTGAAGCATCTAGTAAATATTTCACTAAATAAACAACATGAACATTCAGTTCTTGGGTAAAATTGTAGTGCTAGTAATGATAGGCAATAAATCCACTGAAGTATGAACACAGAGGATTTTAACTTCAAATGTCAATGCAGCTTTGTCTCTGCCGCTGTTGCCAAAAGGTCCATTATATTTGTTTTGTTGTATTCTTACAGTATGTATGGTATACTTTTTCTTCTTTTTAGTTATCTTTTTCTGTATCATTGCCGTGAACCCATTTTTTTTCTTCTAATCCATTATCCTTTTCTCACATACTTGTTTTTTCCTTCTCTTCCATGTACTCTTATTCACCACCCTTCCACATCTATAACCATTCACTATGAAGCTAGCCCTCGTGTTCATAGTAAACGTAAGGGAAATAAAACTTAAGGGTGTGTATTGAAAAAAGCCTCAATCATATAGGGAGAATAACATTTCCACCATAATCACCAGAGTCCCAATTTGAAAGCATCACTTTTTGTGTCTTAACATGAAAGATGTAGCAGGGAGAATTGGAGCATCAGTTATATAAAGAGCTCTGGAATATTGTGGTTCTTGTCCAAGTGAATTTCAAACAGTACCTTATAGGAAAATTAACAGAACATACTAGATTTACTGGCTCACCCTTTCAGGAGTTTAATACCCAGAAAATGTTACTAATTAATACCGCAGTTACTATTGAAAACCAACTAATTGCTGTCTTAATTCTTCTCCCAGAGTTTGTTCCCCACATTAGTTACAGATGCATGTGAATTCTCTTATATCAAAGTACATACATAATTATTAACATTAGAGAACAAGAGAAGCTTTAATAATTTTTATTTTATTAACTAATGGTAAATGTGATCATTAGTATATATATATATTTAATTTCAATGTTTCAATATTCCACACTTCAGTTACCCAATATTCAATTTGTTTAACATCTGTAAGTAAGTGGCCAACTGAGACGCTCTGCCATGCAAAATATAATCTTTTTATGTTTACCTTGTGTGCTCATTTCACTTCCCATTCTGGCTTGTCTCTTTTATTCATGTGTTGCATCTTTTCATAAACCTAGACTGTAGGCATTCTTGTTTGTACAATACCTAGCACTCTGGTTCCCTGGTCATAATTAGAGCCCTTAAATACTACTATAATAAAATAATAATTCAGTTTCAATAAGCTATGTGGACAATATTTTCAAAAGTGACTGGTAATTTGGTGCTGGTGCCTCAATTTTTGGGTGCCTGTCATGAGACACCTTAAAGGGAACTAAGTTTTTAGAGGGTTGGTGGTCAGTACTTTCTGAACATCAGGCTGCATTAAAGTGTCTCAATCTGGGTACCCCAAATCACTAATTACTTTTGGAAATCTTAGGTTGCTAGGACATTGCTTTACAGGTGGACATTTAAACAACATGTGAATCTCTTATGCTTGTTGTGACGGAGTCTCCTTTTCATGTGTAAACTCAGTACTACAAGTTTACAAAGAATATTGTTCAAATATCAGACTTAGCTCTCATACGTTTTCCTAGACCTGTGAAACTTCCTTGACACATTAATCTGAGTAACTAAAAAATATAATGCTTCTTGCTTCAGCATTATATGTTTCTAGTATAGGTGTCTCTGACTTATGGATAAACATGAGCTCCTTTCTCGTGTTTTCTGCAGTCTTTATCTTGCTCACAAATTTCTCTTGTTACCTTGGATACTGCATTCTGGCTGTTCTTCACTAAATGATAGCTATCTGAGAGAGGCAGGCAGTGGGTATAATATAGAACAGCCTCCAGATGTAGAACCTGCCGGAGAATAGGGAAGCCAGAAGCCACTCCTTTGCAGCCTCTTGACTCTGTTGTGCCCAGCAATTACTGCATGTAGCACACAGTGTAGGCCATTATATGCATTCACTCTAAATTACTTGTAAATAGCATTGATTTAATTGGGGGGTGGGGCTGAATTTCTACTACAGTTTCCTCTTTCTGCACTTACTTACATTTTACTGTGGGCCTACATACTCCTTTGATACTTTTGCTTTCTCCCTTAGGACTAGAATTACTTCTAAGAAGCTACTCCTGTCTTGTCAGCCCTAATGTCAGCCCTGAGAGACATGCACAAAATAAGTCTATACTCTTAAATTCATATGTAACTTAAGGCTTTAGTAGCTTAGGGTATCCATATTTCAATACTGCAAAAAGAGGACACTCCACGGGGCCCTGGCCCCACCCCAACTCCACCCCTGGGCTGGCCCCGCCCCAACTCCGCCCCTTCCCCAAAGCCTCCGCCCCCTCCCCTGAGCACCCCGCATTCCCCCTCCTCCCTCCCGCCCCCTGGCTGCTGCTGCACTGGGGAAGTTGCTTCGGCCCCCGCTGTGGTGGAGAGCGGCGGGAGCCGGGAAAGTTGGAGCCCGGGGAGGAGGCGGTCCCATTACCATGCCTCCCTATTTTCCCGGACATGTCTGGCTTTTTGGAAATTCCTCCCGGATGGGAATTTGAGGACCAAAAAGCCAGACATGTCCGGGAAAATCCGGATGTATGGTAACCCTGCCCCAGAGCCGCCTCCCGCCCACTCGCCGGAACCCCCAGGCCTCACCCCAGAGCCGCCTTCCACCCGCCTGCCGGACCCCCCAGGGCTCACCCGCTCTCCACAGGGCCCATCCTCAGCCTTCTCCTGCCTCAGTGCCCCCTCTCCTGAGAGCCTGCCCTCCGCAGCCCCCCCACTCTCCATATCCCCCGCCCTAGAGCTCCCGACCCCCTCCCATAGCGCCCCCCACCTTCCATAGCACCCCCACCTCAATCCTCCCATTCACCTCCCTCCATAACCCCTACCCTTCATTTCCCCACCTCCTCCCATAGCCCACCCCGTCCACAGCCCCCCACTCTCCACAGCCCCTATCTCAGAGCTCCCCACCCCCTCTCATAGCCCCCTACCCTCAGAATTCCCCCCACCTCAGAGTCCCCCACCCTTCACCTCCCTCAGGGGAGCCTCCACCCCGCTCCCAGCCGGACCCAGCGAGGCTGCGGCAGCTCAGGCTGCAGGAGGCGCTGCAGCACAGGCCCTTCCCGGGTTGGGGAACTCGGGCTCTGGGGAGCTCGGGCTCCTGGGAGCCGCCGCGCGCCAAGAAACCTTCCCCTGCGCCGGGACCCACCCCCGGGCAGCAGCTCCGCTGTGGGGGAGGCAGCCCCAGCTTCACAGACCGCTGGCGGGGGGGGGCTCCTTGCACGGCCGGGACAGAGAGGGGAGACTGAGGCTCTGCCAGAGCCACGGGGGATGCTCGGAGGAGGGAGAAGCGGCCGTGGGTCCCCCGCACCAGCAGCTGGCTGCAGAGACGCCACCACTCCTAGCCGTGGGGCGCAGGGTTGCAGCAGCACGGGGGGGTTGCAATCCGCAGGCTGAGCGATCTGACACCCCAAGAGAGGGGGCAGTGGGTAGGGTTATCATACGTCCGTATTTTCCGGATGTTTTATATATTTAAAAAATCCTCCCGGACAGCAATTAACAACTAAAAAGCCAGATATGTCCAGGGAAATACAGACATATGGTAACCCTATAGTAGCTCAGTAACCACACATTATGATAACCTTCTATTTTGGAAGCCTTACAGTGCAGGACAAATTGCAAGTTAGAACCAGAAAGAAAACTAAACAGAATTACACAAAACAAAGAAATCAAAACAAATGCAAAAAAAACAGCCTCTTTTGGGTTACTCTGGGTTTTATACTACTCAGTCCATGAAAAACTACTAGCTGTTCACATCAGTCCTTCCAAAATTTTCCATTAATTCTCCTGATTTAAATAATTTTCAGTTTGCAAACAAGTCAACCTTAATTGCACTCAAAACATATCTGCCATAGCAGTCCAAGTTTCTGAAGTGTCGTTGAAGCTGCGTTGGTCCCAGGATATTAGAGAGAAAGTGGGTGAGGTAATATCTTTTATTGGTCCAATATTTTATTATTTATTGGACCAATAAAAGATATTATCTCACCCATCTTGTCTCTCTGAACAGTCCAAGCCCAGTTCCTGAAACAAAAGTTTATTCAAGAATCCCGCATGAATTGGGTTCTTAACAACTTAAATGAGTTTAGTCCTTTTCCCAAAGTTTAGTGTTCTAGTCCATTGGTCCTAAATCTGTAACAGTCAGTTTCAGAGATAGGCCAAGTCACTTGGTCTGATTGGTATAATATAGCCTTTTGTCCTAGACAATACTGGAAAAAACACAAGACACTGGGAATATGGCTTAACTAGGCTGTAATTTTATTAAGTAGCTTATCTGGGAACTATCCACCAATTACTCATCCAGTACAGGTCATCCTTCCTTTGTAATCCATACTACTACCTGGTGGAGCATGCCATCAGCCCCCTGATCCTCACACTACACCTGGCCCCTGCACTATTTCAGTGCAGAATAGTGCACTTTGGTGGGGGGAAAGGCATTTTAGCCTCCTTTGGGTGCAGTGGATTCAATAAGCTTATGCTGCATTTTCTCTCCAACCCATCAGACACAAGGAGGGGTGGGGATTTACAATCCTTAAAGGGTCCAGAATTTTTCTTTCCCCTGCTGGTCTACACACACCTTTAAAGCTCTGGAGGGTTGTGGGAAGCATTTGCAAAATATATCCATCCCAGTTTTGCAGGCTGAAGAGGTTTGGATAGGTTTCTGATAAAAAAAACATTCAAATATTCAGATTCTTGGTCAAACCAAATCTCAGCTTGAAATCTTTTGACATTTGCCTGCCTCTAACCTTAAATTTGTTTTTTATATAAATTTTTCTTTCCCTTCCATTTATTTATTTTTACAGAATTTTGTCTGTCTGTGTTGGAAAAAAAGGTGTTCTCCTCCTGTTAAACATTAAGGACTGGCTTCGGTAGAAAATATGTCCAGTTTCCTATCAGATGCCTGTTTGAGGTCAAACAAGTCCCCAAATACTGTTTTGTTTTTCCTATTTTGGTTTGGTTTGGTTTGGGTGTTTTTGTGGCTTTAATAACCCTGCACAAGCTTATATAATGAGGAAGCCAGAAAGAGCTTTTATTGATTTTAAAGCTAGGAAGGTGTACAAAGTGTATCAAAAATATTTTGGAGAACAGTTATTCTATTAGGCTTCTTAAAGGTGTAGTAGAGTCCATTTAAAATAATACAAAATACTGCCTCTTAAGAAATTATTCTGCATAGAGCCACCATTTACCTTAGGCCACTAGTTTACTAAGAACAAACTTCCTAAAACAGAAAAGAGTTCTGATGGGTCAACGTTATAAATTAGCAGTTTTCTGAGGTAGATTTGTTGATTTCCTCAGTTGTATGTACTCCATCCTCCATTTATTATAAGCAAATGATCTCTTATTTTCCATTTCCATTTATGAATGGCAGTTTTATGGGCTAGAGTTTTTATTTTAACGTTGAGGAGTGGAACCAAGTGGTGTGGATTTATTTTTAATATATATTTATTTTGTAACATAATTTATTAAATAATGATTATTTTAGGCTTTGTACACTTTTATATAAAAACATTTAGAAGAGATTTTCAATCATGTCTCTGTGCATGTGATAACTGCATCATTACAAAAAACTAGAAACAGACTTGTTCTTCAACATCTGATGACTCTTTGGTGACAGATAGGAAAGGAAGAGGGGGACAACAGAGATGCCACAGTTGATACAACCTGACATACACATGGGTAATCTCATTGGATGAGCAGTAATGCTCAACAGATTACACAAAGGGAAATGTTAAAGATGAGGAGTTCTGGCCCAGCTTAGTTTTTATTTCTATGTTATCCTTATTAGCTATCACTATAATATCTTGGTGTCCAAAGGCTTTTTATTAGAGCAGTTTGCTGGCCTAAATGAAGTAAGTATGTGGTCTCAGCCCAGTTCCTAGTGTATTTGTATTGGCACCATAAAAATTACATCATAGTGAGAATTAATTGACACCCAAGAAGGCAAATCGGGTTGAGAGGCCAAAGAATTAATGGGTTTGGATAGTGAATTATTCCTTCATTCCTAGATGTCCTACATAACCAGGAGAAAGTCTCACTGACAGAGCAGGGTAGGCAAGTGTGTTTATGCTGTACCTGTTTGTGACTAAATACAGGAGTACAGTCTTCAGGCTTGCAATCCAGCATATATCACCAGGACATTAAAAAAGTGTAAACAAAATTAAATAGCCTTTACCCAGAGCTGACAAAGCCCTAGCTAGGATGATTTAGTTGGGGTTGGTCCTGCTTTGAGCAAGACCTCCTGAGGTCTCTTCCAACCCTAATCTTCTATGATTCTATGATTTTATGATTAGCCAATGTTAAGTTGGAAATGAGAACTTGCTGTGTTAAGTATTAGAAAGACAAGGTGGGTGAGGTAATATCTTTTTGTTGGACCAACTTCTGTTGGTGAGAGGGACAAGTTTTGAGTTTACACAGAGCTGTTCTTCTGGCTATATGTAAAGTATTAAAATGCAGGGTTCAATCCATCCCTTCTATCTCCCCATCCAGTACAATGGATTAGCCCATGACTGTTCTTTCTATTACATCATTCACTTTGATCACAAATAGAGAATGTACAAAGCATATGTTTTTCCCCTCTCCCCCGAATTCAGTAAGTCCAAATTCTCAACGATTTCAGTGTGTTGACCTTACCTCACACATCATTCCCTGTCCTCATCTGCCCACCTGTGGGGAAGGAGGAAAAGCTGTGGCTCTGTAGGGCCTGCTTCCCCTCTCGCATCATGAAGGGTTGCCTTATGGCTCTTTACACCCTTGCATGGACACAGAAACCAGCCCGTAGTTTGGCCCTTCGTTTAGGCTAGTGCCAGATTATTTGTTCTATAGATTAGGCAGAAAGCAGTGATACTAGGAGACCTATTCAGTTTGCAGTGTACCTGTCTTAATTTTATACTATATTTATATCAAATAGAGACACACACACACACCTCTGTGTGTGTGAGTGTATATATATCCATATGTGTATTTATAATTAGATGTGGCTTTTCAGCTGTGAATTTTATACACCCATAGATGTAAAGGCATCAAAATTTGTGTGTACATATATATATATATGCATCTCTGTGAATGATATATGTGTACAAGTGAAATATAATTGTCAAAATTATGTAAAGTAGCTAATATTAAATGTTATCCCAGAATGAAAATGGGCAGAAGAGCCTACAAAATATTTCATACTTGTCTTTTTGTAAATATACATAAGCAAGACTGTTGTATAAGTCTGCAGTCTATCAGCTCTATACATTGAGTTTTAAGAAAGCATAATGCAGGGAAAATGTTGATATTATCTTTTAAATATTGATTCACCTGTTACTCAGGCAAGATTAATTCAGTCATTGCTGTTCATTCAACAGTATCATAAAAAACGAACAAATGAGTTTTAGATTGGGACACGAACTCTACTTTTTCTCCAGATCTTCTTGTTTCACCTGCAGCATGAGTTTCTTGGGATTTTTCTCACTCTGGAATTGACAGGTTTATTATGACAAGACTAGATGATGTGGGGGATGTAAACTATTCATTAAAGAGTTAATGTCAATATTGTGGCAGGAAATATTAAAACTAACTGAACTTGATTTAACTTTTTCAGGAAAGAACGGTAACAATTAGAAGACAAACTGTAGGAGGATTTGGATTAAGTATAAAGGTAGTATGCATTTTTTTTTTGTTTATTTTTCCACAGGTTACACAAAACATGTTTTTGTCTTCTAGTTAATTTATTTTAATGAAGGCAAATTGTATTTCAGAGTACATGAAACAACAGCACAAACAAATTCTAAAAGGGTTAGTTAAAATATTTATTTACTGTCACAATAAGCCATCAGCAGAAACATTACCTGGTGGAATGAAATGGATGGAGGGCACATCCCCTTAAGATTCAAGATGGTGGGGGGGGTCTCTCTAATAAGATTTTACATGAAAATGAAAAAGGGTATGCAACTGCACCAGACTGTTCTTTTGTTCAAAAATACTCTAATTCAAGTGCTTGTTAATGAATGCTAAATTACAGTGGGAGGCACATGGAAAAGCTAATGAGTTCATCAATTCAAATAATCTAATCAAATAATATCACATTAATTCACTTTTACTCATTAATAGGACTGGAAGTGTTATTGTTTCTTCATATTGGTTATTTTGCTGTAGATGAGACAACAGCAGCAATTTTAGCTAGCAACTTTATTTTCTCCATGCCTTAGGAAGATTTAAGGGACATTAAAGGCCAATGTGGGCTCTTTCTTAAAAAAGAGGAAAAGAGTTAAGCATTTTGAATACCTTACTTCAACCTTGAATCACAGTGTAGGTAACATGGTATTAATTTTATCTTTCTTCTAAACACAGCTCTCTTCAGCTTTAAGATAGCAGTGGAGAAAATCAAATATACTATATAGGAATGCAAAAGAGCCTTAACTTATGCATATGAAATTAAGAGTATAAACTTATGTTGTGCATGTCTCTTAGGGCTGACATTGCATCCAGAGAAAGAGATGAATGGGCACTTCCCTCGTATTGTCATTGATAAGAAAATTGCTGAATAGAAATTAGTTCTTAAACCATGTCTTGATGCTTTGCTTTTATCTTATTGACCCAGAAGGACTGCCCTTCATGGAAAACTAATTGCTATTTTGGGCCCCAAACTGCTTATGAACTAAGTCAGTGGCAAGCTAATTGTTCTCCTGACATGTTGTTATGGGTTGTTGTTTATTCAATAATCATAAAGTACTACATGTCATTGTCAGGTTACTAATAGAGATGAGTGAAATTGTGTAGCTAGTATAAGGAAAAAAAACAGCACATGGGCCTAGAAATCAGGATTTTTGAGATTTGGAAGATAAACCTTTCATGAAAACTCACGAAAACAGGGTTGTTGTTTTTAAGTTGTCTTAAGTTGTTTTTAGTATACACTACTATAAAGTCACATGTAGGAATATAAAATTTGAGGATGGATCTTATTATTTAAGTAACAGGCAAATATTAACACATAAAATAACATTACTAAACATAAGTGAAAGTATCCTTGGGAAGTACGTTATCTCCACTGAAATATGTGCATTGCTTTCAAGGAGTTTTCCTGGAGGGTATGCGACCATTATATACTACTAAGTAAAAAAGTTCTACTTTAGAAAATCTGGAAAGTTTGGATCGCTAAGCTTGTAAGCTCTTTTGGGCAGAGACCATATTTTTGTTGTGTTTGTAAAGTGCTTAGCCCCAGTGTGTCTTAAGACCCTGATTAAGGCCTAAAGTGCTAGTACAATACAAATCATAAACAACAATCATATGCTAAGGGAGTTGGAACAAATTGTAGTGAAGTTGCTGAATCATGCATTTAAAATAAAAGAAAATATTTTTTCAGATTAGTTAATTTATTATGTTTTATTTGTATCACACAGAGAATGTCAATCAGAATTGATTCTAACAGCTGCAAGCTGAAGGTCCATAATTTCAGACTAGAAATAGGACCCGCATTTTTAAGATAGGGTAATTAACCACTGGAACAATTTACAAAGGAATACAGAGGATTCTTCTTCACTTGAAGTCTTTAGATAAATATTGCATTGCTTTGTGTTTAAAAAAGCTTTAGCTCAACCACAAGAGATGGCCTTGATTCAGGAAGTCTATGGTCTGTATTATGCAGGATATCAGACTAAGTGACCATAATGGTCCCTTCTGACTTTAAAATCTATGAACTGGGGCCCTATTATATAATGTAGTTTACAAACTATGACAGAACGTCATAAGAGTCTTAGTCTAAGAAGACAAGGGATGTTGAGAGGGTTGGGATAGGGATACAGTCAAATGTTATATGCACATATACCGATATAATATATATTTTATCTATGTTTGATAATGAATAAAATACCTCCAAGACTATACCAAAATGTTTCTCAACTTGATCTGGAATATTGGTATTCCATACAAAGGTTGCTATCTATCTAGTTATTCTCCTTCCTGTTGGTGGACAATAGTGTTTTTCCATGACTCCCACACTTTTATTAGACAACAGATGAGAGCAGGTGGGATTCTTAGCTCTTTTTTTTTTAAACGCATGCTTTAGCACTTCCTGAAATACAAATAGAAATATTGACAACATATCCAAAAATCTTCTATTCAGACTCAACTAAAAGGAAGAAACTTTGGAAATCTTATGAGATCATGTTCTATCATGTGATTTTCAGACCTATCCTTGAGCCTTGGAGAGCTACTGACCATTCCTGTTTCCCTTCATCTGTGGTACAACATAAAGATCCTTCTAACACCAGTGATTCAGAGATTTGAATATTTTAAGGCCAATAGGGACAAGTATGATTCTCGTTTATGGGTTATAACACAGCCCATAGAATATCAGTTAGTAATTTCTGCATCAAGCCCATAACTTCTGTTTGAAGTATAGAATATCTTTTAGAACAATGGCTAGTCTTAAATTTAAAACTTCAAGTGATGGAGAATCCACCACATCCCTAGGTAAGTTGTTTCAAGAATAATGACCTTAATGGTAAAGAATTTGCACCTTATTTCTAATCTGAAATTGTCTAGCTTCAACTCCCAACTACTGGATTTCATTATACCTTTTGCTGCCAAATTAAAGAGCTATATACAGGGCCGTCCCTAGCCATTTTGGTGCCCCACAAGCCTCTGCGGGGGGGGGAAAGGGCTGGCCCCAGGCCTCTGTGGGTGGGAGGCTGGAGGGCAGTGGGGCAACCACCCCCCTGGCCCCAGCCCGCTCTGCTCTGCTCCCTTGGCTGGGGCGGGGAAGAGGCAGGGTGGGGGCGGAGGCTTTGGGGGAGGGGCGGAGCAGGGGTGGGGGCCATGGTGAAGAAGCGGAGCTGGGGCTGGAGCAGCACGCAGCTGCGCAGGGCACCAGGAAATGTGGTGCCCCAGATTTCCTGGTGCCCTATGCAGCTGCGTACTTTGAGTATGGCTAGGGATGGCCCTGGCTATATATACTATGAAAAATCTTTTCTCCATATCAGTAATGGTTGAGCATGACCAAGTCATCTTTGAAGCTTCTCTTGGATAAACTAAATGGAACTTCTTAAGTCTATCACTATTTTCCTGGCCTCCAGACAGACCTTTTTCTTATGAGCAGAAGGAGGATAGGTTATAATCCCCTTGGAATGCAGCATTCCTTGCCTAGCTGTTGGTTAGTAGTCTGGGGGAAAACTCCCCCATTGCATTACCACTGATGCGGCTCCATCAACAATCGCAATAGAGGGAGAATTAGTTTAGCTTAGCGGAGGACTGCATGAATGACTAAGTACTTCCAGTGTAAGAGCATAAGAATGAAGATATTTTTCATATTTATATTGTCTACTTCTGTAGTTTCAACAGCACTTTGAGATCAATTGTTTTATATGCGACTAAAGGAAAGCTGATGTGTTTCTTTGCAGGAATGCAGACCCAATTTCTCCTTAGGCCTTGGACCTGATCATGGTGTCAGTGAAGTCAATAGCAAAACTTGAATTGACTTCACTTGGAATAGAATTGGGCTCCTTATGTAGTCTGAGGTCAATTATGTGCAACAAACTTCAGTCAGTAGTTCAGATGGATTTATTTTCTCAAACTTCTAAGTCTCCTTCTGAACACGCATTAATAAATCATTGTGATAAAGGATGAGCCCAGAGTGAGATTTAGAGATTGATAAATGAACTGTAGTACTTCAGTCATGTTTTCATATCTTACTGACAAGATTAAATTGCACAGATTCCAAGAGATATGTTTCTAGGTGTATGACTTTTGAAAGAACATTGTGTTTCTCAATAATCTGACAGAGTGTAGCATTATCAGTGAAGGAGGCAATAAAATTAATAGTTCATTAAGGACATTCAGCTTTACAGTTATAATATTACTCCTGGCTCTCAGAGACCTGTACAATATTCTTTCCTCCCTTGTTTTATTCCTTTTTACCAAATATTCTGCATAAGAAGCCAGCTGAGTATGAATCTGTTAACTTAGGGAGGTGTTTGGGGAAGAAAATGCACATCACAACAGACTAGAGACCAGTCATTACCATGATTTTGTGGGTTCGATTGTGCCTGGCTCCAGGCCAGTGGCCCTAGATTTCACAAAGCTAGCAGAGCTTTGTTCCAGGCAGAGGATCCAGCCTCATGGTCCACAGAGGAGGGAGAGAAGTGTGTGCTGAACCTTGTCAAAGAGCATATTAACAGCCATGCTCCCCACTGCTTTGAGGCTTTATGCCCCGGGCATAATAACCCCAGTAGCTTCCATGGGTTGTTACTTAAAAGTAGAATTTAAACCTATATGTGTGTGTTGATCCACTAGGGGAGTTTTGGGGAGAATCAGGGTCAGTATTGCAGCAGTGTCTAGCAAGATGCCACATGGAACATGTGCAGATTTTCAAAATCACTTACTGTATAATCTGATGCATAATATTATATCTGAGAGGCTGGCCATTTCCCCTGTCTCCCTTGAGATTCTTGTCTCTCATACTATGGGGCTGTAGCTCCTTTGGCTAACATTTAGGCTGGCGTCCTCTGGTGCCTGTGGCATGACTAGGACACAGAGAGAGTGTTAATTGTTAAAGGTTGGGATAAAATTTGTTGAAGCAAGTGGGTGTAACTGCTGCCTTCATTTAAAATCATAGAAACATAGAATAATAGCAGTCTGGAGGTATTTGAATAGGTGTGTATGTGGAGAGACAGCAGAGAAGCACACAGTAACAGATAGAGAAGGAATCTACAGACACAACGTAGACAAGCATTGAGTGTGGCTCTGGGAGAAGCCGAGAGAGGTTTTGGGTCAGGTACAGGCTGAAAGAGGCTTGTAAGAATGAGCAAGGAAACCATCTCCTGTTGTTTGATTCCTCCTGTGTTCAGGGAAACAGTACTTCGTAAATTCTTTGTAAATAAATAACTCAGAATTGCATCAAAGAAATTCCTAACTCCATCACCAATTTCTCCTTCCAGTTGGAACAACTTACAAGGCCTAACATGTTTGGCTTGGTGCTCAGGCCAAAAGGAGTAATATTATTTTACCTGTGCAGTATTGCTTTATGCTCCTTTAAGCACCTATTTATATAGTGTTAAACAAACAAGCTATAGGATATAGCCCAGGGTTGGCTGGCTTCCCTCCTCCCCGTGGACCAGTGCTTGAGGCAGGCAGGCAGGTCAGGCTGCTGTGAAGGGGGAACTGATGAAATGTTTGTGGTGAAGGAAGACCAAAGTCCTAAGCACTGTGCCTGAGCCCTAAGATGCACTGGGCGGAAGGGCAGGACTGATTTTCTGTGTAGTCGTGTAAAGGAGGACTAATGGGGGGTGGGGTTGCAAAGGCATTGGTAGTGAGTGAATTTTGTTTAGAGGTTGTGGAGAGAATTATGTGTACGTGTAAGTGGCGGCATTTGAATGGAAGGTGAGACTTGTAAAGTTAGCTGACTTGAGCTGGGTTTTCTTAGCCAAAGAAAGCTCTATTAATTTTGATGATGATGATGATGGATGAAAATACCTCAAAGGATATTTAATACATAAATGTGTACATTTATTTAACAGTTTTGAACAGTTCAACTGAATCCCTGAACATATGTGAAATCAAGGGGGGGGTTAGGTTCTCTATCTACTTACTGAACAATCAGCTCACATCTACAGCAGTTTATGCATTGTGCATACCTGTAGGAGCTTCCCCCATTCACTGGCAGTAGAAAGTATGGGGCTTCCCTCCTTGCATCCAGTTGCTAGGGGGTGTCTATGGGTTCCATAGCTTACAGTCAAATCCTGAAGAAATATTTGTGTTCTCAACCACTGCCAGAAGCCTTAACCCTCTCCTACTGCTCCAAGAGAATTTCAGGCCACTTCCCATCATTGTCACAAGGACACATTTACATTTTTGAGAATGGAAATGATAGCGTCTCTTACCTGGCAGCTACAGATATGAAGAGAGACCATCTGGCTATTCTTGGAGGTGGAAGTCAGCAAGACCCATGAGGGCTTGGAAGAGGAGAGGGACACAGTAAAAAGTGTTCAAGGGATATTGCCCCAAATAGGTTGGGTAACCACGAGGAAGGGCCAGTGGACTTAGAATGCAACACCTGGTTCTCATTTCCATGCTTAGGCCACTAGACCATGTTATTCACATATGAGATCAAAGTAACTGCTCAGTAGAGGAGACCACTCAGCTACAGGCATTTGGCTATTGCCTGGAAGGGATACGTAGAATCCCTAGGCCGTCAAGAGTCGCCCAGATGGCAATTCTGTGTCCTATAGCTGTGGATTAGTTTGGGGAGATCCTCAATCTTGAGGGACCCAATGAAATGGTCCTCATGGATCCCAAAGTTAAGCCTTGGTGTTGTTGGGGGCAATGTGATGACAAAGGCTTTCGGTAAAAATGACCATGACAAGCTGTTTTAGTGATTTGAGTTGCTATCGGTATTAATCAGATTTACATTTTCAGGGTGACCTCCACAAAGAAAAGAGCAAGAAAGTTAGGATTAGCTTTGACCTTTGTAGAAAACTTCCAAAATTGGCCAGGGTAAGGCCTGCAGTTTTGGGGTTTGACACCCCCAAATTTAATCTCTGCCTACACTTGCCTACTCTTCGTTCCTTTGCTCTCTCTTTTTTTATTTTACCTTTACTTTTAATGTTAGTCATAGCACCATACAGATCTGCAAACCCAACAGGGAACACTGAGCGAAACAGTAAAGCTGAATGCTCCTTTATGTTAGGTGGTCCAGTTTGTTTTTTTTAGTGAATACCTGCTGCTCCATTACATAGAACCCCCTTTTTTGTTCTTTGTACTTATTCTACTGCTGGCTTACTTTTTGTATGCAGTAACAGACATAAAAAAAACAAAATCTGGTGTCCAAACCTCTTGCTTTTTTGCCTTTTGTTTGTCTGTTTTTTGCCGGCATGAAAATAAAAATGATCACAGCATGGTTGCCATTACAGCATTATGCCCATTTCCCCTTTGTATAACATGGATTTGATATACTAAATTGTAGAAAATTAGGAGAAACCTGCAGTGATTTTTATTTTACCTTTATAGACTATGGTCTATCATTCAGTTAACAACCTGCTCAACTGATTTTCTGTAAGGCAATAAGTAATTGATTGCCATCCTATTAGAAAAACAGAAAGAAAGCTATTACACAGAGGCAGTACATTTTATTTGTGTCTGGAAATAAAAGTTAATCTCTGGAAAATGCACAAGATGCATTTGGGGTTATAAACATATTTATGAATGAAAATAATTTCAGTGAGATATGATTGTTTTCTAATTCTAGGGTGGAGCAGAACATAATATTCCAGTGGTCATTTCCAAAATTTCCAAAGAACAAAGAGGTAGGTGCCTAATAACAGGTGCAGTTTTATGGACTTCAACTCATTACTTAAAGCAGTGGAATCTTAATTCTTTGGGGTTTGTTGATTGTTTTGAGATATGATACGGCAAATTGTTCATAACTCTGCTTTGATGTGCCATTTGTATATGTGTGACATAATGAACTTTCACTAAATTAAAATTTCCCAGTAAAGTGCAGAACGGGGGCCAATTTTTATGAGTGAAGATAGCTTTTCAGTATGAAAACATGCAAAAAATTCATACTTCTGCCATTTCTCCTGATATGAAAATGATCTTTATTTTATTTTGCTAAAAGATCTTGACCCAGATTGTGGTTCTTTATGCATCCCTCATTCCTCTGAAACAGATACCCACATTGTGGGCAGTGGCATGGGGTTCGGGAAACAGCCTAAACAGAACTGTTGTTTGTCTCCCTGTGCTGGTTGGCTTGGGAGTGGACAGGCAGGGGTGGAAAAGGGCAGAACCTTAATTCTGTCCCCTGCAAAACTGTCAGGCACCATAGGTGCCACCATGCGGGGCTGACACAGATTATGCATAGGAAAGCTGTCACTGGTTCAGGACTTGATGTTGGCCACCCTAGATCTTGGAGAGGTGTAATTTTGTGATTAAATTCCATTTTTGGAGGGAAAAAGAAACAATGTTCTCTGCCACACTGTTTTTTTTTTTTCATAAAGTGGCAGTGGTGCAAAGCAGTTGGAGTGGTGGAGTGAGTCCCACGGAGACAGATTAGTTGGTGGAGGGCAGATGATGTGGTCAAAGATATATGATCAAGTCATTGATCATATATCTTTGTGTGTGTGTATATATATATATATATATATATATATGTGTTTGTTTGTATCTTATATACATTTGTGTGTGTGTGTGGTCGGGGGAGGAGTATAAATAATAATATGGTGTTAGGTTACCTATACCTATGTGTTAAAACGTCATCAACCACAACAGGGAAAATGCAGTACTCTGGATTTAAGTTTAACCAAGTATTCTAAAGAGGAAGACATTTCCTGTTCTTTTTCAACTACTGTTTCTTGAACTGCATTTGCAATATAAGCTTAAACATATACAGTGTTAGTGGTGTGGGAACTTGAATATCTTTTAAGCCTTAGGAAACTAGCTAATCTCCAGGGTATCTTCCCTAGGGAATATCTGTTCTTACCAAGGTGTCCACTTGGGGGTGCTCTGCCCTGAATGAGTGATGTGGGGCTGAGTTGGGGTACTAGGGTGGAGGAAAACCTATTTCATCCACCTGAAACCCATGTCTCTTATGCTCATTTTCTTTGAAGAAAAGGTGATTCTATTTGGTAGAATTAAACATCTGAGATACTGAAAATTAGGGTTGATCCCTTGTATGAGAAACAGTAGGCTCAGACCCTAAAGCAGAAAAATTGAGGGGAAACTCCGTGTTCCATTTAAATCAATGAGAGTTTAGCTGTTATCTTCAATGAAGCCAGGATCTTGCTCTTGGTGACTTGTTTTAAGCCTTTCCATGCTATGTCTAATCTGGTGATCAATTCTTCAAACATGCAGTGGAGTATCATTATTTATATGAATAATGTTGACAGCAGTGGCACTATTCATGTGAGTAAAAATACTTCTGTACATACATGTTTGCAGGATCAACCCTTGGGTTGCAAAATCTTCTAGGTAGGGATTTTCTTTTATTTCTCTATAACGTTCCATACACACAGATGACATTGTATTGTTATTCCTTCCTTCTAAAGGTATGGACTAGTAAGTGGTTTGGGTTAATTATTAAATACAGGGAAAATAAAATATCTATAAAATGTATTTCTAATATATAATGTGCTTACAGTCCAACTCTGGTTTGGGATTTTTTTTTTTTTTAATAATCCTGTGCATTCTAGTACATACTTAGTTCATACTCTGTGGCATTAGAATTAAGAATACACGTATTTGGTGATTTTGTTCTTTCTCTTTGTGTGGGTTTGTTTATTCAGGAGCTAAGGTTTAAAAAACAGTAATAATTATGGAAGGAATGAAGCAGTCTCTGACTGCCCTGAGTACAAACTACTAAAACATTATATTGGGATTAGGCAGACAACCCTTTGTCTAGAACAGTGTGTACAAGTGTAAAGATGTAACTGAAAAGATGTTTTCATCTTTGTATGGCTAAAAGAGTAAGACATTTCTTTCTAGTGTGACCTGGCTACCATTATTCTTGCATTTGCCACCTCAAGTCCAGACTACAAGTAGTAATACACTCTACATGCACGTTAAACTGGGCATCATAGAGGGAACTGTGATCAAGAAAATCCTGCTATGACCTACTTGGAACCCAGAGGCATTGGTTTATGATAAGTTTCTAGATGTCATTTGCAGTGCTTGTTTTTACTGTAAAAAGCATTAAGTGATTTGAGTCCCCATTAACTGAAGGCCCTCCTCTTCCAATATACAGATGCAGCTGATATTTGCAGAAATGCAAGACCTGGAGTTTGCTCGATTATACGCAAAGGGAAAGTAAAGTGTTTGAGAGTGATTCCTATAAGTGCTTCTCGATTCAGGATTGGTCTTGCCCTTCATGGTTCCTCGGAGCTTGGATATGTTAATTTTCTGCATTGCAAAGTCCATCTTTTCTCGGTCATTGAGGGACCAATGCAACAGTTTATCCAGATTCAGCAAAACACTTAAACATCTGCTGAACTCAGGCTATAAGGGAGGTTGGAGACCAAGAGATGGTCTTCTGGGAATCTCCTGATAAGGTTGTGTAGACGATCTTTCTCTCCCTCCCCCCCTCCACTTTTTGGTAAAATCAATACATTGGTATTTATAGTTAGAAATATTGGTGCAGAAAAAATCTGAATCAAAACCATGTATTGATATATTTTAGGTTTTTTTTTAATTTTCATTATTCGTTTTACATTTTCAGAGCTGACCCAAGCTGGGCATATACACTGGATAAATTGATAAAGTGTGTGTGTGTGTATGTGTGTCTATTCAATATGCTGTATTGGGCAAAATATCTAAATGACAAAATATGCTCTCTGTTGTTTACAGCTGAACTCTCAGGTTTGCTCTTTATAGGAGACGCAATTCTACAGGTATGTAAAACTGTTAATGTTTATTTAGATATTTTTTCCAGAAAAGTAAATTATAATCTATATTTATGATGTACAGAGTCAATCTTATCTTTCTTTCCCCTTAACAGATTAATGGAATTAATGTAAGAAAATGCAGGCATGAAGAAGTGGTGAGCTTGTATTCATTTTCTTAATCATTGGAGTTTTTATGTACATTGACATTCGGTGCACCATCATTGCGTTGTTCATCATTACTCTTTCTACACAGATATGACTATGCCTCCTAGGTTGCCAAATGGCCTGCCTTTAATACAATTTCTTCTCCATAGATTTTCTTTACTGCCCTCAAATCAGTAATCAAATCCTAGAGTAGAGTTGGGTACTTCGTTGGATGTTTGGATGAACTTATTCCAGTCTTGCTCTGTCTGGCCATCTCTATTAATCCTCAGAAGTACTGTTGCTTTTTAGCTTTTCGTTTTAGTTTGAAAACCTTTGTCAATCACTCCAGATTGGTGGGAAATACTCCAAGGAAGATCATTCTTCTGTCTTTCCCTCCTATGGATATCAGCTTTCAAAGAAGCTGTCCTTCTATTAAACCAACAGCTTTGTGGGAAAGCAGGACATTAAAGAGAAAAGGCAGGCATAGTGTGTATTTGAGAGATCTGTATGTCCTCTCTCATATCAAGATTGCCTTATAAAGTCCCCTATATTCTGGCTCCTAAGCTATTTACCAGTCCCCTTTGACCTCCACTTTCACGTATAATGTAAGGAGTTTGGCTCCTCTAAGTCCTTTTAGAATGGTGACTTCTAGAATGTATTGTAGAAGGGAGATAAATAACCAGGAATGAGAAAAGATTATAAAAGTGTATCCCTAAATCAAATTTAGATGCAGGGAATTTATAGCAAAGTTTTACAATGTTGTTGTAATAAGGATATGTACAGAAGTTTAGTCTCTCTCACAAATACAAAGAAGCATAAGTGCTGGAACTAGGAGTGCTGGGGATGCTCCCGCACCCCCAGGCTTGAAGTCGTTTCCCTCATATACAGGGTTTACAGTTTGGTTCAATGGCTCTCAGCACCCCCAGTGTACAAATTATTCCAGCACCTCTGCAAAGAAGATCTGTACTCACTTAACAGCATGTTACGTTTGAAAACTATTACGTTGTGTTGTATGTTAGGCTGTTGAAGATTTGCCATTGAAATGCAGACAGCATGGTAACAGACAAATTGAGATAAAGTTCTGATGAAACAGATTAGTGCAGTGTGAAAGATTAAACCATTCTACTAATGGCACTTGTCAGAGTGCACATTCATTTTTGGATTTGTGCTTGGGTTTGGGATGGAAATGATTCACTATCCTTCAGTACGACGCTTGCCCTACGAAAGGCTTAATCCTAACAGCCTTTGTGTACATAGACCCTTATATACTATATTTTCAATCTTCGGCCTTCCAATAGTGATCAGATTTTCATCTTTTCATACGCTTTTCTGTAATCCTCATTTAAATGAATGTGGTAAATCCCTCAATGGGATTTAAAAGAATTATTGGAAATTCAGGAATGGAAAACAAGGAACTAGTAAAGGTGAGAACACTCACACATCCACAAACAAAGAAACATTCAAAACTGTGGTGATGTGCTGCCAGTCATTTCTGTTCTGAGACTGTGATCCAGGGTGAGCTGCAGTTTAAGAAACAGCTAATGGTATGTAGGTAGGATATAAAATGAAAGTTAAGCTATGTTGGCGCCTGTTAACCTAACTACACTATCCCAGATTGATCTTTATCTTTTTTTTTTTTTTTTTTTTTAAGTAAACCTATATGTTTGGCCTTCACAGTATTTCTTTCCTGGAAAGTGTGTAAATATAACTTGTAAACAAATAACTGACATCTGAGCATTTCCAGTGGTGTTAAGAGATTATTTTGTATGTCTGTTTTCAAACTTTTTACTACTTTGATAGCATATACAAATGAAAGAACCATGAAATAGTCTTCCATGCAAATAATCATATCCATAGCAACAGACTGTAATTAAACCTAGCTTAAGAACCGTAAGATAATGTTTAAATAAAGAAGATCCCCAGACTCTGTGCCCATTGACAGCCTAGACTATGCAGGAGCAGTGTGATAGATATTAGTGTGTTTCGGGGGGAGGGGGAGGGAACCTGAGTTCATAGCTTCCTAGAGTTTATCAAATGAATCTAATATGGTTGTCTCTGGGGCTTTAGTGTTCTGAAATAGTATTATGTCAGAAACAAAATGTAACCACTAGCTGGTAGTTAGCTGTGGAGACCTTTTTCAGTGTTCGAAGTCGGTTTTTATTATTACTGTACTGGCACGCATTGCATGCTACATGGTGCATTTAGGGATAGCCCTGAGCAACACACAGTGTATAAGCTGCACTGCCAAAGGAGCCATTTTGTCTTAGATGCAGCTTGGAGGCAAAATTGCTCCTGCATTCCTCTTTTGAAATGGGGAAGGAGGTACTACAGCTCTTTGCAGGGTGCACAATGTTCCCCACTTGTATCCTACCAGCTCTGCTGGCTGGGGAATAGAGGGAGTGGAGCCGTTGCTCCACCCACTCTTTACCCACTTGCTCATGAGGAAAAGTAGTAATGGAAGCTTAACCACTGTTGTGCCCCCAGTCACAGCAATAGAGGTGATCTGAGTAGGCCTACACTGTACAAGTTAGGTGGAACTGAGGCCTTGCTGCTCTCTAACTGCCTGTGCAGCAGTGTAAGACGCGGCCACAAGCTAACTGTATGACAATATGGCAATCTTGATTTCTATGTCTTAGTATCCTGTAAAATACATTTTTAAAACTAAACCAATATGATGATTATGCTGTGATGCTTCCAAGTGAAGCCAAACTTGAAAGATTCAAATATGTGTAAATGACAGCAAACAACATTCTGTATGTTTTCATTCATGTCATTTCTCCTTCCCTTTTTTTATTCATGAAAAGTTTCAGGCTCACCAAATCTTTTTGCAGGATGCTGATATGTTTTAAACAAGGGTCTCATCTACATATTTCAGCAGTGAATAAGCCTGTGACATAATTAGTGCAGCACAAGGTGACGGGATGATTCACTTGATGATTAACTGCTCTGTTCATTCCCTCTGAAGCACCTGGCATTGGCCAATTTTTGAAGACAGGATACTGGGCTAGATGGACCTGTGGTCTAACCCAGCATGGTCATTCTTATGTTATGTTCTTATATTGTGTTACATCAATGATAAATTATCCCCGGAATGTCACTCTGCTTTACTGGCAACTGTACTAGGCAAATAAACAATGATTTTACATGAACATTCTTATTAAACAGTTTAAACAAGTGAGTGCTGCCTTATATAGTTGGTACAAATCTATTCATACTTTCTTAATAAATTTATCTGATCTCAGAGCCTTGCAGATGCAGGTCTTCTATTGAGCAACAGAACTGGTGCAGCATGAAGTGGTGCAAAGTTCATGCTGCCCCACCAATATGCCATAGCCCAAGCCTGGAGGGATCAACAATAGAGGGGAGAGGTAGGACTGTCCAGTGGTTAGACTACAAGCCTATGACTTGGTAGACCTGGGTTCAATTCCCTGCTTTGCCACACACTTCCTGTGGGATCTTGAGCAAGTCACTTAGGTCCAGATTTTGGAAGGAGTTTAGATGTTGTAGAACTTGGCCTTGCAACGCCTAACTGACTAAATCTCTGTTAAAAATGAGATTTGGGCTCCTAAATTAGTTAGGCATTGTAAGTTTAAATACTTTAAAAAATCTGGGCCTAAGTTTCTGTGTGCCTTCAGCTTCCCACCTGTTAAATGAAGATAATAGCACTTTTTTTACCTCCCGGGGGTGCTGTGAGGGTTTCAGGTGGGGTGGTGATGAATATTGATGCCTAAGATAGGTGTGAGAGGATGGTTCAGTCTTAATGATCTTTGAGGGTAAAATATATCCCATTGTGGAGGTTAAGTATATACGACTTTAGCCAAAGACCTTTTGGTTTAAGTGGTGCGTGGAATCTTTGGCATGTCCTCTGCACTGTGATGAATACGCCTTAGGAGTCTGCTCCTGCTAGCATTGGTCCATATCAGCATGGGAGGAGACTTATGGGAAGTAAATCTGTATGCAGAACCCCTCACAGAGATCCCCTACATCATCTCTTCAGTTTGCCTCCACACCTGCAGTAGCACCTGGTGCATTGTAAGAGTTTTCTAAGATCATAGTGATCTTTCTACCCCTGACTTCCTGACTACTCCTTTTCCCATCCTTTTCCCATCCACTCCTATATCAATTTGCTAAGTCTGGACCCTTTCAGGGCTGAAATTAGGGGTCATCAACATTGGCAACCACCTAGGGTGCTGTGACCCTCTCTCAGGGTGCCAAGAACTGGCAGTCACTGTGTAACCTCTATGCCTCAGCAAGAGAAAGCTTTGCTGGAGCTTAAACTGTGTGTCAGCTCCTTCCCATGCCAGTATGTCCAGCTCACCTGCAAACTCCTCAACACTCTGCCAGTGAGTGTTCAGTGAACCCCGGGTCCATAGTTCCCTGTAATGGTCCAGTCCCTCTCACTGGACCCTCACAGAAATTAAGTCCACTGTCTCCAAAGAGATAGTACACATGCACTAGCCTGTTACCCCAGCTGAGGATACATTATTTACCTTGATACATAGCACTGAGACAGTTTACAGTAAAACTAAGCATGAGTTTTTGAATAAAGAACAGAGATTTAAGCGATACTGAGCAGAGATAAGAGAAACAGAAATGGTGATGAATAAAAACTAAATAAAACACACTTTCTAGTGTCTAAAATGTAACAGATTACAATCCTTGTATTGGGTAATTTCTCATCTACAGTCAGTTCTCCACATCCTCAACCCACATAGTTGAGGGATCCACCCTTTCATAGATTCCAAGACTGCGGGTCACATTTGTGCCCTACATGATGGATAACTCAGGGGTTCTCTTCCCTCCTTATTATAGTCCAGTAAACCTTTGAAATATATATGTTTGAAGTGTATCCCCAGATCATATTTTTTTCTCCCCTGGTGCTCATGCTCCAGGAAGTAGATGCCCTCCTGTCTTCCTCACTCTCCTCTCAATTAACTTTTCCTGTGGACTGAGAGCTTGTCTACACTTAAAACACTGTAGACAGGTCTGCTGCAGCTGTGCCATTGTGGCGCTTCAGTGTAGACACCACCTACACCGACAGGAGGGATTCACCCATTTGTGTAATTAATCCACCTCCCCAAGAAGTGGTAACTAGGTTGACAGAAGAATTTGTATCGACCTAGCACTGTTTACATGGGGATTTAGGTTAGCTTAACTATACTGCTCAGGAGTGTGGATTTTTCCACACCTCGACCGACATAGTTAAACTGTCCTAATTTTCTAGTGTAGCCCAGACCTCAGATGCAAATGAACTTCCATTGTCTGTGGCATCACTTTACTCAATTTACAATGGATACACAGACAAGCAGACAGAACAAATTTTCTTTGTCTATGACAAACTTGTTCATCAAATGCCTCCACCATGCATTTTAAGAACATATTATAAGTACTCATACATAACTCTTCATACACATCACACAATGATATTGATGACGAATAGATCACCAGTTTTTATACAATATCTTATAAGACACTGTTTGGCTAAATATTCTGACAATAATGTCTTGGGTGTGCCCTTTGCCAGCTTGCATAAAGGGGCTGTTAGGATCACAGGTGCCTAAATTTTAGGGGTAGCTCCTCTCTGGATGTCTCTTTCCTCCAACACACTACCAGCTGGAACAGTGCTGGTGCATGTGCTTGTCCTTTTAAGGGCTCCATATCACACCACTGGGGCAGCAGCGACCACGGTTGGGAGCCATGAATGGAGTTCTGGATCCCCCATCCAAGATAGCTGCAGACAGTTTTCCTTTGAGAGTACTGCAAATGTAGCATTGGCAGCCAGTGCTGTAAACAGCCATCCTAGCATGACTCTAGCCTGGCCTACTCACCCAATCCCCACTAATCAAGACAGATTTGGGAAGAGGGGGTTCTGTCCTGCACTCCTCCCCGGAACCATCAGGAAGTAGTGACATACAGTCCTGAAGTGGTTAGTGCCAGCTACACCCCATACCTTGCAGAGAGTCCTCTGCTGGATCTGTTTTGCAGGAGGTAGGTTGGGATTGCAGTGGCATGGGACTAACTGAGCCCGTTTCATGTGGAAGGAGGAATCTAGATGGGCCATATGGGTCGCTGAAGTCCACAGCAAGACTCTTCTTGACTTCGGCAACAAGAAGATTGGACCCTTAATCCTTGTCCTCTGTGACACTATAAATAAAGGATATCAATTAGTGCCAACAGCAATGGTGGTTTCTGTGATGTGGCTATGCTGGAAATGGATTAAGACTATCCATTTGTTTCCATAAATAGCCATTATTTTGCTTTCAAACAAACCCATTTCTTTCCTTTGATACTTTTGATGTACTTTTTATATTTGTATTAGCATAGTGCCAATGAGCCCCAGTTGTGGATCAGGACCCCATTGTGCTAGGTGCTGTACAAACATAGAACAAAAAGATGGTTCCTGCCCCAATGAGCTTACTTTATATTGGATTGTGTGTGCTTTGCTTTGACTTTCTAAGAGTCAAATCCTGTTTGATGCTGAGCATCTGGCAATTCTCATAGAAGTTAATAGGAGTTTCCAGGTGTTTATCTCCTCTAGGGATTTGGTGATAATTTAGGAGAGTTTTTTTTCCCTCGGAGAGACAAATGGCTTATTGTTCCTCCTCATGTATTTATTCACTATTGGAAATTACAGCTGGAACTGGCTTGTATTGAAATACAACAAACATCCTTCAAAGTCTCATTTTGAGGTAAGCAAGTGAGCAGAATTTTGTGTAGATACAATTTTTCATTTCCCCTCTTACCCAAAATTCAAGGTGGAATTTGGACATGCCAGAATCTAAAATATATCGGAACTGTAAGTTATTAGTATATTCTAGGGGCTTGTCTACACCGCGAGCTAGTGCACAGCAAGCCAGGGTGTGACTCTACAGCACACTAATTTGCCGTGCACAAACTCGCCATGTGGACATTGCTAGTGAAGGTCCTGAGCTGCTTGTAACAGTGATCATATAGGACATTAGTGCACAGCATGCTGTGCACTGTAGATTCACAACCTGGCTTGCCGCACACTAACTCCCCATATCAACAAGCCCTAAAATAAGTTACACAACTGTCTACATGATTTTTTTTTATTTGCCCATATCATTCTGAATCCCCCAAATAATCTAATTATATCATAATTTCAATTTTCTATCTGATGTTTTCGGTCAGCTCTAGTGTCATTCTGTGAGTCCATGTAGTACAGTACCATAAGATTGGCATTTATGCAGAAGTTCGGGAGTGGGAAATTGCTTCATACCCTTAGTTGACCCCAGACAAAGACTTTTTATGTCAACATTAAAGTGATCATCATTCATGCCAGATTTGATCAGAACAGTACACATAAAAGAGAATGTGCAAATGCTGAATGCACCAGATGTGCTTAAGGATAAGTGACAGCTACATAAAACTATTTTGTTTAGGAGTTGCTTTTTGTATTTTCTGAAGCTTTTTATTGTGAGATGAAATCTCTGCTTAATATGCCAAAAAGGCAGAAAAATAATAATAAAATATACCATATAAGAGAGAATTTCTCCTTTTTCTTTTTCTTTTTGGTATTAACGTTATGTGTTGGGAAGGAAAAGTTCAATTCCTATCCAGAATAAAGAGGGTTCTATGTAACTGCTAGGGGGGCAGGCGATGATATGCAGTAATTAGTACTACAATTTGATGTGCTATTTTAGTGCGTAGTCATTACAGGAATGATTGCTGGAGACATTTCAATGATAATTAAAAAATCTGACCATACATGTAAAAAGAGATGGTCAACATCACTTGCCAAAAAAACAAAACAAACAAACAAAAAAAAACCCCACATGAATGCAAATCTGTACACATGGATACTTTGCATGCACAATTACACATTTGAACATTGATCTGTAGTCATGTGAATAGGGTGTGTATGTGCATTTATTTTTACACTTGGCCCTCATCCTCTTTTTTTATCTTTGTTAAAAATGCAGTTAGCAAATCCTTCTAAACCAATTTGACCAGTATGCAAAAATAAATCTTCTTAGACATTGGCCCCTTTTCCCCCCTCACCACTGCCAGTCCTATAGCATGTGTTATAATGTTTGCTATTATCCTTTCTCTGTTGTTCAGGACTGGAGTGCAGTCAGTGCCGTTACACCACTAGCACAAATGGCACATATGGGATCCATGACATGCATCTTGAACCTAGCTTGTAATGTATGTGAAGATCAAAATATTGCTATGTTAATCATTTAAAATTGTCACTCTATATACATCACTGCTTCACAAGACATCTAGATGTCTTGAATCAAAGGAGACCATAACGTAGGCAGTTAGGGCAAGGACCTAGGATTCAAGCCTCTGGAGTCCTAATCCTGACTGCCACTTGACTCTCTCACTGTGTTACCTTGGACTAGTCATTCAACCCCTCTTTGTTTTCCACATAAAAAAGGCAGTAAAATTTCCTTACCTCATGGAGGTATTATGATCCATAATTAAAGTCTGTAAAGATCTGAGACTGGATAAAAGTGCAAACTATTATTATTCAAGGGAGAGATTTGGAAGGTGGTAGGAAAATTCAATGTGCTTGTACATCTAATGCAAATCTAGACAAGACCATGTTCAGACACACTAGCTTCTGCTGCCATTGTGCCAAGTACTGTATCAATTAAAAAGAGAGTCCCACGTGACTTCATAGCCTGTAGTGGTTCCAAGGTTGCAAGACAATTGTTGTCTATTGTTAGAATCATTCTTATTTTGTGTGTTGTTGGTTACAAAGTAGCAAATACAGGTTTTGAAACTAAGCCCATAGGTTGAAAGTTCTTATCAAATGTTTTGTTTTTAAAAACAGTGAGTTAGTTTGTGCTGTTTAAATAAACAAAATGTAATTCTTCCTCTGTCTCGGTAACCGCTTTCCACAACCGTTATTTGGAGAACAATTGTCATGTAGTGGTTAAGGCACGGGACTGGGAGTTCAGAGACCTGGATTCCATTTCCAGCTTTGACTTGTTGAGTGTTTGGCCTTAGCCATATCCTATTTCCTGTCTGTTTTCGTTTCATTATCTGCAAAGTGGAGATAATACTGACCTTATGGGACTGTTGTGAGGATTCATTCAGTATTGTTTGTAAAGTGTTTTGAGACCATCTAATGGAAAAAGTCTCTGTAAATCACCTATTATTATTCAAGTGTTATATGACCATGATGATGGCAACACTTTTCAAGTGCAGAGTAACAGTCTTTCACTATTATGGTGTTGATCGCTATGCTATATTGCACAGTTTATATCACGTAATGATATATTACCCTTATCCCCGATTTGATAAAATTAGACAAGAATTCTAAGACCTCTTGTATAGTGGTATTCTGTAATCAGAACATTAATAATCCATAAATTTATAATTGGAAATAAAAGTATTTCTAAGTTATACTCCAAAAGATATGTATTCATAAGTAGCCAAATAACTCCTTCCCGCCCCCAGGTCTTCTTTTCTACGTTGCAACCACCTCAACTTATTGGCATGACCAATATATTTACAATGTATTTAATGCATGGTATTTGAAATTAATCATAAGCTGTTAAATGTTTCAGTAATTATCAGAAATTAATTTACATAGACTGGCAAGGATACAAACAAACTGTTGTAAATAATTTGCCATATTATTCTATGTTGTATAAATAGTTTTTAGACAATCATTCATACTGGGATCATTCATTCTGAAGCTGTAATCTTGCGTGTGTGTCTTTGACTCTTTTTTTTTAAACCCAAATCCACCTGTGGTGTGTAAATTGTAATTTTAACACATCTTGTGCCAATCTCAGATAAAGTCTGATATTCATTCACTGCTCTCATTAATGTATTTTCACTCTACAGAATCAATCAGCATTACATGTTTTCATAATTTATATTTATTTTATTCCCCCTCAAAATATTTGTAGTTACACAAGAGTTATGTAACTGAGAATCCATCTATTTCACTACTTGGCAGTCCAGTTAACAACCTCTACTATAAGAAACCTCTTACCATGAATTGGATTGAGTGAAACAGGAGCAATGAGACATACATTACTAATAAAATTGTTTCTTCATTGATTAGCTTGGAAAATATCTTCAAGGATTAAAATGATTGTTTGCATTTAATGCTCAGAAAAGTGAGGATCAGAGAGCAGGAGCTAGAGTGAAGCCTGATGTGAACAGGTAGCATACTGTATTATTCAGTAAGTTTTGTCATTGCCCTTCTGCCCCCATTTTGATTTACAACTTCATTACTTTATTACTGTTCAACTTTATTTCTGAACTTCTCTTGAGCAGACTGATCACTGATTGGTTGGTTGTTTTTGTAGTGTAGCCTTCTTTATCTACACTACAAGTGTAGGCCACTTTGCTTGTGACCTGGTTTACATTGATGTACTATTTTACTCAACAGTTTCCTTTTGTTCCCCTAAGAAATCAACATGAGTAGTTTTTCCAAAACATTTTTGCAAGATATCACTTTGTAAATACAGAGCTGTATTTGATTTGACTTTGGGCTAGAGACTCCGTCTTTATTTGCTTTGTAAAGTGCAATGCATAACCATAGTGCCATACAAGTAAAAATAAGAATATGCATAAAGAGCACCAAACCTCAGTTACCCTAACACTGCAAATGTGTGGGTTATAGATCAAAGTACACAGCCACCTCCGTCTTGTTAACTTGAAATAAATACACCATAATAACCCATTGGAACTGGACACACGCACACAAACAAGCATTATCACCATTTGGCACCACCTCCAGTGAACAGAAAGAAGAACAAATCAAAGTATAAAAATATTTTGCAGATTGAAATCAAAACAAGTGTGGGAAGGGGAAAAATCTTTTAATGATCCCTTGGAAACCATGTCTACGTGAAGCAATTTACATGTGCACTGCTCACTAGCAAAAAGTCAACATTTACAAATACTCACCACACAGCAGTATCTGAGATACAATGACTATTGTTCCTCTAATCAAGAAAAGGGGAAACGGTGTGGTGTATTATACTTCTGCATGGTGATTGTTAGTAAATGGGCAATTGTTCTGGCCACAATTAATTCAGAAGGGCACAGGGAGGGAGTGCTCAGTGCTTGTCTTACACCTGAAAGTTCTTTAGGTCTTTTTTTTCTCTACAATGGGTCTTTGTCTTTTGACAGTTTGTTCGGTGGAGGAGGAAGAGGAAAGGAGAATGGACCCTATGTATTTTTCAATAGTATCCAGTGTTGGACTGTTCCAGACAGATACATGGAGGTTTCCAGAAGGCCCACCCCATACTTCTCAACCACTAGTATGGTATAGTATGGTACTGGTGTATTGGTATCAGTATGTCAACACTGGTCTCTTAGTACCTATTTTCCAGGTGTGTACCCTTCTTCCAGTCTAACCCTGATAGCACTTGTGTTTCTTTATACAAGTTTAAAAGCTAGCACTTGCTGTTCTCCACGAGGTGTTTGTTTTGCAAGGAAGGGCCCAGTGGAACTGGACACAGTAGTAGAAGATTCATGGATAGTAGATGAAATGGTAGTAGAAACAGGATGCTCCTCTCATTTAATATTTACTAATGATGCAGATTTTGTAAAACTTCTGGTACAGAGTCCTGCAGCAGTTGCTGTGACCATTGCCTTTTCATATTGTTACTGTTTTTCGCTGATAAATATCTGAGACTAAAACCCTATGGAAATAGGCTAGATAGAGAAGATTTCAATGAAAAAACACTACCCGCAAGACAACGAAACATGTTGTTTAGTAAACTGAAGTCCTATATTACTTTATATGCCCCAGCTGAGTCAACAAAGACATTGATACAGAAGACAACAACAGTCCTCATCATGTAGACACCAGAAAGCAAATACCTAAATGACAATTTCCATAAATAACAGCATGTTGGTGTGTGTTGGAAAACACTATGCACACTTTTGGAATCATTGCAATATGTTGTTCTGAATTTAACCCCTTTTTCCATAATTAATCTCAACATAGTGCGTTAGTATACTGCAAGCTTCTATAGACACGTTGAGTAAAAATTACCATTACCACATCTCTCTTACCTACTCAAGTTCTTGTACAAATATTTACATAAATAAAAATCTAATATAAAATTTTGCTTGATCAAATCACTGAAAATATTACAAGTCCTATTATATTACTTCTGCATTGGCACTATATGAGAGAGAGAGATAGAGAGAGAGAGTTATTATAGAATAAAACATGTGCACAGTACCTTTCTTCCTCAAGCATCCAAAAATTTTACAGAATACATGCAGGCCTCACTCTATCCGTCATTGAATGCAGGCATCTCTGAGGTAAAATAGATCAATGATTTAACAGTCCACAGAAACATCATAAAAGATTTAGGACAGGGAGATCATACCTTTTCCAAATAAAATGGGGGAGGAGGGTATGAGGAGGGGCTTTCGAATTTGCCCAGGATGTGGTAAAATCTTACTTTTACAAATACTAAGGACATTAATGACACAGCTGTCAAATCTTGGGTTTGCATCTCATCCAAAATGTGGCGCCTTCAATAATATAGTTCATCTTGGAGCCATGCAATAGTTCAATAGTGACTAAGAAGGAAAAGTCTGTTTCTTGAATTGCCACCAGCAATTGCCTAAAATCTAGGTATTCCTTAGAGCTCTCCTATCATGTAGTATCTCAGCCTGACCTTGCTTAGCTTGTCAGATCTCACAAGGTGTGTCAATACAAAGTGATCTGGGATCCCAGAATTACTTGGGTTAGAAAAGTCTGGCTTTTGTAATGGTCAGATTTCTAATTTGTGGATTCATTTGTTGAAAATTTCAACACACCTTCCCAGCATCCATACAGCAGCACTTTAAATATCATTTCTGGTTTTAATTTGTTGTTAGTGTTACAGGTTTTTTCTTAAAATGGGAAAAATACCTCTCAAGTATTGCTGTCTATAAATTGTGATTTGTAATAAATTATAACCCCAAATGGTAAATAACTGTTGGCAAGAGTAGATTTCTTTGGGGTTATTGTCTAATTAGAAAAATGAAAATGAAATAAAATAAGAGCTGCAAAGGGATAAAGTTAAATATGAATTATAGCAAACACAATTTTAGATCAGCTTTATGCTAAACTATGAAAATCCTGAAGACCATAAACTACAGAAAGATTAAATCTGAAATTCATATTTTCATAGGCTGAACTACAAACCTAACATTTGCACTTTTATGGAGTTGTTTATTAATCCTCAAATGTAAAATCTCTGCCATTTCCAAAAGTGCCTATGATTCTTTGCAAGTATTGAATATCTGAGTGCACTCAACTCCTCTATGCATATAAGCCCTAAAGTATGGATTTGAATGAAAATGATCCAAAACTTGTTAGCCCATATAGTTTATTATTAATACTGTTTTCACATTATAGGATGCTAACTATAATAGGGCTTGATTCAGCAAAGAAGTTAAGTATGTGCTTAATGTTATGCATATGATGTACTTTGCTGAATTGGGACCTTTTAGTGCTTTGGACATTTTGTTCTTTTTACGTATTTGCAATCTACTTCAAATAGATGCAGTACAATTATTCATCTATGCCTGAAAGGTTGTCATCATACAGAGTAGCAGGAAAGAGCTTTTACATGGCTTTCAGGTGACAGTATAATTCTTTTGTCATTTGACCACATCTACTGCAATACTAAAATACCTTTCTCAACAGAGATTAGAGCTTGGGCAGCCTAAATAAGTGACGGTAGCTCCAAGTATTGATCTAAAGCATTACTTCAAACACAAGATTGTCAAAAGATTGTGCTTTTATGTAAGGTGAACTTCTAATAACATTTAGAGCTGAGCAATAGTAAAAGACTTCTCTGTACATTTTGATTCAAATTTGAAAACGGATTTTGATTTCAACCTCTTTAATCTTATATTCACTTTCCATGAATATGTATGTGCTCAGACTTAATTAGTGCAAACGCTCATGAAAAGTGAATGTTGAGTTTGTATTTCCCAAAAGCAATTTTCACATTGGAGGATTTACATTTTAATATTCAATATGCTCTGTATGTGACCCCCAGTCCTACAATGGGAGTTTAGCATGGGCAGACCCTTATGTCTTCATGGATCTTTTTTAGCATCAGGGCCTTGGCTTAGTTCCACAAATCATTCAGACCAAATTTCAAGAAAGCCCTCAAGCATGTTCTGAAGTCCCTTCCTATTCAAACCGCACTTAGGAGCACGTTAGGTTCCTAATTCAGAGCTTCTGTTAGGAACAGAAATAATGCCATGTGGTTCATGTAACAAACCAATACATGCACATTTTGAATATTCCTTACGACCTCTTCAGAAACCATGTGCAGAACAAAAATTATTCACTGAACAGATTTGTTGTATAATTTCAAATAGAACTCCAGTCCCAAAAGTGCTGAGCACTACCCCGATCCAGCAAAGCACGTAAAGGTGCACCTAATCTGAAGCATGGAACTACTCAGTTTTAAATTAAATGGGTGCTTAAGTCAGGATTAGAGAGCTTAGACCTGGCAGGATCAAGCCCATAATGAATAAACTAGAATTTAATCATCTCTAATTTAGTTATTATTTATTATTGCAAATTATTAATCAAATGCAAAGTTGAATTGAATTATTTCCTCATTAGAGCTGTCCCGCATGTTATCTGGAGCACTTGCGCTTTTAGAAATGTTAGTTCTAGTTCAATGACTGCTGGTTATCCTTAGTCACTATTAGAAAATGGTTTATTTTTCCCCATGGAAAATTTCGACTTTTTGTTGAAAACTTAAAAACTTTTAGCCAAAACCCGAAAAATGATTGGTATTCAGAATAAAATTGTATTTTTTCAGTTTGTCATTTAATTGAAAACACACATTTCTGTGTGAAAAGGGTTCTGATGGTAAAATTTTCAATCAGCTCTAGTCACTACCCATTTCTATCATGACATTAGTTTGGTGCTACACAAATCCTACAGCCATATATGGTACTACTACTATGGAGATTCTGTGGAGAGTTAGCTGGAATATGTACATGATGAGCAGCAGTACTATAACTTTCTTAACTAGCCTTACTTATGGGTTTAGTCTTTTCTTACTTCTGAGTCTTGTATGATACCCTTTCTCTGGCTTAACCACTTATGTCTCTATGATCAACTCCCCATATTTCCTGACTGAGAGTTGAAAAAACAAAAGTTAAGAGCTACTATGGCTTTTGAAGAGGCATGCCATCACATTTTCCCCAATCCAAGTACTTTTCAGACTCTGCTCTTCGTAAAAGATTCCAACAATGTAATTAGTATGGTCTCTGTTAATTTTCTCAGTCACTGCCAACTTTTCATCACTTGGTCATATGACCAAGTGAGTTCAGGGTATGGCTAAGGCCTAACTCATTATTTAGCTTTCACTCATTTTCTTCACTTAATGCTTCAATAGCTTGCTGAGTGAGATAACTGAGCCTAATGATACTTTCAATATTGACTATTTTAGTGGCAGCTAGAGGGTTTCAAGATCAGCATACTGTATTTTGCTTTTGGTTACAATTTTTGTAATCAAGAACATATTTAATCATGCAATAGGAAAGTTTCTTTTGGTATGTATGTACATATATCCTAAATTCATTGGATTTTGGACCTTTTGCTGGATTCAGGAAAGTGTCTCAAGTTTTCAGTAAGTGGCCTAAATGAGTGCAAGTTTTGTTGACCTTCCCAACAAATGTTGTCACCTGCATTCACTGTCAAGAAAATGTGTACGATTGAACGAAGATAGGTTCTCAAACTGTGGTCTGTGGACCATTGGCAATCTGCTGAGCAGTTGCCAGTGGTCTACAAAAAGCTGGCAAGTTATGTGGTGCTACTTTCTTCTAATTGTTTCCAGGGGCTAAACTGCATTAAAAGGTAGCTAAAATACATGAATATCTTTTCTAATATTACTATTCTATATAAGCAGTTGTAGTTGCCATACGGATGTTATGCAGTTGCGTATGTGAGGGTAGGTGTCACAGGCAATCTGTTTATGAAAATATGGTCCAGATTAGAAAAAGTAGAGAACTCCTGAATTAAAATAGTAGAATAAGTGGTGGATGTTTTGAAGTGAGAATCCTTAAGTATGTTTTGTTATTTAGCTATCATTGTCTGCTGAGAAGACGACATGTGCAAGGCCCAGAAAAGTGATCTAAACTTTCTCCAGATATTTCAGCTTCTTTGAATTTTCTCAGCAATGTCTGTTTGAGAAAAGTGTACAACTTTCAGCACTTCCTCGTTAGCCGTGTATGCTGCTGCTGATACCTCAGATGGATGGACGGAGTCATAGAATTGCTTATGAATGGTCCCAGAAATTGTGCCTAAAATAAGAAATCTCTCTTTGCGGGCTAGTGGAAGATAGACAGTTGTGTACCTACATTATCATAATGCTGGTAAAATTCATGAATTTTCACTTTATTTATAACCAAGCTTTCCTGACTTTGGAGTACAGCTCTCTATATAAGCTTCTGTTTTAGTTTAGTTCAGTTTAAAGGCTTTAGTATCTACCAGCATAATATCTGGTGGGATACATTAGGAAACATGTAACTGCCTTTTCTATATCTGTGTAAACTAAATTATATTCACCTATGCCATCTTGTTAAGCACTTTTCTGGTGCTGTGCAAAAGGTTGATGGTTGTATTGGAGATTGTGCAAAACTTGTAAGAAAACCAGTGGAACTCAAAGAATATCTCCTCGAGTTTTTTTCAATTTCAGTAAATGTTTTTTCTCTGCTGCCATTCAGTGGTAAGTATAGTACACATTTTCCAAAGAAGCTTTGAACATAAGAATGACCATAGTGGGTCAGACCAATGGTCCATTTAACCAAGTATCCTGTCTTCTGACCATGGCCAATACCAGATGCTTCAAAGATAATGAACTGAAAAGCGCAATTATCAAGTGACCCATTCCCTGTTTTCCAGTCCCAGCATCTGGCAGTCAGAGGCTTAGGGACACCCAGATCAACGGGTTTCATCCCTGACCATCTTGGCTAACATCTAATTCTTTTTGAATCCAGTCATAGTTTGGGCCTTCATAGCAGCCCCTGGCAACGAGTTCCACAGGTTGACTTTGTGTTGTGTGAAGAAGTCCTTCCTTTGTTTATTTTAAACCTGCTGCCTATTAATTTCATTGGGTGACCCCTGGTTCGTGTGTTATGTGAAGGGATAAATAACAGTTCCCTATTCACTTTCTGCACACCATTCATGATTTTTTAGACTTCTATTATATCTCCTCCTCCCACCTTAGTTGCCTCTTTTTGAAGCTTAGTAGTCCTGGTCTTTTTAATATCTCCTCATATGGAAGCTGTTTCATACCATTAATATTTTTTGTTGGAAAATGTACAGAGAAGTGCATTTCTAATATATCTGTTTGAGATGGGATGACTAGAACTGCATGCAGCATTCAAGGTGTGGAAGTACCATGGATTTATATAGAGGCAATATGATATTTTCTGTTTATTATCTATCCTTTTCCTAATGGTTCCAATATTCTGTTAGCTTTTTTGGCTGCTGCTGCTGCACATTCATCAGATGTGTTCAGAGAACTGTTCATGTTGACTCCAAGATCTCTTTCTTGAGTGGTAACAGCTAATTTAGATCCCATCATTTTGTATGTATAGTTTGGATTATATTTTCCAATGTGCATTACTTTGCACTTATCAACATTGCATTTCATCTGCCATTTTGTAGCCCAGTAATCCGGTTTGGTGAGATCACTCTGTAACCCTTTGTAGTCTGTTTTGGACTTAACTATCTTACATAAGAACAGCCGTACTGGGTCAGACCAAAGGTCCATCTAGCCCAGTATCCTGTCTACCGACAGTGGCCAATGCCAGGTGCCCAGAGGGAGTGGACCAACAGGCAATGATGAAGTGATCTCTCTCCTGCCATCCATCTCTATCCTCTGACAAACAGAGGCTAGGGACACCATTGCTTACCCATCCTGGTTAATAGCCATTAATGGACTTAACCTCCATGAATTTATCCAGTTCTCTTTTAAACGCTGTTATAGTCCTAGCTTTCACAACCTCCTCAGGTAAGGAGTTCCACAAGTTGACTGTGCGCTGCGTGAAGAAGAACTTCCTTGTATTTGTTTACAACCTGCTGCCTATTAATTTCATTTGGTGACCCCTAGTTCTTGTATTATGGGAATAAGTAAATAACTTTTCCTTATCCACTTTCTCCACATCATTCATGATTTTATATACCTCTATCATATCCCCCCTTAGTCTCCTCTTTTCCGAGCTGAAGAGTCCTAACCTCTTTAATCTCTCCTCATATGGGACCCGTTCCAAACTCCTAATAATTTTAGTTGCCCTTTTCTGAACCTTTTCTAGTGCCAGTATATCTTTTTTTAGATGAGGAGACCACATCTATATGCAGTATTCAAGATGTGGACGTACCATCGATTTATATAAGGGCAATAATATATTCTCAGTCTTGAGTAATTTTGTATCATCTTCATACTTTCCTACCTCATTGTTTACCACATTTTCCAGATTATTCATGAATATGTTGAACAGTACTGATCCCAGTACAAACTCCTGGGGGGGGCATTGTTATTTACCTCTTTCCATTCTGAAAACTGACCATTTATTCCTACCCATTGTTTCCTATATTTTAACCAGTTACTGAACCAGGAGAGGATCTTCATTCTTATCCCATGATTGCTTACTTTGCTTAATAGCCTTTGGTCAGGGACCTTGTCAAAGGCTTTCTGAAAGTCCAAGTACATTATATCTATTGGATCATCCTTGCCCACGTGTTTGTTGACCCCCCTCAAAGGATTCTAGTAGACTGGTGAGGCATGATTTCCCTTTATATAAACCACACTGACTCTTCCGCAGCAAATCGTGTTCACCTATGCGTCTGATAAATCTGTTGTTCACTATAATTTCAACCAATTTGCCTGGTACTGAAGTTAGGCTTACCGGCCTATAGCTGCCAGGATGCCCTCTGGAGCTTTTTTTTTAAAAATGGTGTGACATTTAGCTATCCTCTTGTCATCTGGTATAGAAGTTGATTTAAGTGATAGGTTATATACCACAGTTAGTAATTCTGCAATTTCATATTTGAGTTCGTTTAGAACTCTTGGGTGAATACCACCTGGTACTGGTGACTATATATTATGTATTTATTTGTTCCAAAACTTCCTCTATTGATACCTCAACCAGGGACAGTTCCTCAGATTTGTCACCTGATCAGTATTTGAATTGGAAGTGATGTGGTCTCACCATAGTTCTTAGTCCTAAATGGAGGAAAACCTCACATTTCTATAGAATTTTTATATCTGGATTTGGATGTCCAGAAACCATGATATTCTACATTTTATCTTGGCCCCATATAAGGCCTATTGAACCCCATGTCAGTTGCAGAACGTTGGTATTATCACCACATACTTTTCACCTCTCCTGGGACAGTACTTTAATGATGTTTAAGTATAGACTATTGGTAGAAACTGTATCTATTATAATTACTAATTTAAGTAAGGCTAGAATTTATATTATTTGATTTAAACAACGTTGATAGCTGTTGAGACTGACTAGTTGAATTTTTTAAGACAACGATGGTAGTTCTTTTAACAATCTCTGACACCTGTAATCTAGCTTTGGAAAGCTAAATTAAAACATTGTGAACCAGTGGATTTCAGAATTTTATATTTTTATGCTAATTTGGGAAAAATTATGGTGAGAAAAATAATTTACAACTGAGTTTCAACCACACCAAGGACCTTATTATCTGATTTTCTTAAACATTCTCAATATTTTTTGAGTCACCTGCTGGATTCTTCTTAGTATCAATTTTAGAATTGAATGACTAGCAAGTTACCAGTTATGAATGTTGTCTGTGTATGTCTCCTGAGAGGAAGTTCAGTCTAATTGTTAATGTGGAGAATCAGGCTTGGAAGGCAGACGATCTGAGTGGCATTCTTTGTTCTGTCAGTCTTGCTGTGTGACATGTGGCAATTGGTTAACTTCTCTGTATGTGTTTCCTGTTTTTACAATGATGTATAAAGATCTACTAGCATTATTATTTCTAAACACAAGAGCCTGTGGATATATACTTAGCTACAGCATCTCACAGGGGTACTGTGAGGCTTATTGGGTAACGCTCACCTATGCAGAGGGCCAGATCAAGGGTTATGTCATTGCTCAAATGAGGGCTACAGGGGGACTTCAGAAGCACAAAGTCCTTGTGCAGGATTTCTACACAAGTTTGAGTTTCACCCTAATGTTTAGTGTTTTACAATCCTTTGAAAAGAGTCTGTCTGGAAGAGACAAGAGTTTATTTCTTCTGTGATTGTCCTTAGTTAATCAGCAAAATAATTAGGACACATTAAATGTTCTTAGGGTTCTACTGTGGCACCACCACACATTCACTAAGCAGTGCAGGAGGTAATACTGGAAACAGATATGGATCAGGAGAGGGTAAAATAAATTAGATGCTATTCTAAAATTCTGGTTCATATCTGGCATAGATCTAGTAACTGGGTACATTCTTCTTCATTTCTTAATTTTTCATAAAATTTCGGGCACTGGAAATTCTCATCATCAAAGTCTTATGAAACTCCATGAAAATGGGCAAAGAATTGTTTGTGTTTTTCCACTGGTGACACCTATATTTGTCATAGGAGCGATCTGATAGAATTCCCATTTACGAATATGTGCACATCTCTTTTGAACAGAGAAATGTGTAGTCTTACATGTCTAATAAGTATTTAATTCTTCTGACAGTTAGCCTTTCTCCAGAATGTATAAAATAAGATTATTAATTGAAATATATTAGTCTCAGCACTGTATATTATCCTTGTCCTACACAGCACACCATACAGTATTATACAGTAGATTTGATTACATGTTGGTAACTAGCTGGCTGTCAAGCTTGATGCTCACTGTATATATGTGTGTGTATTCAGGATTTTTTAAATTAATTTGATTCAGCGGGAACAGTCACCAAAACTGTAAATATTAAATAATATTGCAGAAATTCACAGTAAATAAATTTTCAATTCATAATTTCAAGTATTCACACAAGAAATCTGATTAGAAGAGCTTTGCCTATCCAGTCATGGAACAGATTTGAGTGTCCAATCAAAATGGTACACATTTTTAATCGTTAATATCAAATACCCATTGCCATACATGAAGCGAAGAGCCGGTGAGCATTCCAGAGGCTGAAATATATTCACATAAAACCTTTGAATAATTCTGAACAGAAAATAAATTTGTAAATTGTGTTCTCTTGATGGACCAAGAATGAACAGACATAGAAAAGCTAAATTCAGTGAATAACTTCTTTGTTGTGAATAGTGAACCTGGTTTTGTTTTTAACCCATGGCTCAAATTCTGGCCTTGGAACTGTGCTGCATGCATGTACCAAGAGAAGGAAAGTCCACATCTGGCCAGAAAATATTTGGTAAATTTAGCAGATAGTTTAGCACATTCATGAAAAAATGAATAGCTACTCTAGCCCAATGTTTGGGAGAGACTGAAACATGGATTAGAATTAGCAGGCTGAAACGCCAGTCTAGATAGTTGTTGGAAGCAGCTAAAACTATGGTAAGGCTGATGCTCCCCAGCCCCTTTTGCTGAGGGTGTTTTCCCACCCTTTGTTATTCCTGTGCAGAATCTGGACACTGTGTTGAATCCTCATCTATTATAAGATCATAATTTTGCATCAACAGCCAAGAGTATTTTTCTGTCTGCAGCTGGCCAAGCGATTACATCCATTTCTTTTAGATGAGGACCTTGCTACTACTGTTCATGCCTAGTCACTTCAAGTCTGGATTACTGCAGTACGGCCTACGTGTGACTTCACTTTAAATAGATCTGGAAACAAACCCTTGCAGTATGTAGTAGCAGGTTTATTAAACAGGATCTCGCAGTGGCAGGATACATTACCAGGGCTCTGTGATCTGTGCTGGCTGCCTGACTGTTTCTGAGGGGAGTATAAGGTGTTGGTTATGACCTATAAAACTTTAAATGTCTCAAGTCCTGCCTCTTTCCCGATGTCAAACTGCTTCCAACAGCAGAAGCTCATTTGAATCCCATCCCTCTTATTATAAAAGAAAGGGGCTGCTGACAAACTGTTCTCTGTAAGGACCTCTTTCTTTTGAAATGGTTTCTACCTCCCCCTCTGGCCCTCACCAAGGTCATCCAAAATCACCTGAAGTTTTTGACCTTCTGGGCAAGGTGCAAAACATGTGAGTATGACTGGGCATTGGTGAAGAGCTAAGACCATTGAGAGTGGGATTTATGTCTGCTGGGAAAGTGTGGCGAGGGGTTTAAAGAGTTGTTAAGGTACATGATTAAATGGTGTGTACTGGGGAAGGAGGAAGGAGAAGTGCTGCTGTTTTGGGTGACTTTTGTTTTGTAACTCCCAGGTTCTTATTGCATTTAAACATATGGTTCAAATGTATGCCAAGGGTGCTTTGGATAGATGCCCTTTGGTATGGAGTTTCTTGCAGACCAGAATCTAAATACATAACTTTTAAACTCCTTGGTTTTCATAATCTCCGTATGGAGCTGATGGCCTGTGTATGGTTTGAAATACTATGGAGATCAGGGAATACAGTATTTGGCAACTCAGAGCTAGGAGCTAGAGTACATGATCTGGGAACGTGTTGACTAATTACAGCAATGTTCTTTGGGATGACATTTATTAATGGTGTCAAGCATTAGTAAGATAGGAGCATGAAAATGCTGTCACAACATTTTTTCATGTTCTGTTTTACGAAACTTTTATTCTCATTCGCGTGCATTGTTCTTTCTTTTTTGCTGACACATCTCTAAATTAATGTTGAGAGCATAAACATGCAACTAATCAGTAATCATAGGTCTATTGCTATCATGATTTGAAATATTACTGCACTTTGTAATGCTGATTGAGGTGTATAATATTACTTAATTGAAAGGGTTGAGCTGTCTGAAAGATTTATCTCAATAAGTACTTCACTAAGTTTTGCAGGTTGTTCATTGGTGAGTTTAGAAATAGTTGCTTCTTTAGAAAAAAACTAGCATATATAATATATACCCAGCTTCATTTGCTGGAATTTTTAATTATCTTTTGGAATGGGTGTACCTACAAAGTGGTTGCATATTTCTTTGTGGACTTCTGTTGTAAATTATATTTGCATTCAGTCATGGTTAAATATTAATAAACTGTCCTCCTTTCACTGCATGAACTCACTCATTCATCTCTGGCCAACGTGCCATTACTGTGATGATACCTTATAAGCAAACCTGCAGTCATTTATTATCCATCAACTAATGCACATGACCTGATATGCACGGAGGTTCATGCTTTCTTTAAATGTGACCTTAATAGAAGCTGCTTGGATTTGCAAGTACAAACTGGGTAATTAAGTAGACTTAGCTGGCTGCCCATTCACTATCTGAACAACAGATTGGTTGTCACACCAGAAACAAAACTTCTATTCATGAATGTCTCCCCCCAAATAGTGACTGCCACTAATATTGGGAAAACAAATTCAAGAACATAATATCCTTCATAATGCCCTGAACCACCCCATTCTGTGGCCGCCTTTGAGCACACCACTGCCCTTGATACTACACCCCGAAATCTACCTCCTGAGGCATCAGATTGCACCTGAAGCATCAGGTCTGAATGCCAAACAACCCTATTAAACTGCTCATGAAATTTCTCCCATACCTTTAAATCTTCCTTCATCTCCCTGGTCACTCTGACAAAATGATGATTATCTTTCACTCCAGAGGTGGCTGCAACCAGACACAAAATGCCCTACCAGGCTCATCCACCTCTCACACACAGTTTAAGTGCTCCCTGATCACCTGTAACCTTTTTGGTACCTTTCATTGCCCTTAGCAGTCTCCTAACAGTAACTAACTCCTCTTCAGGTAGCCAAGAGATACAGTGAACTGTGTCCAGTTCAATTCCCAAGTATGTTAGCCTTTATGTATGGCCTTCAGCTTTTTCAGTTGTGAGGGGGATCCCCAGATGCTCAGCCAAATCATGGCAAGCCCTCACTAGGTAGGCACAATCACCTGACCTTAATTTTCCTGCAAATAGGAAGTCATCAAGACAGTGTAATGCATTATGCAGGGTTCTCTCAGTCACCCACTCCAATATGAACTTCTCAAAAGCTGCAAAAGACACTGAGCACTCCATAGGCATGGCCTTATTGAAATAGTAATGGTCCTCAAAGCCCAGCAAGTTAAAGTCTCTGGAGTGCACAGGAAGTAACCTGAGTGCAGACTTGATCTCACATTTTGCTAAAAGCACCGGAGCCCCACACTCTAACCATGGCTATGGTGGCATCAAACGAGGAATATCAAACTGAACTTAATTGCAGATTGATAATCCTTTACAGAGCAGCACCAGCATAAGATAAGTGATGGATAATCCTATGTTCTCCCTTGGCCTTTTCTGTTATCTCATTTAAAGAAGAAATAGAAATGTCTGGCATTTTGGAAGGCTTGAGAATGGTCCTTCTACTTTCTTCACTGCAACCTCTGCTCAAATATTATCCTGCACTACAGGCTCAAATCCTTTAACAGATCTGAAATCCTCAGCCCAAATGTGACACCTTGCTCCTTCCTATGGAATTTGGAAATCAGCTGAAAATCCATTTAATAAATAAGTTATGTCTATCCTTTTAGAATAGTCTATAATGCTCGTGATTTAACTGGAGAAAGGAGGCCTTTTCCCATAAGTGCTACATCCCCCCACTGGCTCTGCTGAAGTACTGGACCCTTCTTGACTTCCTTTCTTACCGCCCCCTTATGGGGCCTTTCCCTTGCCTCTATAGAAAAGGAGGGCACCATGCTGACCCCCACACTTACTACAGTGGTGTTGAAAAAAACACTTCCCACCATTAAATGCAAAAGAAACTATCTTAGCGCCTGTAGTATGGGCACTGACAACCCACTGTCTGTAGAAGCCAGCTGGACACAATGATAAGGAGCAATATACTCCAGCCAGAGGTCCTGGTCTTCTAATTCCATGGCAATTCTGGCTCCTCTTCCACCTTCTGTCTAAATTCTTTATCATATCTTAACCAGGTTACACCCCTGTATGAAACATGAGCATTTGCTATTAAATCCTCATGCTTGAACAAGCTAACACTTCTCTCCAGGTTTCTCTCACAAATTATGCTTGCACATATGCAAAATGTCACAGCCCAGTTACCAAGGATCAGAGCTACCTTAGGTCTGCAGGGTTTGTCATCATCTTTCTTTTCCCTTTAAAGTGTCCTCTGCCTGAACCTCACAAAAAAGTAGGGTGAATAAATCCATAAATTCCCCTTTCCATATCTTTTATTTTCTACCTCTTTTGCTAAATGCACCCCAAGAGGTCGATCAGTCCTCACAAAATATCTCGGAGCATTGGCTCCCATGTCTCCTTCTTGTATGTCATCAGAGACAGGTACAATGTATGTGGCCCCAGGGGGTATGCTGGTAACTGGATATTAGTGTGTCTCCTACCCTGATTACTCCATGGCCTGCTGAGACACGGGCTCCACCCCAAGACTGTGATAGTGTTGTCTATCTGACTGGGGATGGGGGGGACTTTTTCTGGCAGGCTGACTAGTCTTTGTGAAACCAGGGTCAATGATTTAGCCAATTTACCCCACATCCCTTGTTGGGCAGGGGATGTTAGTCATCACAGCCAAGGGTGGAAGGGTCTGAGTAGCTACACCTGGCATAATGGAACGAGGCATTCTTCACATCCCTTCCCCTCCTATTGGTCATGGGTGAACCTCATCCTTGGGACCATGGAGCCTACACTGGACTAGTAGCAGGCTAAGGGGAACGGGCCCAGGGACACACTCTCCATCCTCCAATTCAACCTCAATTAGGCTGTAGTCTTACTGTCCCCAGACTCAAATTCTGAGTCCTACCCATGTGCTTCTTGTATAAGGGAGAAGGGGATGTGCCCATCTGACTCACCAACAGCTGCAAAGTGAATAGTCCCAGCTGGGATCTGGGTTCCTGTCCATCGAGATCTCCCCATCCTACTCTGCTCTTCCATCTGGGATGAAGGGTATGTCCTCCCACTACCCTCCTCCTGCAACTCTTCATCCACAGTGGAGCATTGCCTGTGGGCCTCATCTGCTTCAAATCATGGAAACTGAGACTCTCACACCCATGGAGCAGTGATCCAAGGCCCATGTTCTCCGGCAAAGCTGCACAAAGGAATGCTCACACAGCTCAGAGGCAATGACATTTAATGCATCCAGAAGGTCAGACTGAGCCATTCCAGGGTATGAGAGGAAAGAGCATCTCTATAACCCTGGAACTCAGCAAAAAGAGGCTCCAAGTGGCCCAGGTTAAGGTTTACATTAATAAAAAGTGAGGAAGAGGGTTCAATTATCTCCCTTCCTCTCCAAGCTTGTCAGTGACTGGCTAGAGATGCTGAAGGAGTGGGACATCCCTGCATTCCCTCAGTGTGTGCTCCTCCCCTGTTTAACTAGGACCGTGCCAGTTGTTGTTGGCTCCAATAAGTTTCCCACCCACTGAAGTGGGGGGAGGCAATCTCTAGTGACTTGGAATAACCCTCTAACGGTACCCCAACAGATCAATATAGGTCCTTCACAGTTCCAGGGAAGTTATTTACATTACACCAATTGAGGGGTTTTGAGTTTGTGTATCTACTACATTTTGATTCTGTTCTGGTGGGTTTATTGAGATGGGTCTTCATCATACAGGCTGTTGTGTAAGCTGCTTGAGGCATTGTGACATACTGGTGCACAATTCAGGCCAATGGGGGGGCTGTCACCCTTGCTCTTCAACTTTGGATGCTTTACTATGCCTTGCTGAAGTAGCTCCCATGTGGGGTGATCGCAAACAACCTTCCAGCATGCAAGCCACACCCTGAGTGTCTGTGTGTAACTGCAGCCCACCAGCCACACTTGGGTTACGCTCTGGCTATTTATACTGCAGAAATGTATGTTCTGTGCTGCCCAGCCCTCTCCTGGACAGGACAAATATATTAAGTCTGTTATTCTTTTAAGGGGATAATATGCCAGTTTATTACCTTAAATGGAGTTACCCAGACACTTAACTTAAACACACTGGATTAGAGGAAAAATTGAAACAAGTTTATTAACTACAAATAAATAGATTTAAGTGATGAGGCATAAAAGTCAGAAATGGTTACGAGAAAATGAATATAAAATGTTTACTATTGTCTAATTTAACAAACTATATTAGAGTAAAGCAAAATTTCTCACCACATACTTCTAGAAGGGTCACTTTCCAAACTCTTCAGGTGAGGACTCCCCACCCCAAAGTCCAATGGCTGTTTTACTTTGTTGTCTTAGGTGCAATGCCAGAGACAGGAAGAGAGAGATGGGTGTCTTGGGGTATTTGCCCCTTATTTTTATAGTTTCAATGCCCCTCTTGAAACACATTTCCAGCTGGGAATTAGGAGGCAAAGAGTCTGTGTGGAAGGATGTTCCCTACTGTTTGTTTATTTTTTTCTGTTTCAGCTTCCTTTGTTTTCCCTTCCTGCTTGATTATTCTATTTACTGCTTAAATTCAAATTAAGGCAAACACATACTCCTTCATTCAAGACAGACCTGCCTTCTGCCTGGACAGAGTTGTGGGGTATGGAACATGCGTTAATAACATCATATGGGGAAATCTTATAACTGCATATTTTACACTGTTGCCACTCATATTTTATCAAGACAATACTGAGCAACAAATTGAGTTTTTAAATCATACCTTGCAAGGCATTCCTTGTATAAAGATTACTGCCGTAGTGTGTGACTACATGGGTGTATTCCATCACAGACATGCCTTCAACATCCTGCTCTGTGTTCTCATATTGTATTGGGGTACTCAGTTTGATGATTGCACCCCTTGGGTGATCTCAGTGACTTAGTGGACCTGCTTCTGCTCCCAATGAAGTTGTCAGAGAAAGAGAAATGAATCTGAGGACACTTCTGCAGTTGCCTGAGGATAAAAGGAAATGGGAATAATGCCAGAACAGGAGATTAAAAAAATAAAACCCAAACAGATAAACTCCACAGGCAGTCAATGTCCACCCTAGAGCTCTGAAAAAGGCTGCAAAAGAAATGCGTACAGGGCCAGAAATCACTAAGTTATCATCACTTTTCAGATTATAGTTGCTTGTTTGTGTAACATTATCATGTGCTTAAGGTTCTGAACACAGATGCAATATTAGTCTGCTACTTTCAATTATTATATTGGCCTTGTCTTAAGCTTTATGTCAAACCATATTAATTCTAATAAAACTGTATTATAAATGGTCACGTTTATGTTAGCCAAAGGACTGACATTTGAACTGGTTCTTATAAGAACCTTTTTGTCTCTCCATAAAATATACTAAAGATGGATGATCCACCAAGAGTTCAGATTAATTTCTGGTAAATGCCTAATACTTTAGATACTTAGCTACATGAGCCAAATGTTTTGAGGAGAGACCCAATTTATCCAAATCTGCTGTTTCATTTTCTGGAAACAGGTTGTCATCTTGCTACTCACTTTAGTATCGGGTCTTGTTGTAAAAAAAATTGTGGAAATAATAATGCATACTATTTGCCATATTTTAACTCATTTGATGTTAAAAAGAGGAGGAACTTAAATTCATTACTTTGCTAGCCACAGAATCATGGACTGAATAGAATTGACAGGAGCACCAATGAGTTCTGAGCTGGCAGATGGTTGCTTGGGCACAACTGAGCCTAGGTTAGAACAGCCATGGATGGAGATGCATGAGACAGAGAATTGGGGAGCTGTAACCAGCTCCTTTACAGTGCAGCTCTCCCATTCCTGCGTCAACCATACGTTGGTGCATCAGTCTGACCTGTTGTGTGCTGCAAACTGACAGCTTCTTTTAGTTTGGTTAGGATGCATAACAACATTGTGTACTGATAAAAATATAGAATCCTAAACTGGGTTAACAACATTTTCTAGGTGACATTGTTGAAAGAAGTAATTTATTTTTCTTGAACAGGTTTTGTGTGGCTTTAAAAATAAACAAAAGACCAAACCTTGCTGCCTTAGTCTTATGTTATAGAGAATGGGCCAAATTCAGGCATACTCTGTGTTATGGTAGATGAACTGTGACTAACACTAACAAAAATAGTGCATTTCTTGTGTGAGCTGTACCTTAACCTGGTTAAACCCCCATGCAGAGCCCACTATGCTATACAAGTTATTCTAAGTAATCTGAATTGGTGTTAGCATGACCAAATCAAAGAGTGTATTTACTACAGTGGCCTGATCATACACAGGACAATAGACTTTGCCCTAGAACCACATTTCTGGTTACTGCACAGGTGGGATGAGAAATGGTGTGGTAGGACACAACTAGTGCAGCCCACTTGGAAACCTCTTTTCCAACTGACACATGCGAATTAAGGTGATCTGAATTTGGCCCAACGAATTATGTGAAATATTTATATATAAACTTGGCTTCTTTGGTAGTTCAGCTGTACAGTTATTACAGGAGTGGTATTTCTTAAAATAACCACTTTCTGTTTTAAATGAAGGTAATTCATTATGGACTAGATAGCCCTTCATCAATTAAACTGCTGGTTGTGCTTTAACAAGACACACAAAATGAGCATTCTGTCAACGGTTGGAGTAGTTTTACTAAGAAAGATCAATAGACTGTTGATATGAAGGAGTGGAGGAGGAGAAGTATAGAATTTAGCAGGCTACTAGAAAATTTAACCACATACCTCTACCCTTTTAAGTGTTTTAAACTTCCATTTAGAGTTATGGTTTAGTCGTACATTTTAAAAGACTTATATAGGGAGATGCAGTGTTGTTGTAGCTATGTTGGTCCCAGGATATTAGAGAGAGAAGGTAAGTCAGGTAATATCTTGTATTGGGCCAACTTCTGCTGGTGAGAGAGACAAGCTTTAGAGCTAACACAAAGGGGAAGGGGAAGGTCACCTGAAGAGCGGTATGTTAGCTTGAAAGCTCATCTCTCTCACTAACAGAAGTTGGTCCAATACAAAATATTACCTCACCCCCCTTGTCTCTCTCTAATACAATGAGAGAATATTATTAAGCAGTAGATCTCTCAGAACTAAGGTAGGTAGTAATATACACATTTTACTGGTGACCAGACAGGTTGAGTGACTTGCCCAGCGTCACATAACAAACCAGTTGTATGGCCTGGGATAAAGCCCTGGATATGCCATATCCCACGGACGATGAGGTCCACCTATTGTTTTTAAGCAATAGCATAATAAAGTCAGCTGCATTGTAAGCTATTGTCTACTACACAATCATAGGTTTAAAAACTAGTTTGGTTTTCCCTTTATGATTTTATTTTGAAAAGTAAAGCAATTACCATTGGAAGAGAAAGAAACTAATGGCCAGCAGGTAGTAGTCTAGTAAATATTTACTAAAAAAATGTGAAGACCAGGAAATACAATTTATAGTATGTAAAAATCTTAAAAAATCCATTCATCTCCCTTTTCCCACCTCTTTCTTCCTATATGAAGCAAAATGTTCATTACCATTTTAATGCCATTTTTATTCCAGTGTTAACTTAATATTGCCATATTCAGATTTCATTTTTCAGGCTTTTAAGCAATCACAACTCTATATTTATTTGAAATGCATTCCATATTGAAACAATATTTTATAGCACTTAATTTAAATTATTTTCACATGTATTGCACGTTTCACCCAAGGATTTCAAATAACTTTTCAAATATTAATAAACACTTTACAATACTCTTCTGAGGTGGGTAATTATGATCACCATTTTACATGTGTGGAAACCCAGGCACAAATAGGTTAAAGTATTTGTTCCAGGTTGTAGCTGTTGCAAAACCAATAAGAAAACCCTGAACTCCCAACGCTGAGGGCCAAACTCACCCCTTGTAAGTGTCTGCAGCTTCCCAGTTGATCTGTACCTTATTGCACAAAGCAGCATACAACCCCTAGTACTGTGCTCAGCACTCATTACCATGCTACAATTAATGCACTATAGCTACTGACAATGCTTCAGAAGAGTTTGTTACTGTGATAATGCCAGAGTGTTCTAAGATGGCCTGAGAAATCAGTTAATATACTATTACTGTGCAAAAGATATCCTCTTATCTTACATTTCAAAGCAAACTTGAAACACTTCCGAGTAGCGGCCGTGTTAGTCTGTATCTGCAAAAAGAACAGGAGTACTTGTGGCACCTTAGAGATTAACACATTTATTTGAGCATAAGCTTTCATAGGCTACAGCCCACTTCTTTGGATGCATAGAATGGAACATATATTGAGGAGATATATATATACACATACAGAAAGCATGAAAAGGTGGGAGTTGTCTTACCAACTCTGAGAGAAATTAAGTAAGAGAAAAAAATTTTGAAGTTAATAATCAAGATAGCCCAGTACAGACAGTTTGATAAGAAGTGTGAGAATACTTACATGGGGAGATATATTCAATGTTTGTAATGGCTCAGCCATTCCCAGTCTCTATTCAAGCCTAAGTTGATTGTATCTAGTTTGCATATCAATTCAAGTTCAGCAGTTTCTCGTTGGAGTCTGTTTTTGAAGCTTTTCTGTTGCAAAATTGCCATCCTCGGGTCTGTTATTGAGTGACCAGACAGGTTAAAGTGTTCTCTTACTGGTTTTTGAATGTTATCATTCCTGATGTCAGATTTATGTTCATTGATTCTTTTGCGTAGAGACTGTCCGGTCTGGCCAATGTACATGGCAGAGGGGCATTGCTGGCATATGATGGCATATATCACATTGGTAGATGTGCAGGTGAATAAGTCCCTGATGGTATGGCTGATGTGATTAGGTCCTATGATGATGTCACTTGAATAGATATGTGGACAGAGTTGGCATCGGGCTTTGTTGCAAGGATAGGTTCCTAGGTCAGTGGTTTTGTTCAGTGGTGTGTGGTTGCTGGTGAGTATTTGCTTCAGGTTGGGGGGTTGTCTGAAAGCGAGGACAGGTCTGTTTCCCAAGATTTGTTAGTCTATAAGGTGCCACAAGTACACCTGTTCTTTTTGAAACACTTCCTAACTTATCACTTCAATAGATATAACTGACAAATCCATTGAAAGTAATTCAAATAGTCCCCATTTTCTTCATTATGATGGTTGGATGGGAGAGTAGATAAAATCCTTATCAATGACTTCATCACTGACTGCTGGATTCTCCTTCACTGTGTTCATATAATGAGAAGTGATGAAAACCCTAGTGGAAAGAAATTTACCACATGCAACCACTTCTCCGGGAAGATTGAATAAAAAATATCTGGGCTTAATCCAGTAGCTTATTTTTTCATCTGTACAAACACTCCTTTTTTCAAATGCATACTTACATTAATATAACTTTTAAATGTTCAAGCTCATCATAAGAACAAAGGACTGACATTTGAACTGGTTCTCATAAGAACCTTTTTGTCTCGCCATAGAATATACTAAAGATGGATGGCCCACCAAGGGTTCAGGTTAATTTCTGGTAAATTCCCAATACTTTAGATACTTAGATACATGATCCAAATGTTTTGAGGAGAGATCCAATTTATCCAAATCTGCTGTTTCATTTTCTGGAAACTGGTTGCTACCCACTTTAGTATCGGGTCTTTTGTAAAAAATTTGTGGAAATAATAATGTATACTATTTGCCATATTTTAACTCATTTGATGTTAAAAGGAGGAGGAGCTTAAATTCATTACTTTGCTAGCCACAGAATCATGGACTAAATAGAATTGACAGGAGCACCAATGAGTTCTGAGCTGGCAGATGGTTGCTTGGGCACAACTGAGCCTAGGTTAGAACAGCCATGGCTGGAGATGCATGAAACAGAGAACTGGGGAGCTGTAACCAGCTACTTTACATTGCAGCTCTCCCATTCCCGCATCAGACCAATGGTCCATCCAGCCCAGTGTCCTGTCCTCCATCATTGGCCAATGCCAGGTGCTTCAGAGGGAATGAACAGTACAGGTAATCATGAATGATCTATCCCCTGTCGCACATTCCCAGCTTCTGGCAAACAGAGGCTAGGGAAACCACCCCTGCCCATCCTGACTAATAACCATTGATGAACCTATCCTCCATGAATTTATCTAGTTCTTTTTTGAATCCTGTTATAGTCATCCCTTCTTGCTCCGATGAGATGGCCCAGCACCCACAATAGTATGACATCATACTTAACTCAGAACTTCATGGCGCTAGGGATAGACATTTAGGGAGTTAAAAGAGGAAAAAATAATATGCATTTTCCCCTTAGATAATGTGCTCTTGTCTCTCATAAACTAGCTGTTGTGGGAATTCAGCTCCTATTGGTAAATGCCTAGGCATTTGTGCAGTGTTTTAATACTTAGACCTAAACTACCTTTTAGTTCTAAACTACTCAATTCAGTAGAACCTCAGAGTTATGAACTGACCAATCAACCACACACCTCATTTGGAACCTGAAGTACACAATCAGGCAGCAGCAGAGACCAAAAAATAAAGCAAATACATGAAGTACAGTACTGTGTTAAACGTAAACTACTAAAAATAAAGGGAAAGTTTAAAAACAAGATTTGACAAGGTAAGGAAACTGTTTCTGTGCTTTTTCATTTAAATTCAGATGGTTGAAAGCAGCATTTTTCTTTTGCATACTAAAGTTTCAAAGCTGTGTTTAGCCAAAGTTCAGCTGTAAACTTCTGAAAGAACAACCATAACATTCTGTTCAAAGTTACAAACATTTCAGAGTTATAAACAACCTCAATTCCCAAGGTGTTCATAACTCTGAGGTTCTACTGTACAATCCTTTCTAATAATAACCCCTTAATCTTTATGTTCAAGTGTCCGCTATTTTCAGGGAAGTAATGTTCTGTGAAGCCTAGAGCTAGGTGAAATTTTTTGCATGAATTTTTGTTTGATGAATAGTTTAATCTGTGAAAAATGCAGTTTTGGTTGTCCCAGAATTAGCCATGAATTTGACATGAAAAATTTTGGCCATTCAGAAAACAGCTGGAGGAGATGGTGGTACCAGTGCTCCTGCTGCTCGCTCCTTGTCACTTTTAACCCACTGGTTAGGGAACTCACATGAGATCTGGGAGATCCAGTTTGAATCCCTGTCCTGTCACAGACACAAAATTAACTTCTTAAATTTTTAAAAAAAATAGATTTGGTTCAAACTGACCCAATTGTTTAATTTTTGTTCAGAACTGCCAACAAACAGAAAAATCAGTTATGCACTCATCACTATATGTAACACCCACTCAGTCAAATTACTTTTGAACTTGGCCCATCTCTTTTAGAACAGTATGGCAAAAAATTCATTTCCTGCGCTAGTGTTGAACTATCCTGGTATTTTACTAATGAGTAGAATCAATCAATTAATAAAATAAAATAAAGCTCCACAGAAAATGTTGACTTTTTATTGAAAAATCAAAAACCAATTTTTTTCAGCTGAAATTGAAAATAAATCGCTTCAGTGCCTCATGTGCTTATAGTTCTGTTTTGTTCTCCTCTATAGGTTGAGATTCTTGGTTAAACTACATTTCCCATGAAGCACCATGGTCTCTCCTCTTGGAGACAGAAGGAAGGGTATCATGGAAATCTCCTGGCCACGTGAATTATGGGAGATGAAGTCTGGCTAAGGAGCTTGAAACATAAAGGAGAATGAGGACATGAGGCAACCAAACTACATATCCCTTGAACCCAGTGGCAGCATATGTGAATCAAAATATTTCAGCTTTCCAGTAGTCCAGTGTTTAGTTTTTGACAAAAAATCAAAATTTTCTACAGAAAGCAAACACTTTTCACAACAAATTTTGTTTAGTCAAAATGCCAGTTGTTTTGTTGAAAGCTAGATCTGCAAGGAAATTTTCAACCAGCCCTACTAGTGAGGATAGGTTTTTTTATGCTTTAATATTGTATTATGGCAAAGTTACAATGAACTATTAACAACACATCATATATTACAGATTCGAGATCGGGTTAATTTTCAAAGGACCAGGCTATAGATTATGGCTTGCTGGTAGGGGAACCCTCCTTCTCTGAGTAAGCTAGAAAGGGTGGCCAGATTTTGAGGATTTTTTTTTATACTGCCTGGAAGTTAAAAACCAGACAAATTCAAATTAGAAATGAGGCATAACCATGAGGATGATTAACCACTGGAACAAACTACCAAGGGAAGGGATGGATTCTCCATTTCTTCTTGTCTTCCATTCAAATGGGGTTGATATGCTTTAGTCACTCATAAGTTGTTGAGCTCAATGTATGTGTAACTGAGTGAAATTCTTTGGTCAGTGTTATACTGGAAGTCAGATGTGATGATCCAATGGTCCCTTCTGTTCTTAAAATCTATAATCTGTATTGACCCTATAGACAATTCATGTTACACTAGAAATGTGGCTTTTTACCTCTTAAATGAGCATTTTAAGGTGAGTTTCAGGAGTTCACTCCTCCCATGCTTGTCTTCCTGTTCTTTTATGCTGGTATGCAGCCCCTTCTCTGTTTCCCCTTCTCTCCTCACAATGGACACCAGCTGAATGATGGAATAAGGCCCACTCTTTCAGAGGGCAGTAACCCTTATCATGCATTGGCCACCTCTTCAGCAGGAAGCAAATTCTGAAGTCAATGCCTGGAAGTTTACACTCCTGGTTGTGACTGCTCTGAGTTGCCCACTACTACAGACAGAAGGAAGATAAGTCTTTTGTTCAGAGAGGGGAGGAGGAGGATTTCCATAGAGGGAGGCCTAGGGGACGTTCACAACTAGATCTGCCTGGAAGTCTTGACCCAAGGGCTCTCTCCAATGGTTACAGGCTGCCGTTTCCATCCCATTAGTGAGGAAATTGGCTAGCTAGTCCCAAGATGGGAAACATGTCAGAACTCAGAAATATTCTGTTGGTTAATGCATAGTTCATGAATTGACAGTGTAATGGGGTGACAAACTCATTCTCGTGTATGTGTTTGTATAATCTTTTTTCATTTACAAAATGTCCACAATAACAGCACAACACAGTCACAAAGTCAGTTTTAGATACTGCATCTAATATGTTGTGATCCTACGATCATTGCTTCTATATAGCCAGGGCCGGTGCAAGGAAGTTTCGCGTCCTAGGCGAAACTTCCACCTTGCACTTCCCCCGCGCCCCCAAGTCCTGCGGCAGCTCCCCGCCACCCCCCGCCCTGAGGCGCCACCCCTGCGGTAGCTCCCCCCCCCCCCGGGGAGCTGTGCGGCAGCTCCCCACCCCAGCTCACCTCTGCTCCGCCTCCTCCCCGAGCACGCTGCCCCTGCTCTAATTCTCCTCCCCTCCCAGGCTTGTGGCGCCAAACAGCTGATTGGCGCCGCAAGCCTGGGAGGCGGGAGAATGGAGCAGTGACGGCGTGCTTGGGGAGGGGGTGTAGCAGAGGTGAGCTGCGGTGGGGAGCCCTGCGGCAGCTCCCCACCCACCCGGCCCAGGGAGCTGTGTGGCACCTCCCCACCCTAGCTCACCTCTGCTCCGCCTCCTCCCCGAGCACGCTGCTCCGGCTCTAATTCTCCTCCCAGGCTTGCGGCGCCAAACAGCTGATTGGCACTGCAAGCCTGGCAGGCGGGAGAATTGGAGCGGCGACCGCGAGCTCGGGGAGGAACGCTGTAAAAAAAAAATTGGGGGCACCGCTTTTTGGCACCTCCAAATATTGGCTCCCTCGGCAACCGCCTAGTTTGCCTTAATGGTAGCACCGGCCCTGTGTATACCCAGGGCTACAGGATGGGATTTACACACAATCCTGTAGATTTATGAGGAGCTCATGGAAGCTAGACAAATAAAATCTCTGTGCATTGATGGGAAAGATTTACAAAGTAGCACTTGATAAAAACAAATTTGTTTAAGGACACCGGAGAATAGACTGTGGTAGGTGTCATGGTTTTGGTTCTTTTTTTATATGTCATGTAGTAAGTCAGAGAGCAAATATGAGCTGTGAGAGAGAACTTGGGTTTTGTTTACAGCTGTTACTGTCTTTTTTAAAAAATGTATTTATGCCTTCTATATTGAATCTTCAGGTTCAGGTTCTTCGGAATGCAGGAGAAGAAGTGACCCTAACAGTGTCCTTTCTGAAAAGAGCACCTGCTTTTCTCAAATTGCCTCTGAATGAAGATTGTGCGTGTAAGCATTTGTGATTAGCTAAAAGAAAATCCATTCATTGTTCATGTGAACCTCTGTTGTTAGTTTCCAAATTTCCTGTGCACTTTCAGTGATTGGCAGGAGCTATTTCAGTCAGTTTTGTGGCCTGAATATGAACTTTTAATATCACCAGGTGCTGTGTTGACATTCATTGCAAGCTAATGCTATCTTTGCTTCAGGCCATACTCTCAACTGGTGTGAATCAGCATAGCATTACTGAAATCAATAGGGCTACACCAGTTTACACAAGCTAAGGTTTGGGCCCAGAGTATTTAAAGATCCTTTTTTCAAACATACAATGCCATTGAAATTGGAATGGCTTATGTATTCTAAATGTGAAACTGAGATTGCACATTTACATTTTAAGGTCTTATCTTCTCAATTTAAATTTCATTCAGGGGCTTTAGTGGAGATATACCTTTAATTGGAGATGAATACCCTCTGAACTGAATAGTATTTTGTTTTAGTGCAGCAGAATTTTAGTTGACTAACCCCAATGGGAATTTGAAAGATATGTATGGAAGCAGCTGCCTGCTTCTAATTATAATAAATTATAATTGTTGGTATACCACTGTATATAGCTACAGTGTATCTATGCCTGTGTATATGTGTGACTATGTCTTTATTCACCTCTGCTTTCTTTCAACTTCATTTTTTTCCTGAAAGTGTGAAGATAATGTTTAGTTTTTAATTATGAGAACAAAAATATTTTTAGGTCTGAAACCTATTTTGTGTGTGTGTGTGTGTATGGATGTATGAAATCTATTCTAAAATATTTCACTTTATTTGCATGAATTCATTGACCAATTCCTTATTTCTCACAAACTTTGAACAGGCAATGTTTTTGTTCACAAGTAGAACTGATCAAAATATTTTTGAAACTTTTTTCCATTGGAAAAAGTTGTCTTGTCAAAACAAAAATGTTCTGTGATACATTTCTGTTTCAGTGATTGTTTTGCAGGAAGGTTTCTCAGGTCCAGGAAGAACTCTCTTGCCTGCGTATTAGAGGGCACTGGCTGGAATGTACAGTGAAACAGAGTGGGGACTTGAACCCTCATATCCTAATCCACTTCCTTACTACTGGGCTAATCAGAGTGTGAATTATAAATAGCTAATGCTCACAGTAATACTTTGTGAAAAATCCATAGGTTGACTATTGTTCATGTCAGTTATTCATTGGCTAATTTTGAATAACAAACACACAAAAATCAGTCTGTGGATATTTCACGAATAAAAAGAGAAACAAACAAACTGTTGTCTGTGAATAGCTTAGTTGTACCCATGACAGTGCTTAGGACAAAAATGTAACTGTTTGACTATGATATCTAACGTCATGTAATATGGGACAATGTTATATGCATGAATATTTTTATTAGGTGTCCCTAGTGACCAAAGCAGTGGCACATCATCTCCCCTCTGTGACAGTGGTTTGCATCTCAACTACCATCCCAACAATACGGTAAGAGATTATTTTACTTTTCAGTGCTAACTCATCAATGAGCAACAGAGGGTCCTATGGCACCTTTAAGACTAACAAAAGTATTGGAGCATAAGCTTTTGTGGGTGAATGCCCGCTTCATCAGACGTCTTGCGTCTGATGAAGCAGGTATTCACCCACGAAAGCTTATGCTCCAATACTTTTGTTAGTCTTAAAGGTGCCACAGGACCCTCTGTTGCTTTTTACAGATTCAGACTAACACGGCTACCCCTCTGATACTTGTCATCAATGAGGTGATGGATGACATCCCAGACGAGGCATGGAAAAATATCTACAAAGATGGGGGTCACCTAAATAACACTGGATTTAGTTGGTGAATAAGAGTTTCTCTTTAGTTTTGAATATACCTGTAACATTTTTGACTCCTCCTATTCTGAGGCATCCTCTATTGATTTTCAGTTAAACTTGTCTGAATGTATTAACTGGTGAGCTAGGAACCATTTTTAATTTTTTCTGCCTCTTTTTGAAGAGTAACTGCCAAAGAAACAACATGCAGCATGGTATGATTAACATGAGACACATACAGAATATAATTGAATGTCAGTGTTGTATATTTAGTGAAGTGGATCTGGCAGCTGTTCCATTGCTGCCTTAATCAGCTACTAGTGAGAAAACAGATATTTTTAAATTAGAGAGCATTCTTATGGCATATTTGTATAATCAATTCATTTGTGCTCCTTGCATTTCAAATGCGTCTTAAAAAGTAAGGGTAAGAAAACTTTCAAAGTCACTCCGGATGCTGCTGAACTATTAAATAATTACAGCTGGTTGGGAATTTGTCAATTAAATGGTTTTCACCGGAAAATGCTGATTTGTCACTATTGAAGCTTTTCGAAGGAAAAGGTTCATTGTGACAATTTTCCTGGTTTTGAAAAAAAAAATTGAAAAAAGTTTGAAACTGTCAACACATCCCATTTTGACATTGTTGAAACATAAACATTCTGATTGAGGGTCAAAATGATTTTTCATTTCAAAATTTATAGGAAAAAATAAAAATTGAAATTAAACTTTTTGAAATTATTGAAATGAAATGTTTCATTGACACAATCCATTTTTTCCCCCAGATTCCCCTCCCCACAATCATGTTTTCAAATTCCCAAGGAGTGGGCAAACAGTTTCCAAGCTCTAAAAGTAATCCCACAAAACATACACAGCATGTATAAGAGAGAACATTTTCAGTATTTACTTTGTATTTATATTTTAACACATCAAAATAGAGCCTATACCTTGAAAATAATTAAAAATACTACTGAATTCTGCACCCCTCCCCAAGAAAGCAAACCAACCACCTTATTCCACATAAAAGAAACGTCGCCCAAAATAACATTTCCCCATCTCATCTCTCTTGTTAAGCCTGAAACATAGATATCTGTCTCTTGGCCCCTTACACTGAGCTAAGTGGGGTGTGGAAGAGAGCTGCTGAGCCAAGGAGAAACCACTGATTACAGAAAGCAGTTAAGTAAAATCTTCTCCCTTCTACAGAAACCTCTTTGTGACTCACCAGTGCAGAAAATGGGACATGGACGGGAACAGTGGTGATAATGAGGCAAATTCTCAATTTGAGGTCAATGAAGCTATGACAATTTATACTAGCTGAGTGTCTGGCCCTATGTGTGTACTTAATAATTCTGTGATGAGATTGAGTGCTCAGAAAGCCAAGGTGTGAATGTACAGCACTCTAGCCTGACGCACATGCTATGGACCCTGCTACTGCACACTAAAAGTTCTATAGTGCAGTCTGACATACTGCTATTTCAACCTGAAGTACATCAAGGCATACTAGAGAATGATTAGTGTACAGTACCAGAGTCCACATGGCCTGTCAGTGAGCAACAGGCTACAGCCCTGTACATTCACACCCTAGCTTGCTGTGCACTGACTTTGTAGCCAAGTCAACTGAGCTTACATTTGGTGACATTAATAATTAGAGCTAGGTAAACTTACTCAAATAAAATAAGAACTCTTCTGGACCTTCTCCCAAACCTTCAATTGAACTCAAACCATGCTTTCGTTGTCACTTCTAAAAACTCATTTTCTGGTACAATCAAATGAAGATTTTCTTTCATAAAGTGGAATATTTAAGTGTACTATTTTGCCTGTTTCTTAAAAGGGGTGTAGTTTAAATTTCATTAATTAGCATCACAAATTCTAATCGAAAGTGATAGTATAATGGCAAACTGTCATTTTAAGATGAAAATCTACAGATAAATATTCAGATTAATATTCAGAAATACCTCTGGAGAGTATGGTACACTTTCTTCACAATGTAGGAAAAGACTTTAACACATGAATATAAGATTTTTTTTTAAATGCAGGAAAAAACAAAGTGATGGTCACTTTATAGAGTCCTGGAAGGTGGTATTTGACATGTAATACTCTTTTTGATATGTATCAAACAACTCCTAGGTGGGCTTCTTATGATCAGCAAGAACTTCCACCTGGAATTATCCATTATAACTCATACAGGATATTACCAGTAATGTTATAAACCACTACATATGCAATAAAATATCACAGTTTGACGTGGAAAGATAAGTGCTTAAGAGTACTCCATCCTAGAGCCACAATCAGCTGGACTCTGACTTCACTGGGTCTCTGCACTGACAAAAAAGGCTGCCTCCATGGATCAGACTTCAGGATCAGGTCTTAGTGCTGGTCAAAGAATATTAAAAAATACATTCATAAGTAAATGTTGGTAACTTTGCTCCACTGCTATTTGAGTGGATTCCATTATGTGATTTGCAAGTTTTTGGATAACTTCCAGTTCATAAAAATGTTTAATAATTTGTGAAAATACTTGTGAAATGTTTTGGATTTATATTAATTCAGAAATGTATACTAGGAGGTATTTGCTATTCACCATTCATTATCTGTTATTCTCCCATGTAAAATCTTACAGCTGCGTAATCAGGGAGCAGAAAAAATTCCTTGTGACAGACCACAAATCATGAATATTCTAACTGAATCATTACTGCACAACATAAAGGTGAACATTTTTGCCCAATTTTGCCCATTTTTAAATTTGATAAATATTTATCAATAAAAAATGAATGGGGGAAGGGTTACATTTTCAACAAACATTATTAACAATAAATAATTAAACCTAATCATGTCTAGGATGAAACTTTGGTTGCATGGTACCAAAATAACTGCAGTCTAATTTCAACCAGAAGTTTTCATAGAATATTTGTGTTGCGTCCAACTGTGAAATTATTTTGGAGAGTAAAATAATAAAACTTTATATAATATGTTTGTTTTTAAAATATGGTTTAAATGAGCTTTCTTCACATGTGTTGAATGGAATGCCATTTGATGGTACATCACAACTAATGAAGGGTGAATGTCAAAAACCCAGTGGTTCAGAGAACCACCTTAGATATTACATCTTCGTCCCACTCACTTCTACCTATGAAACTGGGAAAGAGATTTTTTTTTTGTGCTTATTTTTTTTTATTGATGTTTTTAAATTTTAAAAAATGACAAATACAAAAAGATACATAACTTATACATTCTAGCACCCTTTTTCTCAACTGGGTGGAAATTGAATGTGCATTAGTACATATGATTTCCACTGCGTGTCTCCTTGGCTCCTTTTTTTGTGCAATGGACAAAAATAAGGTACCTATAGTGTCAGTTGTATGAAGGGTCTGGGCTAGCCCAGCTAAAAAGTACCATTTTCATCCTCACCATCATACAAAAGTATCTATATAGTGTAGGGCTCTCAAATAATTAACAAAGATTAATTGCAATTAATCATGCAATTAAAAAATTATGATTAAACGTGTAGTTAAACAATAACAGAATACAATTTATTTAAACATTTTTGGATATTTTCTACATTTTCAAATATGTTGATTTCAATTACAACACAAAATTCAAAGTGTACAGTGCTCACCTTATATTTACTTTTTATTACAAATATTTGCACCACAAAAATGATAAACAAAAGAAATAGTATTTCAAGTCACCTAATACAAGTACGGTAGTGCAATCTCTTTATCATGAAACTTGAACTTACAATTGTAAAATTATGTAAAAAAAATAACTGCACTAAAAATAAAACAATGTAAAATTTTAGAGCCTACAGATCCACTCAGTCCTACATCTTGTTCAGCCAGTTGCTCAGACAAACCAGCTTGTTTACATTTGCGGGAGATAATGCTGCCCGCTTCTTGTTTACAATGTCACCTGAAAGTGAGAACTAATTCGAATGGCACTGTTGTAGCAGGTGTCGCAAGATGTGCTAATGATTTATATGTCTCTTCCTGCTTTGATCACCATTCCAGAGGACATGTGTCTATGCTGATGACGGGTTCTGCTTGATAATGGTCCAAAGTAGTGCATAGTGATGTATGTTCATTTTCATCATCTGAGTCAGATGCCACCAGCAGAAGGTTGATTTTCTTTTTTGATGGTTCGGGATCTATAGTTTCCACATCGCAGTGTTGCTCTTTTAAGACTTTTGAAAGCATGTTCCACACCTGGTCCCTCTCAAATTTTGGAAGGCACTTCAGATTCTTAAACCTTGGGTTGAGTGCTGGAGCTATCTTTAGAAATCTCATATAGGTATCTTCTTTGCGTCAATTCTTCAGTGAAAGTGCTCTTAAAATGAACAACATGTGCTGGGTCATCATTCGAGACTGCTATAACATGAAATATATGGCAAAATGCGAGTAAAACAGAGAGAGTAGACATACAGTTCTCTCCTAAGGAGTTCAGTCACAAATGTAATTAACACATTTTTTTAACGAGTGTCATCGGCATGGAAGCATGTCTTCTGCAATGGTGGCCAAAGCATGGAAGGAGCTTACAAATGTTTAGCTTATATGGCACATAAACCTTGCAACGCTGGCTATAAAAGTTCCATGCAAATGCATTTTCTCACTTTCAGATGACATTGTAAATAAGAAGTGGGCAGCATTATCTCCCGTAAATGTAAACAAACTTGTTTGTCTTAGCGATTGGCTGAATGAGAAGTAGGACTGAGTGGACATGTAGGCTCTAAAGTTTTACACTTGGGGTTTTTTTTAGTGCAATTATGTAACCAAAAAAATCTACATTTGTAAGTTGCACTTTCATAATAAAGAGATTGCTCTACAGTACTTGTATGAGGTGAACTGAAAAATACCATTTCTTTCGTTTATCATTGTACAGTGCAAGTATTTGTAATGAAAATAATATAAAGTGAGCACTGGAAACTATGTATTCTGTGTTATAACTGAAATCAATATATTTGAAAATGTAGAAAAAAATCCAAAAATATTTAAATTTCAGTTGGTATTCTATTATTGTTTAACGGTATGATTAAAACTGTGATTAATTGCATTAATTTTTTAAATCCCAATTAATTGTTTTAGTTAATTGCACGAGTTAACTGCAGTTAATTGACAGTCCCAGTGTGGGACAACCCAGATTTGCAAATTGGAAACAAACCTGTAATTTGTAAAAGAGCATCATATGGATTTCCCAGTTACTCAATTATGAGGGCTTTGCCTCTATGCTAACACCAGAGGTGAAAGTGGGCCGATATGGGCTGGTATGGTGTACCAGTAAGAAGTGGCCGCCGGTACACAGCAGAAGTTTGTTGGCACTATAATAAAGAAATGAAACCCTGATTCTCATGCTATGGACTGTACAGCAGTCAGGTAGCTGTGGAAAAGGACAAAAGTTAAAATGCTCCTGACTTCAACAGCCAAACCTCTGCTGAAAATTATATCCTGGGATATTTACCTGCTAAACTTGGCTTAATTCTGCAACAAACACTTTGGTTCTTGAGGTCTGCAATGATCACCAAGCACATGATTTTATAAAAATGGAAGAGAAGACTTATGCCCAGAATAGACCAGTTCTATTCAAACCTCTCTGAGTTAGCAGCTAAAGAAGGAATAATTTATTGCATAGAGATCCATTATATGCAATTTAACTCTTGGAGTCCAGCTGTTTGAAGTCTCTGAGTGGTTAAGTGCCTCCTGGTGGTGAGGGGTGGAGCTGAGCTAAGCAGGGAACATCAACGACTTAGATAGTGGCATAGAAAGTACGCTTATTAAGTTTGCGGATGATACCAAACTGGGAGGGATTGCAACTGCTTTGGAGGACAGGGTCATAATTCAAAATGATCTGGACAAATTGGAGACATGGTCTGAGTTAAACAGGATGAAGTTTAACAAAGACAAATGCAAAGTGCTCCACTTAGGAAGAAAAAATCAGTTTCACACATACAGAATGGGAAGAGACTGTCTACGAAGGAGTACGGCAGAAAGGGATCTAGGGGTTATAGTGGACCACAAGCTAAATATGAGTCAACAGTGTGATGCTGTTGCAAAAAAAGCAAACGTGATTCTGGAATGTATTAACAGGTGTGTTGTGAGCAAGACACGAGAAGTCATTCTTCCGCTCTCCTCTGCTCTGGTTAGGCCTCAGATGGAGTATTGTGTCCTGTTCTGGGCACCGCATTTCAAAAAAGATGTGGAGAAATTGGAAAGGGTCCAGAGAAGAGCAACAAGAATGATTAAATGTCTTGAGAACATGACCTATGAAGGAAGGCTGAAAGAATTGGGTTTGTTTACTTTGGAAAAGAGAAGACTGAGTAGGGACATGATAGCAGTTTTCAGGTATTTAAAAGAGTATCATAAAGAGGAGGGAGAAAACTTGTTCACCTTAGCCTCTAAGGATAGAACAAGAAGCAGTGGGTTTAAACTGCAGCAAGGGAGGTCTAGGTTGGACATTAGGAAAAAGTTCCTAACTGTCAGGGTGGTTAAACACTGGAATAAATTGCCTAGGGAGGTTGTGGAATCTCCATCTCTGGAGATATTTAAGAGTAGGTTAGATAAATGTCTATCAGGGATGGTCTAGACAGTATTTGGTCCTGCCATGCGGGCAGGGGACTGGACTCGATGACCTCTCGAGGTCCCTTCCAGTCCTAGAATCTATGAATCAGTCCACCTTCTATGGGGAATAGGGGTTGTATAATTTGGATGGCCTCCACCTCATCAGAAGGGGAATCAATCTCCTCAGGGACAGGTTGGTTAGAGTAGTCAGGAGGGCATAAGAATGACCATACTGAGTCAAACCAAAGGTCCATCTAGCCCAGTATCCTGTCTTCCGACAGTGGCCAGTGGCTGGTGACCCAGAGGGAATGAACAGAGCTGGTAATCGTCAAGTGATCCATCCTGTTACCCATTCCCAGCTTCTGGCAAACAGAGGCTAGGGACACCACCCCTGCCCATTCTGGTTAATAGCCATTGATGGACCTATCCTCCATGAATTTATCTAGTTCTTTTTTGAACCATCTTGGCTTTCACAACATCCTCTGGCAAAGAGTTCCACAGACTGTGCGTTGTATGAAAAAATACTTCCTTTTGTTTGTTTTAAACCTCATGCCCATTAATTTTATTTGGTGACCCCTAGTTCTTGTGTTATGAGAAAGAGTAAATAACACTTCTTTATTTACTTTCTTCAGACCAGTCATGATTTTATAGACCTCAAGCATAACCCCTTAGTTGTCTCTTTTCCAAGTTGAAAAGTCTTATTAATCTCGTCTCATACAGAAGTATACATAGATTTATACCTACTATATAATGCAGCACTCACCTGGTTAAACTGTTTAATATGAATGCTGATGTAAAATCATTTTTTATTTGCCTAGTACAGTTGTCAGTAAAGCACAGTGATATTCCAGGGACTATTTATCATGATATAAGAAAGGTCATGCTGGGTCAGATCACCGGTCCATCTAGCCCAGCATCCTGTCTTCCACAAGTGGCCAGTGCCAGGTGCTTCAGAGGGAGTGAACAGAGCAGATAATCAAGTGATCCATCCCCTGTCGCCCTGTGCTGCACTAATTATGTCACAGGCTTATTCATTGCTGAAATATGTAGACGAGACCCTTGTTTAAAACGTACCTACATCTTCCAAAAAGATTTGGTAGGCCTGAAACTTTTCATTAATTAAAAAAAGGGAAGGAGAAATGACATCAATGAAAACATGTAGAATGCTGTTTGCTGTCATTTACACATACTTAAATCTTTCAAGCTCGGCTTCACTTGCAAGCATCACAGAATAATAATCATATTCGTTTATTTTTTAAAAAAGTATTTTACAGGATACTAAGACATGCAAATCAAGATTGGTATATTGTCATATAGTTAGCTTGTGGGCAGGTCTTAAACTCACCTCATACAGAAGCCGTTCCATACCCCTAATAACACAGCTCTACAGCCAGAATGCTTCTGAAATAAATGTAGTCAAACTTTACTAATTCTGTGTCACTGAGAACGAAAATGATGCTTAAAATTGTTGATTGGCTCTAGTTTTCAAGATATGCTATTGGGTCAGTATATACGACCCTTGACTTGGGAATGGCGGAGGATAGGTGAGTTATAAAGGGAAGGGATCTCAATTTAAACCAGAAATGACTAAAATACATCTTTGACTGGATCTATGAATAAATCTATGACTGGGTTTGGACAGTACTTGCTTTTTAGGCAAAACAATGAATGATGCAATCTGAAGCTGGTATTGCGTCATACATGATATGAATTGCATCATGTTATTCCTAGAAGTCATGGATGATGCAATCATAACAAAGCTTACATCACTCTGCTGAACAAATTGCCTTACATCAGCTCTAGAAATCATACAGTGTCATGCTCTCTTATTTGTCAGTGTTTGATTTTGCAAAGGGACACATTTCTGTTTAGCCAAAGTGAGCAGAGATGTCTCGTACTTGTGTGAACAGTGCAGATAACTTCTGCTATGTTTGTGGTGAAGTGACTTTTGCATCACAAAAGCGCAGTATAACCACTATGGTTAAGAAAGCCTATCACCTTTATTCTGGCTGCAAAATTGGAGATCAGGACAAGAGGTGGGCCCCACACATATGCTGCAACACTTGTGCAACAAATCTTCGCCAGTGGTTGAACAGGAAAAGGAAATCTATGCCTTTTGCAGTGCCAATGATTTGGAGAGAGCCAACAGATCATACCAGCAATTGTTACTTCTGCATGGTGCCTCCAGTTGGGAAAGGTGTGTCAAAGAAGAAAAAGTGGACTGTTCATTATCCAAACATTCCATCAGCTATACGCCCAGTACCCCATGGAGAAGGACTGCCGGTTCCTGATGCACCAGAATCATTCTCACTTGAGTCAGACGAGAAAGAGGATGAAACTTCTGGTCCTGAACCATCAAAGTCACAGGACCCACATTTTCTCCCATCCTCCTCCTCTGAACCACACCTCATAACACAAGGTGAACTGAATGACCTTGTCAGGGATTTGGAACTACCCAAGAGTAAGGCAGAGCTGTTGGGCTCCAGACTACAGCAGTGGAATCTCCTGGCAGGTGATGTTAGGGTTTCCATGTTCCGTGACCGTCAAAAGGATCTTGTCCCATTCTTCTTCATGGAAGGTGATCTTGTAGCCTGCAACAACATCGATGGTGTGATGGCAGCCCTCAACATCGTTCACGATCCAGATGAGTGGATACAGTTCATTGATTCATTGAAGACGAGTCTTAAAGCTGTTTTACTGCATAATGGCAGACCTAGCTTTACAATTTATGATTAAAACTCTACTATCTACACAATATACATAGACATAAAATATAAAAACTTAAATATCTTAGAAACAGTAGCCAATCAGTTGTTTTAATTGTCATATTTGAATTCAGCACCTCAAAATACATAATAAATAGCACATTTTATCTCTGAAGCAGACGACTTCTCAAAAATTGTAGACCAGTGTAATTTTTGTTGCCCTTTTCTGTACCTTTTCAATTCCAATATATCTTTTTTGAGATGGGGCGACCACATCTGCATGCGGTATTCAAGATATGGGCGTGACATAGATTTATTTAGAGGCAATGTGATATTTTCTGACTTATTATCTATCCCTTTCTTAATGATTCCCAACATTCCGTTAGCTTTTTTGACTGCCGCTGCAAATTGAGTGGATGTTTTCAGAGAACTATCCACAATCGCTCCAAGATCCCTTTCTTGAGTTGTGACAGCTAATTTAGACCCCATAATTTTATATGTATAGGTGGGATTATGTTTTCCAATGTGCATTACTTTGCATTTATCAACATTGAATTTCATATGCCATTTTGTTGCCCAGTCACCCAGTTTTGTAGATCCCTTTGTAGCTCTTCGCAGTCTGCTTTAGGCTTAACTATCTTGAGTAGTTTTGTGTTATCTACAAATGTTGCCATCACACTGTTTACCCCTTTTTCCAGATCATTTATGAATATGTTGAACAGTGCTGGTCCCAGTACAGACTCCTGGGGGATACCATTATTTACCTCTCTCCATTCTGAAAACTGACCATTTATTCCTACCCATTGTTTCCTATCTTTTAACCAGTTACCAATCCATGAGAGCCCTTCCCTCTTATTCCATGACTGCTTACTTTGCTTAAGAGCCTTTGCTGAGGGACCTTCTCAAACACTTTCTGAAAATCTAAGTACACTATATCCACTGGATTCCCCTTGTTCACATGCCTGTTGACCCCCTCAAAGAATTCTAGTAGATTGGTGAGGCATGATTTCCCTTTCCAAAAACCATGCTGTCTCTTCCCCAACAAATTATGTTCATCTATGTGTCTGACAATTCTGTTCTTTACTATAGTTTCAACCAGTTTGTCTAGTACAGGCTTACTGGCCTGTAATTGCCAGGATCACCTCTGGAGCCATTTTTAAAAATTAGTGTCACATTAGCTATCCTCCAGTCATTTGATACAGAGGCTGATTTAAATGATGGGTTACAAACCACAGTTTGTATTAAATTAATAGCAAAAGGAGGGGGGGAAACAAGGAAGATATGAGCACTCAGCAAAAAATGACATGCTGAGAGCAAGAGAGACACAGTGGGTGGCTTTTATTGGACCTATTTATGTTGGTGAGAAAGACAAGCTTTTGCGCTTAGACAGAGCTCATCTTCAGTTCTGGGAAACATGTTTAGAGTGTCACAGCTAAATACAAGGTGGAACAGATTGTTTAGCATCAGGAGTTAACACATATTTCAAGGGACCATTCAAGGTGAAGTGGCCCATTAACACCCCTCCAGTGATATGGGGAGAACAAAGGGCGGAGGTTGTTAGTGGATTATAGATTGTTGTATTAAGCCATAAATCCAGTGTCTCTATTCAGTCCATGATTTTTAGTGTCTAGCAAAGTTATGAATTTCAGCTCTCAGGTTCATCTTTTGAAAGTGTTGTGCAGGTTTCTTTTGAGGATGAGGACTGATAGGTCAGCTATAGAGTGATCGCTTTGGGGAAAGTGTTCACCCACAGGTAATATGGGCGTTTTTGTCTTTTATCATTATCTTGTGTGAGTTCAGTCAGACGTGTAGTGATTGGCTGGTTTCACTCCAGGGTTATTGGGGCATTGAGTACACTGGATGAAGTATACCACATATTGTAATAGGCATGCGTAAGACCCATGGATCTTGAAAAGTGTGTTTTGTGGGTATTGATCATTGTAGCAGTGAAGATATGTCTGCAGATTTTTCATCTGTTGTTTTGATGGGGTCTGATGCTGCTTTGAGTTGGTGTATCCTGGTCTGTGAGGAGCTTGCTTTTGATAATGAGGTTGGAGAGGTGTGGGGGGGTAGTTTGAAGGCCAGAAGAGGGGATTCAATAAAGATTTCTTTCAGGATGGGGTCCCCATTGAGTATGGGTTATAGTTGTTCGATGATACCCTGTATGGGTTCCAGTTTGGTGTAATACTGACAATTAGAGAACCTGTATTAAAGTAGGTTCTCTCAGAGTATTTGGGTGGCCTGTTCAAGGATGTGATCTACTTCTTTGGTGGAGTCTCCTTTTTCAGTGAAGGCAATTTTGAGTGTGTTAAGGTGCATATCCTGGACTTTCTCCTCAGAGCCTATTCTGTGGTATCTGAGTACCTGGCTATAGATAACGCATTTCTTGGTGTATTTGGGGTAGTTGCTGGATCTCTGAAGGAAGGTGTGGTGATCCATGGATTCTTGTATATAGTTGTCTCTAGGGTTCCATTGTTGAAGCTGATAGTGGTGTCCAGGAAGTTGAAGCTAGTGTGGGAGTGTTTCAGAGAGATTTTAATGAGCAAGTGATGGTTCTTGAAGTTGTGGTGGAAATCTGTATTGAGAACAAAATTAATTACAGAACCAAAGGATATGAAGAGAAGAAATTATTTAATTGGCTGCACATGACTGCTAAGATCTGGGGTAACAAACGAGGAATTAGAATTTATGAGCATTAATTCTGTCTAGTTGGTATTACAGAAACATGGGATGATTTGCACTATTGGAATATTAAAATCAATGGTTGCAACCTATTTAGGAAGGATCAAATGGGCAAAAGGGGATGGGGAGTGGCACTCTATGTAAAAATTCATAATTCAGAAGAAAATTATATTATATATTTATTTTATTTTAATTAATTTATGTATTTATGTATTTATTTATTTTAATGCTTCTGGATCAATATTCTAATAGGTAAGCACATGAGGAGGGTATAAGTTTTTGTCTGCTACAGACTACCAAACCGCACAGGGGAACAGGATGACCACTTCTTATACATCTATCTATAATTTGTAGAGAAAAACAAAGCTTCATGAAAAACAAAGCTTCTATGAATCTATGATCATGGGGGAACTTCAATTTGAGTGACATATGTAGGAGGTTTCATGCTACCAGTACTAAAAGATCCTTGTAATTTTTAACCATTATAGATGACAATTTCCTAACTCAAAAAGTGTTACAGCCAACATAGAGGAATTCTTTATTAGTCTGTTTCTCAACAGATAAAGAGAAACTGATCACAGAACTAAAAGATTAATGGTTGCTTAGGTTCATGTGATCATGATTTGAATACATTTATAGTGTGCAAGCAATATATATAATATACATTGTACTTTAATAGGACCAATTTCACAAAACTGAAAACAATTATGAGCAAAATCATCTGAGAGGAAGTATATAATCACAAAAAATTATATGATAATTGGGAATCATTTAAGAACACCTTAGGAGATGGCTATAAAACCACAACCCCAAAATCGAGGAAGAAGGCTATACTGGTTAAAGGGCAGGGCATATATAAATAAAACAGATGGAAAAATGGGGAAGTTAATAGTAATGAATATTAAGCAGAAGTTAGGAATTGTAGAAAATTGATAAGGGAAGCAAAGGGTCACAAGGAAAAATCTATGACCATCAGAGTTAAGGGCAATAAGAAGGAGTTTTTAAATATATTAAGAACAAAAAGAATCCTGACATTGGTGTTGGTCCATTATTAGATAGAAATGGTAGACATCAATAATAATGCAGAAAAGGCAGAAGTGTTCAATTAATATTTCTGTTCTATATTTGGGGAAAAACAGATGATGTAGTCTCATTACCACTCTTGCCATTCCACTTGTATCTCTGGAAAGTGATAAACTGCTGCTACTAAAGTTAGAAATTTTTTAATCAGCTGGTCCAGATAACTTGCAGCCGAGTTTTAAGTTAATGTTGATTTTCAATAACTCTTAGACCACTGGGGGAGTTCCCAATGATTGGAAGAAAGCTAATGTGCCAATTTTTAAAAGGGATGACCTGGGTAATTTTAGGCCTGTCAGCCTGACATCGATCCCTGGTTAGATAATAGAACAGTTGATACAGGACTTGATTAATGAAGAATAAAGAAGTTTAATGTAATTAATGCAAATCAGCATGGGTTTATGGAAAATAGATTCTGTCAAACTGACATAGTAATAGGTCTTAAAATGTAATTGTAAATGGGGAATAGTCAGCGAGCAGGTGTGTTTCCAGTGGGGTTTCACATGGATTATTTCTTGTCCCTACGTTATTTAACATTGTTGTCAATGACCTGTAAGAAAACATAAAATCATCATTGATAAAGTTTGCAGATGACACAGAAATTGGGAAGTGGTAAATAATGGAGAGAATAGGTCACTGATTCAGAGCTATCTGGATCACTTTTTTAAGTGGGCTCAAGCAAACAATATGTGTTTTAATACAGCTAAATATAAATGTTTACATGTAGGAACAAAGAATGTAGGCCTTACTTACAAGATGGGGAACTCGATCCTGGGAAGTCTGACTCTAAAAAAAAAAAAATTGGAGGTCATGGTGAATAGTTGTTTGGACATGAGCTCCCAGTGTGACACTGTGGCCAAAACAGTGAATGCATTTCTGGGATTCATAAAGGAGGGAATCTTGAGTAGCAGTGGAGAAATTATTTTACCTCTATATTTCACAATCGTATGGCTGCTGCTGGAATATTGTGTCCTGTTCTTGTGTCCAATTCTGGTATCCGCAATTCAAGAAGGATGTTGAAAATTGGAGAGGGTTTAGAGAAGAGAAGGATTAAAGGAGTAGAAAACATGCGTTATATTGATAGACTCAAGAAACTCAATCAATTTAGCTCAAAAAAGAGAAGGTTGCGACTTTATAACAGTCTATAAATATGTACATGAGGAACAAATATTTAATAATCCAATGTCTGGAAGTTGAAATTAGACAAATTAAGACTGGAAAAAAGGCCTACATTAATCATTGGGACAATTTACCCAGAGTCATGGTGGATTCACTGATAAATTATTAATCAAGATTGGATGCTTTTCTAAAAGATATACTGTAGGAATTGTTTTGGTGAAGTTCTATGGCCTCTGCTATATAGGAAGCCAGACTAGATAATCAAAATAGTATCTTCTGGCCTTTGAATCTATGAGGAAATTTGGACTCTGTTTTTAGATTCATTTGGATAAAAGACTTTCAGATTGCTGAAGGAATGCCCAAACTCCATTCCACCTAACTCCTCCTCCTTTGTCTCCCCTCCCTTGTACCTTCCTTTCCTATTTTCCAATTTCTTATTTTGGTACTATAATTCCCTCCCTAAAGTGTAATGTATATGTAGTATTAGAGTAAAAGCTGTTTTATCCAGCATGTTGGGGAAATGGGGGAGGTGCAGGTAAGTGCAAAATGCCGGTTAACTAACAGGGAGAGAGTTTGGGCATGGGTGGGGGTGAGGGGCTAGGGCATGGGAGGGTTGCGGGGCGTGGGGTCTGGGAGGGAGTCCGGGTGTGGGAGGAGGTGAGGGGCAATGGGTTGGAGCACGGGAGGGGGTGCGGGGGCATGGGCTCTGGGAGTTTGGGTGTGGGAGGGGGTGAGGGGCAGTGCATTGGGGTGCAAAGGGGGTGCGGGGCATAGGCTATGGGAGGGAGTTTGGGTGCGGGAGGGGTGTTGGGTGCTGGATCTCGGGGGATCTCACCTCGGGTGCTCATGGCGACGTATCCTGGCTGCTCCTAGGTGGAGGTGCGGCAGGCAGCACTGTGCACTGCCTCCACCTGCAGGTGCTGCCCCCACAGCTCCCATTGGCTGTGGTTCCCAGCCAATGGGAGTGGCGGAGTTAGCGCTCGGAGTGGGACAGAGGCAGTGCGCAGAGCCGCCCGCCACACCTCTGCCTAGGAGCAGCCAGGACACATCGCCGCTTACGGTGAGCCGCCTGAGGTGAGTGCCCCCCAAATCCAGCACCCCACACCCCGTCCCGCACCCAAACTCCCTCCCAGATACTGTGCTCTGCACCACCTCCTGCACCCCAACCCCCTGCTGGCCCTGCACCAACCAGACTATAAACCCGAATTTCAATGAAGATCAGAAATGCTGATTTATAGAGCTTTCCGGTTGGTGAAGTGCCGGATAAAATAGCTTTTACTGTACTTGGTTTTGTATTTTCTGGCCTTGCAGCTTTGAGGAGCTGTAAAATTGTATAGTTCTTTGGAGATCTCAGGAAATGTGTGGTATTTGGAAACATATAAATGCAAGAGATACTTTGAGCACAGTCTCAGTAATGAACATTAGAGAACTTCCTGCTCCTGGACATAGTAGAAACACAAATAGTCTTTTCCTGAGGCATTTTGACATTTTTGTGTCTGGTCCCAGTAAGGAGCCAAAATTCATAAGAAAAAGGATGGGGGGGAAAGAGTTTATAAGTTATCAGTTATTTCATAACTCAAAATATGCTTTGGTGGGTTTTGTTGTTTATTTTTATTTTAAGCAGTTTATTCATGCCCTAATTACAACTGAAAACATCAATGCTGATCATGACAGAAATACAAAGAGAAGGATTCATCTCATCTGGAGTATCTGAAATGAAGCAATTTGATTGTATAAAAGGATTGTATGTGCTTTGCTTGTTTTGTTTGTGTCTGTGTGTGTGTTGAACAGAGCTACTGGCTGCAGATGAGTTTATCAGTATACTTTTACCCCAAATGCCCTCAACCTTGAGATTCCTGGTTATCTAGATCATACATAAATCTCTACAGAGTGGGTGCACCTTGTAATTTTCCAGAGTGTGATTTCTGTGTAAGAGCTACAGAGTGCCGAAACTTTGAAAAGTCAGGTTACCGGACCAGCTTCATTTTTATAAAAACCTTTTGATATAGAGAAATAATAATAGGTGTATACAACAATTTTGGCTGAAAAGTATGAGTTTACATATATATAAAACAAAAAATCTCCACTAGACCCAATCCAAATAATGTAATGATTGGATATGAAACAAAGTCAACATCTGAGGGATCAAACCCAGGCCCACTGGACTTACAATCAATGACTGAATTTTTAATGGAGTGTTCTCTGTGCTTTTGATAGGCTTTTATCAAGAGTCCACTTTTCAAATGTAATTGGACCATGGAAAATAATTGGTGGTAAAAGTAGTATTGTATTTAATGTTATAATCCCAGATCCTCGCTGCACTAGTGCTCCATTTGGCTTTAGCCAAGCTTTGTGCTCCTTTAATCCCATGGTTGGCTCCTAGATAAATTAACGACAGCCTTAGGGTTGCTCTACGTTTCTCTGGCTTGTAGCTGCTGCTTAAAGACAGATTATGAAGGAAGAGGGCTGTGACGGATGATGGAATAGACTTGGATATCACCTGGGATTCAGACTCACTGGGAGTGGGAAAATTATCAGCTGGATGCTTAAAACAGTTTTCTGGTGCATTTTTCTGGTGCCAGAATAGGAGGCAGGAGGTGGTTTTCATGCAAACATTTAATTCAAGGATCATATGAGCTGTAGATTCAGAAGATATAAATGTATTGTCTCAATTGAAAGACAAATACATGATGTTTCTGTGGAAAATAAACCATTTAATTACGAATATTGCTGGTTGAGATTAATTTTCATCCCAAACTTCACTGTAACCTCTCCCATACAGTATACACTTATTTCAAAGTTACGAAGTTAAGATCGCTGCCTTGTGCATATGCATTACAATAAATGATCACACAAAATTTCTCTAGTATAATATATATTTTAACTTTCTACAACTTTAGATACAAGATAAATCTCCTAATGTTTGTATGCCTTATGGAAAGTGTTATGGAAGTCAATTATATGCAAGATAGTCAATGAATGAATGACTCCTGAGTTCTGCGTCATTTACTGTAGGTCTTAATAGATTCACCTTTCAGTGTAAAAATACTGCATACTACATTTCATTATCTGAGTTTGTAATTACATAATATACTGTATAGTATATAGGCCAAAGGAGCAGAGTCAAGGTTGCTCATGCAATTTAAATGTACATTTCCTGTCTTTTGAAGATCGAATCACGTATCCCTCATGATGGAATTTCACAGGCTTTTTCTTCTAAAGACAAGTTTGTCATTTGAAGCTATTTGTGCAGACACCTTTAAAAAAAACCTTAATTTATGAAAGAGACTCAATGATTCACTTCTGTTAGTCAGTGGTCACCTTAGGAAATGTGTTGCAGTTCAAAACACACTATATGAATGAGTCACCAGCAAAAAATCTAACCAATCCAATACCCAATCCAAATAATTTAGTTGCTGCATATGAAACAAAGTCAGTAGCCAATGACCTGAATCTTAATGGAATGTTCTCTGAGCTTTTAGCAGGCATTGATTAGGAACCCACTTTTCAAGTATAATTGCCCCATGAAAAAAATCATTTGTGTCACCGAGTGTGATGGGTCTGCTGTGGTCTGATTAAAAATATTTTTGAACTGGTTAAGTTTTTAAAACACAAGTTTCTGCCTGCATGGAATATGTTTAATGATAGGGGTTCTTTCAGTAATGAACTCCCTCCATTCTATTGGCACTGTACATGTGTACACAACACAGATCTCTATTTTTCAATGTGAGTTACATACACAGAATGGGGCATTGATGCACCACGTATTACATTTTGTGGCCCTATGCCTTGGTATGAGTTATATCTCATTCATAATTACCAGAATGTAACTCTCTAGACTAAATACAACGAAAATGTTGTACTTAATAAGAGGGTATTGAAAACAATATTAAGCAGAAGTAGATTCATTACACATTATGCAATTAGTAATTAAAAGGCTGTTTTCACTGAGTAAATTACTATACATAGGTATAATTTAAAGCATATTGGGTTCTTGGTAGACAGAATGGACAGTGAGTACTGATTCCATCAGTGATATGTAGTGAATGAATGTATTGGGGCTTGTTACCCCCTCCCCCCACACCTCATTCAGGCACAGGGTCAGCATAGTATGTGATTATGTAATACAGTATGGCTATAGGACTGGTGATTGCTGTAGTTAATGTTTTCTATGCATTTCCATTATAATCCCTTTTTCATTCATAACTTTCTGAAAATTTCACCAGGTCTGGGGTGAAATCCTGGCCCCTCTGCCATTGACTTCATTGGGGTCTGCATTTCAGCCCTCTCAGCTTTAAGAGTGTTGTGGTTTTTGTTTGTTTGTTTGTTTGTTTTCTGTAAGTAGTTCTGTCTCCCATTTATAATAATATAATTGTTATTATTATTAATTTATTATTATTAGTGGTAGTAATAATATCACAGTAGCACCTAAAAATCTCAAATCAGGGATTTATGTCCCATTGTGGTAGGCACAGCACAAGCACTAATTAAAAAGGCAATGCATGTCCCAAAGATATTCTTCAGCATTTTGGAAACAACTGAAGGATAGAGAGTAGAAACCTGAAATGTGACAGTAAAATTACTGTTGTAGAAAATTGCATTGGAGTGTCCTAGTAAAATGTGTTGTATTGTGTAGGTCAAGGGAGCATATACAAAACACATGTACACATGTGCGCACATGCACACACACAGACATTGCTATCTGTGAAGATATTCTGTTTGCTTTATTTTAATGTCATTTTAATTATGTCCATAAGATCCTAAAATAAAGGGCTGGAAGGGATCTTGAGAAGTCAACAAGTCCAGTCCCCTGGAGGCAGGACTAATTATACTTAGACCGGTTTCAGAGTAGCAGCCGTGTTAGTCTGTATCCGCAAAAAGAACAAGAGTACTTGTGGCACCTTAGAGACTAACAAATGTATTAGAGCATAAGCTTTTGTGGGCTACAGCCCACTTCGGATGCATATCGATGAAGTGGGCTGTAGCCCACGAAAGCTTATGCTCTAATAAATTTGTTAGTCTCTAAGGTGCCACAAGTACTCCTGTTCTTTATACTTAGACCATGTCTGACATGTATTTGTCCAACCCCTTCTTAAAAACCTCCAATAATGGGGATTCTATGCATTTCTTTAGAAGCCTATTACAGAGCTTAACTGCCCCTATAATTAGAACATTCTCTAATATCTAATGTAAATGCTGCTTGCTGCATATTAATTTAACATGTGATACATGGGAGGAATATGAATAATAAATTTGTTAGTCTCTAAGGTGCCACAAGTACTCCTGTTCTTCTTTATGGGAGGAATATGGTGACCCCTTGAAGTCGAAGACATTTTATAATTTGGTACTAAAGCAATTGCAGGTTGCCAAGCATGGCAATTTCAAAATATTTATGAAATACTGTATGATAAGCCTCAACTGTGGCATTTTGAATAGCTACTTTTATATTCAACACTTCAAAATATTGTCTTTTACCTTTGAATTTTGAACACCTTCCTTGGCTATTCATTGCAATAACATGATTCAGTAACATTTGATTCTGTTCTTTTGTTTTCCCCAGGCTTGTAATATTCATTTCCATAGTTTACTATATAGAGTATTGGTTGAGGGGATGGCAGTTGTTCGCAGTTCCTCCAACCATACTTGTTTCAGTTTTTGTTTTGCAATCAAAAGTGAAAAAAAAAAAGAAGCATGGAATCTCTCCACAGCATATAAAACTTGATCAAATAGAATTTTCAGGAAAGATTTTATTACATAAAACATGGCACCAAATACTTGAAGGAAAAATGTCTCTCTCTCTATGGTAGATGATTATGATAAAGGCCAAAAATCAGAAGTGTTTGAAATTTCTTCCAGGATACGCTATCATGTTCCTCATGGCCAACATCACCAGGGCTTAGGTGGGAGAAGAGATGGTGTGATCTCCGATTAATCCCGCTCCTTCATTCCCGTTTTTCCCAGTACCTCCCAGGATCAGATTTGTGCAGGTAAATAAGTATGTATGCTTGAAATTTGTCTTGCCTGTGGATAGATATAATCTTAATGGTAACTTAGTAAATCAGCACTTCAGCTGAAAAGATAAATATCTATTTCCCCATAGTCATGGGCCATAGAGCTACTTGATGGTTCAGTCCTCTCACTACTTGTCACAGTTTAGTTTAATAATGATTGTACTGTTGATCATAGCTCTCAAGCCAATTTTAATAGAAATCAGCAAGGAAGTTGAAAAAATAATAATCATACTGTACTTGAAAATCTTTCCAAATATTTTGCATTTTAGTTGATTTTTGTTCCTGAATCTTATAAAGCAAGCTTAATAAGCACATCAACATTTTAATGGTCTGAACACCTACATATCATTGCTTTCAATTCTGCCAGCAACATACATCCATAGACATTTTATAATAGGTGTCAGTATGAGTTTTACTCTAGTAACTGGGAGGGAGCTGTGTACATGCACACTAGCCCAGTATATTTCTATACTTCAGTTTGCCACCTGTGCCTCCTTTGAAGACAAAATTGTTCTTAAGCATTTAGGAATCACAGGAATTAAAATACAAAACTCTGATGGCAATGGTAACAAATCAGTTACCACATAGATTTCATGATTGTCTGGTATTCCTCACTAGAACTGAGCAAAAAAATTAATTTTTTGGTTCATTGGCTAAAGCAAAACATCTGGGGGGAAAAAGAGTTGTTTTGAGTCAAACAAAATATTTTCCTTTGTTTTCAGGTGGTTTTATTTATTTATTTTTTGTTTTAAATGAAAAATCATTTCAAAATGAAAAATTGAAATGTGTTGTTTTGAAATGTCAAAATGTTTTGACTTGGAATTTTTCCCCCCATTTCTTTTTTTTTTTTTTTTTTTTTTTGGCTGAAACAATTTGCCAAATTTCAACTGAATTTGTCAACAGTTTCAGTTGACTCAACTCTGTTCCTGACATCAGCTTAATTTACTGTTCTTCTGCTTGGTATAGGAAGGATGAGGACTACATCATACCCTGATTACTCATTACAAGGTAGTGATGGATGTTGAGAGAGAGAGAGCATTTTCAAAATGGGAATAAAATGGGGACAGAAAACTTCTCTGGGGAAATGGAAGGCATGTCATTACTTTGGTCAGATTTGCACATTATTTTGCTCTAAACTCAACTAAGCAATTGACTTCAGTGAGGACTACTCACATGGTTAAAGTTAAGCATGCATGTAACTAGTTGTTGGATTTGGGGCCTTAAAGTTTAATTTTGAACACTGACAAAATACAATTATATTCTGTTCTTTTGGTTCTAATTTCAAATGCTTAACATGCATAGACTCATGGAGTTCATACTTAGGTACTGCAGTTTCTTTTAAGAAAGTAACTGTACATCAGAGATTTAAATCCAGGCCATGATTTCCAGAAAAGAACTTTGAGTATGTCTAGGTCAAACTAAAAGGATGTTATGTGGTTTCATCCTAGAATAATTGCACAGTCTCCCTGTATCCTCCTGTATCAACTATGTAACTTGAACAATAAACTCAACACAACTTACATGGAAGAAAGTTCAGTTGGCAATGAGAAAAAAATATGTTTTGGTGGACAAGTTTAAAAAAAACTTTTAGTTGTGTTGGGTAAGGCAGATTCTTTCCCTTCTGAATAGTGAAAATTACTCTGGAATACAACAGTGTCTCAAAATATCTTGTTATCAGAGGAGTGCAGATAAATTCCTAATGATGACTGAAAACACTGAAGCTATTGAAAGCAATATTAATGAGAGGATATTGAAAACAGTATTAAGTAAAAATAGAGTCATTACATATTATGTAATTAGTAATTAAAAGCCTGTTTTCACTAAACAAATTGTGTTACATGATGCCTTTTTATGTCTCAATTAGTTTGTGTTTTGAAAATATACAATGATATATAAGTATTAACTAAGTATCATTATTGTATACATTACCATAATCATCATCACTTATCTACTTCTAATGCACCACTTTATGCACCACTTTATACATTGAAGAGGAACCTTCTATGTAATTTGAAGGTTAATTCAGGACAGTGTTCAAAAAGACTTTGACATGCTTTCAATTGTTTTTTTTATAACACCTTAAAAATGTTACTGTACAGAAATATTCAGTTTCATAGACATGCTCACATTTATGATTACCCAAATTCTTGCACACATCCTTGATAACATGGATTAAAGTATAAGCTAATAAAACAGCAATATTTGCAACATACTAACACTTTAACCTGAAAATAAAGCTGCATGCTGCCAGACTTATGCCTTGTGGCTTATTGATTTAAAACCTTCCATGAATTTCATGCTGCAGAAGCCCAGGAACCTGAATTCTACTCAGGCAACTAATTCAGCAAGAAATCAACTGGCAGTCAGAACCGATGTTCTTAAATATTTTCTATACCGTAGAATAGAAAAATGTGGTGCAAACCAAAGGGTATTTCAAATCAGATTTTTTCTTCTATATATCACAAACCATGAGTTTGATTTATTTGTGTCGATGTGATCATATATATGAACATCAAAGGGGTTCAAGCTTTTCACTGGGGTTAAAGCGGAGATTCTGTATCATCTCAAAATGCCCAGGCCTGGAGGAGAGTCCTTTATCTGATGCTCATTAAGCTTCAGCCAGTACATGGGCTTGGGTGTTTTTTTTTCTGTTTTTGGGGGCTTTTTGCTTAGGAAAAGCTGCATTTACTCCCTGATGATAAGAAAGGGGTCACAACTGGCTTCCCTGAAACCAAGTGACCAACCATTTTGTGCGTGTGTGTGTGTGTATATATGTGTGTGTGTGTATGTCTCAATATCCTGCTGAAAAGGGACCTTTTTTCCTTGTCAAGAAGGAATTTCTGATTATTTTTTCCATGCCTAAAAGAGAGTCAGAACTTCTCTTTGACTCTTCCAGGTGAAAAATCCTTGCTAAGAAGGGACTCGACTGTCTTATTGCCAGGAGTCCTGAAAAAACATTCTTTGCCCAAAACAGAGAATGAGTCTGTTTTCCTGAAAGTGGTCTCTGAGTTTGTGTGAAGTAACGGACCTGACTTTGTCAGAAGGGGTATTTAAAGGGAAAACAGATGTGTCTTTGACCAGAACAATCCAACCATGGGAAGGGGGCTCAGGCTGGAGGAACAGGGTTTATATACATTCCCCTGGATGCACAGGAGCCAGTAGTTTACCTGAGCTCCACCAGCTAGTCCACCTGCTCAGGTGATGCCTAATCCCTACTTCCCAGCCACCCACCTTTTCCAACCTAAATAGAGGAGGAGAGAACCTTCAAGGAACTGCTATCCATTTTTTTTCCCTGGTTGGTTCAGAAAGACTCCATGCCTTTGAGGTTATGATGGGGGCATTTAAACGGAAAACAGGCATGTCTTTGACTGGCACTGTTCTTAGATGTGGATGAAGGCAACAGTCACCCCGAATATGGGGGTTACTAACCCACTAAAACAGAGAACCCCAGTGTGCTAGATATATAGAAGCTGCACATTCCACAGAACTATAATGCAGTTTTAAGAAGTAGAAAGAATCTTTACAAAATCTTTTATGATGTCAGCAACTGATTTCATTAAGTGAGACCCAATCCTCCTCTTAAAGATGACTGATTGTGGATGAGCTATTCTCACAGTACCTGAATGACACATGCCTAATTTTGAACTATGAATTTAGTGCTGAAGTTGATGGAGTTGTCACAGAATGCCAACTGTGGGATGACATATTCTCCATGTGCTTTGCAATTTCTTGTTCTGGGGGATGGAATCAGGCTCCGCTTCGGTGGCTCTTCGGCCAGAGACCCAGGAGCCTCCTATAAGCTGCATTTCAGAAAGGCTCTTTACTGAAGAAATTAAGTCCCTTAGTACTTAGTATACAAAATTTTTCTCTTGCGTTGCAATTGCCGGGCATTCAACTGCAGCAAATCAGTCTGTAATGCATGACAACTCATTATATAACTGACCAGATTAGGTTACTTGGATGGCTTCCACTTATGTCAATGGGTAAATCATAGACTTCCATTTGTGCTCAAATATTGCAGAAAGGTAATATAGAAAAATCATTGTGGATCAATTTTGAATTCTCCAATCCTTTCATAAGTAGTTTAGAATAGGATCATTTTAAACAAAAACTCTGTCACCTATAGGAACCAGCATAGAACAATTAGACACTAAGCTAACTTCATTTAAAGAATGGTTTTAAAATCAAAGCTTTTAGGGATGAAATGTTTATTATATGACATTTCATGAAATCTTGCTTTCAGTGTTTGATAATGAATTTCTTGCATTTGTATTTTTTCACTTCATATAATAGTTTTTAAACTTCCAAATAATCCCAGATACAGTTGTATAGATATTGAATTGCTTTTAAAAATGCACCAAATATTCTCATTTATTTCGCTTCTGAAGCCATTCGGGTAAGTGTTTGGAGGAGACTCTATGAACTGGAATTCTGAGGGAAAAACATTGTTCTATAACTGATGTAGAGGCATCATAAATTTCCCAGAACTGAGTAATCATTCAGTCTAAGGGCCAACACTTTCAAACCTGGGTGTCTAAAGTTAGGCTCCTAAATCCATATTAAGAATTTAAATCAACTGCCTAAATACGGATTTAGGAACTTAACTTTAAATAGTCAGGTTTGAAAATGTTGCTCAAGATTTTCATGCAATCATTCTTATCTTTGTAGCTGTGCCATCTATAGAAGTTAAATATCATCTTGATTGACCTGTTATTACATTCATTTTAATTAAAGTCAGATATATAGAAAATGAGATAACAAATAAGATGAGAGTTCAGTAGTTGACTATTGTGGTTGAAAGAAAAGCTTTTCTACATGTGGTATTAAGATAATATGTTAGAACATATGACTTTTTCTTCTGACCTGATCTGTTATGACATGTCTATAGGCAAAATGCATTCCAAGTAATTGCTGTGGATGGAGTTTGCAGTGGAATAATTCAGTCTCTCTCTCCTGAAGACTGTATGGACTGGCTACAAGCAATAGCAACTAACATTTCCAACCTCACAAAGCACAATGTAAGTATAGATCAAAGTGGGTCAGTGGATTTCCAAATCATATTTGATCATAGCTATTGTAAAATGTCTTATAGGTTTAAGCATAGAATTATCCGTTCATAAACAATGCTTGAGATTTCCTCAGGGAAGTCAACTCAATCTATCATAAAAGCAGACTTTTTGAAAACTCTTTGAAAGGGAAAGCATTTTCGCCCCAGCTACACAGTCCACTTCATCACTATCAGGATTATTTGCTTCTTAGTAGTACCTACCAGATTTAGAGAAACAGAGCTTGAAATATAGGAAGGTCAGGTGAGTTCTTTATGCATGTCTGCACGTAAAAAGTAAATGTTATTTTTATATATTTTAAAAAAACGGAAATACATTTTTCCTTGTAAGTCCATTAGAGCAGGGATCATGTCTACCTTTGTGTTTGCACATCATCCTAACACACAGGCATCCTGATCCAGGCCTCTGGATGCTTCCATCATATCAACACATAAAATGAATAATGCATTTGTGCTTCATGCTCTTTATTTTATGCATGGTTTAATCTTTTGTGAGAGATGTTTCATATTCTAGTGAGGACACGTTTTAATGCAAAAGCTTTTCCAAATTACCTTACTTATAAAATGGCAGGGTATTTGGTAGATTAGATATCATTTGTGTATCAACTTTTGCACGGTATGTTTTTCTTTACTCAAGGGGGGAAAATACACAGGGGCTAAACTTATCTGTGGTATAAGCCATTTAACTCACACCGATGAACAATTCAGCCCATTAGGTTTTAATTTAGGTCCCATAAGATTTCCTTCAATCTGAATTACCTTCCCCTACCTGCTTCAAAATTTGTTTTTATTTCAAATGCTGGGAACATATTGAAGGTGATTTATATTCTAGTTTCAAAACTATGTTCCAGCTGGCAGCAATATGTAAAAGTCAGTGCATTGGAAAAAACATGATAGACGTGAATTCATCCACCATCTGTAAGCTTCCATGCGATACAAGCCAAATTTCCTGGCTATTTATTCATCCCTATAATGTTGTTGCTGCATAGAACTGCCAGTCTCACCAGGATCCTGACAAATGAGGATGTTCTTTCTTTCCATTACCAACTTTAGATCATACTATAAACTATTTTTGCTGTTTAAAATAGAGCATTTGTTTTCTCATAATAGTGCGATGTTGCACACAACCATCTGGCATCGCTTTAAGTGGCTCCGATTATGCTGTAATCACAGCTGCCTAGAGTAACTTCATTTTGCTAAAACATTGTAGTTACATGACAAGTCTTATTTCAATATTTTAAAATGAGCACAGTATATAATTCCACAGTAGATTCCATAAAACACTAGGAACAAATGTAGGCAACACTATACAATAAGAGGTAAATGGATAATTATTCCTTTATTGTGCAAATCTTAGGTTGTTTTATCACCGTGGCTCACAATGGAATGGCTTTAATTGAGAGTCTGCCAGGGTTTATAATCCCTCTGCATAATAATTGTCTATATGTATATCTTGAAGTCCAGCCTGCCCATGGCCATGCTGAACTCATGGGAAGTGATAAGGACTCTGTTATTTATAATGTAGTCATACTGTTCTTTAAAAATATCAATTGCCAGTAAGAATTACAGTTGACAGCATACAGTGATGAGTGAACGCAAGACCGTTTGGAGACACAGATATGAGGAAAATAACTGCATTACTCTGCACAATGATCAGATGAGATTAGAGGTGCTTCTGATTCATCTCCATACAGAATGGTTATTGACATTCACATACTGTTGCCATTAACAATGTTTTTGCCTGAGAAAGATAAGACATTTAGTCGAGGTCACAACCGATTTTACTTTAACTTGACATGCAGGGCCACAAATGACAAAAAAGTTACAGGTCTTCCTATAAATGAAAAGACAAACATGTATCTACTCTGCTGATTTTTTGGTTTGAATTACATCTGTACTTACTACTAGTGGTTGTGTCAATGTATTTACTCTGAAATTGTTCAGAAAATGCAGGGTTGTATGCACCCCTTTACTTTGAGGCACAGCACTGAGCAAATGTAAGTAATAGGGGTCAGAAAAGCCTCAATAACTCCTGACAGCCTCTTCCATAGTCACTGTGCATGGCTGAAGCTCTGTTGGTTAGTGCTTGGGTACAGGTAAGGAACAGTGGGTCGGTGTAGCATGCTGCAGAATATTGGTCCGGCAGAAGTTAATACTTTTCTCAGCCAGTAGCACTCAGCTGGAGAACTTTTAATTTATGACCCACAAAATGGCAGAAAAAACATTTGGCAAGTCAAATTCCATAAACCTTTGCATGTGGGAGGGTAAGGCTTTCCCCTCTCCTTCCCTGCTTGCACAATGCTTAGTTTGGAGATGTCAGAAGCAGTGATCTATGGCTCCAAAACCCCTGCAAGCAGCCTTTATGGTCTCTTCTAACTGAGGCCTGTGTAGGTGGGGAGGAGGATGGGAAGCTGACAGAGCTTCTGCTGGTTTGGATGCTGGGCAGGAGTGTGAATGTAAAGGGGTAAGTAGTAGGAGCATGAGGAACAAGCAAGCTGATCCTTCCTTCTTTTACCCAGGTTCCCACTGGGACTTTCCAACAAGGAGATTTTGCTGTTCTCAGCCAGTGGGGTGTGAGCCACAGGCCTCTTCAGGACTAGAGCTGAGCAAGCAATTGATATTTTCATTTAGCAGCAGAATCAAAAAAATCCCCCCAAAAAACAGTTGTTGAACCAAAGTTGAATTCTGTTTTTTTCTTTCAGCAAAAAATGGGGAAAAAATCATTGGGGTTGAATGACATGTTTTGAATGCCATTTTGATTGCTTTTAAAAATTGAAACTGTTCCAATATTTTTGAAATTGTTTTCCTCATTTTTTTTTATTCAGCTGAAACTATCTGCCTAATTTGGCTCAAATTTATGAGTAGCTTTAGTTGCCCTGGAACTGGATTTTTTGTCAAATTTCCCATTTGACTGAAAAATGTTACCCAGCTATACTCCTGAGCTGGTTCTTGGTTGCCCTGCGCTGTTTGAGTAGTTCTCCTCCAAGAAATGTTAACTTCTGCTCATTGACTTCTGCTGAATATCTACTCCTGTGGAGGGGAAGTTGTGTAGTTGTGTGAAGGTGGCAGCAAATAGCACCATGGCTTTTAAGGGAACTGTGTTGCGAAGAGCCTAGGGAGTGACTCAGGGGTTATGTTCTTTATTAGGACCTTTTGTGTCCACCACTCAGTCATCAATATAGTATATTCTTGAGGAATTCAATCATTTCAAAATTTTGAATGACTTCGGTGGGGACAGAATTTCAACAAAGATCGTTATCAAACTCAGCTCAGTTCAAAATAATTTGGTGGCACAATGAACTATATGAGTGCTGCAAACATGAAAAAAGGACAGAAGCTTTAAATCTTTGTTATAAGTAAATACAGCACATCAGGTGTCCGTCTAGAATAGGGCTGAACAGTATGTTGGAGGGTGTGTGTGTGGGGGGGTTAATCCTCTGTGTCCATTTGTCACTCTTGCCCATTCCTCTTTCTATGGAATATTTCTACATAGTGTGATAGTATCTGCCATGTCTTTCCTTTCTCCTTTCATCATTTTCTTGAAACTCTTCAACAATGTAATAGTTTTGCTTATGACTGTTACCTTGGAGCTAGTACTTTACGATGAAATATTTTGTCAAACATTAACTCCAGAAAGACAGCTAAACCTGGTTACATGTCATCCAGGAGGTGAAGTGGTAACAAAAAGTAATTGTAAATGTATCACAGAAATGCGTATCAGATCTTGTGAGATTTACTACAGTATCTCAGTTTATTCAATGTGTGGAAATGGTGATATTGCACACTTTCCAGGTAAATCTTACAAGATGTTACATACCTGTGAAATTACTGTACCACAGCCATACTGCCCTGCAGAGGAAGAATGGCCTTGTGGTTAAGGCACTGGACTAGGATTCAGCAGATCCTGAGTGAACTTTGCCAAGTTATTTGCCTGTGTTTAAAATTCTGTTGAAGTCAATGGGACTTAAGCATGTTCTTAAAGTTAAACACAAGTTTAAGTACTTTCCTGACTCAATGACCTCATCTCTTTGCCTCCATTTTTCTTTTGTAAATTGGGTATAGTTAGGGTAGCCAACTCTCCAGGATTGTCCTAGAGTCTCCAGGAATTAAAAAGTACTCTTTAATTAAAGATTTTGTCATGTGATGAAACCTCCAGGACAACGTTCAACCACACTTGGCAACCCTAGATATAGTAATACTTTCCTGCCTCCCAGATGTATCTGAATCAGGCAGAGCAGGGACTTGAACCTGGCTCTCCCACAGCCTAGCTGAACATCCTAACCAATAGGTTATTGGCTATTATGTGGGTCTTTCTCCTCCTTCTGGCCTCCTCTGCTTCCCTCCTTTCTCACCCTGAAATCCATCCTGGACCCGGGAAACTCTTGACAAAAATTTTGCCAGGAAACAGATACATTTCCATAAAACATTTTAGTTTCAATGGAAAAAATGCTTTCTAAAAAAGTTTTCAACCAGTTCTAGTTGACAGCCTGTTAGCTAAAGCTAAAGATGAGTGTGGCCATTCCAGAAGTGGGGAAAATGTTATGTACTGAATGGTCCTGAACTTGTTATCTGGCATTTTCTACCAAGACAAAAAGTCTGCTCATTTGATGTAAAGCAGGCTCTATTTAGTTTAAAGTGTGTCCAGCTATCCCTCAAACAATATACATCCTTGTGACTACAAAGACCTTGCGGCCTCTTTCCCATCACCCTGTCTGTAATGGGAAGAAGATCCTGAAGGCCCTCTCTCCCATACCATTTGCCCATTCCTGTTATCATCCTTCTGGAAACATTTACCTCATCTGAGAACTCAACATTGAACACACTTACAGTACAAAGATTGGATGTACATTTTTGTTTTCATAGTTTTCTTGAGACACGTTGACCTGACTGAAAATTTTCATGCGTGCAAAACACTCAAAATTATTTTAGTCACCTCCTCCTCCTCCTGTTCTTCCACTCCTTGTAAATGCTGGGTTATGATCAATCTGCCATTTGAAGACTCGTGTTTCTGTGTCATTGATGTGTTCCTACGGTTTGCTTTCACTTGTTATATATTCACTTACATTTTCTGTAATTTGCTTTACTTCTTACTTCACTAACTTCACCATACTGACTAAGGTGTAATTTACACCATTTGGGATGTAGTTCTGACTGGGTTGATCCAGATTTACATTATGTGCCGCCTTAGAGCAAAGGCATGAAGTTCAAAAATTTCTTGATAATTCTACAGTATGTTTTACCAGCTTACCCAGAAGCCCTTTAATTTGGGCAAATATTACTACCATGTGGGAAGTGTGTGCTCTCTCGGAATGGTGGTGTGTGGGTGGGGGGGGGGGAACAGCTTCAGAAAATGAAATATAAGTGGCTATGCTTTTGCATCCATAACATTGTAAACTAGCTTTAACATTGTCTAGGATTAATGCGAACTCGCAGTAGGTTGTCTGCTTTCATGAGCACTGCAGTTGATATGATGTGTTCTAATCACAGTGACAGTGCAAGATGACAGGTCTTGGATTCGGAATAGAAGCTTTGGTTTAGTCACTCTAGGCATTCAGGCAGCTCATGAAGCCCCATTTTTACCTGAGTTCTTAGATAGTATGTTTGTCATTTGCCCCTAAATGTTCAAATAATTTTTTCACAATGTCCATTTTTATTATGAACTAAAAGGAAAGAAACACTCTACAGTAATGTTACTTATTAGTCTCACAGCTATTACAGTGCTATCAGTGTCACTGGATATAAAATATTATCATTTATGCTGCCATAAATAACTACAGCCCCAAACCACAAGCAGTATGAGAGCAAAACACATCCTTAGAGAGGATAAACTGAAAAGGCTTGAGTTTTATTAAAGACTTCTTCAAACAGGAGAGTCATAATTTATCTCTAGAATGTTGTAAGCTTTTTTTAAAAATGCATTCCATTGCCAAACCAGCTGCATTACACTGATGCAGAGGGAATACCTTTTTGTTTGTTTGTTTTGTGAGAGTTATTTCAATGATGCTGGCTCAGAGGTAGGAATAGTCCTTTGCTAGTATGTAGCCAAAGTATAAATGGTAGTATTATGACTACATTTTGCTGAAAAGAAAAATGCCAGAATATTTTTTCTTTGGCCCCTATGTGGGATTTAAAGTATAGCTTTAAGGCCATTTCCCCTCGATTGTCTAAGTTGAATTAAAGTTTGTCTGCAGTTACTGATAGTCCAAACGCATATTCTGATTGGTTGCTAAATCCTCTTCCCACACAGCAACCCCAGGGGAGTAGAGCTGGGACCTTATCACTGAAAAACAAAACTGTAATCTCTAAACTCATTATATCAAATACTAAAGGGAGAGTTAATGGGGAGAGGGACAAAAATATTAGTGCCAGCCTGGGAGGGAATGAGGAAAGGCAGCTGGGATTTTACAGAGAGGGAGTGAATAGAGGGGAAAAAGTGATAATTTTAAATTGCTCTTTCCTGCCAAATGGACCTTTCAACAGCAGAGTGGGGACTTCTAGACACTCACCACAGTTTCAGTTGTAACTGTTTGGTACCCCAAAATGAGTTTCTTGTAATAGAAAGTGTTGAAAGTGACTGAATCACTAACTGCTGCTGATATAGCATCCAGGCTTCTAGGACTAGATGAAGAGAGAATAACAAAAATGCTTAGTTGTTATGTAGCATTCTTTATCTGTAGTTCTCAAATCAAATTATAGCTCTTTTTTTCAGGTATGCAAACTGACTACACAGAAGTTAAGTGACTTTTAGTTCCTCTTTTCTCTTATTCCTCTAGGGAATATATCTCCTAGTGATAGATACATTGGAAGTCTCATCCTCCTCTGCATTAGCAATGTTAAGGAAAAAAAAGATTTTTTTTTTAAGGATAAATTAATGAGACATATAGCAATAAGCCACATCAGGGTATGACTCATTAGTAGGCTCTCATTACACTTCTTGGGGTTAAAAGTACTCTTTGCTTGGTCATCTACTATACAAGGGCTATAGATACCCACCATCTGTCTAGAAATTCAGGTGCTGTGGTGGCTTATTATTATTGTCAGATGGGCACAATGGGCAGATTCTCAGCTGGTGCATATCCACATAATTCTACTTCGCAGGAGTTAGACCAATTTACAACAGCTGGATATTTGTCCAGTCACTAAAACTAATTATAGACAATACAGAGCTGGAAGTGATAAACTGCATTTTATCTATAAAGGGTCCAATCTATAAAGAGCAATTAAATAATTGTTCATGTCAGCATGTCCCACTAATATTTTCAGTTTTACAAAAACTTCCTATGATGGGGTGGATAAGCCCCACACTGGCAATGAGAGGGTTAAGAAGAGCCTGTGGAGCCAGTTGGCTCTGCCCCTCAACACCTGCAGCAAATATCAGGCATGGAGAGGGGGTTAAAAAGAGTGGACTACCCCAGTTCAGGGCTGACCAGGAAGGAGAGCAGAGCTCTGCTTCTCTTGATGGGAAAGAAGCCTGGTTGTAGGTCAGACACTGAGCCAGCTTGCTAGCCAGAGGAGCCACTGCTAGAAAGGAGAGCCAGACCTGGAGAGATCAACAGAAGCATGGAGTGTTGGGAGACAAGCCCTGAAGAGACCAAGGCACATTTCAGTCCTACCTCTTCTGGGATCTTAAGAAAAAATCAGGAACAAAAAACCACCACAACACAAAACAGGGCCAGCCAATTAACCTTGGGAGGAATCCTGATGAGCCATAAAGGGATGCCATAGAGGCAACCTCATCACATGTCCTTTGTAATGATTGCCATGCCAACACAAACTCAATGGGACTACTCACCATATGTGTTTGTGAGGTTGGGTTTTAGAATTTTATGATTTTATGAATATGCTTAGCTATGTGAGAACTGTTATACCCAACTAACTCTGTATTATACCTAGGATAAACATAATCTGAGACATTATGGGTCAGGTCTTCAGCTGGCTGATAGCTCCATTGGCTTCAGTAGGGTTACACTGACTTACTCCAGATGAGGGCTTGGCCCTGTGTGACAAATACAGGTGTGCCCGGTGATGAATTTGTATCTAAACCTAAAATATGGTGTGTGTATATATAGGATTTCTGAGATTGTGTAGACAATTTTAGCACACTCCCACACTCAGGAGACCTGTAATTGTAAGCCATTAAGCCTAAGGGCTTGTCTTCACTACCCGCCCAGATCGGCGGGTAGAAATCGATCTCTGGGGATAATCGATCCCCGAATCAATGCGCGTACTCCACCAGCCCAGGTAGGAGTAAGCGCCGTCAACGGGGGAGCCGTGGCGATCGATTTGCTGCCGTCCTCACAGCGGGGTAAGTCGGATTAGATACGTCGAATTCAGCTACTCTATTCCCGTAGCTAAATTTGCATATCTGAAATCGATTCCCTCCCCTCCCCTCCCCCCCCCCCCGGGAGAAAGCAGCAAAAGGCAAATGGAAGACTTCATGACTAGGCCCTGTAACAAATGCCACTGGGCAATATGGCAGTTGGGCTCAAGAAAGGATGGTAGGGCTTCGAGAAAAGAGATTTTTTTTTCCTGAAGGTGTCGGATAGGCTGGGGGTGAAGGGAGAGACTGTGTGGAAAAGAGTTCCTAGGCTTCCTAAAAGAATCCAAGCTGGGTCTGTTCTTTTCCTGTAACTTGAGAGGTTTAGAGTAAACAAAATATAGATATAGGTTGTTATGCAGTCATTCTCTGTAATGCTTTGTTCCATTTGCTGTTAAACATACATTACTTTAAGAAGGCTGCCAATATCTAGATAATTGATCACAAGGTCCTGAAGAGAAGAAACACAGGTGTTCAGTCAGACCTACTTGGTAATAAGCACTTGGCATAGATGTGGTGTTATACCCATTGTCTAATATAATAGAACTGCAAAATTCCATCCCAAAACAGGCAAGAACATAAGAAACGGAGAATGGCCATACTGGGTCCACCAATGGTTCATTTAGCCCAGTATCCTATCTTCTGACAATGGCTGGCGCCAGATGCTTCAAAGAGGAAGCATCTCTCGGGTCAGGGCAATTTATTGAGTGATCCGTCCCCTGTCACCCAGTCACAGTTTCTGGCAATCAGAGGTTTAGGAGTACCCAGAGCATGGGGTTGCATTTCTGATCATCTTGATTAATAGCTACTGATTGACCTATCCTCCCTGAATGTATCTAATTCTTTTTGAACTCAGTTATACTTTTGACCTTCACAACATGCCCTGGCAATGGGTTCCATAGGTTGACTGTGAGTTGTGTGAAGAAGTACTTCCATTTGTTTCTTTTAAATCTGTTGACTATTAATTTAATTGGGTGACCCCTTGTTCTTGTATTATGTGAAAGGATAAATAATACTTTCCTTTCACTTTCTCTACACCATTCATGATTTTATAGACCTCTATCATACCCCCTGCCCTTCTCAGTCATCGGTTTTCTAAGCTGAACAGTCCCAGTCTTTTTAATCTCCCCTCATATGGAAACTGTTTATAGAATCATAGAAAATTAGGGCTGGAAGAGACCTCAGGAAGTCACCTAGTCCAACCCCCTGCTCAAAGCAGAACTAACACCAACTAAATCATCCCAGCCAGGGCTTTGTCAAGCCGGGCTTTAAAAACCTCTAAGGATGGAGATTCCATCACCTCCCTAGGTAACCCATTCCAGTGCTTCACCACCCTCCTAGTGAAATAGTGTTTCCTAATATTCAACCTAGACCTCCCCCACTACAACATGAGACCATTGCTCCTTGTTCTGTCAGCTGCCATCACTGAGAACAGCTGAGCTCCATCCTCTTTGGAACCCCCCTTCAGGTTGTTGAAGGCTGCTATTAAATCCCCCCTCACTCTTCTGCAGACTAAACAAGCCCAATTCCCTCAGCCTCTCCTCGTAAGTCATGTGCCCCAACCCCCTGATCACTTTCGTTGCCCTCTGCTGGACTCTCTCCAATTTGTCCACATCCTTTCTGTAGTGTGGGGACCAAAACTGGACACAATACTCCAGGTATGGCCTCACCAATGCCAAATAGAGGGGAATAATCACTTCCCTCAATCTGCTGGCAATGGTCCTACTAATGCAGCCCTATATGCCATTAGTCTTCTCAACAACAATGGCACACTGCTGACTCATATTCAGCTTCTCATCCACTGTAATCCCCAGGTCCTTTTCTGCAGAACTGCTGCTTAGCCAGTCAGTCCCCATGACTTAGCAGTGCATGGGATTCTTCCGTCCTAAGTGCAGGACTTTGCACTGATCCTTGTTGAACCTCATCAGATTTCTTTTGGTCCAATTCTCCAATATGTCTAGATTCTTCTGGACCCTATTCCTATCCTCCAGCTTATCTACCTCTCCCTCCATCTTAGTGTCATTTGCGAACTTGCTGAGGGTACAATCTATCCCATCATCCAGATCATTAATGAAGATATTGAACAAAACCAGCCCCAGGACCGACCCTTGGGGCACTCCGCTTGATACCGGCTGCCAACTAGACATGAAGCTAGTGATCACTACCCATTGAGTCAGACAGTCTAGCCAGCTTTCTATCCATCGTATAATCCATTAATCCAATCCATACTTTTTTAATTTGCTGGCAAGAATACTGTGTGAGACCCTATCAAAAGCTTCACTAAAGTCAAGCTATATCACATCCACTGCTTTCCCCATATCTACAGAGCCAGTTATCTCATCATAGAAGGCAATCAGGTTGGTCAGGAATGACTTGCCCTTGGTGAATGCATGTTGACTGTTCCTGATCATCTTCCTTTCCTCCAAGTGCTTCAAAAAGGTTTCCTTGAGGTCCTGCTCCATGATTTTTGCAGGGACTGAGGTGAGGCTGACCGCTCTGTAATGTCCCAGGTTCTCCTTCTTCCCGTTTTTAAAGATGGGCACTATATTTACCTATTTCCAATCATCTGGGAACTCCCCCGATTGCCACGGGTTTTCAAAGATAGTGGCCAAAAGCTCTGGAATCACTTCAGCCAATTCCCTCAGCACCCTTGGATGCATTAGGTCTGGAGCCATGGACTTGTGCATGTCCAGCTTTTCTAAATAGTCCTTAACCTGTTCTTTCACCACTGAGGGCTGCTCACCTCCTCCCCATACTGTGTTGCCCAGGACAGCAAGCTGTTCCACACCTCTAATCATTTTTAATTTTTGCCCTTCTTTACATATGTTCCAATTTTAAAATATGTTTTGAGATGGGGTGACCAGGGCTGCATGTGGTATTTAAGGTGTGGGTGAATGATAGATTTACATAGTGCCATTATGATATTTTCTGTCTTATTATCTATCCCTTTCTTAATGGTTCCTAACATTCTGTTCACTTTTTTGACTGCTGCAGCATATTGTGTGAATGTTTTCAGAGAACTATCCACAATGACTCCAAGATCTTTCTTGAGTAGTAACAGCTAATTTAGACCCCATCATTTTATATGTATAGTTAGGATTATGTTTTCCAATGTGCATTATTCTGCATTTATTAACAATGAATTTCATCTGCCATTTTGTTGCCCAGTCACTCAGTTTTGTCAGATCCCTTTAAATCTCTTCTCATTCAGCTTTGGACTTAACTGTCTTAAGTAATTTTGTGTTGTCTGCCACCTCACTGTTTGCTCCCTTTTCCCAGATTATTTATGTTGCACAACACTGATTCCTTGGAGACCATGCTATTTATCACCCTGCACTGTGAAAATGGACCCTTTTATTTCTACTCTTTGTTTCCTATTTTTTATTTAGTTACTGATCCATGAGAGGACCTTCCCTTTTATCCCAGGACCGCTTACTTTGCTTAAGCATCTTTGCTTAGGGATCTTGTCAAAGGCTTTCTGAAAGTTCAAGTGCACTATAACCACCGGATCACCCTTGTCCACATGCTTGTACACAGTCTCAAAGAATTATAATAGATTGGTGAGGCATGATCTCCCTTTACAAAAGCCATGTTGACTCTTCCGCAACATATCATGTCCATCTATGTGTCTGACAATTCTATTCTTTACTATAGTTTGAACCATTTTGCCTGGTACTGAAGATAGGTTTACTGGTCTGCAGTTGCCACTGTCATCTCTGGAGCATTTTAAAAAAATCTGTGTTACGTTAGCTATCCTCCAGTTATCTGGTACAGAGGCTGATTTAAGCAATAAGTTACATACCAAAGTTAGTAGTTCTGCAGTTTAAAATTTGAGTACTTTCAGAACTCCTGGGTGAATACCATCTGCTCCTGGTGACATATTACTGTTTAATTTATAAATTTATTCCAAAACCTCCTCTATTGGCACCTCAGTCTGGGGCAGTCTTCAGATTTGTCACCTAAAATGAATTGCTCAGGTATGAGACTCTCCCTCACATCCTCTTCAGTAAAGACCAATGCAAAGAATTCATTTAGCTTCTCTGCAAGAGTCTTTTCGTTCTTGAGTGCTTTTTTAGCACCTTGATCATCCAGTGACCCCCACTGATTGGTTGGCAGGCTCCCTGCTTCTGATATCCTAAAAAAAATCCTTGCTGTTAATTTTTGTGTCTTTTGCTAGTTGCTCTTCACATTCTTTTTTCGCCTTTTTACACTCCCCCACCAGCATGACGTACTCTGTCATTTCTATATATTTTGTACCCTGGTATTACCGTGTTCCATTGATTATGTGGCCTAATACCTGAGGGGGGTGCACTCAGAGAGACGAGAAAGGAGACAGAGGTGCTACTAGCCTTGTAACCATGACACCCTGTGTACTTAGTGGAATCTTCACTCTATGGCTACTTCTACCCTGGAAGCTAGGGGTGTGGTTCCCAGCTTGTGTAGACATACTCATCATAGCTCTCATCAAGATGGCATATAAGTAGTCATGGTAGCATTGGCTGCAAAGAGTGGCAGCATTTTTTATCTGCCCTGTGTACAAACTTGCCTGAACCCTGTGCATACATACTCAGCGTGGCTAGCCCTGGTTTGCAGAATTCAGGAGGCTGGGGAGGAAGGGGGGAGGCTATGTGCCGTGTCCTCGTTCCTTCCCCCAGCCTCCTGAATGCCGCAAGACAGCTGATTAATGCAGGCAGTAGGTGGGGGTTGCAGGGGGAAGGCACTGATCCGTGGGGTCCACCGGTGGGCGGGAGGCGCTGGGGGTGACGTAGGGGAGCTGATAGGGGGACTGCCAGCTGTGAACAAAGCAGGTGGCCAAACTACATTATAGCGAAGCATTGCACAACTTTAAATGGAGCATGTTCTGTAATGGAGCAGGGACGTAACATCGAAAAAATGTTAAGCGAGAGGATGTTAAGTGGGGAGTTACTGTATACATAACTCTTCGTATTTTACATACAGACATCCAACAATGATTATGATGACCAAGGTGACATAGGCTTTCATTAGAGCCCTTGCATGGTATTCTTTTGGTGAACCCAGGGCATCTATGTATTCCTGTGCCCTCAGCCATTTAACATCCAGAGATCCTTTGGTCACAGGAAAGAACTCCAATTAGAGATTAACTCATTGCCGGATGAGGTTGAGCTAGGCCTTATAAGTAACCTGAGGGAGCTCAGTTGGGGAAAGTTTGCAGAAGAGACAGAAACAACAAGGAGTCCGGTGGCACCTTAAAGACTAACAGATTTATTTGGGCATAAGCTTTTGTGAGTAAAAAACCACTTCTTCAGGTGCCACCGGACTCCTTGTTGTTTTTGTGGATACAGACTAACATGGCTACCCCCTCATACAGAAGAGACAGATCTCTCTGGCAGAGAAAAGCACTAGGACAGGGCTTAACAGGCTGGATACAACAAAGGAAGAAACAACCAGAGCAGGTTAGGCACCTGCAAGGGAAGCCCTGAGGTAGGGCAAACAAGGGAATTACAGTGAAACCTGAGAGGGGCAAAAGGTCTGTTAGTTTGAAGATCTGTTTGGACTTTCATTTGGACTTGCCTGTGCTACCCTGGAAAGGGATTAGACTTTTATGTGACTTTGCTGGAGGGCCAAGCCACAGAGCACCCAGAGGGGAGTATGAAGAAGACAGGCTGATAAAGGCTGTTGCAGGTCCAGGAGAGGGCCTAGTAGGTGCACCAGAGACAAGGACCCCATGTCACACGATGACCAGAGACAAAGGGGTACCCATAAGGTGAGGATGCTCAACTACAACTTCTCAAGGATAATTTTCAAAAATGTTTTTTGGGGGGGCCATACGTTAAGTAATCTCAGGTTTATAGGTGTTATGGTAATACAAATAATAATAATGTAGGGAAGTTGTGCATGCTGAGTTTTTGGCATGGTTAATAAAACATGGAATATATATGTGAACATACTGCATATATAGAGAGAGGCAGGGCTGGTAGCAGCAGCATCTAATATCACTTGGGCTGAAATTTTTCATGCCATCTGTCTCTCTCAGGCTTTTTATTTATATTTCAACCAAAACAATTCAGGCATTTCTGAGAACAAGGCTAGAGGAAAAAAATGCTGGTTACCTCTTACCCGGTACTTGAGAACCCCATGCTTTGGAACAAGGACTCAAAATCAGGCACTCAAAAGTTTCATAGATTCATAGACTTTAAGGTCAGAAAGGGACCATTATAATCATCTAGTCTGACCTCCTGCACAACACAGGCCACAGAATCTCACCCACTCACTCCTGTAACAAACCCCTAACCTATGTCTGAGCTATTGAAGTCCTCAAATCGTGGTTTAAGGACTTCAAGGTGCAGAGAATCCTCCAGCAAGTGACCCGTGCCCCACGCTGCAGAGGAAGGCAAAAAAACCCCAGGGCCTCTGCCAATCTGCCCTGGAGGAAAATTTCTTCCCGACCCCAGATATGGCAATCAGCTAAACCCTGAGCATGTGGGCAAGACTCACCAGCCAGACACCTAGGAAAGAATTCTCTGTAGTAACTCAGATCCCACCCCATCTAACATCCCATCACAGGCCATTGGGCATATTTACTGCTAATAGTCAACGATCAATTAATTGCCAAAATTAGGCTATCCCATCATACCATCCCTTCCATAAACTTATCAAGTTTAGTCTTGAAGCCAGATATGTCTTTTGCCTCCACATTAATTTGTGCAACCTTAATTTGTGCCCTTGCACTTATGAATTGTGATAGTCATTAATTACATGATAACGTGCTACTTTTTCCACAAGACCCCTACCTCATTTAGTGCACAGAATGGACCTGAGGTGGGAATGAGTCAGGGTTGCGTAATGAAGGAGACAATTGGAGCAGACTAGGTCCTACACATATTTGTTGCAGAAGTTAGAAGGTGTGTAGTGAGTGAAGCAGAGGATGGCAAGAAGGGAAAGGATGGTCTCTTAGTTAAGGCAGTTGAATGCTGCCCTGAAAAACTAGATTCTATCTTTGCCTTGGCTCCAGATCATCCTGTGTGATGCTAAGCAAATCACTCAAACCAGTTATTACATAGGTGGTCAGTAATTGTCTCATTTTTGGTTGCCTGATTTTAGACCCTGGGAGTCCGATTTGCAGAAGCACTCAACACTCAGAGCTCACTGCTTTGAACATATAAGGTGCTATATAATTTACTGCTAAAAGTCCTTACTGTCTCAAATTAAGCACAAAAATTAATGGAGACTTTTGTCCTTAATCTTTCTGCCTCTGTAAAATCAGGATAATAACCAGACCCTACTTTCACAGAGGTGTTCTGAAAATGTATAGATTATTTTAAAGCACTTAGATACTATATTGATGAACACCCAAGAAAAGTCCATGAGGAAGTTAATAATTCTGTCTCCAGAGCAGGATTTGAATAGTGTGCAGGAAATAAGGCCTGGGGCCATACACTGCACCATGAGGAGAAAACAAAATATTGAATAGCTGCTCGTTCACTGAGCACTGTCCATCTCGTACACTGAATGAGGCAAGGGTCCTGTGGAAAAAATAGTGTCATGATGATGTAATCAGGACCGGCTCCAGGGTTTTTGCCGCCCCAAGTGGCCACCCTCCCCCCGCCCCCTCCAAAAAACCCAAAAAACAAACAAACAAAAAACCGCAATCGCGATCTGTGGCACTTTGGCAGGAGGTCCTTCGCTCCAAGCTAGAGTGAGGGACCCACTGCCGAATTGTTGCCGAAGAGCCAGACGTGCTGCCCCTCTCTGGTGTGGCCGCCCCAAGCAGCTGCTTGGTAAGCTGGTGCCTAGAGTCAGCCCTGGATGTAATAAAAGACTGTTTCAAAATGCATACACACAAGGTAGCTGAACTGAGGTTGCACAGGCAACTTTAATTCTGGCATTTCCTAACTTTTGAGTCCTTGACTTTACAACCTTAATAATGTTCTTTTAATATAGTTTGTGTGTAGTAAATATAAAATGTGTTCTATATAAACCTGCTTGCCTTTATTCTCTTTATGAATTCAAACTGTGTGTTGCTTTGCTATGCCGAATAAATACTTCAGGGTTTAATCCAGAAATCATATTAATCTGATGTATTTGGTTAATATCAAAGTAATTGTTAATTTTTATTTGGCTCAGATAATGGACAATTTTAGGATCGATCATATGCAATAAATTTGGCAAATTTTAAAGTAAAACTATAATTGAGAATAGATGTTGATCAAGGCTGACCTTTTAAAGTCATCAAATTTATGAATTTAATCAATAACCAAGTTTAAAAATAGAGAGAGAGAACAATAAAATAGAGAGAGAGAACATGAATATATTACAATGACCTAGAAATAAGCTTTTTTTTTTTACTTAGTTAAAACAATGCAATAAGCTAACCAGCATATTACAGCATACAGAAACAAAGCTAAAATAGTAAGAGAATATTTTAATTACACTTTGTAGTCTGGTTTGCTTTGTTGAAAAGGAACAACAGACACTATATGTCCCCCTGAAGAGTGCATTAGGTTTCGTATCTTTGCTTGTGGGATTTTCAAGTCAGAAATCTTTCTTTTTCTGCCAAACTATGACTTGAAATGTTTTCTTTATAAACCAAACCCATGGGATGTTTTACTGAACAAAGGTTTCATACACAACCACTCATTTTATCATCTCTATTTATGCTTATTTCTGCTTGAAACTTCCATGACCTCCTAACTTTGTAACATAATTAATTGCTTTCCAATTCTCTCTATATAGACTTTCTTGTTTTGAATACAAACTGGTGTGTCCGGATTGGATATTAAAAAGCATAACTGTGAGTGAAGAAAACAGTAATAAAAAAAAAAAACAGTCCACAAAGCCCAAGTTGGGAGTGGACTACATCCACCCTGATTGAATTGGCCCTGTCAATACTGATTCTCCACTTGCGAAGTAACTCCCTGCTCTCCATGTGTCAGTATATAATGCCTGCATCTGTAACTTTCACTCTATGCATCCGAAGAAGTAAGGTTTTTACCCACAAAAGCTTATGCCCAAATAAATCTGTTAGTCTTTAAGGTGCCACCAGACTCCTTGTTGTTTTTGTAGGTACCACAGTATCTCTTTGTGTGGAATATGCTTGAATGAGCAAAGAATGAGTTAAAATGTTGGAAGGGCTCAGTATGTTTAAATAGGGTTACCATTCGTCCGGATTTACCCGGACATGTCCTCCTTTTGTGTGCTAAAAATAGCGTCCGGGGGGAATTTGTAAAGCACTCACAATGTCCGGGATTAGCAGAGCGAGCGGCTGGGAGGGCTGCAGGGAAGTCCCGGGCTGGACTCAGGAGCAGCTGTAGAGGAGCCGGATCCGCCCTGCATTCTGAGCCGGCAGCTCCCTTGCAGCCCAGTCCAGCAGCACTGTGCAGGGCCAGACCGGGTTTTGTTGTGCAGGGCCAGACCGGGTTTTGTTGTGCTGGGGAGCTCAGCCACGTGTCCGGCTCGGCTGCACAGAGCCCAACACCCTGTTCTGAGCAGCAGGGTAAGGGGGGCAGGAGAAGGGGCAGGGAGGTTCTGGAGGTGGCAGTCAAGAAACGGGGGGGGCTTTTTGGGGGGAGTGGAGAAAGTTTTGGGCAGTCAGGGTACAGGTAGGGGGTAGGGTCCTGGGGGACAGTTGGGGGGGGGTCTTAGGAGGGGGCAGTTAGGGGACAAGGAACAGGGAGTCTTAGGTAGGGGGTGGGGTTCTGGAGGGCAGTTAGGAGCAGGGGTCCCAGGAGGGGGCAGTCAGGGGACAAGGAGCAGGGGGGGGTGTTTGGGAGTTCTGGGGGGGGCTGTCAGGTGGCAGGGGTGGGGAGATGGATCGGAGCAGTCAGGGGACAGGGAGCAGAGGGGTTTAGATGGGTTGGGAGTTCGGGGGGGGGCTGTCAGGGGGTGGGGAGTGGTTGGATGGGGTGTGGGAGTCCCAGGGGTCTGTCTGGGGGTGGGGGTGTGGATAAGGGTTGGGGCAGTCAGGGGACAAGAGGCAGGGAGGCTTAGATAGGGAGTGGAGTCCTGGGGGGCAGTTAGGGGCAGGGGTCCCAGGAGGGGGCAGTCAGGGGACAAGGAACGGGGGGAGGGTTGGGGGTTCTGGGGGGGCGGGAAGTGGGAGGGGCAGGGGCGGGGCTAGGGCGGGGCTCCTCCCGTCCTCTTTTTTTCTTGCTGAAATATGGTAACCCTAGTTTAAAGAGTTGGTTAAATTCTCACAAAAGGAGAGACAAATCACAGATGTATTTAAATGGTTGAATTTGGCAATCAATAGCAAATAGGTATTGCAAAAGGGTGACCACTGAGCTGTGTGGTTGATAGCAGAGAGGCTAGAGGAATCTGTTCCAAAATGGAAATCCCAGATTTTGGTTTTCAGAAGGTCTGTTAACAGGGTAACCAAAATTTGGATTTTATGAGTAATAGAGGCTGATAAAATGAATTCATGGTCTGTGTATAGAAGGGACTTTGTGCATGTCTCTCCCACATGGCCTCTTCCACAGCAACATTCCCATAGTCTGTATATTAGACTCCCTAGGGATCCTCAAGTTGGCAGGGGAAGGTTGTGGGGAGCATGCATCATCTTCTACCAGCTCCATGGAGCTCAGGAAGCAAATGTGATATGGCTAGTGGTTGTATTCTGTTTCTCTTGGTGCTCCTTCACCTTTAAGCAGCAGTGGGAGGGTTCTCAAGGAGTGCCACTGGCTTGATTAGCCCTGTCAGCATGGTTCTGTTGAAGTCACGCTGTCCTGGGTCTGTGTCGGGAGCATCGGAGAGCCAGGATCAGAACAAAGTCACAAGGTTTAGTGGAGTGTGTTGGTAGGTTCTGTGCCTTACATTAGATCTGAATTTGTCCCACAGTTCTTAATTAATACTTCTGTGAGGTAACTTTACTAGCAAGAAGTTAGAATGGGAGCAGACCATTCTAGGCTGGAGATTCATATTATAGGGTTGACATTAAAAAAAAAATGGCTCTTATTTACCTAAGACTGAAAAACAGCAGTTAGTTATTTTTAATGTCTATCTATTGCAATTTTAATATCTAACTATTGCAATTTTGTGAATTTACATTAATTCAATATAGTTAATACTGTATAGCAACTATACCCAAAATAAGTAGAACATAAATATAATAACTGGAGCCACAACTAGTATTGCCAAAATAGTGACATCAGTTCTTCATTTTTCCCAATATGCTAGTTTCTTTACAATATCATTATCTCTGGAGACCTGTGCTTGAGGGAAAGGTATTTGAAATACTTTGAAGAAAGAGGCTGCATTTCCAAGTGTTATACAGTAATAATTCACTTATTATTGGAAATATTTAAATAGATTAGTTATTGAGGGTGTTAGGATAAGTTTGGGGTTTTTTTTAATTTTTATCTTTACATCTTTAAAACTTAATTTTGTAAAAGATGTCACTGAAATGGCAAAAAACAAACCACAGGTTATAGGCTTTGAGTACTACTCAATGACCTTTCAGGGTCCCTTCCAGTTCTATGAGATAGGTATATCTCCATATATAATTAAGTTTTTCGTGGTGGTTTGATGAAAAATAAATTGATACAAAAAGAAGAATTAAAATATTATCCCCTTTGGTGATTATTCACTAGATTATTCACTGGACTGCTTTTCTTTGTAACCCTTGTGTAAGAAATCTAACACTCTCTGGGACCCAGCCTTTTCCCACATTGTTACTCCTCATGTGCCAATTCCTAGAATATTGGTTATGCATGGGCAGTGTTTGTCAACACAGCATTTCATAACTTTTTGTCCATAACAGAAAATGTGTGCCAAACTGAACTCAAAGGATTTTAATTTGATGACAGATCTGCTGTGCTGTGAGTATTGTCACTCACGTCTGGAGCAGAGAGACTGAGAGATTTAGCAAATATCCTACTAGCCTAGGGGAAAGTTGCCTGAGCTGGGAAAGAGGCAACTGACAGGTCAGATCTCATCTCTTCTAACTGTTCTTTGAATTCCCATGCAATTCACTAAGTTTATAAGCCGCAGCAGTAGGGTGACCAGATGTCCCGATATTTAACTCTTTGTCCCACATCCTGATCAATGTATGATCGGGACGCCATTTGTCCCGATATTCAGGTATGGAGGTGAGTGGGAGGGAGGCATTGACCCCGGGGGTGCTCCGGGGCTGCAGCACCCACAGGAAAAAAATCGCAGTCAAGCTCCCCCTTCCTCGCCTCCTTCTCCCCCTCTATCCCCTTTCCCCCCAGCACACTGCGTCCCCGCTCCTCCCCCCCCCAGTGCTTCCCGCCGCCTAACAGCTGTTTGGCAGCGCTTAGCACTTTCCAGGAGGGAGGGGGAAGGAGCGGGGATGAAGTGCGCTCAGGGGAGGAGGTGGAGAAGAGGCAGGGCAGGGGTGGGGACTTGGGGGAAGGAGGTGGGATGGGGCAAGGGCGGTGAAGGGGCAGGAAGAGGCAGTAGGTGGCGAGTACCCACCCGACAGAGGGGAAGTCGGTGCCATGGGGGTGAGTGGCGGTGGGGGGATGAAGAGGCGAGCAGCGGGCAGCCGAGCAAGCGGGCAGGGAGGTGAGCGGTGGGTGGGGGACTGAGGAGGGATGCAGCAAGCCAGCAGCAGCTGGGGGATGAGGAAGGGCATGGTGGTGGGGGGGGCGAGCAGGGAGGGGGCGGGACCTAGGGCAGAGTGGGGGCGGAGCCTGGGAGGAGTGGGGGTGGACTGTGGGTGGGGCTGATGGCACCCCAATGTGTCCCGATATTTTAGTGTGGTGATCTGGTCACCCTACCCAACAGAGAAGGCAGTTTGGAACAGCTGTTGAAACCTATTCCCTTCTCCCTGCTTCTGTTTTTAATTCATTATCAGAGAGCTGATAGGTGAAGGCACAGAACACAGTCTCTCATATGACACACCCCAATCTTAGCCACTGCACTGCCTTTCTGAGTGACTAAACCAGTTTGGGTTATGCTATCTCCAGCCACTACTATAAGCCATACTCCTCTGCTGAATAGTAACTAGTTGTGTAACACACTGGGAAAGTGTGTGCCAAGCCCTCCTCCCTTCCCATGACTGCTATTCAAAGGGGCTAGCGCTTAAATCTGACATAGGGATCTGAAGTCAAGGAGGGCAAACACTGCTCTCAGTTTGACACTTTGGCTTTTTAGGACAACCTACAAAGACTTATGCTTGTAACTTTGGAGCTCATCTATTCAACCCCCAGTTTTGGCCAGCATGGTAGCTCTCATATTTTAAAGTGTCCCACAATGGCATTTTTGAACCTTGAGAAAGATTTTTCATACTATCAGGGATACAGGCCCAGAGGAAAGGGATTGCAATGGGCACTGCATGCCTTCTGGTACAATGCAGGCACACGCCCTGCTTCTGCAGCTGTCTAGTTTACAAAAAATTGTGAGAGGCTACAGAGCGTCTAGGGAAGTGAGTGATGAAACAGTCTCCTTCATGGAGGTTCCCTCCAGCTTAGAGGTTACATCATCACTGTTGAACATGTAGGGTTGCTCTTGTAATTATGCATCAGCATAAAATGTTTATTGAGGCATGTTACATCTCCCACACTTCAGAAGGGTCAACATCATCAGAAGCAGCTTCAGCAGTGCAGTTTTTCTCTCTGATTACACTGGTCTACAATTTTTGAGAAGTCGTCTGCTTCAGAGATAAAATGTCCTATTTATTATGTATTTGAGGTGCTGAATTCAAATATGACAATTAAAACAACTGATTGGCTACAGTTTCTAATATATTTAAGTTTTTACATTTTATGTCTATGTATATTGTGTAGATAGTAAAGTTTTAATCATAAATTGTAAACCTAGGTCTTTTCATGTGTTTATGGTTGCTTTACATGATAATATTTCACCTGTCCTGTTATTGTAACACTTTAAAAATCAGCAAAAGGGTTATATAAATAAAATTTATTATGAAACAAAAGGCAAACAACTATTATGTTCATAGTTTAGTCCTATTCAGTGTCTACTCGGCGCTTCTTGGCTTGTCTCTTGTATTCATTAAATGGAGTATCTCTTGTCACTGTCCAGCAATAGTCTGCAAGCATTGACGGGCTCCATTTGGCCTGATAGCGTTTCTCCATTGTTGCAATGTCCTGGTAAAATCGCTCGCCGTGCTCGTCGCTCACTGCTCCGCAGTTCGGTGGAAAAAAATCTAGATGAGAGTGCAAAACATGTATCTTTAGTGACATGTTGCAACCAAGGCTTTTGTATGCCTTGAGGAGGTTTTCCACCAACAACCTGTAGTTGTCTGCCTTGTTGTTTCCGAGAAAATTTATTGCCACTAACTGGAAGGCTTTCCATGCTGTCTTTTCCTTGCCACACAGTGCATGGTCAAATGCATCATCTTGAAGAAGTTCACGAATCTGAGGACCAACAAAGACACCTTCCTTTATCTTAGCTTCACTTAACCTTGGAAATTTTCCCTGGAGGTACTTGAAAGCTGCTTGTGTTTTGTCAATGGCCTTGACAAAGTTCTTCATCAGACCCAGCTTGATGTGTAAGGGTGGTAACAAAATCTTCCTTGATTCAACAAGTGGTGGATGCTGAACAGTTTTCCTCCCAGGTTCCAATGACTGTCAGAGGGGCCAATCTTTCTTGATGTAGTGGGAATCTCTTGCACGACTATCGCAGAGAAAACAGCAGTACTTTGTGTATCCAGTCTGCAGACCAAGCAAGAGAGCAACAACCTTCAAAGCGCCACAAAGCTGCCACTCATGTTGGTCATAGTTTATGCACCTCAAAAGTTGTTTCATGTTGTCATAGGTTTCCTTCATATGGACTGCATGACCAACTGGAATTGATGGCAAAACATTGCCATTATGCAGTAAAACAGCTTTAAGACTAGTTTTCGATGAATCAATGAACAGTCTCCACTCATCTGGATCGTGAACAATGTTGAGGGCTGCCATCACACCATCAATGTTGTTGCAGGCTACAAGATCACCTTCCATGAAGAAGAACAGAACAAGATCCTTTTGACGGTCACGGAACATGGAAACCCTAACATCACCTGCCAGGAGATTCCACTGCTGTAGTCTGGAGCCCAACAGCTCTGCCTTACTCTTGGGTAGTTCCAAATCCCTGACAAGGTCATTCAGTTCACCTTGTGTTATGAGGTGTGGTTCAGAGGAGAAGGATGGGAGAAAATGTGGGTCCTGTGACATTGATGGTTCAGGACCAGAAGTTTCATCCTCTTCCCCTTCCTTGTCTGACTCAAGTGAGAATGATTCTGGTGCATCAGGAGCTGGCAGTCCGTCTCCGTGGGGTACTGGGCATATAGCTGATGGAATGTTTGGATAATGCACAGTCCACTTTTTCTTCTTTGACACACCTTTCCCAACTGGAGGCACCATGCAGAAGTAACAATTGCTGGTATGATCTGTTGGCTCTCTCCAAATCATTGGCACTGCAAAAGGCATAATTTCCTTTTCCTGTTCAACCACTGGCAAAGATTTGTTGCACAAGTGTTGCAGCATATGTGTGGGGCCCATCTCTTGTCCTGATCTCCAATTTTGCAGCCAAAATAAAGGTGATAGGCTTTCTTAACCATAGTGGTTATACTGCGCTTTTGTGATGCAAAAGTCACTTCACCACAAACATAGCAGAAATTATCTGCACTGTTCACACAAGTACAAGGCATCTCTGCTCACTTTGGCTAAACAGAAATATGTCCCTTTGCAAAATTAAACACTGACAAATAAGAGAGCACGACACTGTATGATTTCTAGAGCTGATATAGGGCAATTTGTTCAGCAGAGTGATGTAAGCTTCATTATGATTGCATCATCCATGACTTCTAGCAATAACATGATACAATTCATATCATGTATGACGCAATACCAGCTTCAGATTGCATCATTCATTGTTTTGCCTGAAAAGCCAGTACCGTCCAAACTCAGTCATAGATTTATTCATAGATCCAGTCAAAGATGTATTTTAGTCCTTTCTGGTTTAAATTGAGATCCCTTCCCTTTATAACTCACTTATCCTCCGCCATTCCCAAGTCAAGGGTCGTATATACTGACCCAATAGCATATCTTGAAAACTAGAGCCAATCAACAATTTTAAGCATCATTTTCGTTCTCAGTGACCCAGAATTAGTAAAGTTTGACTACATTTATTTCAGAAGCATTTTGGCTGTAGAGCAGTATTACCAGGCAGGTGCAGCTCTCCTTCTCCCTGACTCTGGGAAGTTATGGACTGAGGTATACCAAAGCTGCATAAAAACACCCCTATGAAACTAGCTAATGAAAACTATTTTGTGGCTGTTGAGGTTGTGGTAGGACATGCTCCGCTCACCCAAAACCTTAAAATAATGGAAATAAGACCTGAAAGGGAAAGACTTGTGCATTCCTTTTCATCTTTGTAAAGCCTACAAAGCTACTGATACCACATTCCAGTGTTCCAAAGGGCTGTCGCTCCATCTTCAGTAGATATGAAAAGGAAATGTGTACCCCAACTTCATCGAACTTGCACTCAGACACAAAAGGTTAACAGTGATCTCAGCAGTGCTAAGGCAAAATAACTTCCCAAATGCTTGGAATAGATGACAGTCAGTGTGTTGATCTGATGACATAATAGATATAAAAGCATAATGGGTTACTGTGAAGGATTTTTTTAGAGTGCAGTTTTGACGAAGTTGGGGTACATTGTTTTTGATATAGGTTGTAGATGGATGCAGAAAGCTCATGGAGTTGAATTATCAATCATATTGTAGGCAGTATGAAGGTGGAAAGGAATGCACAAGTCTTTCTCCTTATCTTCTTATTTGCATTCTTTAAAGGTTTTTGGTGGATGGAGTGTGTTCTACCACAGTTTCAGCTACTATTAAATGTAGTTTATATGTGTATGTATAATATTTCTGTGTGTTAGTGTATGGCCAAATTCTTGCCGATGCCACCAAAGCAGGACTCCATAAAGCTGTTCTCAACTAAGCAGCTGAGGATTCTCGAAGGGTAGAGAACTTCATGGTTGGTACCATCAGTTACGACTGCTCTACACTACCTGCTGCTATTCTCTGGCAATCCATAGATGGCTAAATGGTCCCTTGAGACTGCTCTAACTTTACACCAGAGACTGAACTGGAGCCCAACAGCCTTGTGGGGTTATAGGAATACAAAGGAAATGTACATCCACCAAGTATAGCTTGACCAGACCTGAGTATTGAAGCCACTGAGTTTGTGGCCCACTGAGTTTGTGAATTAAGTATCTTATAGCTCATATAATATTCTCAGTTTCTTTTCATTCTGTGTTTTATTAGTGGAAAATCCTCAGGTTAGGCAAAGCCAATCCAGTATTTTCCATTTGTTTGAAAGCAGTGGCATCAGCCACATAATGAAGTAGAGAAAGACAAAAACGAAAGCAGTTGTTGTTTTCTTTTTCCTGTTTCTCCATTCTTTGTAGTTGTTGCTTTTCTCACCTTGTGAGTGTTTCTGCAAGTGAGCAGATGCTTTGCAAATTGGGATTTCCCAGCAGAAATGTTTGAAGCATGCACTAGCTTTGTCTTCCACACAAGTGCTGACCTCCAGTTGCTCAGGGAAGAACTCTTCATCTCTCTCTCTCTCTCTCTCTCTCTCTCTCTCTCTGCTGTTCAGTTGATTATGATCCTGAAAGAGAAGTGGGAGATAACAAGGAAAATGTGAGAGAGAGGATGGTACTACAGAGAGAGGAATAGACACACCCTTGGTTGAACACTGGAAGAAGTATCACAGGCATGACTGGCACCTGGACGTGGCACATGATTAGCACCTGGTCAGAGAGCTTAACGATTCCTACTTCTGTGTCATTCTGCGTTCCCAGTTTTCTAGAAAGGATCCTTGAGCCCCTAAGTTTAAAGCATGTGAAACACAGTTAGAACTGATCAGAAAATGGGTGTTTTTCCTGTGAAAATTTTGATCAAAAAAGGGGGGGAAATTGTCAAAATTTTCCATTGAAAAGTTCAGTTTTTCAGTGAAAAATCAAAACCAAAATATTTCAGCTGAAAACCAAAATGTGTCAGTTCTGAAAGGCTGTCATTCTGCCTGATGAGAGTTGTAGGGTGGTTGCCTCATGCTCCGATTCTCTTCTTGAGGCTGGGCTCCCTGGTTGGACTACATCTTCCATAATGCACCAGTTCTCTCTTCCCATGATGAGGGAAGGCAGTCACATCATGGAAGATGTAGGCTAGGTCTACACTACCCGCCTGAATCGGTGGGTAGAAATCGGGACGCGATAAATCGATCCCCGAATCGACACTCTTACTCCACCAGCGGAGGTGGGAGTAAGCGCCGTCGACAGGAAGCCACAGAGGTCAATTTTGCCGCCGTCCCTACAGCGGGGTAAGTTGGCTGCGATACGTCGAATTCAGCTATGCTATTCACGTAGCTGAATTTGCGTATCTTAAATCGACCCCCCCCCCCGTAGTGTAGATGTAGCCGTAGTCTGGCTGGGGAGCCCAGCCTATAGAGGAGAAACATACAACTCCTAGAAGTAAACATGGCAGTATATTCAAATCGAAATAGTTCAGTTTATGGGCATTGGCTTTTTTGATGCAAAAATCAGAATTTTCCATGGAAGAAAAACAATTCATTCTCTCACACTCTCTCACTCACATTCTAACACTCACATTCACACTCACGCCAAACCCCATTTTTCATCAAGAGCTTCTCCTGTTGACATAGCTACTGCCTCTCAGGTAGATGGATTTGTTACACTGATGGTAAAAGCTTTTGTATTAGCGTAGTAGTATCTTCATTGTAGCACTGTATGTAGATGAGTACTAGAGATGGAGATGAAATTGATACAAAGAGATAAGCAGAGAGGTAAAATTCTTTACTAGTATAACAGCAGCTTGGGTGTCAGGAACTCTGTTGCTAATGATATTGCCATTTCACAAATGTGGGTGTCTATAGCCCCCCCCCCCCCCAAAAAAAAAAAAACCCACCAACAACAGAGTAGGGCTTTATTTCTGACTCTGCTAGTAGCTTGATGGGTAGTATTAGGAAATCATTTAAAGCTGGATTCTGATACCTTTACTCTCTCTGAATAATGCTTCTTCATGGAGTAATTTACCTGTCTGCCTCAATTCTCCTATTTTTAAAATGGGGATAAAGTTTCTTAACCATTTTTGTAAAGTACTTTGAGATACATAGATGAAAGGTGTTATATGAGTGCATGATATTTTTTGATAACTATCCTCATGAATTTCGCTGGTTTTCACCAATAAATAATGCCAACACTTAGAGTTGGTCAAGGAAACAGTTTTCCCATCCCATGAACATTTTGGAGACTTTGGAAGATTTTTCCATTCTAAATCAGGAGAAAAAAATTGAAATTTCAATAATTTTTTTGGTTAAAAAAAATTATCAAAATCAACTCTTTCCCATAAAAGTTTCAGTTTTGATTAATCTGCATTTTTGATGATAAAATCTTGAGTCAAGAAATTCCTGATTAGTTCTACTAATGTAGTTTTTACATTCTGATATAGGATACCCTTCTTGGAGAGAGTGAGCAATATGGATGCAGCATTCTTTATTTTTCAGTGTAATACATTTGCATATATAAGACATGAATATGCCTGTGTACAGTGGAATCCAATGCTTAATCAGTCACATAACAAATAATATTCCACCGGTCAGTTAATTCTTTCATGTTGAATACACAGGTTACTCATTAAACCAGAAGGTTTTGCTTATTTTTACAGAATTTGCATTCTATTAAAATATTTGTGCCTCTTTTTCTTACAGTAACAGTACTTTTCTAATGGTATGTTTTCCTGAAATCATAAACAATGGACTTCAAACAGTAGCACAGAAATGTCCTTAGGCTAACATAACCCCCCACTGTATTGTGGAACTAAATGTTTTGTTCATATTTTCTTTAAATAATTGATAAACCATAGTTTGTAGTGTTTCTCTTTGATATTAGAAGTCTCTCCCTGTACAGCAGCTGAACATAAGTGGCTCTTGGGGTTGTATTCTAAATGTAATCTATGTGTACTCAAGCAAAATTACCACCATAAAATTATAAAAGTTACTTTTCTTTGACAGACAAGTTCTAAAACAGTACAGGGCACGTATTCCCTACAGCCATCTGAAAATTGCAAGGAAAGTTTCAATAAGTTAAGTTTCAATATAGAGAGTAAGGAAATAAATCTAAATAATTTTCACCTGCAACTTTCCATGTTTCCATGAGGCCAGAAAAGTGTGGGCATGTTTTAAGTCTGAGTGAAATAGCTCAAATATTTTTGAGTTATAGATATATGAAAATTTATAGGTGTAGTTTTCAGGAGTCCTCTGTCTTGGCCTAGCTTAGCTCCTTTGAATTCCATGAGAGTATTACTTTTGACTTCAGTGAGAGTGGAGTTAGAACAGCTTTAAGCCCTTTTGAAAGTTCCACCTGAATGTTTCAGAAATTGATTCAAAGTTCACTGAAATCAACTTAAAGATTCTCATTGACTTTGACAGGCTTTGGTTTAGTCCCCTAAACATTTAAAAAGACTAACACTTTATGGGAAGTTTATAAGTCAACTGGATCCATTTTCGTACTTCAAATTAAAATGCTAATACAATCAAAATAGTGAATAGGATAATTTTGGAAAAAATGGTATTTAAATTGTACAATTATTCAAGTTTTCTTTTGAACAGAGAGTTGTTTGCATTCCTGATGCTCACAGAAAAAAGGATAAGAGAAATATGTTTTCACAACCAAAGTAAGTGGGAGGATTTTTGTATGGCAAAGAAGGGACTGGTTTTCTGAGTTTAATTTTGCTCTATTATTAGAGTTTAAAAAAATGCATGTAGCATATTGTGGAATAAAATGAATGGCTAAACAATAGTGATGAAAATTCTCTGTGAAAGAAACTGATTCTAAGACATGATTGTTGACCGAGGATGATTTTAATGGCAGCTGCAGAATATTGGTGAAAATATGATGCTGAAATTAATCACCAGCATTAAGAATTAGGAGATGAAATATTATAGAATTCAAAATTGGCATTAACGTTGGTATTAGAATGGTCCAAAGAGGAATTGTTGATGGTGTTAAACGACTGAAAATGGAGGATCAATGGGCGAATGATATATGGAGATGGGGGCAGATGCTCGGTAGTAGACAAATATAAAATAAGGGATGGGGGAGGGTGGCTAGCCCTGGCGGAAAGGAGAATGGAAGTGGATGAGCTGGGGAGTTATTTTGAACTGAACTATTGTCCGTCACCACTAATGTAGAATTATTTACTTGGTAAAAGTAAAGACAAACATTTTCTGTGGAAATTTATTTAATCTTTGAGCCTTTTCTATGTGGTTTTAAACATAGAAGTTTTACTTCTATTTCAAGGGAATAAAAATGTCTTTTATGACAGTGAACTGACACTGAATCATAGAATGGTAGGGCTGGAAGAGACTCGAGGTCATCTAGTCCATCCAGCCACACTCAGGCAAGAATAAGTATACCTAGACCATCCCTCACAGGTGTTTGTCTAACCTGTTCCCTTGCTTAACTATCCCTATATTTAGAATTTTCCCCTAATATCTAACTGAACTTTCCCTTGCTGCAAACTAAACTAAATGCTTCCTGTGCTATCATATCAATGCAATGTACTTTGGCATTCCAATGGGTAAATTATTCAGTTACTGGAACATTTTCAATCCATTAATAAAGTGCAGTGAACCTAATTTTGCTACTTTCATCCCCAACCCTTGCACAGCCTCATGTACTCGCCTCCCGTCATACCCTTCATCTCCTCTTCCTTCCCCACAGATTCCCAAAATACCAAGTACATCCTCCTGCTAGGTCCTATCACATCATATGCTTTCTTCACTAGCTTCTCCTTTATTAGAGCATAAGCTTTCGTGGACTACAGCCCACTTCTTCGGATGCATATAGAATGGAACATATAATGAGGAGATATATATACACACATACAGAGAGCATAAACAGGTGGGAGTTGTCTTACTAACTCTGAGAGGCCAATTAATTAAGAGAAAAAAAAAAAACAAAAAAAAAAAAAAACTTTTGAAGTGATAATCAAGCTAGCCGAGTACAGACAGTGTGATAAGAAGTGTGAGAGTACTTACAAGGGGAGATAGTCAACGTTTGTAATGGCTCAGCCATTCCCAGTCCTTATTCAAACCGGAGTTAATTGTGTCTAGTTTGCATATCAATTCTAGCTCTGCAGTCTCTCTTTGGAGTCTTGAGGAATTTCACCATGATTTCAATAATTTCCATCCCACCATCAACCTCAGCCTAGATCAATCCACACAAGCGGTCCATTTCCTGGACACTACTGTGCTAATAAGCGATGGTCACATAAATACCACCCTATACCGGAAACCTACTGACCGCTACACTTACCTACATGCCTCCAGCTTCCATCCAGGACACACCACACGATCCATTGTCTACAGCCAAGCTCTAAGATATAACCGCATTTGCTCCAATCCCTCGGATAGAGACAAGCACCTACAAGATCTCTATCAAGCATTCTTAAAACTACAATACCCACCTGCTGAAGTGAAAAAACAGATTGACAGAGCCAGACGAGTACCCAGAAGTCACCTCCTACAAGACAGGCCCAACAAAGAAAATAACAGAACACCACTAGCTGTCACCTTCAGCCCCCAACTAAAACCTCTCCAGCGCATCATCAGAGATCTACAACCTATCCTGAAAGATGATCCTTTACTCTCACAGATCTTGGGAGACAGACCTGTCCTCGCTTACAGACAACCCCCCAACCTAAAGCAAATACTCACCAGCAACCACACATCACTGAACAAAACCACTAACCCAGGAACCTATCCTTGTAACAAACCCCGATGCCAACTCTGTCCACATATCTATTCAAGTGACATCATCATAGGACCTAATCACATCAGCCATACCATCAGGGGCTCGTTCACCTGCACATCTACCAATGTGATCTATGCCATCATGTGCCAGCAATGCCCCTCTGCCATGTACATTGGCCAAACCGGACAGTCTCTACGCAAAAGAATTAATGGACACAAATCTGACATCAGGAATCAAAATACTCAAAAACCAGTGGGAGAACACTTTAACCTGTCTGGTCATTCAGTGACAGACCTGCGGGTGGCTATATTACAACAGAAAAACTTCAAAAACAGACTCCAAAGAGAGACTGCAGAGCTAGAATTGATATGCAAACTAGACACAATTAACTCCGGTTTGAATAAGGACTGGGAATGGCTGAGCCATTACAAACGTTGACTATCTCCCCTTGTAAGTACTCTCACACTTCTTATCACACTGTCTGTACTCGGCTAGCTTGATTATCACTTCAAAAGTTTTTTTTTTTTTTTTTTTTTTTTTTTTCTCTTAATTAATTGGCCTCTCAGAGTTAGTAAGACAACTCCCACCTGTTTATGCTCTCTGTATGTGTGTATATATATCTCCTCATTATATGTTCCATTCTATATGCATCCGAAGAAGTGGGCTGTAGTCCACGAAAGCTTATGCTCTAATAAATTTGTTAGTCTCTAAGGTGCCACAAGTACTCCTGTTCTTCTTTTTGCGGATACAGACTAACACGGCTGTTACTCTGAAACTTAGCTTCTCCTTTGTATCCCAGACAATACCCAATACCTTTAGGTGAGACCTAAATGGGTAAGAATTGTATTTTTGGAAAACTGTTTACCAGGATAATCTTGAATACATTTGCCATTACATTTTGAAAGTTAGTAAATATTCCTCATAAATTGACAGGTTAATCAACAATGTTTGAAGCAATAGTGTACCTAGTTATAATCAATTTGTGATTAACTACCTCGATGTCAGCAGCGTTGACAACTAAGTATCATTGTCAGCTTGAATTATAATGGGCCAAAAAATCTATTCAGATTTCAGTTGGTTTTACATGAAATGCAAAATGCAGTTAATGTCAGCAAAAGAGAATGGACCTCCTGGTTGGATGGAGAGCCTATAGGACCCATCAGGGGAGCATTAAAGATTTGTAGCAGGTCCTGCCAGTAAAATAGGATCCATTTTTAGAAACTGGAGATCCTGTAGGCCAAAACCTAGTCCCAAAGGAGACATAAGCCTTTGTCTTCTTCCTTGCTTTTATAAATGAGATTCACTTCCAGTTACATTAATAACTGCAGAGGTGGAATCCACCTCTAGAACAACATTTCCAACACTGCTGGTTCAACGCCATTGAGTCTCTGTATTGTAGTGACTTGGAAGTTGCTTTGCAGCTTTAGCAAGTCCTCAGGGAAGTGCTACGGCAAAAATTGCCCTTGCATCATATTAATGATCCATAAAACGTCCCTGAATTTGGTCCTTTTATCTGATCAGCAACTTTACAGTCTAAGAAGTCTGTCTTCGCTGAGATTTGAACAGAAGAGAAAACCCTTTGATCCTAAAGTATTTCATCCCTCTCACTTCAACTAAAAGTCTTTAAAATCTGAGCATCACCATGCCTATCCTCTAGGCACCTAGAAAATCACTGAGATTCACAAAGCCTGAGTTCAGCACCTAGGCTGAAAGATATGAGGGAGGTCCTCCTTTGCTCTGCTCCCTCCCAACCTCTCTCTGTGGCCATTTTATGTAATCTCGTCTATAGGGACCCAGACCGTCAGGTGAGCTCTGAAGGTATTTACTGGAGTGAGCCCCAGAGGAGAATTATGACTGCATTTAATTACTTGTTAATGCAGTTATTAACAGCTCAAATGGAAAATCCTTTACTAATTGCATTGTGCAATACCTAATTGCTGCTAGATAAGTCATTAATCAGACTGGGAGAATAAAAGTGCTGGCACTGTGTCCTCCTCTTCTGCCTTTACACACACACTTCTGGTCCTCATTGAGCTCTATTTTCTTTCCCACCCCTGAATAGACATGGGGCTCTCTCCTTCCCATCAGCTCCCACATATGGCCGCAGTTCAGTAAAGCACCTGAGCACATGTTTTTCTGAATAGGGATGGGATTACTCAGGTGTTCAATTGGTTTGCTCAAGAGGGGCCTGTGTTCTGGAAATACAACACACATTTATTTAAAAACAACAAGGAGTCTGGTGGCACCTTAAAGACTAACAGATTTATTTGGGCATAAGCTTTCGTGAGTAAAAACCTCACTTCTTCGGATGCATAGAGTGAAAGTTACAGATGCATCCGAAGAAGTGAGGTTTTTACTCACGAAAGCTTATGCCCAAATAAATCTGTTAGTCTTTAAGGTGCCACCAGACTCCTTGTTGTTTTTGTAGATACAGACTAACACGGCTACCCCCTGATACTTGACATTTATTTAAAAAAAAAACTCACCTTTTTAAAAATATTAAGGCTGCATAGGTAAAAACTCAAACATTAGGACATGCCAGATCAAAATTTGCGCTATGGTATAATTTACCTTATTAAAGGACAGGCCATTTCTCAAAGAACATATAATTTTTCTTCCTGCAATGTTAGACACACATGGTATTTTATAATTCTTGTATTCTTACACTGCTTTCATTGTTGTGGTCCAGTATATCTTTACTGACACTTCATTATATGATGTCTCTCAGAGGTATTGTATGGTAGTAATTTCCTCAGCATGCATGTATGCTTTCTTTTTCAGTATAAGATAGTATTCTGTGCTTAACAACTGAAACTTCATTAGCACAATGAGAAAGAAAGCATTATATAAAATATTGCTCTGGAGCACTGGATTCATTGTACATTCATTCCTTCAAAATATATAGTTGTCTAAGTAATTATATAAGTAAGTAAATTCATGTATAGTCAGATTCTGCTACCCTTTCTTCCATTGAGTAATACTTTAAAGAACAATAGCTGCCATTTAATGGACCAATACAGTAAAGATGGCATAGGTAAAAGGAACATGATTTCAGTAGGACTGCTCACAGAACAATGTGGGTAAGAGTGGCAGAATCTGGCCCTATATTAATTGGTATATTTCATTACAATTTGTGAAACACTTGGCAGTGGTAGGCGAAGGGTACTGCAGCACAATAAAGGACAAATATTTCTTCTAGCTATTTTCAAATTTCTCATAGGAGATACTGTAAACAGACAATTTCTATATTGAGCATCTGAATGTCAATTTAAAGGTTTTTTTTCTATTTAATGCTGATCAAAACTTCAACAGTATTATTTACTTCACCATGTGGAAGTTGCATATTTCACGTAAAATGTACGTGGAATGCAACAAAATTATTTGAAAGGAAAAAAAAATTAAATATGCCAATAGAGACAATGAGTAAAAGCATATAAAAAGAATTCAGTAAAAATGAAACGCACGCTACTAACCAATAATTACCTCCTTAACATTTTTTCCTAGCCATTAATGAGGGCCAGAGGAGTTGAACCTGGTCATTAGTTGTAAGAGCATGCTTGATATGGAAGTCGTTGTAACATTTGTAAATATAAAAATTATCTATTGCTGAGCTAAAAAGTTCAGCTCCAAATTGTGATAGGAAAATAAGGAGACAAAGCAGTCTAGTGGTAAGTGCAGGAGACTCGGAGCTGAGATTTTGTTTTCATTCTTTGTTCTACCACTGACAATCTGTGTGACCTGGCCCAAGTCACATAGCCCTTGTTGCTTTAGTTTCCATCATGGGCATAATACTCTTTACCACTAGATCTGTGCATAGAAGGGTAAATCCATTTCATGGAGAATTTCAATATTATGAAATTTGGTTTAATTCTGATTCAGAATGAAAACCAAATTCCAAAATACAAAAGGGTATAGAGCCCTTTCTTTGGGGCAGTCCACCTGGCAGGTTGTCATGGAGCCAGGCGCCTTGCACCTTTGAAACCCTAAGAATCCAGGATGCAAAGGACCCGTGAGATTGGGAGGGGTAGACTCCCAAGGCTTCTGGGCTCTCTGCTCCATATCAGCCTAGACTGTCGAGAAGCTGGGTGGGCAGATAGACACGCTGGGTAGACAAGGTTTCATCAGAACTTTAAAATCTCCCCATCTCTGAAACATTTCAATTGCAATGAATTGGCAAATTTCAACAACAAGTTTCATTAGAATTTTTCCGATTAGCATTTCCACATTTGCAAAGGACTTTGTTACTCTTAGAAATAAAATATATTATACAGTGCAACAAAACATTTAATCAGATGCTTAACTTTAACTATCGACTTATGTCCATGACTATCTGGCAAAGTACTTAAGGGCATGGATAAGTCTCTTGAAGTCAGTGGGAATTAATTCCATTTTTAATATTAAGGACCTGTTTAAATGCTTTGCAGAATGAGGGCCTCAGAGAATAGAGTTGCAGAGACGACTATAGGTAAGGCTGCCTAAGCACATTCATTCTAATGCCCTGTTTTTAATCACTTATAACTTTCCAACATTTGTCTAGTGAGCTGAAAAATGTCATTCTTTCTCTATGCCTGAAGATGAACTCTGAGAAGTTTGAGCCAAACAATTTTGCCGTATTTGAATAAAAAGGAGAGTGAAAAGATATTTTCCTCATATTTTTTTTTTTAAAGTTTGCAACTTTTTGAAATCCCTATAGGCAATCATCTGGTACAGCATCTGACTCTGAACTCCTTTTCTGAAATACCTTCTCTTTATCCATCCTAAATTGGGAGCTTATCATGGGGTGTGTATGCCCCTTCTGCCATGGTCACTAGGAGGCTAGCCGGTAAGCTAGCTAGATGAGAGGAGAGGTGCAGCTGCCGGAAAGGACACGAAACCTTTAAAGAGGGAACTAGATTCAAGGCATCTGAAGCTAATAGCTTAGTAACTTTTTTCTATTTAGAAAACAAGCCAACTAAGGGGAATCATAGTGTCTTCTCATTAAGGTAGTGCAAAGATTTCCTTGTTAGGAAGAATTCTCCTCTGAAATGACACTCTCATGGCTGGATAGGGAGGCGAAAGATGGCTGTGATTCACTCAAATGCCAAATGCAGCGAGCCCAGATGGGATTTCTTATATTACCACTCATGCCTACAGAAAAACTCTTTAACCTGGTTGCCTCAGGTACAGACATTTGCGAAATGTATCGGAGTTTAGCAGCAGAATCTCTTTTACACCCAGGCACCAGTACATAAGTGTTGCATATATTTTAAAAATCACCAGCCGAATTCCTACAGAGCATCAAGTTCAGTCAGGAAGTGGTGTTTCATTGGCCTATAATTTATATTATTGAGTAAAATACTTCTCTTTTTTATTGTATTTCCTTCTACTGCCCTTCTGTCTTATAAAACTTTGATGCCAAACTTCCAAATTTAATTGATTTACCGAAGTGAAAACTCCTTGCACACACTGAATATAAACCTGGTCAATGTCATAGTCCATACCTGTATGCTTAAATGTCTGCTACTGCATTTTTAAAAGAATTTGAAGTAAGGTCATTTTACTCAGCCTACTAAAGACATTTGGCCAAAGCATGTACTCAGTTTACCATGGAATCTATAATAGCAGGCAAGCCCCTGAAAGCAAATAAAGTGTGTGGGTGTAAGCAAGAGAATGTCAGCCAATTGTTAGTTTTTTATTTAATTCTACGGAGTTATGAAAGCATCAATTATTCTAAATAGAATGCAGGAGGAATACCCATAAGATTCTAATCCCTTAGATGTTTTAAATTGCCACCTTCTCTCCCCAAAACCCTGCATCAGACCAACCCTGTATGTGGGGGACATTCAAATATAGAAGAGACTTTTGCAGAATGACCCCCCACCCATCTTAATCTGGAGCTACAAACTCATGAAGAAAATGTATAATATAGAAAATAATTTTCAAGACACACTCCTCCAGCTCTCATATGTGTCTATGTAAATATCTCTGTTGCTACAGTATAAGCCAATTTATATTAAAAACAAAAGTACTATAACAGATTAAATAGTAATCTGTAGCAAAAGTAATTGTAAAAATGTGGCATATATATTTACATTTTGAAAAAATATTGGCCCCAGCTCCAAAGACTACTTAAACAAATTTGATCAGTGACATTTGTTAATCCTAACATAATCATTAAATGAGAAGAAGATTTGGCATTTTCATAGCACTTTTCATCCTTGGAAGCTTTTAGAGCCATTACAAAGGTGGGTAAGTTATTATAATCATTTTACAAATGAGGGAAATGAGACAGAGTGATTAAATGACTTGATTAAGGTTACACAGTAAATCAGCGACAGACTGGGGAACAGACCTACAAACTCCCAGTGCCAAATCTTTTACTCTAACCTCCAGACAAGCTGCATCTTGTTCTTACTATGAGAGTTTAGAACTGTTAGATGTTTTACACCGAACATGGGTCCTGGACTTTCATTCCATTAATAGAAGAGTATAACAACCAACTAGGTAAAATATCATGCCATTGAAAAATAAGGTCAAATTTCGATGGGAATTTTTCCTTATGTTTTTAGGAACTATATTGAGCTTTTGGAAATCAAATAAAAAATAACAAAGTATTTATAAGGGACCTGTTACTGCCTCCAGAAGCTTGTTTCTCTAGAGAATGGTGCTGCAGCTGCTGTGTAGGTTCCTGAAAGTATCCATAGATAGGGACAGTCTAGTGTACATAATTTGAACATATGTAAAGCAGAATCCTATTTCAAATAAGAGGCCCTCACACATGAAGTGAAGCTGGTTGGGTTGGAAGTTGCTGTGTATGCTGCATCTTGACTCAAGGGTCTATATAATTTTCTTCATCAAAAGCTAAAAGGAATGTAGCTCATCTGCAAATCATTTACACAGATTTGCATTGTATACTGTTTTTCTTAGGCATGTAGTAAAACCGCTTTAAATTACAAGTTTGGATACTCAAGGAATATATTATACATACTGTCAGGTGATGTTTTGCTGTGTTGCCTTTGCCTGCTTCTTTCCAGTCAAAATGATTGAGACCTTTAGTAACTATGCTCCATAAACTACCAAAAATATGATATAAACTACAGTTATTCCATTTCATATGTCCCAGATACTGTCTTGACGCCAACTGTACTTCTTTCCAAGGTTAGTCTAGTTGTTTTTTCCCCATTTGTTTGCAACTGATAGCATTGGCCGCCCTCCTGGAATATCTTTAGCAGTAAATCAAACATAATGTGTTTGTCACTTCCAGAAACAGTCATGGTAGCTTTCTGATATTGTACTTCCTCTGTACGTTCAATAATGTGGATGCTGTCAGGTGTAACTGCTGGTACTTTCATTTATGTCAAGTATAGAAACTCAGGCATCCCAACATGAAGTGGTGCTTATAATACAAACACGTTTATTATGATTAAGGCTACGATTATGTCACAGAGGTCACGGAACTCACAGAATCCGTGACTTCCATGACCTCCATGACATTTTCTGCCCCGAGGCTGGAGCTCCCAGCCTTCCCTATGCTATGGGGGCGAGGGGACCCCGCAGCAGCCCAGCCCCCATGGGTGGCAGGGGACCCCAGAGCTCCCTGAGGAGCCCCCCCATAGCTGCTCAACTGCTGCGCAGTGAGGACCCCAGAGCTCGCACTCACTGCAGTGATGGGGGGACCACAGAGCCCCAGCAGCAGTGGATGCTGAACGGCTTCCCCGTTTGGTCAGGGATATTTTTAGTGCAAGTCAGGGACAGGTCACGGGCTTCCGTGAATTTTTGTTTATTGCCCATGACCTGTTCGTGACTTTTACTAAAAATATCTGTGACAACATCTTAGCCTTAATTATGATGGAGCAGTAGTGATGCTACAGTTAAACTTGTGCCAAAAGTTTTCATTTAAGCAAAGGTGTTCACATGTCAAGATACAAGGCCTACATGATGTTTAACATATGGCCATTCAGCCATGCAGTCCAATAAATACATTTGAATTGAATTTCAAATGTGGTCTTCTTGTTGGAACATCACTGATGTTCTGATTTAGGATCCTCCTCCTAACATTTGTCTCCATGGATCCCACTGTAGGTGTGTGCGTTTCATGGTCCTGAGCCCAGAATCATTTAGCCAGTAGTGTCTATTGGGGCTGCTCACACACTCTATATAGCCCACATCACCTACAACCAGGGTATAAAATACAGAGCAGCCCCAACTGCTACTCAGTTCATTCCTGCTGCCTGTGGCAGCAAATCAGAACCTAAGGCATCCTTCTGATTCCCCACAGCTTTGTATAGTTAGGATGGTTGTTAGAGTTAGTGGAGTGTTTTTATAGCTTTGGATAAATTCATTTAAGCACAGTGGCAAAAAACAAATAAACGAGTTTTTTCTTTGTCTCGCCTTGGTCCTGAGGAATGAGAGAGCCAGTCTCCAGGCTTTAAGATCTGTGCTGCCTGGGGGACTGCTATGCCTGCTAATGATGTGCACACAAAGGGTTTGTTCTGCTTGGAAGAGATTCAGATCCCTAGCAAGTGAGCCATTCGCAATTGTTTTACTAATCGCACACAGAAGCCTTGTGATGCCCATCTAAAATTGTTTTTGGTTGAAAAAAATCTGCCACCTGTCTGATGCTGAGGTGCCCCTTCAGGAGCAGCCGCTTCCTGCTTCAAAGCCATTTTCAAAAAGTGCCCCGGCTACAAGAGACATCATTCCAGAATCTAAGAGCCTTGGCAGACTCTAAAAGATTGCCTGCTACTAACAAACAGGTCTCAGCCCTGCAGCCCAAAGCCTGAAAGATCTTTAGGTGGGACTCAGTACTGATTGCCATCCCTAGTACCAACCAAGAAGAAGGCAGAGAGTCAATTTGCTGACTTACCTAAATCAGCTCCTTTAAAACCATATTGATATTGTAGTCATTTTAGGGTGGGGAATTGTGTTCCTCAGCTTTGGTTCCATGTTCTGTACTTTCAGTTATCAACATAGCTTCCTCAATATCATTGTCATCTGTACCATATACCTCAGTTGCTGGTACCGCATTCTGGCAAGACTTCTGGGACTCATGGTCACAGTATTTTGACATCATCAGTCCCACCGCCCTCACATGCAGTGGCTGCGTACCCATCTCCAGCAGACCTAATGATCACTTCTGAACCTGAGTCTCCATTGCTGGACATCTCTCCTTTGTCTACTGCAGCTAGAGCTCTACTGGAGCCCCAGGTACTAAAGATAAAAATATCTCTTCACTCAACTTCGACCGTACCAGTACCTGCCTCTTGTACTATAACATCTAAGGCTGTTCCTCTTTCTATATGTCAGGGCTCTTCTCCATTGGAAGAATTTTATTCATCTTCATTCTCTTCTCTGCATGGGAGTAGGCACCCTTCTTTTAGGAGGTCTTCCCCCCTCACCCAGACTGATTTCTGGGAGTGCCTATGGACAAAGTCCCTATTTCCACAGATCCCATGCTCCAGAGTGATCACACAGTCCTTGGTTCCCTCCTTTGTGACACCATATGCCTTTCCCTTATGGGGCACAGACCTGGCCCTAATGGTTTCCATGAAACCTCAGCCTATGCCCTGTGCTCCCTATCTGACAACTTTGAGATCCAGAATAAGGTCATCTCCTCCTACAGTTCCTACTAGGGAGTTCCTATCATTCCTTCAGGAGCTTCTTCAGTCTGATGAACAAGAACCTCTTAGCGAGGAGGACCTCATGGAGGAATATGAGGATCAGCCTATTCCTCATGTCAGGTGATGATTCTATGGCAAGTCCATGATTATTACATCTAACACACCCGTGATAGATTATTTCAGGGCCTTCCAGCACCTCCATACAAGAACAACAGACATTCTGGAGGTCATTCAGGAGAGGTCTCATAAATTATTTGACATTTTACTCCTGGTATCCCAAAATCGTCTAGCCAGACCCAGTAATTAAGGCATTCTTGAGCCAGCCAAAGACCCCTAACTATTTTGGCCACAACTAAGAGGTCTGATTGCAGGTACCAAGTTCTGCCTAAGAGATTGGAGTAGTCATTTTAGATATCTAGTACATGGATCTTCAGTTATAACAGCCACTCATGAAAAATCTAAGTTACCCAGGCCCCCTAGATCTACACCCAGAGATAAGGAGCCCAAGGGGATGAATCTTCTGGGGCGGGAAGTTTATTCATCTGCAGTTTGCACATTTGAATAGCCAATTACCAACCTTTACTGGCTAAGTACCACTTTTCTGTAACGTATTAACAGTGTCCAAGAGACGAGAAATGTATTGAAAGCAGTGGTTACAGAAGGCTAATTGATGGCAAAGACATCTCTGCATGTTTTGTTGGATATGTCTGATGCTGTACCATCATAGAGGAGATATGGGGGATATGCAGGGTGCATATGCAGCCCCAATAGACACAGCTGGCTACAAGAATCTGGGTTCATGTGCATGAAGATGTGTGTGGACAAAAAAATCTCAAAAAACTCCAGTTACTGTAAAGTAAGTAAGCACTCTTTACATCCTCCATAATTTGCAATATTACAATGCATTTATTAGAGAGTATCAAATTATGAAGAGTAAGAAGAACAACAATTAAGTATAATGGATGAAAATATATGTTGCTATCCAGAGTAAAATAATTTAGGCAATGTGTGTCTAGAAAATGTAGAACTTGGTAATTACAGCAAAACTTCTTTAATTGGAAAATATTTGTTACACTCAAAAAATAAAATCTAGTTAAACTTGTCTGTGCATTTACCAATGCAGGAACTTTAATTAAAGTAGTTAGCATTTGCAGTAAACTGTTTCTTATTTAACTGGAATATTTTCAAAGTCACAAAAGGGGATTTAGGTACCCACTCCCTGTTGACTTTCAATGGATGTTAGATGCCTAAATTCCCTTTGTGCCTCTGGAAAATCTCTCCAGATCAACAAATTCCTCAGCCATGTTTGTTTTACTCCTGTGTTCTTTACATTCAAGGAGTTAGGATCAATTTAGTGTAAAGTTTTCGGTAGGTTGTCTATCTTTTTTACATTTTCTTCCAGTGAATTGTAAACATTTTCAAAAATGCCTAAGTCTCAGAACTTAAGAGCCTAAGGTTCAGATTTTTTTAAGTGGTTTAGGCACATTAGCAGACAGACAGACTACTAAGTCTACCGTGTAGACTCTGCTGATATTTTCAAAGACTTGGTTCAGGCACCCCTGGTTCCCATGCCTCTGGTGAGTTCTTGCATGAGGAAGGTCAGATGCAGGCCACTGATAGGGAGGGCAGCACAGCACACACACAAGACAGCCAGGGGCACAGGGAAACATAGAATGAGTGTGAGAGAGAAAGAAATGTAATTTTGGCTGCTATGACATGGGCTAATTAAAATGTCTGACCTGACTCAGGTGCCTAAACTACAGAAGGTGTTCATGGCTGAGGATCCTGAGCAGAGGGAGGCACCTCTCTCTGTCCTGTCAGCTACGTGCACTAAATCAGCAACAGTTGGCTAGCTTAGACAGTTCCCAACTCAGCTCACCAGCTCCTGAAAATCCCTTTCTTAGGTGCTTAACTATCCTCACATACTCTATAGGCAGGGCCGGCTCTAGGCACCAGCAAAGCAAGCAGTTGTTTGGGGCGGCAGATTTGCAAAAGGCGCAAGAGTCCAGCATGGGACCCGAGAACCAGCAGGGGGCCCTGGGAGCTGTAGTTCCTTGGTTAGCTCCCTGCCTATAGAGCCAGCCCTGGAGCAGGGAAAGAACATTTCCCAGCATTCCCTTGGCCACTAGCAACAGAAAAGGGTGGGGGAAGGAGTATGGAACTGAAGTCTGCAGCTTGCTGTGAATGGTAGGAACAGAGCCAGCTCTAGGTTTTTTGCCGCCCCGCCCCCCCCGCGCTCCCCCTGCACCCCAGTATTGCCCCAGCCCTGGACTCTCCCCCTCCCACACCCCCTGCTGCCCCAGCTCTGGCCCCCACTTGCACTCGCCTGCTGCCCCAGCCCTGGGCTCTTCCCCCCCCCCCGCACCGCCTCCTGCCCCAGCCCTGGGCTCTCCCCCCCCCCGGCGCCCCCTGCCGCCCCAGCTCTGGCCCCCACCTGCACTCCCCTGCCGCCCCAGCCCTGGGCTCTTCCCTCTCCCTCACCCCCGCATCCCCGGCCGCCCCAGCTCTGGCCCCCATCCGCACCTCCTGCCACCCCAGCCCTGGGCTCTCCCCCGCCCACACCCCCTGTAGCCCCAGCTCTGGCCCCCACCTGCACTCCCCTGCTCCCCGAGCCCTGGGCTCTTCCCCCTCACCCGCACCTCCTGCCACCCCAGCCCTCGGGTCTCCCCCAAAGAAGGAATTGGGGGGACTAAATGGACGGTACACCTCTCTATCTGAAGCCTAACAAGGGAGATACGTGGATCCCACTAGAATTTAAAATGAAAAGTAAGGGACGGGAGGCTCTGGACCTAGGCAGCTTTAGATACAGTACCAGGCACTTAGGAGGATTTCCACTTCTGAGCCATGGAAGCAGAAATTGACTTTTCCTTTCCAGATATAGCTAATATTCAGAAAGGGAATCTAGCACCTGCCTTCCAGATTTGAACACCCTCAAAATTCAGGAGTGCTCAAGCTCAATTTGAGCAGCTGTTACTTCATTTCCCCCAAATCAAATATACTGATCCACTGTAACTTGCTGTAGAAAAGGTAGAATAAATTGAGCAAGAAATGCTTCCCAGTGGTTATTAGGACTGGAATTGCTACTTTCAAGAGCCATTTTTTTTTTTAAGTTTTAGTTTTATTTGTTTAAAAAGAAGACCATGATAGTGCATTCCCCATAGAATCAAAGAATGGAACAAAAGAATAATAAAGGCACCTCAACTTTTCCCCATTTATATAAGACAGTCTTATAATATGCATCCAGCTATCCTTCAATCACACAAGCTGAAAATTGTTCCACTTTACTGCAGTTCTGTAACCATATGGGAACCAATCCTGTCTGTGTTCTGTGCACATCCAAAATTCCTGCTGAATGACCCACCCTGGGAGCGAGTTACCAGTGACCCAGGGCTGGGGTGGCAGGAGGGTGCAGTTGGCAGGGGGGGAGAGGGAGAGCCCAGGGCTGGGGTTGGGGGCAGCAAAAAAATTAGAGCCGGCCCTGTCTATAGGGAAGCTGAACTATAGCTCAGCTGAGCAATGCCTAAATCCTTTAAAAAATCCTGGCCTTAAGCACCTAAAGGTACATCTACACCAGAATAAAAGCATGGGCCTGGCAGGCCCAGGTTAGTTGACTTGGGCTCGCGGGGCTTGGGCTTTGGGACTAACATTGCTGTGTAGATGTTTGGGCTCGGGCTGGAGCCTGGGTTTGGGACCCGCCCACCTCTCAGAGTCCCACAGCTCAGGCTCCAGTTTGAGCCCAACCATTTACACAGCAATTTTACAGGTCTGCATCCAAAAAGGAATTGTGGGAGGGGTCGCAGCATTATTGTAGGGGGAGTTGCAGTACTGCTACCCTTACTTCTGCGCTGCTGCTGGTGGCAGTGCTGCTTCAGAAATGAGCAGCTAGAGAGTGACGGCTGCTGGATGGGAGCCCAGCTCTAAAGAAAGAGCCACTGCCAGCAGCAGCACAGAAGTAAGTGCATGGTATGGTATTGCCACCCTTACTTCTGTGCTGCTACCTGCAGAGCTGGGCCCTCAGTCAGCAACTGCAACTCTCTAGCTGTGAAGGCAACAGTGCAGAAGTAAGGGTGGCATGGTCTGACATTGCCACTCTTACTTCTGTGCTGCTGCTGGTGGGGCGCTGCCTTCAGAGCTGGGTGCTCAGCCAACAGCCACTGTTCTCCAGCTGCCCAGTTCTGAAGGCAACAAAGTGAGGATGACAATACCGTGACCACCCTAAAATAATCTTGTGACCCCTCTGCAGCTCCCTTTTGGGTCAGGACCCCCCATTTGAGAAACGCTGGTCTCCCTTGTGAAATCTATATAGTATAGGATAAAAGCACACAAAAGACCAGATTTCACGGGGGGAAAACCAGATTTCACAGTCCGTGGCATGTTTTCCATGGCCGTGAATTTGGTAGGGCCCTAATTATGGCAAGACTTTAATGGTACCTACAGGTAGTGATGGGTACTGTTATTGGGGGGTATTCTATAGATGTTGAATTTAGGAACAAAACCCATAAGGCTCAAAATCTTTGTACATCATCCATTATACGGCTATGCCTACCTTTACAGTGGCATGTAGAGTATAGGCACTATACGTGTAGCTACATGCCACAGTGAAAGGCTCTGGTAGTGGGGAGGCAGTGGGAAAATGCTCTGGCCGCTCTGTGCACCTTTTGTCACTGCCTCCCCCTGCTAGAACTTTCCTCCGCTGCCTCCCCTCTGCCAGAAACTTTCCCCACTTCTGGAACCTTTCATTGTGGTATGGAAAGTCTCTGGCATCAGGGATGCAGCAGGACACCACACTGCTAAAAATAGCATTGTAGATGTGGGAGGCACTGCTTGGGCATGTAGGAGCCATGTAGGGTATATACCCTGTGGGTTCAGGTGTGTAGGGCACTCTCTTCTACTCATCTAAGCCATGTCTCACCATCTACGCTCCTGTTTATATCCATGCTAACTGGGCATCTAGTGTCTGCACTCTACTCACTGCAGTTAGTGTAGATATAACCTATATTTAATATACCTGCTCTTGAGAAAAGTGCCTTAGGATAGATAGTGTCCAACAATTGTATTGAGTAACTTGGAACAGCTGGAATATTCTTCTTCCAACTCTCTTTCCCTGGACATAGATGAACCCAGAAGATAGAGGATACTAAGACTTTTGTAGGGAGGCTTTGCTTTGAGACTCGTGACATTTTGGGGTTAGGGTGAACCCAAAATAAATTCAGCAGCTGCTGGCAAATTTTTGACAGTGTTAAATATGCTTTGATAACAAAGCTGTGGGAGCTGGCTGTTCAAGACTTGCAGAGTGTTTAATATCTGCTGGATGACCTGGTGAGGGGGTCGATACTGTGAAAAAGTACATTTTTTCTTTTTTAAGTTTACCCATTGAAGTGCTTCTTTCAACTTTATGTGTGGATGTTTATTTAGATGAGATTATAAACTTTGGAGGAAATACATTCTCTAGTGATTCATCTTATGTTCCCATAAAATGTCACGCATTACATTGGAGTAGTGTAAATGTTATGTTCTGGTTTGGGGACCTGGCTGGCTTTACCGTTGATGCCTAGTTGACAATACGGTTTATCCTTTAATGTTTGAATAGCATTTTTTCTCATTTCCCCTGAGACACAGAAACAATTGGCAGTAAGATAGTTTAGGAGAGAAAAAAATAAACTCTAGCAATCAAATCTAAGGTCTCATCTAAGAATGCAGATGGTAGAGTTAGAAGATTTGCTCCCTTTAAGCTTGTTCTGAAAGTGTGTGTGTTCTCACACACACACACACACGCGCGGATGGATTTACTCTTCTTAGCAGGAACAGCTACATCTGTTGCATATTCAGATTCTCCCATAATTGGGAAGTGTTGTGCTTTGGGCTTTTGGTGCTACCCAAATAGAGGTAGCAGCTAGCCATGACTTCTGAACTTCCCATGATTCCATGGGCTTAGTGTGGGCTCATCTCTACTTTTTAACTTGTGTTTTTAGGATGGGTAGGTATTTGCTATTTATTAGACTGATGTACCTTGAATGACATGAGAGCTGTTCTCATGTTGTTAGATGTTTTGATGCTTCAGAAATATTACCCAAAGGTTACACTTAAAATTAAGGTTTGTGTATTTCTAAAAATAGAGATTAATGGCAGTGTTTTCCATTGATTCTGTAAAGTTCAGAAAGAAAGTTGCATGTATTGTAATTTCTATAAGCTTGGACGATTGTTTCACTCAGTCCAATATACTGGGTTAAGGAGTTCTCCTTTCATTCACAACAGTTAGACACTGGTATCACTCCACTAACTTCAGTGGAGTTACTCCTGATTTACACCAGTCTAATGTGGAGGACAACATCTCACAAGTGCTTCACACGTCACCCACAATGCCTTTCATTGTTGCATTTATTTAGTATATTTATTAATTAATTTTTTTATTCATTTTTATAGATAAAAAAAATCAACAGGAATTTTCCCGTAAACCAGCAGGTAAGAAAGAGAAATATTTGGAAAATTAATAATTCTCATAGCAGCTGTGTTGGAATTGTTTTGTTGCTCTGTTCCCCCCCTTCCCCCAGAGAAGATAGGGATGCTAGCTCTTAATTGGCTTCCTTTACACTAGGTCATTGAAATAAAAGGGTGTTGAGGTGTTCAAGAAAAGTAGGATTTTGCCCATTGTTTCCGAAATGCATCTCTGTTTGTTTCTACTTTTATAATGAAAAGAGGGGTGGAATTATTATATTCTATACACTAATATATTGTGTCTTGAGAATGAAGACATTCTGAGGAAGTCTCCTCTTTGGTGACACTTTCATTATTAAAGCTGGCTTGGATTTTAAAAGAATTTTCCCTCCCTCTCACTCTTCCTAAAAGATTGTTAGTCATCCACAGAAGTAGAGAATGCATTTGCACCACTTCTGTTTTCACTGAAGATGTCAATTCACCTTGAGCTTATTCAAGAACAGTTACTGTAAAATCACTTAGTATTCTGTAGCATAAAGATTGCTGCTGACTGATCTGAAAATAAGGAAAGACAAAATTGCTTAGTAAACAAAAGATAACTAGCAAGTTAAGTTTTTAATAATTGGGATTTTTTTATGAATTCGTTGCTCAAAAAATTACCAATCAACAAAAAATAATACAAATATAAATAATAGATATAATGGCTCAGCAGGCTAGTGCATAAGTATGCAATGCTTTCTGCTATTCTGGACCTCCTGGTACCAATGTTTAGAATGGCATTTGCTTCCTCTTCATTAGAGTTTCATTGGCTTAAAAAGCAAAAATAACTTCCTTGACTTGAATAGCTTGTTGGTCATGCTATCTGTAAAGGAGTCTGAAATTAATTCTTCCCTCAGGACTTACCATAGAAAATTTCAGGGAAGACAGCCAAAATATCAATTTGAAAGAAGGTAGACAAATTAGAGAATTTCATATATAGAGAGGAAAAAATTTACTGAACTATGAGGATGCAGGATTTTGAGAGATCATTGATTTCAAAATCAGATGTCCTTCCTGGCTTGATTTGAACAAAATTTTTTGTTTGTTTGTGGGTTTTTTTTGTTTGTTTTTGTTTTTTTACTGAAGATAAGTATTGTATGGTCTTAATTGAATACTGTCTATCTGTTTGAGGAAAAGATTCCAGTCACACACAGATTTAGGGCTAATTTCTATCTTCTAATACAGGGGTCGGCAAAGTTCGGCACGTGGCATATCAGGGTAAGCCCCCTAGCGGGCCGGGCCAGTTTATTTACCTGCTGAAGCGGCAGGTTCGGCCAATCGCGGCTCCCTCTCGCCGCGGTTCGCCGTCCCGGTCCAATGGGGGCAGCGGGAAGCGGCGCGGGCCGAGGGATGTGCTGGCCGCGGCGTCCCGCCGCCCCCATTGGCCTGGGACGGCGAACCGCGGCCAGTGGGGGCTGCGATCGGCCGAACCTGCCGTGTCAGCAGGTAAATAAACTGGCCTGGCCCGCTAGGGTGCTTACCCTGGCGAGCCGCGTGCTGAATGTTGCCGACCCCTGTTCTAATATATAGCTATCATCAACATGAACTTCAGAGAAGGATCAAGCCATTTTGTTGTTCCATTAACAGCACGTTATTTATCTGCTAATTAAAGTACGGTCTTGTTCTATCTTTGTCATTTCCACATTTATTTTAGTAAAATGAGTTATTGTCTATCTGAAGTTGAATAACTCTGGGGATACAGGAACTAACTAGTTTGCTTTATGAAAGTACATTATTAATGTGTCCATGTAATAAGAAACCTTGAACTCTGAAATTGATCTGACTGGGAAATTAGTTTGGTGGATTTTCTTAACAATATCATATTTTAGCTATAGTGATTAGCTCAAACTTTGTATATTTTTATTTGTTTAGTATGCAAACACTTTCAGGGAAATAGCTTCCTTATTTTATATGTCCAATTAAAAACCCATGAATACATAAGATGCTATATAGTAAACAATAAGAGAAACTAGGATAGGGCTCAAACCTGCTTACTCTAATACATGTGAACAGCTTTACACGCATGAAGTCCCAATGAAGCAAATAAGTCTACTCAGGTGAGTAAAATTACGTATATGCTTGTCTGTAGCCCTAAGCACATATTGATCGGCTATTCTAATTTAAACATCTTCATCTAACTTTTATTGCAAATAAACCTGCTGACAAACAAGTTATGGAGAATATTATATTTTACCATTACAAATAAGGAATGGCTTGTATGAGTATTTGGCTATCAAAATGAGTTGTAAAATTCAAAATATTTTGTTGACTATGTAAAGATTGTTTGAGTGAGATTCAAAAATATATTGCTGTTTTTGCATATGTAAGCATTTGCTTTCTAATAAATATCCTTCTTTGCTAAAATTTTAGCTACTAAAATATCTGACTTTATTAATTTTAGACATTATTAATGCTTCAGATGCGCATAAATTAGTTGACTTTTTCATCTATGTTTATCTGGGTGTATAGAAGCTTCATACCGAATTTTCCCTTGGCAGTGAAATTTGCAAATATATTAGGTGTTTATTTTTTCATGATGCAAAAATATGGACAGAAATGTGAACTTTCTTTAAATATACACTGTGAATCTCATTTAAAGAGACTGAGTTGGTGCCAGAACTTTACTTTGTAAAAACTAGTGGGTGGAGGGGGGAGTGAATAGTTCATTGTCATTGAAAGTGATTAAATATATGTATATTGAAGTATCATTCTATAAAAGCGCTAGCTAAAATAGCATTAGCCCTTTTTGAGTTGAACAGCTAGCCAAAAGTTTGAGGTCTCTTAGGTTGTTCCAGTTAGGCAGAAAAATTGGTGCAATTCTTTGATGCAGTTCTGTTTATTTACAAAGAATGTGTAAAGTCCACAGAAGGACTCAAATAGCAAAAAACTTTATTTTATCACAGCACCAGGAACACTCTTTCCAGCTTGCACATCTGACCCCCAAACCTCACCTTCTAAGGTCAGACATGTTTTCAGCAGATCCTTCAGCCTGTCTGTGTCTCTCTTTTTCATTCTTTGGGTTCTGCTCAGGTTAAAAAACTTAATAACTGACAGGGTAGTTAAGCACTGGAACAAAATGGTGACAGATGTTGTGGAATCTCCATCACTGGAGGTTTTGAAGAACAAGTTGAAAAACACCTCTCAGGAATGGTCTAGTTATCATTTAGTCCCGTCTACTGAGGTCCTACTGAGGTCCCTTCCAGTCCTACACTTCTATGATTCTATGATGGAAAAGGGTCAAAGGAATAGGATGTGTCCTTAAGGGGATGGGTGTCAGAAAGGTTCTCGGAAATGGGGAAAATAAAGTTAGGGGAGGCTGAGGAAGGAGAATATAACAGTAGTGAAGTCACAGAGAGTCCTGTGGCACCTTTAAGACTAACAGATATATTGGAGCATAAGCTTTCATGGGTGAATATCCACTTCGTCGAGTAGTGAAGTGATGGCTGTAAAGAAAATACCACTGTAAAATAAGCACAATCTTAGAACTGAATGATATTTTTATTTTCTCTGAACCCTATCCATTCTCCATATCTAATGCTATCTATTAAAATACATACAAGTAATTGAAGAAAAACCTAGATTTAAGTTACAGTTTCATGCATATTGAGCAGAAATCCCATGACTTCATTGGAAAGAGGATCAGGCCCATTATCAGATAGGCAGTAAGGTTAGAATATCTCAAGGTGATAGCCAAGGACTTCTATATTTGATCTGCCAAGGTGGAACAGGAAACACAGATGTCACCTTTCGTTTTCTTGGAGCTCGTCACTGTTTTGCAGCTCTTGTATGAAGCACTGAAAATGTCAGCTCCTGAGAGAGACAGATCATTAGGCTAGAGTGAGTTCAAAAAAGTAACACTGGCTTCTTTGTTGACCCTTACAACACTGAAGACTAATATACATTTTTTTTCTTCACTAAAAGGACATGTAGTGTATATCCATTTGCAGGTCCTGATCTCATACACTACCACTTCATGAGTACCCAAACCCTCCCCTATGCTGTTCATCCTAATCAATCCATAACTGCTTGCCAATGGACAGATCTCAATCTGAAATCTACCTCACAGCCTGCCAGAGAACTCCTGGATTAGAGATCTGAACCAGGCCTTCCTACCAACTTTTGCAACCCTTCCTGGCAAGGGGAAGGGTTTAGATTTAAGGCTGAATCATGACTAGAGGCTGAGTTTGGATTCAATGGTAACATATTCAGTGCTGCCAAGTGAAATTTTTAACCCAAAATTTCAGAGGCCTGGCACCCTCTTAAAGACTGAAACTTTCAAAATCCTCTGTTCTCATGAAATTTCAGTTGCATCCAAATTTTTCTAGTTTTTGATCCATCCTAGATCCATTCTAATACCAGTGAGAAAGGGCTTACATTCACAGTTTTGACTATAATCATCCTTGAAAATTAAAAAGGGTTGGATTCAAAGTTAGTTTGGGCCCATATTGGATTAAGATCAAGCAGTTTCTTCTCCCAATTTTAAATGTATACTACATTTTTATATCTCATTTGTTAAAATTTCTCTGGATTATTTACATGATGCTAAAACACAGGCAGTGCCAAGTTCATCATGAAACAGGTGTTCCTTCTTCTGCCCATTTATAAATACTCTCCAATTGGTAATTCAAGGATTTTTTTTGAAGATAGTAACTTGACCAGTATTCCCTTCTTTTTTTGAGGATCATATTTATGGAAAAGCTAAGGGAACATTCCAGTAGCTTTCTGAGCACAGTTATTACACTATTGCAAAGTACTTTGGAGGATCACTTTGAGTGTGAAAGGTGTTATGCACATAAAATCAAGTCTTAATCTATCTTATGTCTACCTACTAGACAGTTTGCAAAGAAATACCTGAACTAATCTGCATTGCTGCATTTTTTTTATGATCTCAGTTTTTAAATTTATTTTCTCTTAATTAAAAAAAAAATATTCTGACTCCTCAAGGATCAAGAAGATCAAGCACAGGTAAGAATAAAATGCTTGTGTCTTTAAAGGACAGCCCTGTGCTGTGAATGGTAGAGAACTGTGCAGCTCCAAGGGAAGACTGGGGAGAAATTTTGTCTCGGTGCAGAATTTCCCATTTGCTGAGAGCAGGAAAGCATCCCTCCTTATGCTCTGTGGAGCACATGGAGTTACACAGGATGTACCATACTAAAATGGGGCACATTTCCTTACCCCAGTATGTCCAACTTTGGTGGTGGTGCAGTGCAACCCTTGAGGTGTGCAAAGGGAGCAGCCTCTGCAGTCTGGGCTCAGGAGAGTGCCGTCAGAGGCTGTGCTGTGCAAGGAGATGGTGACTCCTTGGGTTCCCCTTACTGCACTCCCACACTGAGAAGTAGCTATACTATTTGGTTAGGTTTGTACAATATTTGGTTATACTCAGCTGTGGAATTCCTTTACGCACCCTCAGACTTGTGTGCCCCCCTCCCCACACACTTTACTACATCTGGCAGTAACCTTAGGGGTAAATTCAATATCAGGGAGTATATTGTAATAAGCTGAGTAATTTTCTGTGTTATTGATTTACTTCTACATTCAATTGCACTTTCACCAGTACATTATGATCATCACCCTTCTGTGCTATAGAGGCAAAGCACAAATTGCAATTACATGGTATTAGCAATGAGCTGACACACTTAAAAAGAAAACGATATGTACATGAGAAGCTGCTATTGAGTGATATAATTGATACTCTGTTTAGAGGAAATAGCCAAGATTAACCTTTATAAGTAAATGAGATAACTGCTCTTTAAGTAATTATTCTATTTGTTAGAGTTTTATTATATTGATGAAAATAGCACTATAATATACTGTCCAATATTTGCATATTTGAATACATGAATGATTCTGTCTGTTTTAAGAAGCAAATTTCTATAGCTGGTAAAAATTCAGCCAGCCATCCAAAAACTGCTGGAGCTTTACCATTCTTTCTGCTATATTGCCATTCCATTAGCCATTTCATTAGCCACCAAAAATGCCAGCTTCAGAGAGGAATAAAGGCACCTTTACTCCAGTCATAAAGGTGAATGTCATTACTTGGGCAGGTTGACAGGTTAACATCTGTTTGAGTGATAGACATCTGTGCTGAAACATACAAATGTTTTGATTGTGGGATTATAACCTCCCAAAAGATATCACTTTTATAATACTTTAAAAAGTGAAATGATGGAACAGGATGTTCTGGTAAAAAGTGAGATGTTACTCAAAGAAAATACCCTCAATATGATTCTAGCAGTACATGGGAGACCGTGTTTATGTTCTGCCTCATTTGGGATTTTTGACTTTGTAGGTCTGTTGAACTAAATATTTTTCAATACATCATAACTGTTGCTCCTCAGAATTGCCACTCTACATCTCATGACAGTTAATGAACCTTCAAGTCCTATGGTACATCTGCACTATCACCATCTGCTGTCACAGTGAAGTTTTTGATCGGGTTTATTTAGAGGGGGAAGACTCTGAAATGAAGGTCCTATTGTCAAGTGCTTATTAAAATTCTGAAGGGAAGCTGAACTCATGCTGTTAAATTAAGCAGAAATGCACAATAAGGTGTAAATTCTGCAATGATGGTTGCCTTGTATTGCATTGTCAGCCATACATGCAACTAGGCATAGATAACTCCATAACTTAAGGCCTAGAAAGTCTTATATTGTTTAAGTATTTATATTTCGTTTGAACAAAAAAGGAAATATACATATATTTAAAACTTACACCCTTCTTTCTCTCCAGGGAGGAGATGTAAAGTAGAAGAAAAGATGTCCGCTGAATTAAATATAATTTATAATATAATGTAAGATGCTTCTGAGACTTACTGCTTTAAGACAGTGATCCCTAAACCAATAGAAGTATGGCTCGTTTGTCCTTTTGTCTTCCCCACCTCACGTTTCAGTATAAATCAGAGCAGGTGTCTCTTCTTTCTACCTCAGCAGAAAACCAAACCATTCAAAAGGCACTGTCAACATTAGCCCTCAGAATACTACATAGTTTACAAGTGTATTAAACCTGCCGATTGGGAGAAGCTAATATCTGAGAAGGCAATTGGACTCCTTGTCAAAGGGTGTAGAATATCTGACAGCTGGAGGGCAGTTGTATTGAGTCACTTGGTGAGAGTGTTGGAGAAGCAGTTAGTGAGATTTAGGATATTCCACAGCAGTTTACTATACAACTGGCAAAGGGATTGAGGTAACTAGGAGAACTGCTGGAGCATTATGTAACAGGAAAGAGAGGTCAGATCACATCCTTTCAATCTCTGCACTTCTAATGTGGCCTTCTCCATAGTGTCAACAGTACGTGCCACAAACAGATACTACCATCTGAAATCATATAAATGTTATACCAATAGAATAAAAACCAGCAGGATCTTATTAAGAGGGATAAGGCAAAGATGCCACATTTATTGTAAATATACTGATAAAGCAAAAGATAAAAGTAAACAACGTTGTTTGACTACTTATTTCTTATACACACACACACACATATAGAGAGAGAGAGAGAGAGAGAGATTCATTCACACAATCATTCATTCAAGTTCTGTATAGGTGTTATAGTTACCAGCCTAGAAGTTGCTCATGCCAAGTTACTGGCCAGGTATCTTGGTCTTGAGGATGGAGCCGAGTCTGTGTCAGGTGCACCTGATGCTCCTGGAGGTTGGCAGCGGAACCAGAGACTCAAAGTCATCAGTCTTGAGAGTCCATTCTTATAGGAATTAATTCCTATGTTGTCTATGGGAACTGTTTCATCCTGCTGTTGCTGACTCAATCAGCAGATGGCACATTCCTGCCCAAAGTGGCACATTCCTGGTGGCTCCACACTGTCCAAAGTTTGTGTTTCTCATCCTTCCAGGTGATGGGGTGCAGGGCCGGCTTTAGGCCCATTCAGCCGATTCGGCTGAATTGGGCCCCGCGCCAAGAGGGCCCTGCGCTGCAGCTCTCCACCCCGCCCCCAGCTCACTTCCCCCTCCTCCGCTCCCCTGAACGCTCCGCCCCCTCCCCTGCTTCCCGCGAATCAGAGGGGGGGGGGCCGGCAGCACAAGGTAAGCTGGAGTGGTAGGGGCGCAAGAAAAGGGCTCCGGGGAGGCGCCGCCCGTTCCCGCCGAGCACGCAGGCCCCAGCGGCACTGCTCGGGTCCAGCCCGGCCCTGGCCTGGTCCCCGCGGCGTGGCTCCGGCCCGGCTCCGGCCCGGCTCCGGCCCAGTCCCCGCGGCACGGCTCCGGCCCGGTCCCCGCGGCGCGGCTCCGGCCCGGCCCGGCTCCCGCGGCGCGGCTCCCGCGGTGTGGCTAAACCCGGCCCTGATGGGGTGGATCCCAGTTTACTCTCAGGGGGTTGTCTGGTGGTCCTACTTAACACATTCTTTGGCCGATGGATACTCCGTTTCTAGGCTGACACCTCCCTAACCATTTATGTACATCAAGCATTCATCAACATACATTCCATATCTTAACCATATTTTAATTTACTGTCTCCACCACTTTCGGGGTGTGTGTTAATTCATTTGAGACTCCCGGCCCTTTAATCACAGAGGGTGGGGGTCTGTCCTAGGAGCCGTTGAATGAAGTGAGAGTCACTTAACAGCTTATAGTGTTTGTTTACATTGTATCAATTACTTCAAGAACAAAGTCAATTAACTTGTTTGTAAGTTTTACATAGTAATAAAGTATCTTTCACAGGATAACTATAATCAATGGTTTCTACAGACAGTAGCTTACAAGTTTTAACAGAAGACCCAAGAGATTTTTGTACTTGGTGAAACTGTTGGATTTTAAAGTGTGGGGGATAAATTATGAGGGGGTCACTGTCACTTGGGGGAATCACTGTTAGTACCTTCTTTTATATCCCTACATTCATTCCTTATTGGAGTTGGTTTGTAAACGCCAACAAATGTTATTTGTTGATATGTCTTTTAAAGAAAAAAGTCTTAGCTGTTGTTGTATATTGGTGGTGGTAAGTCTTCAAAGAACTTGGATGCTTTCATTGGAAATATAGATAGTACAATGACAGGCCCATTACAAATGACTAAGACAAATAAAGGATTTCTATTTTTTCTAAAAAGAGATATTTGGAAGATGTTTGGGCTGACAGTTCATAGCGTGAGCAGCATTTGTTAAAGCAACAAATGTTCATTTATGATTTTAATAGTTTTACATTTACATTCTGGTCACTTACATTTTATTGTTGGATTTCATTTTTTTAACTGCCATCAAAACAGGCACTGAAGCAGGCCTGTTTCACAAAGAAACAATGTTGTGCAAGCAGAGCATTTGTCTACAAACAGATGTCCCAAGTGACGGCCATGTGCTGGACCTCTCTGGCCTCACACAAGGTGCCAAAAAGAGGTGACTAACCCAAAAAATGAACTTGTCACAATAACACTTCAACGTAAAAGGCAGGTTTCTCCCTTATGTCTAGGGATATTTAGAAAAGCCAAATATGGGGACAACACCCAACTCTCTGTAAAGCTCAACTTAATAACCTCAGCTTAGTGCGTACTTATCAAACGTGGATTTGTTCTTTTTGATCACTTTCGAATTTTCAGCTGAAGCTGATGTTCGAACTAAAGCCACTGTAACCACTGATTGTAATGGCTCCTTTACTGCATGGAGCGAGAGTCTAAAAGTTCCCAAGGATAATATTAGTTTTATTAGACAAGAATGAAAATCTTCAATAAGTCTACACAAATGTTATTTCTTGGGGAATTGTGTCAATTAAATAAACTAATTGGAACCAATGAAGCAGATACTTTAACTAGTGGTATCTGCTCTTGAAGGAACACATGGGACTCCAAGAACTTTTTAAAATGATTTTTAATTACAATGTACGGGGTGGGAAATGTATGCAATGGCATCTTATTTTTTCATTACCCGTCATATATGTGCTCAAATAGGCTGATTGCACCTCCTATAATATCGTGGTGTCTTTGAAAACCTGATGTCATTCCCCTTCCTAACGCCTAAGAATATAGCACTGCACAGCTTTACCTATCACAATCCACTATTGATATTCCTCTTTTCTTCACCACATGGGACAAGAAATACAATCGTGAGAGATTTGTATGATGGGAGTCAGTGCACCCCATTGGATAGGGTGCTGGATTGTGACTCAGATGACCTTGGTTCTACTCCCAGCTCTGCCATTGGGCTGCTTGGTGAATTAGGGCAAGTGATTTCACCTATTTTTGCCTTAATTTCCACACTTGTAAAATGAAAATAATGCTACCTACCTCCTTTGGTAAAGTGCAAGGAGATCCACAGATTAAGTGCTATCAAAAAGTTAATATTATTCTTACCATTATTTTAATACCAGGAGCAGAATCTCAGTAGACACTAGACATTTTATTAGTGTATTCTTTTCACACTGTGGCATATTTAAACTTCATCATCTAATTGAGATAAAATATTAATTTCATTTTTCATTTTCTTAATAGTTTTTATAAAATATTTGGCATCATTTTACTTTATCATATTAAAATATTGATCATCTGAATTAAATCTCTTCAGTCTGGTGCCTAGAATGTACAAATATACAGCTGGCCACAAATAATAGTGTTGTTTTTCATGGGAGGCCAGGGAAGAAAATCTATTAAGGCCCTATATCAATGCACTCTTAAAGTCCTAGTTATTGATTTCTTAATGAAATACTACATGTATAATCCTAACTATAGCTTAGCTAGCTAAACAATGTTTTTCTCTTCCTGAGTATGTATGATTTACATAGCACAGAAATTAGAAACTTCTCAGTAGACAAAAAGAAAAGCACATACAGTTGTGTACTCTGTTTGTGTTAAAAACGACACTGACACATTGTTAAGCTTACACAGTTAGGCAGGCCAAAGGCAGGAAAAGTAAATGTTCAGGCAGTCTTAACCCTGCATGAAGGCAGTCTTAACCCTGCATGAATGTAGGTTTTTTGGGGGGGGAGGGGGAAGGCATTGCCTCCCCCCCCCCAAACAGGGCCATGGGGGTGCTATGGTTGGGGGAATGCCAGGATCAGGGGAGCGAGGCTCGGTGCTGCAGCAGCCTCACCACCACCACCCCCCGACTTCTTCCTCCTCCCCGCCCAGTAGCCTGGGGTGCTGGCTGGATTGGCGGTCCCGGTGGAGCCCATGCTGCCGTGTGTGTCTGTGTGGTGCGGGATAGCAGGAGCCTGGCATGCAGCATCCCCTTGGCAGCAGCATTAGCCCCAGCAGGAAGGCAGCAGCACCGAAAGGTACCTGAAAAGTGACACCATCAAATCCAGCTGCAGCAGCTGTGGCAGCCTGTGCCAGAATGGCCGCAGCTCCTGGGTTTATGTCTCTGCAGCAGCAGCTGTTGGGGCTCCCCCACTAAGCTGGCTGGGCTCCCCTGCCCCGCCCCCCGCACCGGACCCCCCTCCAAATATAGCAGTCAAGCTATGCCTATGTGTATATGATTCCTAAAGTAGTATGTTAGGCAGTAGAAATACTTATTGTAATGTTGGTTTATGTAGTAACTTCAGAAGAAAAAGCTGAGAAGCAATAATTCGTAAATATATCCCAAGTGGAACTGATATTAAAAATAATAGGCTAGCTAAACAAATGTAAAAAAATTTTTTTTTAAAAAGTCACTCAGAATTCATAATGTGTTACATAAAACTTTTTGTCCTTTCAAGCAGTTACTCCTAGTAATAGAGATTGTGACAGGTATGTCATTTACCGAGCAATAAATAACATGTTGTATATGTTTAGCACACAGGAGAACATTTGGTTTATATATTCTTGGGCACAGATTTATAAAGACCATGTTATTTTACAACACATAGAATACCAAATTTTCAAACCCCCCCAGTCCTCAAGAGATTGAGGCATTTATTTTTAAATTCTATTGCCAGACTGTCTCCTACTGACATGCGTTTAGAACTTAGAGTTTATCCTTACTTCATAAAAATCAGGCTAGGAAATCCAAATTGTGGTTATAATGATGAAACCCTGTACGTTTTTCAAAAAAATCTGATAAGATATGATTGCAATGGACTCTGATGCTGTTAAGGATAATTTTTGTCTCATGCTCAAGGCAAAGCTGAGATTTTTAATGAAAATATAACAAATTCAAAGTGGGACTTCAAAGTCAGTGGAGAACAGTCAGAGAGATTTGAAGGAGTTCAATGCAAGGATGCCTTCAGCATTTTCCCCATTCATGATGGAGAAGAGAGAGAATGGTGGGATCAGTCCTTCCAGTGCTTGTATATGTGGAGACTCTGACTGGTACTGGCATTCCATTGACTTATATCCCTAAAATACTTTAGCTGGAAGTGGTACATAGGAAGAGCTCTATCACAGAGTATCTACCGCAATGGAAGTCTGAAACAGAAGAGTTGACATCCTGCACAATTTAAAATAAATTGGTTGTGATTCTTAAATTATCTAGATTATTTTAAGAAATCTGACTTTCTGGGTTTGGTGATATAAGTGTCATCGAAGAATAGATTTATAATATAATAAACTGTATCATATTTGGTTAATAACCTATAATAAGTTTAAGATAGATGACAGTCAGACTTTGCAGTGTTTTTAACCACCAAAGAAATATTTTAAGTACATTGTTTCATGATTTCTTTGCTACAACTCAGTAAGGCAGACATTACTGAATAACTTTCTTTCCTTACAGTTGGTGAGATGCATTTTAGTTTCATTTTCTGAAAGTACAGTCTGCAAATATGTTTAATTTATTTTTATAGAACTGGATTCATAGTATTTCTCCAAGCTATTGTCATATAATGAAAATGCTCTGCTCAGAATCCTAAAAAGAATGGCTAATAATACTTTCTCCATTTAATTGCAATGGGAGCTGAATATTCTACGGGGCAATATTGTTAATATGCCATAATAGTTTTTCTCTCTTCACCCTGACTAATTCTCTAAAAGAAGGTCTTCACAGCCTGTGATAGTAAACCCCTGTGGCTTATGAAATACTTCAATAGGGTGTGGGGCAGGTTAAGGAGTATGAAAGAAACATAAATATAGCCAGTATGATTCATTGAAACATATTGATTATTTCATAAGCTTGAATAGCAGTGTTTTCTTATAACCTTATTTGTTTTGTGATATCCAGTAGCATGTGGCAATCCACCTCCAGGCACTCCTGCACCAGGAACTAGAAGCACTCAGTGTGTTTCTGTCATTTGCAAACTTTATTGTAAGCTGCTTGAATGCAAACTCAGGACAATGCCACCCACCTGCATCAACATGTGGGGGAACTTGATGGGATCAGCAGTGAAAGGGGGATAGTCCCAGTGGCAAGGGAGGGAGACACTCACCCTGGGACAATAGGTAGCTCCCCCCATGCCGGGAGTTTCTGGCACCCACTGGCCACATGGGGGAGAAGGATGCTGACTGGCCAGCATTCCCCAGCTCCTAGGATTTAGCCCAGCGCAGGGGCTATGCCAAGCCTCTTTTGGCTCTGTTTCATCAAGTCATACTACTCATCTGAACCTGGCCTAACAGATGCTGTGGGTGTAGCTGACCACCCAGTGCTTAATTTGTACCAGGGCTTGCCGGGGCGGAGCTCTGGCTCCTCTAGGCTTGGCAGTTCATAACTCCAGCACCTCTGGGATCACCACGTCAGTTATGAATGTAAAAAAAAAAAAAAATGTTGCTTGAGTCCAGCACCTAATTGCTTGTGCCCCAGCACCTCTTTGATTAGAATTAGGCACCTGTTTTGTGGGTCAGGAAGGATATTTTTTCTCCCATGGGCCAATTAGCAGAGGACCAGGGTATTTTTTGCCTTCTTGGCAGCACCTTCAAGCCAAAGTGGGTTGTGTAGAAACGTGTTTAGTACCTAACTGAGGTACTTGAATGATAGTGTTTATTAGTTACAACGTCTGGCTGGTTTCCATCACAGTTAAAAGAATAAAATGAACAGTTCCCAGAGGTAAAAGTCCTGGGATTTTGCTGATGGGCCTTGGGCTCATGGTGGCGCTTGAGGCCTCCCGCATCCTGTGTCCCCCTCATTGTGGGGAAGATGCTAGGACTCAGAGAAGCTGAGTCCTGAAGGGCAGGCTGAGGTGAGCCTACTCCACATTATGAGTTATACGGTAAGGAGCCCTGTAACCTCCACACTGGAACCAATTAAATGCCTGGTATAGGAAAGTAGGGTGATGGGCGGGTAGCTCCCTTCCTCTGTGTTAAAGTTGTGGCCTGCCACTTAATTCCATGCATGTGTCTGTCCTCATTTTGCTGCTGTGTTCATATCAATAGATTTCATATACTATATCTGCATTTTGAGGATTCAATACCTTTACCTGCAGTTTTTATGCATTGCTTCATATTAAATGGATTAAAAGTAGCTAACCAATAGATCTTAATGAAACTGTAAATGGGGAATCATGACCGATGCTGTGTGGTGTTTCCAGTGGGGTCCTGCAGGGTTTGGTTCTTGCCCCTATGCTGTTTAGCATTTTTTATCAGTCACCGATAAAACAAAATCATCACTGGTCAAGTTTGTAGATGACACAAAAATTGAGGGAATGGTAAATAATGAAGAGGACAGGTCACTGATTCAGAGCAATCTGGATCGCTTGGTAAATTGGGTGCAAACAAGCAATAGGTGTTTTTAATATGGCTAAATGTATACATCTAGGAACAAAGAAAGTACTTACAGGAGGACTCTATCCTGGGAAGCAGTGACTCTGAAAAAGATGTGCAGGAGTTGTGATGGACAGCTGAACATGAGCACCTGATATGATGATGTGGCCAAAAGAGCTAATACAATTCTGGGATGCATAAACAGAGGAATCTCAAGTAGGATTAGAGAACACTCTACCTTTGTATTTGGCATTGGTGCGACCACTATTAGAATACTTTGTCCAGTTCTGGTGTCCGCAATTCAGGAGGATGGTGATAAATTGAAGAGGGTTCAGAGAAGTCACACGAATGATTAGAGGATTAGAAAACATGCCTTATAGAGATAAATTCAAAGATCTCAGTCTAGTTAACTTAACAAAAAGAAGGTTAAAGGCGTGATTTGATCAGACTGTCAGTATATACATGGGGAACAAATATTTAATAATAGGCTCTTCAATCTAGAAGAGAAAGTTATAACATGATACAATGGCTGGAAGTTGAAGCTAGACAAGTTCAGAGAGGAAAGAAAGGATACATTTTAATAGTGAGAGTAACTGACCATTGGAACTAATTACCAAGCACTGACCATTTTTAAATCAAAATTGGATGTTTTTCTAAAAGATATACTCTAGATTTTTATTCTGGGGATGTTCTATGGCCTGTGTTATAGAGGAGATCAGACTAGATGATCGTAATGGCCTTGAAATCTATGAATCGTCTAGTACACTGAGAGCTCTCCCATTTAAATAGTAATAGTAGAGGGTCCTGAAATTGTATCTTTGATAATATTCTACCGTAATCAGAGATTGTGTGTGTGAGACCAAGAATGAAGTATACTATGATTATAATAGTGCATATTTTCATTAGTTATGATATTTTTTTATCTGTTACATTCATTGTCTGTTACAAGCATGGGTCAGGACATTGTATAATTTTACAGGGCTATTAGATTTTTATATTTGTCTCTCTAATATCTTTCCCTCCAGATGTTTGGATGAGGTTATAATAATGCCTTTTTTGATTGCTTTCTTCCAACATAGTTCACTTTCACAGAAAGTGAAAAATTAAAAGCTGTGACCTCTATTTCACCTTATATGTGACATACATTATACAGTGGATATCAATAGTAGTAATCATTAGTAATGCCAAACTGGCATTTAGTCACTGCTTTGTGATTTTTTTAATACTGTACTCTTTTCTCTCGTTTCATCAAATTCACTTACTATTATCAAATGCACTTGCCTACTGTTGTGTATTTGGTTGTCGTGGTAATAGAATCTTGTTGTTGCTATGGCAGCCGAGTTAGATTACTAGGGGATAGTCCAGCCAATTTTGGCTGGTTTTTGATTAGTTTAGTGTGTGTCAATAAATGGCGACTTTTAAGGTTTACAGCTTTCTGTGTCTCCAGTGATTTCTTCCTAAACTTGTTGTCCCCAAGGATATAACAACATGGCGACGAGGATGGGATGTCTGAGCTGCCCTAGCAACAGAAGGAAGTAGAAGTTAAGGTACAAAAAAAACCTTTTTGCTGCTGGAAGGGGGTGGAACTGGCTTGTTTGCACTGACTGTGCAAACTGAAACTAAAACCGTGGCTACACTTACGGGGCCACTGGAACCTTTTGAGGAGACTATAGTGTAATGGCATGTATATACTGAGCGTTTTGAGCTTTTTCTTATTGCAAATGACATTACAGAAGAGAAGAAGGTGCCAATATTCTTAAGTGTTGTAGGGGCTAAGATCCAATCCCCTTGGATCTTAAAACAAGGAAAAATCAATCAGGTTCTTAAAAAGAAGGATTTTAATTAAAGAAAGAAAGATAAAAAATCATTTCTGTAAAATCAGGATGGAAAATAACTTTACAGGGTAATCAGATTCAAAGAGCCCAGAGGAACCCCCTCTAGCCTTAAGTTCAAAGTTACAGCAAACAGAGGTAAACCCTCTAGCAAAAGGTACATTTACAAGTTGAGAAAACAAAGATAAACCTAACACGCCTAGCCTGGCTGTTACTTACAAGTTTGAAATATGAGAGACTTGTTCAGAAGATTTGGAGATTATGGATTGATGTCTGGTCCCTCTTAGTCCCAAGAGCGAACAACCCCCAAAACAAAGAGCACAAACGCACACCTTCCCCCCACCAAGATTTGAAAGTATCTTGTCCCCTTATTGGTCCTTTGGGTCAGATGTCAGCCAGGTTACCTGAGCCTCTTAACCCTTTACAGGTAAAAGGATTTTGGAGTCTCTGGCCAGGAGGGATTTTATAGTATTGTACACAGGAGGGCTGTTACCCTTCCCTTTATAGTTATGACAGAAGCGCCTATTGACAGAGGCTCAGCTTAGCTTACAGAAGGCTGTTGACATTGCGGTCTCTATGGAACTGGCAACAAAGGAGGCACAATCCATCGGTGCATCCCCTAGGGTGCATAAGGCATCACAAGAACCTACCCACAAAAGTGTGGGGAGTCAGGAATGTTACTGCTGTGGTAAGCTGGGTCCCCATGCATCAGAATGCTGGTGTAAGGACCTGGTGTGTCGACACTGTGGCAAAAAGGGACACATTGAGTGTGCCTGTAAACAAAAGAAAAAGAAGCCTGTGGTCTGGCCGACCAAAAAGGGAAATCTGCATACCCTAGAGCAGACCCAGGATGACCAAGGAGTCACCTCATCACAAGAACAAGAGCCACTCCACGTTTTGTCTTTGGCAGTGGGCTCACATGAATACTGGGTAACTCCGTTGTTGGACGGCAAACCTATATGCATGGAACTGGACACCAGTGCAGCTGTCTTGCTGGTCTCTGAGTCTGTATAAAGAAAAGCTACAGCATCTTCCGCTTAAAGCAACAAAAACAATTCTGAAGACATATACGGGAGAAGCTGTGCCCATGTTTGTGGTGAGAGGTAATTACCCAGCCTTAATGGGTAGGTCTTGGGTTAGGAAGATCCAGCTGAACTGGGCAGAAGTGCACCAAATGACTAAAGAAGACACCAGTCTGCCTGCTATATTAAGGAAACATGCTGCTGTTTTTGGAGAGGATCTGGGAAGTATGAAGGAATCACTGTGACATTGAACATTTAAACCTGACAGTCAACCAAAATACCTGAAAGCCAGAACTGTGCCATATGCCATCAGGCCGAAGGTTGAAGTGGACCTGGAGTGCCTGGTCACAAATGGAGTCCTAATATGAGTTACTCATAGCCCATGGGTAACTCCTATTGTTCCAATAGTGAAGAAAGATGGTTCCCTCTGGATTTGCGGTGATTTTAAAGTCACTGTCAACCCAGTATTGTGTGCAGAGCAATACCCGCTTCCCCGCATCGATGACTCTTCAAAGGCCTGGCTGGGGAACAAAAGTTCAGTAAGATTGATCTGAGTCAAGCGTATTTACAGATGCACATCGATGAAAAGTTCCAAGAGCTGTTGACTACTGTGACGCATAAGGGGCTTTATCAATACTGTCGCCTACCCTTCAGAATAATGTCTCCTCCTGCCCTGTTCCAGAGGGCTATGGAACAGATCTTGTGTGGCTTGCCAGGAGTCCAGTACTATCTGGACGACATCCTGGTCACTGGAAGGAATGAGGAGGATCACCTAAAGAATTTAGAGGCTACCCTACAAAGACTGGAAGCGTATGGCCTTCGAGTCCGCAAAGACAAGTGTGAATTCATCCAGCCCTCTGTTGAATATTTGGGACACATCATTGATGCTACAGGTCTTCGTAAGGCTCCTGCAAAAGTTAAGACTATTGTGGAGGCTCCCCCTCCTTGAAATGTTAGCCAGCTTCACTCATTTCTAGGACTATTGAACTATTATGGAAAGTTCATCTCACAGTTAGCCACACTGCTAAAACCATTTCACAAACTCCTTGGGCAGAACAAGGCCTAGAAGTGGACTGAAGCCTGTGACGTTGCATTTAACAAAGCTAAGGATGCATTGCTAAATTCTGAAGTTCTGACTCACTTTGATCCATCGTTACCCCTACAGTTGGCCTGTGATGCATCCCCTTATGGAGTGGGAGTAGTCGTGTCACACATTATGCCTTTGGGAGAAGAGAGACCTATTGCTTTTGCTTCATGCACTCTAAGCAAAGCAGAAACTAACTATGCCCAAATTGAACGTGAGGCATTGGGAATCATTTTTGGAATTCGGAAGTTTCATCAGTACCTGTTCGGACGGAAGTTTACTCTTCTCGCAGACCATCGACCCCTGACTTCAATTTTTGGACCCCACTCAGGCATTCCCCCATTAGCTGCTAGTTGTAGGTAATGTTGTGCATTGTTGCTTTCCGCGCACACCTGTGAAATCAAATATCGGAAGTCCACTCTGCACAGCAATGTGGATGGTCTCTCAAGGCTGCCTTTGCCAGTCAAATGTCAAGATATTGCCCAGAAGGAAATCTTTCTCTTTGAACAGGTAGAGAATACACCATCACCGCTACTCAGGTAAAGAAGGGAACTTGAGTTGACCCAGTATTGTCCCAAGTTATGAACCTGGTGATGCAAGGAACATCTCGACGAACATCTCCGGTCTCACCCAACCTTGTTACCTACATGCCCAGGAGGATGGAGTTATCGATCCAATCTGGTTGGTTGTTGTGGGGGAGACGTGTCATTATCCCACCACCAGTGAGATCACATCTGTTAGAACAGCTACATTCTGGTCACTGTGGAATAGTGCGCATGAAGGAAATTGCACGAAGCTATTTTTGGTGGCCTGGATTGGACAGTGCTATTGAAGATAAGGCAAGATCTTGCATTTCATGTCAAGGTGTGAGGAATGCACCCCAGTGGGCACCCCTACACCATGGGACTGGCCTGAAAACCCGTGGCAGCATGTTCACATTGACTTCACTGGCCCCCTGGAAGGAAGAATGTTCTTGGTGGTGGTAGATGCCCATTCTAAATGGCCAAAAGTCTCTCTAATGCAGTCCACCACTGCAGAGTATCAGGGGGTAGCCATGTTAGTCTGTATCTACAAAAACAACAAGGAGTCTGGTGGCACCTTAAAGACTAACAGATTTATTTGGGCATAAGCTTTCGTGGGTAAAAACCTCACTTCTTCGGATGCATAGCTGCAGAGAGTACTATCCAAAAACTACGAGGACTCTTTAGTTGTTTCGTCTGCCAGAACCACTTCTGAGCGACAACGGACTGCAGTTCATCTCTCAGGAGTTTCAAAATTTTATGAAGGTGTTGCCGGCCCAGAGGGCCCAAGGGGGGGCAACAGGGTTCGTTGCCCAGTGTGCGCCGCACCAATAGACACACCAGGGTGGAGAAGCAAACCAAGTTTATTCTAGATCTCGAAAAGGCACTAGGAGACCAGCATGTCTCAAATCAAGCGCAGCACATACAAGCAATTTTTTTTCTTTTATATTCCAAGCTGTGTGTGTGTGTAAGCCTTTGTTCTGTTACTTCCTCTTTACCCCTCCCTCCTTGAGCAGTTACAGTTAGAAAAGTTCCCGTTCGCATGCTTATCTTTGACCTCGCAAGCTCTACGCACTAGGCCTTTCCCTCCCTCTTTTCCCCCGCATTATCACTAAAAGTTTTGCTAGTGTGAACGAAACTGCAGCTGTCTGCTAGAAAAAGCTGGCCATTACATATCTGCTCCAGCCTGCTTCAGCATTAGGCTGCTAGCATATAGGTAGGTTAAAGTTCACAAGATGGAGTTACTGTGGCTCACTTAGACCCAGAGCAGGGAGGTTTCATCAGCACTTATGGCCTTCCATCCCCCCCGAGTTACCTGGTAGCTATGCCTAGTGACACCAACAATCCCTCCTTTGAGAACACTCAACAAACCTTTGACAGAGTTTTCTCATACTCTAAAGACAAAATGCAATTAAGTTCCATGCAATTGGGATCATGAATGAGAGAGTATAAAGGAACCTCTGGGGAATGGGAGGTACAAATCTTAGTATGAGCACTTTACAGCAAGCAAGCAAAAGGAAAAGGACAAAACATATCACAACACCTGTAAGCAAGATGCGAACAATGCCTCCCCCTAGTCCTTCTAGACTAGGTAACCGACCCCAAAGGGAATCAAAAATAGTGGGTTCCCCTTCCTGGGCCTTCCACTAGTTCAAGGCCTGTTCAGCTGATAAGATATGCTTGTTAATATCCTGTGAAAACTCTGGGACATAGGTACAACATTCTTCTCCAATAAGGGCACAGACCCTGCCCCGTGAGGCTAATACATAATCGAGGGCCTGGCGGTTTTGTAGGGCTAGCAATCGAAGCTGGTACAACTCAGAACTTATGCTTTTCTCTGTGGCCAGGGTATCATTGGCAAACTGGGTGAGAAATTTAGACAGTCTTCTGTAGATTTGGGTTAGCCGTTCCACCCCAAAGGTAGGGAGGAATATTATCCCAAACCTGTCTCCTTCTCCGATGGGTTCAATGGTAGCTCTCAAGGACCAATAGTGCCTAGGGCGACCTGAGGGAGCCTGGGTTAGAACACGGAGGGGAGGAGCGAAATAGCCTTTGTAACAGCTACCATGCCAACCATGAGGAAGCCATTTATAGGCACTATTACCACAAACCCAGAATGCTTCACCATAACTAGCCTTTCCATTGTTACCTTGTAGGTCCCATAGGGTGGCTTGTGGGGATAGGGCAAACAATGCAGTGCCGGTTTGCCAACCGGTGGCATTTAGTAAAGGAACAGTGAGACTTATACCAGGACCAATATAAAATCTACATGTACTAATGCCTGCAAACAAGGTATGATTACTTGTACTGGCTTGCTGAAAACATATGAGACCAGTGGGTGGAGAGCGTAAACGAATGGGCTGGGGCTTAAGAGTACTACTATAGTGGGAAGTTCAAGAGCCATTGTGTAGGCCATAAGGAGCTTCCGCAGTACAGTTGGATTGCAAACTTAAATTGTCAGAGGTGCTGCTGCTGGTAACCATCCACCTTTGACAAAAGTCTGACCAATTTTGGGGAACTACTTTCCAGGGCAATCCAGCCAAATGGTGGGGAGTCTGGGCACATATCCAACAGTGGGAGAGATTGAACTTACGGGCAAAGGCAATTTTTAGGGCCTTATAAGTATTGGTAGCCATATCTGCAGGGATGGTTCCCCATCCTGCATGCGATGTGGGTGAAACAGTAGGTAACAGAAGGATTCCTTCTGTGACAAAAAGGAATGTTGTGAGAGACCCTAAACCTAAACCCATATTGTAATTACAATAACCCAAATGCCCAGAAGATAAAAATTATTGATACCAAACAAATCAAAAAATAAAAGGACCAGGACCATAGGCTAGGTCAGCCTACTGTGAATAGATAGAACCAATGCTCAGGGTTTTCGCGGAGAATGCGCTATGGCTGTTCAGAGAGATCACCAGGCATTCCCAGCTACCCTTACTGTTTTTTGAATAACAGCTTAAGTCCCAAATTGTCGCTGGCAGTCTTCTCTGCAGGCTGGACAGTTCATTGTTCAGGAGTGGGTACTGCTTTTAGTCGAGAGTGATGAATCCAGTTCTTGTGCCCTTTGACCTTTGCTGCCATGTGGGAGACAATCAGGACGGTGTGGGGTCCCTTCTGCATTTCTTGGAGAGGTTCGTCCTTCCAGGTCTGAACGAGAACAGAGTCACCAGGTTGTAAGGAGTGGACAGGGGCATCCAGCAGAAGAGGCTGTGAATCCTTGGTGTATCTGTGAAGAGAAGAAAGAACAGCAGACACAGAGCACACGTACTGAGACAAAAAAACCACCCCATTTCCCACTCTCCTGCCAGAACCGGTGTACCGTTCAGAGGCCATGCCCTTCCAAACATAATCTCGAAGGGACTAAGTCCTAACCCGCCCTTGGGGAAAGCACGAATGCGGAGTAACACAAGGGGCAAAGCATCAGGTCACCTAAGAGAGGCCTCCTGACAGACCTTTGAGAGGTGTCGTTTGAGTGTCTGATTTGTGCGTTCCACTACTCCACTAGCTTGTGGTCGCCATGGTGTGTGGAGCTTCCAGGGGATTTGCAGGGCACTTGATATCTTCTGAACAACTTGAGATGTGAAGTGTGTTCCGTTATCAGATTCCATCCTCTGGAAACGAGGAATGATCTCCTTGACAAACTTAAGAGCCACCGTTTTGGCATTGTTGTTACGACATGGGAAGGCTTCAGGCCATCCACTGAATCGATCCACCAGGACGAGGAGGTACCTGTACACTTGGGTCCTGGGAAACTCAGTAAAGTCTGTTTGCCACACCAATCCTGGGCCTGGGGTAGGTTTCAGAGTGGCTGGCAACACTGCTACTCCTGGTCGAGGGTTATTCTTTTGGCAAATTAAACATTTAGCCTGTACCTGTGATGCTAGGGGTTTAAGTCCAGAGGTTAGAAAATATTTATTTATAAGCTGGGTAAGAGCCTCTCTGCCTGCGTGTGTGGTTTGATGCAGTTTCTGCAATACTGGTCGAATCAGGCCCTTGAGCAGGAGGATTTTTCCCTCTGTGGAATAAAGCCATCCCTCCTTTTCCTGGAGACTGAGCCTGTCAGCCAGGTTTCTGTCATCATGGGAGTACTGAGGAGCTGCAAGCTCACCTACTGATGGGATGAGGGCATGCATTTGGGCATTCTCCTCTGTTGGTGATTTCAGGGTAGCAGCGCGCTTGGCTTCCCTGTCTGCTCTGGCATTGCCCGTGGTTACATCTTGATCTTCCTTTTGATGGGCCCTGCAATGTACCACTGCTACTGCTGAGGGTAGTTGTACTGCTTCTAACAGCTGGAGAATTTGAGACCCATGCTTAACCGGAGAGCCTTGGCTTGTTAGCATCCCTCTTTGCCTCCATAGACCAGCGTGAGCATGCAATACCCCAAAAGCATACTTTGAATCAGTAAAGATATTAACCCGTTTGTCTTTTGCCAGCTCGAGTGCACGAGTCAGGGCCACTAGTTCAGCAAGTTGGGCAGATGTCCCAGCAGGTAAACTTTCAGCTTCCACGGTATCATGAAGTGTCACAACAGCATAATCTGTCCTCCTTTGCCCATCCACGACAGCACTACTGCCATCGGTATACCATTCCAAGTCAGCATTTGGGAGTGGTTGATCTTTTAAATCTGGGCAGCTAGAGTATTGTGCATCTATGATTTCCAGACGGTCATGTTCCTGCTTTTCTGTCTCTGGTAGCAGGGTAGCTGGATTAAGGGAAGGACAGGTTTGTAGGGTAACTTCAGGGTTCTCTAACAGTTTTGCCTGGTACCGAGCAACCTGAGCCTGTGTGAGCCAAAGACCACCCTTAGTATCCAGTAGGGCTTGGACCATATGGGGAATATACACTTGCACAGTTCCTCCCAGTGTCAGTTTTCCAGCTTCCCCAAGCACTAGGGCAGTGGCTGCGATCGCCCTCAAGCTTGCTGGCCACTCCTTTGCAACTTGATCTAGTTATTTAGGCTGGGTCTACACTACCCGCCTGAATCGGCCGGTAGAAATCGACCTCTCGGGGATCGATTTATCGCGTCCCGTCGGGATGCGACAATCGATCCCCGAATCGACACTCTTACTCCACCAGTGGAGGTGGGAGTAAGCACCGTCGACGGGAAGCCGCAGAGGTCGATTTTGCCGCCGTTCCTACAGCGGGGTAAGTCGGCTGCGATACGTCTAATTCAGCTACGCTATTCACGTAGCTGAATTTGCGTATCTTAAATCGACTCCCCCCTGGAGTGTAGATGTAGCCTTAGAGAAATATGCCACAGGACATTTCCAGGCACCTAATAACTGAGTAAGCACTCCCAGGGCCATCCCTTTCCTTTCATGCACATATAGTTGGAACGGCTTAGAAAGATCTGGCAGACCTAGGGCTGGGGCTTCCATCAACTTCCTTTTCAAGATTTTAAATGCCCTGTCCGCTTCTGGGGACCAGCGAAAGGTGTCATGATCCACTCCCTTAACACATTCATACAGAGGTTTAGCCCACAGTCCATATTCTGCAAAAGCCTGCCATGCCCAAAAATGCCCTGAACTGTTTGCGGTTGCTAGGGATAGCAACTTGGCAGATAGCCTCCTTTCTGTCATTTGAGAACCGTCTCTCTCCCTGCCTTATGTGAAATCCCAGATACTGTACTTCTGAAAGTGCAATTTGAGCCTTGCTTTGAGCTACCCTGTATCCTCGGAGTCCAACAAAGTTCAGGAGACTCACAGTAGCTTTGAGACAAGGAATTAGACCCACAGCAGCAATTAGCAAGTCATCTACATATTGCAGGAGCAGGACTCTGTCCAAATTATTCCACTCCTCTAAGTCTCTGGCCAGAGCCTGGCCGAACAGAGTGGGGGAATTTTTAAATCCCTGGGCCAATACTGTCCAGGAAAGTTGCTTTTTAACCCTTCTGTTGTCCTCATTATGCCTTGCAGTATTTTGCAGATCTCATAGTTGTTTGGGCACATTCAGGCCCCCCTTTTCTTGGTTGTCAGCCAAGTCTTTGCTGTGAACAATGTCCTTGGATAGGGTCAGCATGACTGAGCTTGCTAGCTATATTTTCCAGTTAACTCGTTCTGTTCTTTTTCCTTCTCCCTTTCTTGGCTTCTTTTAACCTCCAAAGAAAACTTCCACTCTTCACTCATACACCTTTTCCCAACAATGAACACATACACATTGCCATTATACACCCTTTCAGTAACATAACTTCTATACAGAGATTTCAAGCAACAAACCAGCACGAGCACACCCACTTTTGAGGATTCCACTCGGTACAACCTCTGGTGTCCAATAGCTTTCCTTTTTAAACCTTAAATGCCTTCTCTGTGCCTTCTCCTTAGCCTTAGCTATAACTTGATTCTGCTCCACCTCAGACAGCAAGGTTCTCATCAGTATATTGCAGTCATCCCAGTCAGGCTTATGGCTTGCTAGACACCCTTCAAAGATTGAAATAAACTTGCTTGGATTCGTGGAGAATTCCCCTGCTTCTGCCTTAAAGGCAGCTAGGTGCACTGGGTTAAAAGGAACATGAGAATACACTGGCACAATCTGGGCTGCACGATCCTGTGTTCCTGGACGGGCTACCACATTCTCAGTAATCAACGGATACAATCCCACCGAGGGGGTACTCTCTGGAGCCTGTGGGGGTGCTGGAGCTGAAGGGGACACCGATTCTGCCATTACAACTGTGGGAGGGTTCTGAGGATTGGCAGCAGGTACTACCGAGCCTGTTGGAGTCAAATGGCACTTGTGCAAAATATCAGGCCTATTTCTTAACATCATAAACGTATATGCATAGAGATGTTCATTCCATTTACCTGTTTGCTGACAAAACAAAAGTAACTGAAGGATTGTGTTGTAATTTAGTGATCCTTCGGGTGACCACCTTTCCTGGCATTCTAGCTGGTACGGAGGCCAGTCTACTGTACAGAATCTTTTTAATTTATTTCTAATCAACGGATCCGATCCAAACACTTTCCAGTTCACCAGAATGCATTCTAAGGGCGTACATCTTGCCCTGCCTAGAGTACTCTGTCCCTGCCCCATGCTCTAGGGAGACACTGGGGGTCCCCAGGTCAAAAGAGGTAAAGTCCCCACTGGACTGTTCCTACCTTATCCAAGGGTTCGGTTCCTCACCGTTGCCCCCAACTGCTTCTCCACTACTCGAGTGCGTTGTGCCCTCCGGGGTCGATCACACCACGTCTCAGCTGCGGCCCCCGATGAAGTCACTGGTGCGCGCTGGGCGTCGGTCGTCGCCGTAATCCGTCGGCCGCCAGGAGGGATCTGGGCAAGGCTAAATTTCAGCCTCGAGCCCCACGTTGGGTGCCAAAACTGTTGCCGGCCCAGAGGGCCCGAGGGGGGGCAACAGGGTTCGTTGCCCGGTGTGCGTCGCACCAATAGACACACCAAGGTGGAGAAGCAAACCAAGTTTATTCGAGATCTCGAAAAGGCACTAGGAGACCAGCATGTCTCAAATCAAGCGCAGCACATACAAGCAAGTTTTTCCTTTTATATTCCAAGCTGTGTGTGTGTAAGCCTTTGTTCTGTTACTCCCTCTTTACCCCTCCCTCCTCGAGCAGTTACAGTTAGAAATGTTCCCGTTCGCATGCTTATCTTTGACCTTGCAAGCTCTACGTACTAGGCCTTTTCCTCCCTCTTTCCCCCGCATTATCACTAAAAGTTTTGCTAGTGTGAACGAAACTGCAGCTGTCTGCTAGAAAAAGCTGACCATTACATTTCTGCTCCGGCCTGCTTCAGCATTAGGCTGCTAGCATATAGGTAGGTTAAAGTTCACAAGATGGAGTTACTATGGCTCACTTAGACCCAGAGCAGGGAGGTTTCATCGGTACTTATGGCCTTCCATCCCCCCCGAGTTACCTGGTAGCTATACCTAGTGACACCAACAAAGGCAAATGGGATACACCACATCACTTCGCACCATATCATCCATCCACCAATGGATTAGCTGAAAGATTGCGCAGACAATGAAACAAGCTTTGAAATCGGTAAGGGGATAATTATCCATTCAAAAGTGTCTGGACACCTTCTTACTATCCTATAGAAACACACCTCATACTACGACCAAGGCATCCCCAGCCTTTCTAATGATGGGACGACAGCTGTGCACTTGCTTTGATCTGCTTAAACCTTCTGAATCCTGACAAATTGTGCAATGTCAGCAGCAAGATCAAGTCATCAGGCATGCATCCAGAGCAAAAAAATGAACCTTTAGCCCGGGACAGCCGGTTTTGGCTCGGAATTATACTTTTGGAGCAAAATAGGTCCCTGCTACTGTCATCGCTCAAACAACACCTGTTTCCTACACAGTCTGGACTGCAGAGGATCTCACCTGGCGGTGACATGTAGATCAGCTGCTGCCAGGTTATACCTGTCCTCAGGACACATCTTCTGTTGAGTTGCCTGACTTCACCACTTCTGGCGAGACACTGAATCAAGAATCACCTGTTCCTGACTTTTCCCCTCCATTAATGCTGGCAGCAGAGATACTCCTCTGCCCAGAACAAGCTGATACCACATCCTCACCCATTCGTCCTACGAACCCTGAGCCCATTGTCAGGCCCACCCCCAAGACACTTTCGGGTGCAAGAACACCAGAAGTCCACCATAATCCACCTGGAGACAGAAGGCCTCTTCAATGGCTGGATCTTTAGCTACAGCAAACCCATGGTTACGGGGCAAAATAATTCCCGGAGTTTAGCCGGGAACGGAGGCAGTCTACCTCCTTCTCTAGTTTAGTGTTTGGGGTTTTTTTAGGGGATGTTCTTATTAAGGGGGGAGCAACGCGTTGTGTATTTGGTTGTCGTGGTAATAGAATCTTGTTGTTGCTATGGCAACTGAGTTAGATTATTAGAGGATAGCCCAACCAGTTTTGGCTGGCTTTTGGTTAGTTCAGTGTGTGGCAATAAATGGCTGCTTTTAAGGTTTACAGCTCTTTGTGTCTCCAGTGATTTTTTTCCTAAACCTGTTGCCCCCAAGGATATAACACTTACTTTTTAAAATTTTGTTAAAAGCTACAACTTCTTCATTTATATCAAAATTGGCACTGGAATAAGACGGCTCTACCGATGTGTTTTGAGGTTAGTGAGCTCTCACCATGAATTGCTGCCACCACATTCTGCTTCCCAGTGCAGTAATGTCTTCTGTTCCTCTTGTTTATGAGAATTCATTCCCACAAGTCTTTGAAATGTACTTTGACTCAAAAGAATATTGGCTAAGTGTTTGGAGTGCCTCAGTGTTGATAATGAAGCTGTGACAGATCAGCAACTCCTGGATATAGAAGTAATAGCTTTGGTTGCAATTTGTAATTAGTGTATAATGTTAAGTGAAATGCACTAAGAATTTTTAAGATCAAGAAAGGTACATTGTATTTCCTAGTTAGCAATCATGCTTAAGTAGAGTAAATGATTTTTAAACTGAATACCTTAGTACAGTAATTTGTGACTGCTTTGGCTCTTACATTTTTATTTTGCCAGTTTATGCTAATGCAATATTTTTATTGTGGCATCAGTGATGGTAGTGTAATGAAAGCATACTGTAGGGAATTTAGAGATGCAAAGAATATCTTTGCATCTGCTAATCTTTTTACAGTTTATGGGTTTGTGGCTGCAAACTGTTACTGCAGTAATTCATCAATAGGACCTAATCTCTTCAATATGTCACTCTCTCTTAGCAAACCTATCTGGAAGATGGTTATATGCACTTGGTGGAAGGCATTGATGCCTGTAAAATTTAACCTCAATGAGATTTCCATTATACTTTGTATAGCAAGAGAACTGCTGACTTTGTTAAATCAGTTACACCCTGATGTAGTCCAGTGTCATTATGGCCCAGATTTTAAAAGGTAATTAGGCATTAATCCACTCAGTCTTGCAATGCCTAACTGACTTAGAAGTCTAAATCTCATTTTCAAAAGTGACTTAGGCACTTAGGACCCAGATCCTCAAATGTATGTACTGATTTCAGCAGGAATTTTTGAAAATGAGACTTAGACTTCTAGGTCAGTTAGGCCTTGCAAAGATGAGCAGAGCAACACCAACATTCCTTTAAACATCTGGCTCTGTGTTCCTGATTCTAGAAGTGGTTTGTATTATAGTGATTTGTCGTTTGTTTTAACAAATTATTTATTGGTAAATTGTCTCTGGAAGCCATTCTGCCTTCTGGGTAACTATGAAATAGATTCATTCAAACTGTATTTGATTCATTTTTACCTGATTTAATAATGTATAATATTTCCTTCCTTAGATATTTGTGTGGTTTAAAACATGTTTGTTTTAAGAAATTCATTCCTGTCCAGTAGGCCTGTATCATATTCATTTTATAGCTTTCTTTCCTCTAACCACTGAATGTTCTTATCGTCCCTCGCTTCCCAGCTGTGGTTTTCTGACAAGTACTGCTCTTTGGCACCTTTTCGTGTTTTCTGTGAGAAGTGGTATGTATGACCTGATCCCATGCCTACTGAAGGGTCTATAGAACTCTTCCCATTGACTTCAGTGAGCAATGAATCAAGCCCACAATGACTACACCCCAGTTATATATCATTTGCATTTCGGAAGAGGCTCAGCAACCTTAGCCAAGAACATTTAGGTACCGAAAGCTGCTCAGAGTGTAAAAAAACATTTTGACCTTTGGCCTTCCAAATAATTTCTGGGTCAAAAACAGTACCAGTAATACAGGTTGTATTTAAAGTGACATTGCTAAGTACATGTTTTATAATTTTAAATGTTTTCTTTTATTATTCACAGTTTGTACTTCCCTCTGATAGGCTTGCAAGTAAAATTTCATTCCTTGATTACTTTGTCCTCTTTCATTTACAAACATTGATTTCTCTTTCAAAAGATGAATCAGCCTCTGCACTGCAATGTAATTCTACATAATTTTGTTTTATATTTATCCATTCCAAAGCTCAAAAAATGGTGACTTTGGGCTCTTACAGTCTTAAAAAAATTAAAAATCATTGAGCGTACAGAGTCTTATGTGTCTATGAGCAGGCTGCTAGGATGGATGTCCAACTATGACAATATGCCACAGCAGAGTGTGTATTAATAGGTCATTTCCCTTATTCCTAAACATCATAAAAATGGCAACCTCTTTAACAGCTTTGCAGCGAAAATGCCTGAGGTTTAAAAGTCAAAATTTGGCTTGGCAATGGTATTCCCTCAGGAGCAGTTTATGGTATTATTCCAGAGAAATTTTATTTTGGTTTCACCGGAGTATGGACGTTTGAATATTAGGTTCTGAAAATGAAATTATATACACTCAGGCATTGCTGATCGCATCAGTGCCCTGATCCTGCAAACATTTAAACACATGTAGAATTTTACTTGTGTGAAGTCACTGAACTCTATGGAATTGCTCATGAGTAGAGTTACCCACGTGCTTTTGTGTCCAGGGTCAGTGCCTAAATTGGGACCCAAGGAAAGGATGTTCAGCTTGTGCATGCTCAGATCAGTTAGCTTTGGAGTGACGAGGCATCTACTTATAGACACGCTTGTGGCTTGTTGTTATGGTTATTTTTACTTTTTTTTAATACAGCAAATAAATCATGTTACAATAACCATTTTGAAGGCGACAAAGTCATGGATAAATGTGGCAAACTCTTCACTAAATATATAAATAAGAATTCTACAGTGTGTACATGTAGGGGGAAAGTCTTGTTAATGCTTTGAGGTTGGGTAATACTAAACATGATCAAAACAACTTCTGAAATTAAGGGGGAGTACCTTTTAGCCACTCAGATACAGATTTTTATGTGTATTATATCTTTTTTGAGGCCTTGTCAGGGGGCATCCTCTTGTGCGTGGAGCACACTACTGCATCAGGCCACAGCACAATTGGCACACCTGTCTGTTTCTCTCCTTCTGAGTCCACAGTAACTCTATCCCAGGCTCTTTTGCCATAATAATACCCTACCTGAGCTGCTATGTTACAAAAACACTACAAATGTAACACTGACAGACCCCGGTCGTTGACGGGTGAGATTGAACCTGGGACCTCTGGAGCTAAATGCATGAACCTCTACTGCATGAGCTAAAATCCATATGCCTGTTAGCTAAGGCTGTAGAGAAGTCACTAATTTTTCTCTCTCTCTCGTGTCTTGGTGCCACTAGAAGGGACAGAGCACCACACCTGGGAGGTGTGTGGGTTACACAAATATTATAAAATATAAGTCCCCACAAATAGACTATTTGTCATCCCCTGTGTGTATAGTCCCTAAAATTCCAAGATTTGTAGTACCTTGATGGTCCACATACTGGTGTCTTCCACCATACCTGGCTTTTTGTCAGGCCTTTCCCCTGTGTGTGCCAGGACAGCCACCTCAGCCCTTCCAGGTGCTGTACAACCCCGTTCTTCCCAACAAGAACCCCCACAGCCATGCTGCAGGGAGACCATCCTCACCCAAAGAGCATTCATCATTCCCCCTGGACCATGAGCCCACTCCATTCCTCTGACTCCAGCTTTTCCAATGTGGAGACATCAGCAAGTAAGCCTCTTCACTGGTCCCCTGCCTTCAGCCCTCTCTGGACCTCTGCTTCAGTTCTTCAGCTTAGAGAGGCAATTCAACAGGCAATTCCCTCTGCTGCTCTCTGGCCTGTCTCTGGGTAGGTCAGTTGGCAAACCCTTCTTGCCGCTCTCCTACTTTCAGTTTTTCCCAGGAACCTCTTCCAGTCTCCTAGTCTCTGGCAGCTCTCACCTACCCTTTTCCTGACTGACTCCTTTGAGTCACCAGATCTCCCCATTTCTGATTCTCCCTGTTCTATCCTAACTGGTCAAACTGTGGGCACCTGTTCTGTCTCAGAGGGACTGGACCTGATTCATTTACAGTGGCCAGTCACCCTGTGACAGGCCACAAGAAAATCACAAAGCTTGTTCTTCATTAAATATCAAGAACCCTATCACCTTCTCACAACCATACTTAACTCCATTAATTAGTTCAGTAGATGAGAAATGGACATGGGGTCAGTTTAAAATGTGTCCTTATTTTACAGAGATGATTTTTTTTCAGTAGAAAATACTTTACCATGGCTGCAGTTGTGCAGCAGCAATGAGAGAGGACGATGACACTATGATATACAGTAAGTTTGTAGCCAGAATGTTATGGGATCCTCTGATTATCAAAACGTTAGTTGACAGCTACTCTGTTGAGAATGACAAAGAATGTCTTGGAGTCCCCAAGTTGGCTGTAAAATTCTTTTGAGGGCAGAAGGATGGGATCCCTTCAATGATAAAACTAGCAGCCTAATTAACCTGATCAGGGGTGTGCTAAACTGCTGTGAAGATGTATGTGACAAGTAAACAAGAAAAATCTCCACAAGAAGAAAGGAAGTTTATGGAAGCGAAGAAGCCAGATCACTCTAGATAAAACAAAAGTATATTAACTTCACCAATTGGCGCTTTAATTATTAACCAGGCAAGTGTTGTATTCTAATTCCATTTTGACCAGAGAGAGAGAGAGAATTTGAGAATTTGAAGTGACTCATGCTGTGTTAAGACACATTCAGCACTTTTGTGAAAAAGATAACTGCCCCACTCTAGTTGGTGTATTTAAAAATGATTCAGTCAATAATCCTTAAGGCATAAGTAGATCAAACTATTTTTTTTTACTATCATCTCCTATTACTTTTACAAAAAGTGGCAATATAAATCAGCGCCCAAGCCTGTTGCGTGCATCAAAATTTGGCTCTGCAAAGAAAGCTCCATTAGAGTTTTCTGATGTGTATCAGGAATGGTAAGTAATTTTTTTTTCTTCCTTTGGAAGAATCCTTACCATTGAGAGCCATGCTTCCTCAATGCTAATCTGTTCTGTACTAACAACAACACATTCATACTGTAATGAATTTTAACTACATGAAATTGTTCATTGACCTGAATAATCCTCAGGGGGAAAAAAATTGTTGTTTCAATTCTGTCATTTTGACAAATGCATGCGATTATCCAATTAGTCTTCAAATTGGCTTTGCCATCACAGGAATCTGTTGCAATAAGTGAGCATTTCAAAATCTTAAATGAGGGGGGAAAAGACTCTCTTGAAAATAAATTCTACCTACTAATCTGCAACCAGGGTGAGGGATTGAGGTATCTTCCTCTCCTTGATTAATAGAGATGGAGTGAGAGCACTATGGGACGGATAGGCAGGCAAATTCTGCCTGCTTGACTCTCCAGGAGACTCGTTAAGCACCCAGCTTATAGATGACACTACCCCAACTACTTGATGGATGTGAAAGGAGTGGCTAACCATACTTGACATGAAAAGTAGGAAGGTGCAAAGAGGGCCACCCAGAATTTTAGTGGGGGAAGTACAAGTAATTGGGACTTGTTAGGGGATGGCAGAAGGCCGAGTGGTATGGGGAACAACCTGAGTTTATGCTTGTGAACCTTTCACAAATGTGGGTTTCGATTAGCAAACAAAATGAGCTTTGAACTAAGGTTACATCTGAAGTTGCTATATGTGCACTTCAGAAGTGTCACAGAGCTCAGCTGTGAAACATAATACGGTAATAAACTGCAAATATCATTCTGGCTGGTTACTCTGTGTAGTACTACCTGTAGGTCTCAGTGTAGCAATTCTTGCGTGCTTAAACTGTTTACTCCCTCTGTGATTATATTCTTCTGTGTTCAAGTGAGCAAATATTATGATTCAATTTTTCCGTATTATAAGTCTATTTTTCAGTTACATGGAGAAGAATGGGAAGAGCCTCATAATTTAATGTGCAAATATCTGAAACATATTTTCCAGTTTTAGTTTAAATCCCCATCATATTTCCTCAAAAGTTTACTTTATGGTTAAAAACAAAAAAACAAAACCAAAAAAATTCTATCTTCAGGCTACCTATGATAATAGGGTGAAGAGGAAATTAAATTCTTACCAGGAAATTCAAGGACATTAAATACATTAATATATTTAATCCTTTGATCCCCTTGAAATGGGAATAATGAGTTCATTTAAAATTAAATAACCTACCAGTAAGCAGCTCATGTATGAGGGGGCTTCTCTTTCATGGAGGGTTCCAAAACATAAGGAATTGAAATGGGGATTAGGCTAGGAAAAAACAGCAGGGAGGGGAAGAGGGGAGAAGAATAACCCCTCATAATGTCAGTAATACTTTTATTGCTAGTGTCTTAGTTATTTTTCATATTTCTTTTTCTTTATTGTATTCCAGGGTTTCACAACATTTTTGAATTGTGCCCCATGTTAGCTTTGGTGTGCTTTTTTCCCTTTTTTTCTCAAACCTCACCCCGCCTTACAATTGCGAGGATACTGCCACCTAGTGTTGCTAATGCATTCGATCAGGTGATATCAGGCAAATTGCTTAAATCAAAATGCAAGTCGAGGTACTATAACAGTACCTCTTACCTTTACATGTCAGCAGTGCCGAGACTTCGGACGCCAGGTCGCAATGCTACTTACTCTGATTTGGTTTGGTCCCTGCTCGGTCTTGCCAGCAGGGAAGGGGCTCTGCCCTGATGCCATTCAGCTCATTAGGGGCCAAGGCGGGGGGGACCCATCCCCTCCTCATTGTTCCCCTGTCAAATTCAAGTTCTCAAAAGTGTGTGGGGAGGCATAATTCCCCTGTTTAAAAAGGAGGAGGGGTATGGTCCTTTACCTTCCCCACACCTCTGGTATCCATAGCCATGCCTCCCTAGAAAGTTTGACGCACTCCCCGCAGTTGAGAACCTACGTTCTATCCCATTGACCACACACATAAATATCTGCTATACCTCATTGCAGTGCAAAGGAGTGAGAGACTCTAAAGTGCACTAAGTCTGTGCTACCATACAAAGTGGTTCCTATGTCAAATCAGATTTTTAATGTCAGTAAAGCAGGCTGTAATACTTCCCATTAAGTTTAAAATGGCACTATGCAAGATTAAAGATACAGCTCAAGTTGTTCACTTTATTTACATTTTTACCATGTTGTTTTAAGAGTCATATAGTGAGAGTACTGTAGAAGCCTAAATGTTTATCTGATTTGAGATAAGCTAAATCATTGTTAGTTCAAGGACTGGGGGAAAGAATTCTCCTTTGCTTTGGTAGGAAAACACAACAATCTCAATCATAATACGTTACTGAGCTAGTATATAGCTTATGACTGAAGACAAAATTGTCCAGTAAATAATTGCTTTTGATAAAATATATGGGGGGGAGGGGTTAAACAAAGATACAAATATTCCATAGGACTATAATGAGGACCATCACAAAAGGTATATAAAAAACCTTGCATGATGAATATTTATGGAACCTGATGCATTCCTTTTGCTGGATTACTAGATAAAGGAATACACCTGTGTTGAGCCGTGAAGGATGAAAATTGCCAGCTCTATTTGAAGCATCATCTTAAAAACAAACAAACACCACATGCAAAAAGCCCTTGTGTATTGTTGTATGCCTCTGTTTTCTATGAAGCAGTCTAAATAAATGGTGAAAGGAAAAAAAACTTACTTAAACAAGGGATTTACGCCAATAAATATACGTTTTCAAAGCAATGAGCTCTGGAGGCTTAGCCGCACAATTCCCAATGTATTTATTTGGAATTGTGAAGTTAATGCTATGAAAATATAGATGTATGAGTCTCTATTATGTGAAGGATTCTTATCACAGCTACTGTAAGAATCAGTCCTATTATATAAGAATGAGGCCTAAAATTCTCTGGGGTGAGGGGAAATGAAAGAATAATTCTCTAAAATGAAATAAAGCAACAACCTTGGGAAAGTAATTCCCCTCCACACACATGAATAAAATGGCAATTCTTTTTTATTAAAATAAGTATTTTACCCCTCTTCGAGCTTTGTCATATCCATGTTGAGATTCAATCAGCTGTGTTATATGCACCATGTAATGCAGAATTTTAGCATTGAGATGGAATAACAATGATCATGTAGGACAGTAAGGTAGATGTGAGTATCTGTATATTGGGGAGACGCCAAGTCATGCTGCCTTATCCATTCTCCTAGTGACTTTACATACGCATTGCTGCTGTTGTTCAATATAACCCCTGAGGGACTCCATATGAGAGGGCATTTGGAGTTGATGATTAGTTATTTAACAACAAAGATGGGAATCTGCCCCAAAGCAATTAACAGAATCCCTATAAAGCAATTGTATTCACTTCACTTAGTCTCATAGATAGGGTGGACGTCACCTTGTGATTGATTCAGCAAAGCACTTACCTGTATTGCTGGGAAAATTCCTGACTAGCTCTAATTACTAGTCATTACAAAAATTAATGATGCAATTGGGGCCGTAAGCCCGCTTAAACCGGAGTGGAGTGTAAAACATTTAAAAATCTCATCCTTCCCTGATTTTCTCCAATGTGGTGCTCAATCAGCACCCCCAAAAAGGTAGGCCTCAGTCTGGATTACAAGCAAACAGATCTTCAAGATCAAGTAGTTTGAGCGGTAATTAAATCTCCTTATAGTTTAGCTTGATTGGCACTCCACATTCCATAGTAGAAAAAATAATAATAGAATGCATAAGAATTGCTGGGAAAGGATCATGGAGATGGATGTGTGTATGTGTGGTCTTTTTCTTTTATATATCGGTAAACCTGGCCCTGTGTTCCTGGTGCAGAGAACCTGTCTTTAATGCATCTTGTTTGCTTAGTGAAGAAGACAGAAAACCATTTACAAAGCTAAAACGACAAGACTGCTTCAAGGGACAGATTTTCTGAATGAGCTAGACTTCAAAACCCTGGCCAGCTCTGCTGGGCATTTGTTTTTCCATGTCTACATGATAGCAAAATATTTTTATTCATATTTATTATTGCTCTTTCATTCACTCACATCCAGACACGATGGAATCTTCTGATATTTTTAAAAACAGTTCACTTGTAGGCAGGGCCGACGAGAGGCAGGGGAAGCCCTGTTTAGCCGGTCTGCCCTTGCTGGGGGGCCCCCCAAAAATTTTTCACCGGGGCCCGAACCTGCTCACAGCGGCCCTGCTTATGGGGAACCCTGACCCTATTGAAGTCAATGGAGCTTTTGCCATTGACTGCAGCTGAACCAGACTCAAACCTTCTTCCCAGCTTTTTTGTTTGGGTGAATTTTCTGTTTAACCATAAACCATGATAAACTCTGGGAGTACTAAGATGGGACAAGAATGTCAGTAGCAGTGGGGCGACAATTATCAGAGCTCTTCACCAAGCCATCAGGATAATCCTGCCTGCTGTATAACATGTTCATTAGTCCTCTGGCTCTATCTTTGTCCTGTTGCCCCACTCCGCTGCTGCAAATAATATTAGTCTGAGAACTCCCAGAGAAAGTGGCAGTAATTCTGTCCTGAGCTTTTAATTGCTTTATTTTCATCTATCATAGAATATCAGGGTTGGAAGGGACCTCAGGAGGTCATGTAGACCAATCCCCAACTAAATCATCCCAGCCAGGGCTTTGTCAAGCCTGACCTTAAAAACCTCTAAGGAAGGAGATTCCACCACCTCCCTAGATAACCCATTCCAGTGCTTCACCAGCATACTAGTGAAAAAGTTCCCCTTTATTTAGCATTATTTTGTGGTAATTTTCTTGAGTGAATATCTTTTCATTCTTTATAAAGTAAAATTAAACATTCACATTAAAACTCTGTGAAAAATGACACATCAGACCGAAAGGCTCTTATAGGCTACGTAAGTAAATACTTTTAACAACATATTGGGAAGATATGAAATGTGGATTTAATAAATACATGTTGTCAGGTTATGAATTATTGTCTTGCTCAGCTACAGAGTCTGCATCCTGTAAATCCATATTGAATTGGATGTATATGGATTTTTGACTGAAAGAAGGGTTCTGGTTAATTTATCATGTAAATATAGAGACTTTTTCAAGTGTCCGTGTTTCACCTGAAAAGCCATAATATGATGTTGAGTCTTTAATGCAGAATCAACTTGCACTTAATTAATACATTTTGCATCACTTATTGCCTTTGGAAATTACAACAGCTGCAAAAATTGCTTTGTGGCTGGAAGTTTATCGGAAATAAGACTTGGTTTCTTTTTTCCATGTGACAGGACTGAGAAGCTTGGCAGTCCTCAAACAAAGCTGCTGCTTCTTGAAGATTGAAATGCTATTCAAATGTCTAAATGTCCATAGCATTTGGTCATGCCTTATTCCTTTAGGGCCTCCACTCCTTTTCTGTGTGTGTGCAGTATCCATACCACTTCTGAGACATGAAGTTGTCTGATGCGCCACTCAGTTCCCTTTCTTGGCTGAATTAGTAGCGATACTCCTTCAGCTCAGTGGATACATAGTTAAATTCTATTCTACATATATATGACTGGTATATATGATGGGTTCTGTGTTTGTATGTATGCAGTCAAGGATCTTTAGGTCCTAGTTCTGCAAAGGAACTCAGAATCATTGTTCTTTCTTTCCATGTGGAATCCAATTAAATTGAATAAGATTTTGTGATGGAGTCCATGCTTGCAGATCCTTGTGCAGGATCAGAAGGGGACCTGCCATGGTACATAATTCCTTGGGTCATCTTTTGTGTTTAAAAGTTTTTCTTTCTTATTTATATTTATCACACTCCATAAATGAGCCATTGAGCTCCAGAATTAAAAAACTGTCCATTTTAAATTAATGAGATTCCCACTGTTGTTCTAGATTTTGTCTTTGAATCAAAGTTAGCATGTTTATCAAAATCTAAAATATCACAAGGCTATGGATTCGATTTTATCTCCTGAAAGACAGGATATTCTTTATCCATTTCCAATCATCTTACTGCGTGTAGCACCTATGCTTTCTCCAGTTTCACGTGTCTAATTTATTCATAGGAACTTGAGGCCATTGTAGTAGAAAATAATTTTAAAAAATAAAACACTAATATATTGGGCCAACCTTTCTATTCTTTAGAATCTGTATGGCTATGTTTTATTCATTTAAATTACAGAAAAGGGATTTTAGAAATATACTTACTGACAATCTGATAGTGTTTTGATTAACAGTCCCTCTGTAGGTTTGATGGTGGTATTTTAGCTTGAAAGAGAAAAGCCCTTTTTTGTTAATAAATCCTCAATAAAGGATATTGTCTGCAAAATCAGTTTAACTTCTTCCCATGATGTAGAGTCAAGGGAAAAAAATCTCAAATATCTCATGGCTGCTTTAGTAGTGAAGTAATCAAATTTAAAATATCAATACATCCACATAGCATGAGTGACTTTATCCTGTTAGGCTGATGAATAGTAGAAGTACAAACTTTATAAAATGTCATCAGAGTTGTGGGAAAGAGAAACTACCAGCTGAACACAAATTACTTACCATACTACAAAAATATTAAGTATCTTCAGGCCAGGTGGTTGTCGCATTCTGGGGTGCAATATATTACCAATGAGTGGTTGTGTCACCACTTGCCCTGTAAACTTGGATGCCTCACAGTGCATTGCTGATTTAGCTCTCAACCTGGGCAGCTCACAAACAGCTTGACAGCATGCATATCACAACCTGAGTGTCTGTGCTAAACAGCCCTGATTCAGCAGCTCTGACCCGAGTAGCTGGTCTACAGCACTACTCTGGCTCCCACCAGCCTTGGTTACTACTTGCAGGGTAACCTCAACACACTCCCAGTCCCATATTTTCCCAGAAAAATGTGTTCTGCCACATCCAGCCCTCTCCTGGACAGTTCAGAGAAATATTAAGGTTTGTTGCCTCTTTAAGGAGTCAATATTCAACAGGTTTTTTACTTTAACTGAAGTTACCAACCAGTTCAGTTTAAACACAACACTGGATTAGTTTCAGTTAAAAATAAAAAAAGTTTATTACCAAAAGAAGATAGGATTTTAAGTGAATTCAAGCATGAGAGAAAACGTTAGAAATGGTTACCAGCAAATAAAAATGAAAACACTCATCTAACAGTCTAAAACTTAATCCAGCAAATTTTGGTTCATGGTTTTATTCAAGATGGCCTTTCTCCCCACAGCCTTCCAGCAAGATGGTGACTGACCCTCTCCTTGGTCAGGATCTCTCCCAAAGGCACAGCTGCATTTGTCTTCTTGGGTGAAAGAGAGAACTTGGGGTTTTCCGTCCCTTTGTTTTCTTCTGAAGGTTATCCCTCCAAGTAATGTTTATTCAAGCAGTGAGGAAGGTGACACTCTTTCTTCCCCCACTTATGTTTGCTGAAATGAAAATTGTTTTGTTTACTCCATTTCCTCTCCCTGCTGTCTGAAGGACCCCGTTTACTACTTATAAGTAAATTGAGTAAAACACACATTCCTTTGTTTCAGATAGATTTGCTTAACAGGTCTTTTGCCTGTCTAGTGGTATCTTACTATGTATCCAATTCCAATTAAACAAATCAAAAGCTAGAACCTACTAAATTCAGTTTAATTCCTTTCACCATGCAACTGTATCAGTCTCCAGAAATCAGAAATCATTTGCCATTTATCTGACATCATCAAAAATATTTTGCTAAGTCTTGTCCCAACCTTGCAAAGTCTTATATGTGTGAATAATTTTACTCACTTGAGTAGTGCATTTAAGTCAGTTACTTCCTCAGGCTCCTAAGAAATCTCAGGCGCACACTTCTGATTTTTCTGGCACCGTGAATGACATCCCAAGTACCATTAACAAAGGGAAATAAATTAGGGTTTTCAGTGGAATAGTTCTTTAAACCTTGCCTCATTGTACTTATGATCGTCTCTCTCACTCTGAGTATATATGTGCAATATAACTTTTCCCTTGGGATCTTACAAAAGAGGTTTAGGCTTTATGCTTAATTTTGCTCATTGGAGTGGACCCATTGAGTTAATGGATTTTCAGGCCAGAAGGGATCATAATGATAATTTAGTCTCACGTCTGGCATAAAACTGGCAACAATAAAATGTAGCAGAAACACAAACCCTGCAGGGTATGTCTATACTGTCCATGTCATCTGACCCAGGCTTGTGGGGTTTGGGCTAAGGGGAAATTGCTGTTTAGACATTCAGGCTTGGGCTGGAGTCCAGGCTCTGGGACCCCGATGATGGGGAGGGTCCAAGAGCTTGGGCTCCAGCCTGAACTTGAATGTCTACTACAATTAAACAGCCCCTTAGACTGAGCCCCATGAGCCCAAGTCAGCTGACAAAGGCCAGCCGCGGGTGTTTAACTGCAGAGTAGACATACCCCTAGAGCTGGTATTAATATATAGAGCCATTAATTTTGGAGCAATAAACTTGTGTATGTTGTTTCTGCTCTTAAAAAATGATGGAACATTCTCCATCCAGGGTCCTGAAATATCATAGGTTGAGTCATACTCAAATCATGCAAACAGGAAGGTGAATCATTTTACTCACATTAGTAATTTTGCTTTATGTAGGTAGTCCTATTGACGACTAATGTGTATAAAATTACTCATGCGTAAGCATTGGCCAGACCAGGCCCTTTGTATCTCAGTACTCAATCTGCAATACATCAGAACCCTGAACAGAGAAAAGCCCATGCTTATTAGGGTAGAAACAAATTACACAATCTTATTGCTCTAAAATTAACAGGTCTATTCCATTAACCATTCTATATGAAATAGATATTTGTTTGTCTATTTTCTGTGATATTTTACTTTCTACACTGGAAGTTGGTTTATTATCAGCCAAAGAAATGTATTAGTTAATCAGGTGTTCATGGATGTGTTTAGTCCATGTGCATGGTTTCTCCACAGCTATGGATACCAGTACTCTGGAAATACTCTGGTTCTTCTACTTTTGGTCTTGACTCACTCACATATCATAGATTGGTGCATAGTTACATTCTAATTTAAGTAATCAATTTCCAAAGAGGAGATAGTGATTTTAAGGAGTCCCCAGCTCTCTGAATACAGTGTAGATATAGGCCAAGATTTTCAAAAAGTGCTCAAGGCAGGCTCCTAAATCCATGTTAGGAACCTAAATAACAGGTTTGTGTTTCAAAAGGGTTGATCCACCCAGTAACTCCCATTGAATAGGTACAGTATTCAAAGGTTGTCATTAGACAACCACAAAATTGTATCTGGTGAGTATAGCTGTAGTTATACCATGATATAACAGTTTTACTCCAGTGTTGCTTCTTTTTCCTTTCTCTGCCTTTTTAGTGGGGATGGTGAAAGGGGAATTGGCCTATTTTTTTGTTTGGCAGAGCGGCCATTGGGTCCATCTCTGTTTTTCATAGTTGTTACAGTTCTTAGAAAATGTTCAAATATATTATGCAGGATGAAATAATGAATGTTATATAAGCAAAAACTAACAACAAAAAGAAAAACCCTGAAACAAAGTATAAATTATGTAGCATTCCTTTCTTAACCCAACTATTTAAAATTATAATTATACTTTACAAGTTTCAGATGGGCATGTTGCTTCTAACTTAAGACTTTTGAACTGGAGTACATAGTTAAAGTAGATAGTATACTAATAACATGAATAATTCTATGCTGCATTCAGTTGATGAGGTATATACAATATTTCAGTTTTAATATGTATAACTTATATTTGCGTGTTTTAGCTTATATTTTTTCATTCATGCTATAGTGGAAATCTTTTTTATAGTAATAAGTGCAGTATACTGCTACTATGTTTTAATTCACAACTCTGTCAGTTACAGGCTGTGTGGTCTGGGGTAAATCATTGAAGCTTGCTGACCCTTAGTTTAGCTGTATGTCAGATTTGTAAAATAATATCAACCAAATACCATGATATTTGAGTAATGTCTGAAAATTATGTTAAGCTCCTTGGATGAAGCTATAAAATTGAAATACAAATAGCATGCCTTCTCTCTCATACTGAATCCTTTCTTTCCACAGAAGACAACAAATCACCAGCCAGGATTACACAAATAAGAACTTTCAACCCCTACTTAATATTTACTCTAGCTTTATGGTTACTTGGTTTCTTACACTTCAGTTTCATTAAGGTCCTTTAATTTGAATTTTCAGCATATTTAGAATGACTCCAGCAAGTTTTTTAAGGGATGATAAACTTCTGAGATATATATTTGCCTTTTACTTTTGTTAGTACAATGAAAGTTTGTTCTGACAGTTTCCCATGAATAGGCTTTCTTTATGTGATTATGTAATTATAAGTGAATTACAAATATGTCATTTTGAATCACCAGTTCAAGGTCTTTAGTTAAATAGGATTTGAAGGGCATCAGCATAATTTGTATGATGAACATGTAATGTATGTGGAATTCATCAACACTATTGATTTTTCCATCAGATAGTCTATATGGGCTGGACAGAAGAACGGGAACAAGACTCCCTTCAGGACCGAATGTACACACCAAAGTTTCTAGCTCTGAGGGGTTCCTCTCTTCACAAATTTATAGCACCTCCAGTAAGTATATCTCTCATATTTAGCAGGGAAAAGTGTATTTAAAATAATTTTATCCGATACAATGCAAACAAACATTTTACACAGTGATAGGTGGATCTTTCCGCTGTCTACCAGGATGTCTTATAGAATAGTGAAAAATTATGGGGAATAAAAAGTTCAAGTTCTGTAAAATAATTATCAAAGGTATGAAGTGCAGCTAGTTAGCACTTTTCTGCCCACTTACCAGGAGCCCTTGGCAAAGTTGGAAGGGAAACACGTTGTTTGCTGCTAGGTATGGAAAGGTCAACCAGGCTGAAGCAAACTGGTTAGATTGTGCTGAATGATAGCCAGCCTTCCAGATTCAGACAGCTGAAGGCATGGGGACTACCAGAGCCTTTTGCATGCTGTGGAAATTAATTTTCAGAACATCTATGTTTCCAGATTTCATCTTGAATGTGACTTTTTATACTGTGTGAGAGCAGCAGAGGGGAGGGAGATAGGAGAAGGGGAAAATGGGCTGAGTAATATTGTTGGTTTAATTTGAATTTAACCAGCAAAATGTTTAGGGCCAATTTTTACTACTCTTACTCATGTTGAGTAGTGCCTCACTTGAGCCCTAACTCAACAAAGCTCAGGTTTTTTTTTTTTTACCTCTGCTCAGCAAAGCATTTATGCTGAGGTCCCATTACAGTAAAACATACAGTTAAGTGCTTTATTGGGTAGGAATAGATTTAAGCATGTGCTTTAAGATAAGCACATCAATTGTCACACACATTGGGAGTGGCAAGGAGAGTTAAAAATTCAAAAGAGAGACCGAAAACACAAGAGAATCTCATGATTTTTGAACTTTTGGAATTAGCTGTACTGCCTCTGCTTAGATGCTTTGATGCATGAGGACCTGAGCAAGAAGTCTCAATGATTTCAATGGGGCTGCTCACCGGCTTTTGATTCCGAGAGGAGGCAGAGAGGAAATTAAAGCTTAGAACTGGAGGAAAAAATGTCTTCTCTCTCTGAGCTGGGAGGGAAACAGAAATAAATTTCTATGTCCTGTAGAGCAGATTGAAAGTTACCACTCACTGTGAATAAGGGTGGATGAATCTGACCCCGAGACAGCACAATTATTCACTTGTTAGTTTTGGAGAGAACTTTTTCAAGGAGTTCTGATTTTTTTTTAAATTTTCTTTCAGGACCAGATTCTAATGTTCTTACTGGTGCTGAGTAGCACCTTATTCCAGAAGTAGTCCTACTGAGTTCAATGGAACTACTTATCAAGTATTTTTTTTTAATAAAAATATTATACTGTTCTCCAGTGAGGCAGTGGGGAAGATAGCCAATCAGAGGGGGTTCTCCCCCAGGAAAAGCTGACATTTGCAAGCGGGCTGGAGATTCTCACATCTCTGACTGCCTCCAGCCCTGGGCCAAATTCACATAGAAATCATGAGAGTGGACAATCACTGGATGAGAGTTTCATTGTCAGTCTGGCCCTTTCACACTGGGTAAAAGGCTCAAATAGTGTAAAGTGGCTCTAAAACCTCTGTATCTGGCCATGGAAGGATTCTCTTGGCACAGGCACTTGTAGAAGATGGCCATAAGCACCTCCTCCCTCCCCACCCCAAACACCTACACACATAGTGGGTGTGCTAGAGGCAGGAGAGAACACAGCACCCCATATTGCTGAGATTCCAAACAGTCGTGCTGCACTTAGGGCAGCCCCAAACGGCTGCTGTAGCTTGGACAGTTTCCAGGGATTAAAGGCACTTTACCCCTCCTTTCTCCTGGGCTACAAGTTCTGTGCAGCAAAATATCCCACCCAGTATGAGTAAGGGTATCAGACTCTGGCCCTTGGTTCTAAGACAGGCAAAGAGAAATTAGAGCTTAGGCCTTGTCTTCACTTACCGGAGGGTCCGGCGGCACGCAATCGATGTTCTGGGATCGATTTATCGCGTCTGGTTAAGACGCGATAAATTGATCCCGGATCGATCCCGGAAGTGCTCGCAGTCGGCGCCGGTACTCCAGCTCGCCAAGAGGAGTACGCGGCATCGACGGGGGGAGCCTTCCTGCCGCGTCTGGACCGCGGTAAGTTCGGACTAAGGTACTTCGAATTCAGCTACGTTATTAACGTAGCTGAATTTGCGTACCTTAGTCCGAAGTAGGGACTTAGTGGGGACCAGGCCTTAGAATCAGAGGGGAAAAAATGCCTTTTCTCCATGAGCTGGGAAGGAAACCAAAGTAAAATTGTATGTCCTATAGTGCACATTGAAAGAGAATGACACTGAGTGCCTTAAAATAAAAAAATAAAAACTTTGGATGAGTCATTTTCACCAGACAGTAAGTGCAATGCATGCACGTTTTGGGGTATTGGACAAAATTGCTTTATTGTAAAAGATTGCAATAGTTATAAAAAGGATTTTGAACATCATGTTTTATAACCACACACTTTTGTGCACACTGTTCTGTCTGCAATCATATAGCAATATGTGTTCTTTTTTTCTTGTAATTTTCAAAGATTAGTATCAAACTGTTTCAATACAACAATTTTTCAACTTCTAATTATGGGTTACTTAAATGGGAGTCATAAAAGGACTATACTTTTTTGCAGCATAAGCTCCCTGAATCAAGTTGCTTTCTAAACAGGGATGTGATGCCAATATTTTTACAAGGAGCTCTCACAGAATTTAATTTTTTTTTGGCCTGTGATAAATTGTGTAATAGTAGTAGTGTATGTGCTTGCACAGAGTGAGTTATAGGCATATTGGGCTGTATTAGTAGGAGCATTGCCAGTAGATCGAGGGAAGTGATTATTCCTCTCTATTCGGCACTGGTGAGGCCACATCTGGACTATTGTGTCCAGTTTCCCCCCACACACACACTAAAGAAGGGATGTGGACAAATTGGAGAGAGTCCACTGGAGGGCAACGAAAATGATTAGGTGGTTGGGGCACATGACTTACGAGGAGAGGCTGAGGGAACTGGGGTTATTTAGTCTGCAGAAGAGAAGAGTGAGGGGGGATTTGATAGCAGCCTTCAACTACCTGAAGGTGGGGTTCCAAAGAGGATGGAACTAGGCTGTTCTCAGTGGTAGCATAGTTCAGTGGTTTGAGCATTGGTCTGCTAAACCCACGGTTGTGAGTTCAATCCTTGAGGAGGCCATTTAGGGATCTGGGGCAAAAATCTGTTTGGGGATTGGTCCTGCTTTGAGCAGGGAGGTGTACTAGATGACCTCCTGAGGTCCCTTCCAATCCTGATATTCTATGATTTGAACAAGAAGCAATAGTCTCAAGTTGCAGTGGGAGAGGTCTAGGTTGGATATTAGGAAAAAACTATTTCACTAGGAGGGTGGTGAAGCACTGGAATGGGTTACCTAGGGAGGTGGTGGAATCTCCATCCTTAGAGGTTTTTAAGGCCCGGCTTGACAAAGCCCTGGCTGGGATGATTTAGTTGGTGTTGGTCCTGCTTTGAGCAGGGGGTTGGACTAGATGACCTCCTGAGGTCTCTTCCAGCCCTAATCTTCTATGATTCTATGATCTGCTCTTTTTTCCCCCCTTCCCATTTGAACAATAACACTTTCTCCTAACCATACTCAAAAAAGCAGCCATGACACTAGTTTGTCATCTTCGTCTTCTTTTTTTTTTTTTTTTTTTTTTTAAGTTCTAAAAGGTAGCAAGTGTAGAATGGTGTTGTGTCTCAGGCACCCTCTGAGTCACAGTTCCTCCTTGTGGCGACGAAAAAGGAAGGAGACAGAGCGCTAGGTTTTGGTAGTTGAAAAGTTTTTTAGGGACTTTTTATTGGGGTTTTTATTTTTTTACTTTTTATTTACAACATTTATGAGTGGTTTAATTTTTGCACATAGGAGGAGCATACAATACTCATTAACATGACTTAACAAGCCCATATCTTGTGCCCGTGAAAGCGAGCAGCGAGGGTGATGATTAGGTCAGCCAATAAGTTTCTTAATCACAGGCGTGGGGGTGTAGGCCGCTCCAGCCTCGCAGCCACGGGCGCAGTGTGCTGCAGCTGTGAACTAGCAATTCGGGAGCTGTGTGTCTCTACACCTCCTCTGCTCCTGAGAAAATATACTTGCATCTAGGCAACTGTGCTGGCCAGTGTTTGGGAGGAGGTAGAGCCAGGGCTCCACCTCTTGCTCAGAGGGCAGAGTATCATGCATGCCATCCCCATGCCCACAGCTGGGATCTGAGTAGATTCTGTATGGGCAGTGTGTGCTTCGCCTGTCCTTATTCCTCTGTTTAGTGAAGTAGGATTCAATCACAAAGTAATTATATATTTTCACATAATTCCCTATTTCTCAGTAGTAGCACTCAATCAAATATGGTTTGTCAACTATGGTTTGTCCTCATGTCTGTGTACATATGCTGGCATGTATTTATAACATATTTGCCGTACATTTTACCAAACATAAAACACGTGGACATGCCAGTGTGAGAATTTTTATTCATATGAGTAGTCCCATTTACTTTATTGTGATTACTCATGTGAGGTATGGGACTATTTGTATGAATAAAGGTTTGCAGGATGGTAACTCGTACTAGGAAAATCTTCCTTTGTTTTTGTTCCTGTATGGGCTTCTCTGATTGCCACCCATAAACCAAGACTTTAATAGGCTACAGCCCAGTTAAGAAGTTAATTATACTCTATGCAGTGCTAACACTCTTGTTCCTTACTAAATGTAATTAAGGATATAAAAGAGAGATTTAGAGAAAACAAATAAGGGCCAAGTCCTGCAATGTTTACACAAGCAAAAGTCCCTTCCACAGAAATGCGGGGGTTTTTTTGAGTAAAGACTTCAGGATTTGGAGGTATATGATTGAATCTAAATATTCTTTTTATCATTTGTTGTAATAGAAAGGATGGGGGGGAGGTGAACCATGTAACATAGATGACTGCAGATAATTAGAACTCTATTAAAAGAGCAAATATAACACTTAATCTTTTTGATCTTTTCATTACTGAATTTTATTTTAGTAAGATAAAGTGATTGGGCTTATGCTTCTCTTGTCTGAGTTTCAATTATTTTAATCTATATGCTCAACAAGATTTAGTACTATTAGCACATTTGTCATGCAACTCCATAATCAAATTAACCATAAAGACACAGTGTCATCCTTTAGCAGGTCTCATTTATGTAGAAAACAGATGAAAAATAGAAATTTATATGATACCAGCAAACATCTTGGTGTTTTAATATTATTTTGAAGAATCATTATAAAACAGTTAAACAAATCTGTGCATGATACAACATAAAAAGTGAGCAAACACTTTATAAAGTCCTGGATTGCTATATTACCCCAATCCTTCCCACAATAGCTCCTCAACAATCTAACATACCTCTCTCATGCATGTCTGTGGTTTCACTTAGGTAAAGCGATAAGTTCTCTCATATATTTTAAAGGATATTTTTATTCTCAAGTCTTGGAAACCAAATACATTCGCTCTTTCATTTGTCCTGTTCTTGAATATCAATAGCAATGATGTCTCAACCACTTTCATAGGGTTCTATTCCACTGTCCAATTTCTTTTACTGTTAAGAACTTTTTTTCTAATATATAACCTCAACTTTTCAGACCACTGTTCCTTGTTCCTCTGTCTTCTGAAACTATGAATAGTTCCTTTCTTTCCTTTCTCTCCGTTTCCTTGAAGGTATTTATAGAGTGTGATCATATCTTTCTTGATTCTTCTCCAGACTGTATACATTTTGCTGCCTCTTTCTGTCCTTTCTAAATCCTATTAATTAGCCCTTATCTCATTTTATTGACCCTTTATTATAATCTGTAATGTTTCAATGTAATACAATTGTTTTAAAATTACTACTTGTAAAAATAAATTTTATGTCCTGGGATAAACTTTTAGGTGGGCCAGAAATATTTTTCAGAGCTTAAGGTTTGAAGGGGTGCAAGAGTAGACACTCGCTAATACAAATATGATTCTTAGGCCTGGTCTACACTCGGGGGAGGGGGTGGAGGCAGGTTGATCTAAGTTACGCAACTTCAGCTACATCAATAACGCAGCTGAAGTTGACATACTTAGATCTACTTACCGCGGTGTCTTCACTATGGTGAGTCGATTGCTGCCGCTCCCCCATTGACTCTGCCTACTCCTCTCGCTGAGCTGGAGTACAGGAGTCGACGGGAGAGTGCTCGGGGATCGATTTATCGTGTCTAGACTAGACGCGATAAATCGATCCCCACTGGATCAATCACTGCCTGCCAAGCCGGCCAGTAGTGAAGACATACTATATGGAGATATACCTATCTCATAGAACTGGAAGGGACCCCGAAAGGTCATCGAGTCCAGCCCCCTGCTTTCACTAGCAAGACCAAGTACTGATTTTGCCCCAGATCCCTATGTGGCCCCCTCAAGGATTAAACTCACAACCCTGGGTTTAGCAGGCCAGTGCTCAAACCACTGAGCTATCCCTTCCCCTGTTAGCTATTGTAAACTCTTTGGGGACTGTCTTTTGTTAGGTGTTTCTTCACCACTTAGTGCAGTAGTGTCCTTGTGTATATTTGGGGGCCTTACCACAATATAAATAATAAACATAACACTACATAGGGGCAGTGTGCAACAGCCCTTAACATGTCTGCTCAGTGAGGGGAAGTGCAAAAATAATGCCTTTTTTACAAGTCCTGTGCAAAGGTCTGTCAGGATTGCTCAGGGACTGCTCCCTCAATGCATCTGCAGCAGCCAACAACACTCCAAAGGCAGCAGGGAGAAGATGGAGGCTTGGCCCAACCCCACTCTTGAACATACAGGAAAGCTGGTTGCACCACCCTAAAGGATGATACTGCCTGAATACAGCCCCACTGTACCCCAGGACACTCAGGGAGGGACAGTGCTTCCCTGAGGTACAATGTCTCTTTGGGCTCCTTGTGGAGTAGTGTGCCTCCTCACCACTGCTACCTGAGGGCTAAATGTGTCAATGTGGCCCATGGTAACAGTTCTCTAAGGCAATGTTGTGTGTCTCTTCTGTGCATATGCAGTGTATCAATGAAAGAAGATCTTTGGGACAGGACAAAATGGGCTATAAACTATATCATTAAGACAAAGTAAAATTACGTTATTTATTGTATTTTTGTTTGTTTTTTCAAGGTCACCACGTGGGATTGGACACGAGCTGAAAAAACGTTTTCAGTTTATGAGATCATGTACAAAATTCTCAAGGTATGAGGAGCAAATGTAAAAAGTTATGGAGGTGGCAGCTGAAAGGCAAGGGGGAAAACAACATAGCTAGATAAATTGCACAGCGTGCTGTCAGGAAGAGTTTGAACCTTCTCCCTTTGGAGTCAATGGCAAAACTCCTAGTGACATGAGTGGGTACAGGATGAGCAAAGTTTTTCCAAAGCGCTGCAGGATTGGATGTAAACTGAGTTTAACTGGGTTACCGTCCACATGGGAAAGTGCTTTTTCACCATGATCCAGTATATGTTTTACATTGGCAAAGCATTTTATAGCTTCTCAACCAATATAACATTTGTAATATAAATAATTTAAACTGAGTAACTACAAAAATAGGGATTTATTCTGCCCTCAGATACATGAATGCAACTCTCATTGATTGCCACAGAAGGTTGCACCCATGTACTTGTGGGCTGGATAGATCTCTGAAAATATATACATTAGTGTTCTTAAAAACTTGTCATTTACTGCTTTTACCATAATTTACTCCATTTGTTGTATTCTCAACACATAGAATGAGCAACTATATAATGTTTAAACTGTTATCTTTGCAAATGGCAAGGTTTTAAGGGGATCACATGTTGCATGTAACAGTATTGCATGTTATATATTTAATGTCGTTTCAGGCTTACTATATATTGACATTCTGTGTTTTAAACATCATGGAAATTGAACATTCTCTAGGTGTGTAATAATTTTCATGTATATTAAATACAATGTAAAAATTTGAGAAAACAAAACAGAGATTAGGAAAATTTTTCTCTTTCCATACATTTGAAATGATACTTTCCCTTATTTTCTTTCCTCCCTGATACATGTGGAAGGGAATTTGATAATTTCTCAACTTTTTAACGTGGCCTCTATTAGAAGTCATTTATCATTTGACAGCACGGTGATAGGACAATAACAGTGATATTTCCATGGTGTGGAAACTTATCTGAAATGTTGACTTTTTAATAGTAACCTTTGTAAATACCGTGTTAGAAAAAGTTTACAGTTACACTCTATTAAAATGTTATAGTTTGATGGAAGTATCAAGAATTGTGTCAAATGCAGATATTTAGAATAAAGTTAATTATGAGTGCCTCATGGTGCGGCAAACACTGGGCAGTGGGTACATGAGTCATTTTTCTCATACAGATAGTGCTTGTGAAGTCAGTACCAAGACAATGTCCCATCCAAATATTTTATTATACAAGTTTAATTAAAAATAACAAATACAAATATTACATAGATCCTTTTAACATTTTTTAAAATGTATTCCTCCGTTCCCTTCCTTGCTACCTCACTCCCTCCCTCACTTGTTTACTCTTTTCATTCTTTTCCCCATTAACCATCTCTCCTTTCCCCCCATCTTCCTCTATTTCCTAGGAGGTCACCCTTGAACATCTTTCAAATGCTACAGATTTCTTTACCCCTTTTCTCCCCTGAATGGCAGAAGCTAGGCTTCCAGGTAGAGAAAATTCAGTGCTGTTAAGTCACCTTTCTTCTTGCCTGGCTCCTGAGGCCAGCTGGGGTTTAAAACAGCTCTCTGTCCATGTTAGAATAGTTCTGCACCCACTCTAATGTATGCCAACTGGAACAGTCCCTTAGGAATCATTTGGCTGGCTAAGGAGCAACAGACTGCAGGCTGATCTGGCCATACCCTTTTCACTTCCTGGCCGGCCTCACAACACCATCTATATGCAGGGGGAAGGAGTAGGTGGTATAGTATGTGCCATGCTGGCTGTGTATCACCAGAGGATTCCCTCAGAGGAGGGGGTTTCTCTAAGGGCAACTTTTAACTTTTCTTTATGCCACTGAAACAATGCCAAGGGAACTTAATTTAGGCTGATAGCCTTGCCCAGTTATTGCCTCAGATTTTTTCAACTACTGCATAATAATACAATTAGAGCTAAAATTAAACGGGTGGGTGGGTGGTGGAGAAGAAAAGAGGGAGAGAAAATCTCCATTATATATTTATTACTTCATTAATATTTAATTATTGCTGCGTTATCTGCAAGCCTGGGCTAGCTATTGAAGTCTGAAACTGAGCCAGAGTAGATTCTTTAGGTGAAATATTTGTGAAAAAATAGTAAAATCACCTTACTCTTCCATTAATCCCCACTTTTTTTTTCCAGTCCTGCACAGTGTGTACCATGTATTTTGCCTCTGTTATGTCTAAATATAAAAACATTAAAAATTATGCAGTTTCAACTTCACATTACCAATGGCACAGAGAGGATCTCTGTAGAGCTTGGAGGTTATTCAGGATTTCTGTCAGCATCATAAATCTTGCTTGTTTTTAGCAGTGCATGCTTCTAGACACACTCCATGGATATAACTGAAATAGATGCTGCTAAGAAATATGACTTAGTTACATTGTCTATTCTCACGTCCAAACCCCTTCCCTTCTATAGTACATTGTGTACTTCTTTTGTCATGAATTTGTTTTCCTTAAGGAATGAGTTTGGGTGAGGGGGAAGGAATGTCAGGCGTGAATGCAGTGCTCGTGCTGGAATCTTTAAAGGCTTTAGCCTAAGTTGTCTTGCTTAGCTTTCAACATAGAGAAAATCTCCTTCCTTCTGTGACAGAAGAGGGACTCAGCCGCCCTCTCAGCACTATACATCACCCTTCCATAAACTGCAAAGGAGAGAAATGGATGGCCTGGGAGAAAAAACCCCTCCACCCGCACAGTCTGTTACCTATACTACAGACCACTCCCCCACACTACACCTTTTTGTGGTTACAGAAGCAGCTGAATCCAGGGGGTTCTAACACAACTATTCTTCTCAGGAGCCAAGGAAAGTTACCCTGGTCTTCCATAGATACCTGGGGATCTGTCAAGTTTATGAGCAAGTTGTGTGGCCCTTTCCATAGGGAATCAAGCCTTTGCATATCATTTGATGGGATGATACGCAGGAATTTCCACAAACAGAGATTTATTTTTCCTTGGATGGAAAACAAAAATCTTACCTACTCCATAATTTACACATGGAAATGGGGGGGGGGGGAATAGGCTTCTTCATTCATTTAATATATGGGAGGTAAGTCCCTTCATCTTGACATCCATAAAGAACTGCAAAATGGAGGGTTAATTAGATACATATTGGAATGATCATGAAAGTTAATCAGCACAAACAACGTAAAGGGAAAATCTAAAGGAATTCTAAGATTCCAATGAGAGGCAAGCTGAGAGAAGAAGGAAGTCTCCATAGACCAGTGCTCTATTAAAGGGGAAAAAGAGAGTAGATTGCTTGTCATGATCAAACATAATAATCAGTGGAATTATCTTTCTATACATCTATGCCCTTATATTGGTATAGAGAATCATAGAAATGTAGGGCTGGCAGGGACCTCAAGAGGTCATCTAATCCATCCCTTGCGTGTTGAGGGGGGACCCAAGTATACCTAGACTATCCCTGGCAGGTGTTTGACTAACCTATTCTTAAAAACCTCCAATGACAGTGATTCCACAACCTCCCTTGGTAACCTATTCCAGTGTTTAACTATCCTTACAGTTAGAAAGTTTTTCTTAATATCTAAACTAAATCTCCCTTGCTGTGGATTAAGCCAATCACTACTTGTCCTACCTTCAGTGAACATGGAGAACAATTGACCGCCATCCTCTTTAAACAGCCCTTAGCATATTTGAAGAGTTATCAAGTCCCTCCTCATTCTTCTTTTCTCAAGACTAAACGTGCCCAGTTTTTTAACCTTTCCGCATAGGTCATGTTATCTAAACTTATCATTTCTGTTGCTCTCCTCCGGACTATCTCCAATTTGTTCACATCTTTCCTAAAATGTGGCACTCAGATGGAGCTACTTTATATAAGGTGGGTGGGTGCATAACTGGTTGGAAAACCATTCCCAGAGAGTAGTTATCAGTGGTTCATAGTCAAACTGGAAGGGCATATTGAATGGGGTCCCACAGGGATCAGTTCTGGGTCCAGATCTGTTCAATATCTTCATCAGTAATTGAGATAATGGCTCAGAGAGTACACTTACAAAGTTTGCATATGATACCAAGCTGGGAGGGGTTGGAAGTGCTCTGGAGGATAGGATCAAACTTCAAAATGATCTAGAAAAACTGGAGAAATGGTCTGAAGAAAATAGGTTGAAATTCAATAAGGACAAATGCAAAGTATTCCACTTAAGAAAGAACAGTCAGTTGCACACATACAAAATGGAAAATAACTACGTAGGAAGGAGCACTGCAGAAAGTGATCTGTGGGTCATAGTGAATCACAAACTAAATATGGCAGGTTTCAGAGTAGCAGCCGTGTTAGTCTGTATCCGCAAAAAGAACAGGAGTACTTGTGGCACCTTAGAGACTAACAAATTTCTATGAGTCAACATTGTAACACTGTTGCCAAAAAAGCAAACGTCATTCTGAGATGTATTAGCAGGAATGTTGTAAGCAAGACATGAGAAGTAATTCTTCCACTCAACTCCATGCTGAATAGATCTCAACTGGAGTTTGTTTGTTTTTTTCCAGTTCTGGGCACCACGTTTCAGGAAAAAGGTGAACAGATTGGAGAAAGTCCAGAGAAGAGCAACAAAAATGATTAAAGGTCTAGAAAACATGACCTATGAAGGAAGATTGAAAAAATGGGTTTGTTTAATCTGGAGAAGAGAAGACTGAGAGGGGACATAACAGTTTTCAAGTATATAAAAGACTATTACAAGGAGGAAGGGGAAATTGTTCTCAATCTCTGAGGATAGAACAAGAAGCAATGGGCTTAAATTGCAGCAAGGGCAGTTTAGGTTGGACTTTAGGAAAAACTTCCTAACTGTCAGGGTAGTTAAGCACTGGAATAAATTGCTTAGGAAGGTTGTGGAATATCCATCATTGGAGGTCTTTAAGAGCAGGTTAGACAAACACCTGTCAGGGATGGTCTAGATAATACTTATCCCTGCCATGAGTGCAGGGAAGTAGACTACGTGACCTGTCAAGGTCCCTTCCACTCCTACAATTCTATGATTCTGTGATTCTATGTTTACTACTTCCTCCTATCCACTAGGCTGGTAACCCTATAAAAGAAGGAAATTAGATTGGATGATAGGACTTCACCCATTCTCAAAGAGTTGTTTAAAATAATAGCTAATGCTTCTGAGATTGTTTCAGCTTAAGTACCCTAGGGCAAATTTCATTAGACCCTGCTGACTTTAATACATCTAATTTATCTAAATGTTCTTTAACCTTGTCTTTGCCTAATCTGTCTTGTGTTCCTTCCCTATTGTTGTTAATATTATGTTTATAGCCACTCTAAATATTTAAACCAACCATATTTTTTCTAAATATATTCTATGGATTTTGACGGTCATGACAATTTTTAGGAAAAAGTTCCTTAACTGTCACAGACTTATTTTATTATTTTCTCCAGGCCATTTAACATCTTTGACCTTCAGATTTCTCATAGGTGGCACTATTCCTAATTTAACCAATCTTACAGCAATGTTGAGAGATTTAATCAAATGATATTTATAAAGCAGTTTTAACACCACAAAGGGAACTACTGCAGAACTATAAATACCACTGATTTACACAAATATGTAAACCTTATTTTTTTCATGAACTGTGTCCCACTCTGGACTTGTCATAGGAGAACAAATCATTTATCAAATAGGTTGAATCTGAACCAGGTTATTTTATGCTTCAGAGGAAGCACAACAAAAATCTTTTACACCATGATTCGTTAAAAGCACTTGCTCATGTTTAACTTTAAGCACAAGCTTATGTTCATTCCTGTTAAGAACATGCTTAGTGCTTTGCTCAATAGAGATGGAGGATTGTTAAGTACTCTTTCAACAGGAGTCTTGATGCACGTAGCAAATTGTACATCGATCAGGGATAGAGGTTTGTCTTGTAGGATTTCTGAGAGAAAATCATGGAAAATATATGCTAAAATGTCAGATGTATTTTGGAGTTGCCAAATTGTCTTTTATTCACACTTTTATTTATAATTGTATTCCAAATTATAGAAATTTTCAGTTTATCTCAGGGAAGGGACAACTTTTATGCTTTGGGAATTAGAGCTGCTAGAGCCCAATGCTTTGATCCCTTGTGTCTCTACCAGTTGTTTCTGAACTCATGTTTTCTATTACCCATGGAGCTCAGGGTGCAGCTTTGCAGCCCCTAAGGAATTTTTTTTGCTGTAACTAAAATCAATCCTCGCACTCACTTGCACACAAATGTCCCAAAATGTCAAACGCAATGAATAACTCTTGAAAATCCACAAATGTCTTGACTTTCATGACAGCTGTGACAAAGATCCAGACTTATTCATTTCACCTAAGCATGGATAGTAATTTGACAGTCTTTCCTCCCCAGTGTCTGAGGATTTATTTATTTGCCAGTAATTACCAAAATCATGTATTTGAAAATGCACATTTAAAGCCTCTCACTTTAACTTATTTGACTGATATTTTTATAGCGGGCAATTCTACATCTCAGTGATCATATCAGACTTACCTAGCTACATCTCTCTTTGAATGAGTTGCCCCTTAAAAATGTTTTCAGTGTGTTATGCTAAAAAACTTCTATCACTGGTATATACATCGTTTTTTAGCTTTGAGTGCTATATTAGCATTTTTCTCCTGATATATGCTGGCAACTTTCTCCACTAAATATCCCTTCTATAATTCCAAGGCACACCAATGACACAATGGGAGAACCTATTCTAAACTTGTCCCAGGTCATTTTTAGTTCTCCCCTCATTTTTCCCAACTCCGACTACAGCTCTAATGAACTAGCAAACTGGTTGTGATTAGAGACATTTACCACCACAAGTTTCTCGTTTAGGCCAGGACATTGATTTTCCTCATGTGGGGAAGTTTAGTTTCTTCCTTATCACATACAAACATATAGAGTGGTACAAGTAGTAGAGGATGTGAACTACCTGATCCTACAAAATATGCACTGCTATTACAATACTTAATATTGAGGAGAATATTGAATAATATATTCAAAGTACTATATAAACTTCAACTAGCTAATCCTTATAATACCAAGAGGTATGTAGTTGTTATAATCCTCTTTTTTCTCTGTAGAAAATAGAGCTAATTAAGTTAGGCGACTATCAAATGCAGCTTCCATTGACTTCAATTAAAATATGTGGCCCATTAATTCTAATTTCAAGTTTTTAGAATAAAATCATTATTTCAAAAGTTGATGTGCATATTTCATCAGGGCAATAGTATACATCGAAATAAATATGAACTCTGTGCTAAGTCTTCTAAATACCCTGAAAATCTGCATCACTTTATAAAGACTATTCATACTAAAGGATTTCAATTTGGCATATTAGATTTTAACATGCAATACGGATGTCGTATAGTAGGTCCAAACTGCGTCATTTATCAAACAAATTCCAGGTAAATTAGAATGAGTTGTTCATTATGACAGTGAAGGGGGGAGGGATAGCTCAGTGGTTTGAACATTGGTTCAATCCTTGAGGGGGCCACTTAGGGATCTGGGGCAAAATCAGTACTTGTTCCTGCTAGTGAAGGCAGGGGGCTGGACTCAATGACCTTTTGGGGTCCCTTCCAGTTCTATGTGATAGGTATATCTCCATGAAATACCTAGAAGAGTAATATTGAGCCCCATTAAAAGGATATTAAGTCAATATAAATATATGTGGCTCCAAAAATTATTCAAGGGCTGGAAGAAAAAAAAGCCATAGAGTGAAAGATGTAAGAGTTCAGTCTGCTTAGTTTATCAAAAAGAAGATCAAGAAGTGTCTTGATTATGATATATAAGTACATTATGAAGAAAATATCAGGTACCAAAGGGCTGTTTAGTGAAAAGTGTAATGGGAAACAATGGCTGGAAGTAAAAGCAAGACTGATTCCAATTAGAAATAAGACACACATTTAAAGTGAGGGGATTAACTGGATTCTCCATCTCTTGAAGTCTTCAGATTAAGACCAGATGCCTTTCTGGAAAATATGGTTTACTCAAACACAAGTTATTAGACTCAATATAGGAGTGACTGTCCAAGATAAAGATGCAGCATTTAGAGTGTCTCAAAATCTTAGAAAGACAAAGAATGGAAGACAGTAGGATGGGATGTTTTCAGTGATGGGAGCAGAGCAAGAAGACTCTGTCTTTTGTGTGTGGTGCTCTGCCAACTACTAGCCAATTCTGGCTTCCTTTACACACAGCAGGATTAACCAAAAGAAACCCTTAGACCAAGACAGGAGTTGCCACAGCACCACTACAGAGGTAGGCCCATTTTCTCAGCCCAGACCTACAATGTGTATCCAGCTAATATTAGCCTGTGTAAATATAATATGTCTTGAGGTTTTGAGATAAAAGGCACTACATAATTAAACATTTTGTTATTTAGACCATTTTTTTTCTTTTTAATCTAGTGTGGTATAATCTTTTAGGAAGGTTATGCAAATTAGATTAAAATAATATATCCAGGATAGTCAAAATTGCCTTTATTTCCTAAAGTTAGTTTTTACCACCATAGAAGACTGCACTTTCAATCATGAGTAAATCCCTTCTGTAGTCTGATCACCTCCTCTCTAGTTCCTGGGTGTTAAATCACAGATGCTTTGAGACCTACCGTAAAAATGCTATTTTATTTGGCATGAAGCAGTAGTTGTAGTCTGATGGCAAATTAGCTCTGAAATGAAAAAGGGGACGAGTATGTCCACACAGGCAAGGTGTCAGGATGGTGAACAGCTGGAGTTTATGCAAGGTATTATTCATATCAGTACAGTTATTTCCTTACTATATTCCTAATCAGCTCCAACCTGAAGGGACAGAAGGCTCATGTCATATTTCAGACTCTCACTTCCCAACTATCCCTGTGTGTATGACTCACTAAATGCAATTCTTTTCATTTTTATCTTGAGTGCTCTAATGCTGCATTCTTTACTCAAATTAAACTTCTAGTTAGAACAGCCGCCTCTGACCTTAACTTTGTCAGGACAGAATAATTAATCTTGGTGGTAAAAATAACTCATTGTACAGTATATTTTTATTATATAAATAGATAAGAGAAAAAAGGAGAAATACAGGAAACAGTTGTGCATTCAGATAACATGACGGACCAGTACAAACAAAAATACAGTACAGATAGATATAATCAGAAGACTGGATTCTTCGTATACTATTTGACAATCAGCATAGTTTGTTGTGGACCAATATGGTCTCAAGAAATAACTTTAAACAGCCTCAAGGCTACTTAAAATATTACTAGCTGTGAATACTGCCAAAGGAATATTCAGGCAGCGAGGAATCACTGGCCGCAGCTCTTGGGCCGAGGGATGAAAAAGCAAGGATGAAGAGCTGGCTATACAAGTTGTGTACATTTGAAAGAATCCCCAATGCAAAGAAAATTCTCAGCTAGCCACTTCAGCTGCCTTTAGTCTGTTTTTGTGCTGCCAGACAATCTAGTCAAGCCAACGATCCAACCCTGGAAGGCTGAATTAATTGATAGGTCCAGTAACAGAAACCAAAGTCTTGTTTACTTTAGTTAATTTTCATGTTCTGTAGGGCAATGTACTCTAGTAATTAGTCATTTCTGCTCCTGCATGCCTCAGCGTCTCCTCTCCACACCTCCTCAACTCCTGCTCTTGCCCCTTCTCCTGCTGCTATCCCCATGGATTCTTGTGTCACTTCCCTGGGCTCCCGCTACTTAGTCTGCCATGTTTTCCTTTCTCCGTGGTTCCTGACTTAACCCCAGTTTGCTCCTATCCTCCCCTTTCCCTCTACTCCTTCCTATATTCCCCCCCGACAAACCCACACAGTCATTTGTCCCCTTGTCTTCCTGCCCCTATCCCTACTCCAACCTTCTGGCTCCTGCTAACTCCCCTGTACCCTGAACTCTTGTTCCTGTCCCCCAACACATGCCCTGCATCTCTCCCACCCCATTCCTCAGCACTCTGCATTCAAGACAGGCTGCCTCATCCTTCTTTCCATGTTATCTTGTCCTCATCAGGGAGAGCACTGAGAGAACAGGAGAAACCATTCTCCTTATTCTCAGTACCTGGCAACACAGCAGCCCCCAGAAGGCAGGAGGAGTAATGGCAGGGAAAGTTCTGCTTGACAACTGCAACCCTGAGATGGAGCAAACTGTCGCCCTGTGGGGATGGAGCATGCTCAGTGTACGCTCTTCGGAGAATTTAGCTGTCAAGTCTCTACTGAACACATCTGAACTACCATTTTGAAAAAAGCAATTAACTTGGCCAAATTATGACAGATTTTTATGGGTATGGCAAAAGACACATCCCTGACATCTGTCCCACCATTACCACCCACCATCTCTGAATTTGAAGTTTGTGCTGCAAAGCGTGGAAACACCAGAGCTTGTCAACAACACAGTTGTACAAAGTTCTTTAATATGGACAAAACAATGTTGTTTTTTGTAACCTTGTTCTCAGAATTGAATAAACTGTTTTAGCTGACACTTAATAAGAACATTCAGCCTGAAGCAGACACCTTTCATGCAAAATATCAGCTCAAACAGTTAAAGTTTGGTAAAGTTATAAGCCATTAGTGCTTCTTTGCAATGTTAGAAAAATTATATAATCTCAGCATATACAAACACACACACACACCTCAGCATGTCACTCAGCAAATAAATATCAGAGGCTATTTTCACCAAACAGAAATCTGAGAAAAGTATCAGTACAGGGAGCAGATACTGGGTGAATATATGTGTGTGTACAAAAGGAGCAGTGTTTAGCTGGAGAGCATGGAGTTTTTAGAGAAAATAGACTTTATGGAGAGAGATGAAGATAATGCCACTATCTGATGATTGTGAAATATTCCACTTTAACTTGATCTTTTCAAGTTAATGAACCATGCTGGTTTCCCTTGGAGAAATTTATTGCTCTTACTTAATAGGTACATCATTATTAACTTGGCAAATAGGAGTCACCCCTCCTGACAGCAGGGCTGCTGGATTACACAGCATGTGGATATGAGCCAAAGACCTTCCTGATAGTTAGTTTTGCTGCAAGGCTGTTTCTTTGGACTTTTTGTGGTTATAAATAAATAAATGGATAGATAAAATGACCGTTTTTGAGTGGAGAGTCAGGAGACTGGTACAACTTTCCCTTCTTGTGACAGTTCTTTCCCAGAGAATTTGTTTTTAATTGTGGTCCCAGGCAAATACTACAATTAAATCATTATTAGTCTCATACAGCACATATGAAGTCATCACAAAGTTCAATAAAGGCCACCGCAGACTAAAGTGATAATAAAAGAACAAGATTATGATAATCACTAAGCGAGTGTCTGAGTGCATTATAGTTATACTGAAGTGAAACATCTTATCAACAAAACAACTTCCATGAGATGAAAAGTTAGTTAATAAGGATGGTGTCTTAGTCCAACTCAGAGTACAAGACTCCAGACATTTTTATCTCATATTTGAAGCATCCTTTAGAGGTTTTGTCATGCTTTGTGGGGGACAGCATACTACCCTGAACTAATAACTTTTTTGGGACAGGTGCATAGCATTTTTGTTAAAAAAAAAATGTACACACACATTGGTCAGTCCATTGACCTGCTTATCCATTATTTAACAGAAAGTACAATTAGATACATAGGCACAGGTTTGGAGTGTTGCACACCTATGCACAGGTGAAAAAGTAATGGAAAGGGCAGGGACTACAAGGGACCTCAATCCTGCATTGAGGAGTGCTGCTCAGCTGCCAGATAACTTTTGCCTAGCAGAAGGAAAATGGCCTAAGGAATAGATATAGCTCAGAGTCTTGTTAGCGGGATGAGGCTCACTCTTTGGAAAACTGTGCACATTTACATGTTCATTTTGTCATGCCCCTTGCTGAATAGATTCATTGACTTAGGGTATGTCTACACTATGAGAGTAGTTCGATTGTACTTAAATTGAATATGTGGAATCGATATTACAAAGTCGAACGTGTGTATCCACACTAAGGACAGTAATTCGACTTTGTGAGTCCACACTAACGGGGCAAGCGTCGACATTGGAAGCGGTGCACTGTGGGCAGCTATCCCACAGTTCCCGCAGTGCCCGTTGCCCATTGGAATTCTGGGTCGAGCCCCCAATGCCTGCTGGGGAAAAAAATGTGTCGAGAGTGGTTTTGGGTAACTGTCGTCATCCAACCGTCACTCCCGCCCTCCCTCCCTGAAAGCGCCGGTGGGCAATCAGTTTGTGCACTTTTCTGGTGAATGACACCGCGGATGCCACAGCACTGCGAGCCTGGAGCCTGCTGCAACCATCGCTGCAGTTATGGCCGTTGTCAACACCTCACACCTTATCAGCCACCTTTTCCAGAGGCAGATGCTGAGAAATCGGGCGACGAGGCTACGGCAGCACGGTGAGGACATGAAGTCTGAGAGTGGCACAGACCTCTCACAAAGCACGGGACCCCGCACCGTGAACATCATGGTGGCAATGGGTCATGTTGATGCTGTGGAACGGCGATTCTGGGCCTGGGAAACAAGCACGGACTGGTGGGATCGCATAGTGCTGCAGGTCTGGGATGAATCACAGTGGCTGCGAAACTTTCGTATGCGGAAGGGAACTTTCCTGGAACTTTGTGAGTTGCTGTCCCCTACCCTGAAGCGCAAGGACACCCGGATGCGAGCAGCCCTGACTGTCCAGAAGCGAGTGGCCATAGCCCTCTGGAAGCTTGCAACGCCAGACAGCTACCGGTCAGTCGCGAACCACTTTGGTGTCGGCAAATCTATCATGGGGGTTGCTGTGATGCAAGTAGCCAACGCAATCGTTGAGCTACTGCTGTCAAAGGTAGTGACCCTTGGAAACGTGCAGGTCATCATAGATGGCTTTGCCACGATGGGATTCCCAAACTGTGGTGGGGCTAAGGATGGAACTCACATCCCTATCCTGGGACTGGACCACCAGGCCAGCCAGTAAATTAACCGAAAGGGCTACTTTTCAATGGTGCTGCAAGCACTGGTGGACCATAGGGAACGTTTTACAAACATCAACGTCGGATGGCCAGGCAAGGTTCATGACGCTCGTGTTTTCAGGAACTCTGGTCTGTTTAGACAGCTGCAGGAAGGTATTTACTTCCCAGACCAGAAAATAACTGTTGGGGATGTGGAGATGCCTATAGTGATCCTCGGGGACCCAGCCTACCCACTAATGCCCTGGCTCATGAAGCCCTATACAGGCCTGGACACTGAAAAAGAACTCTTCAACTACCGTCTGAGCAAGTGCAGAATGGTGGTGGAGTGTGCTTTTGGATGTCTCAAGGGGAGATGGAGAAGCTTACTGACTCGCTCTGATCTCAGCGAAACCAATATCCCCATTGTTATTGCAGCTTGCTGTGTGCTCCACAATCTTTGTGAGAGCAAGGGGGAGATCTTTATGGCGGGGTGGGAGGTTGAGGCGAATAGCCTGGCTGCTGATTACGCCCAGCCAGACAGCGTGCGATTAGAAGAGCCCAGCGGGACACGCTGTGCATCCGGGAGGCTTTGAAAGCTAGGTTCCTCAGTGAGCAGGGTAACCTGTGACTATTAAGTTTGTTTAAAGAGAAGCTGAACCTGCCCCCATTTCTTTACCCACTTACTGTTGACTATCCTCTCCAGCTACATACCCCGTTCACCCCGTTCCCCCCCTTCCAACACACGTTTAAAAATAAAATAAATGGAACTTTGTTAATGAACACCATTTTCTTTATTACGGATTTCGCGGTAAAGTGTTGAAACTGGGACGCAGACTGTGGTGGGGAGCGGGCATAGTGATGGAAAGAACGCTTCTAAACTCGAGGAATGACAGGCTCCTGCTCCGAGAGTGGTCCGCAGTGGTGGACTGGTTATTTCAATGGAGCCTGCCACCCCTTCTTTTCGGGACTCTGTGTGTGGGGGTTATGTGACTTTGTGGCGGGGGAGGACGATTACAGATCCCCTGCTGCGTGGCTCTGTGATCCAGGATAAGGACTGCTGCATAAGATCTCTAACCGCCCTCCCCCGCCACAAAGTCACATGGCCCCCCCCACACCGAACATGAAAACCACCTCCCAGACTGACCAGGGTGCCTAGTGACTGCAATGTGTGTGTGTGACCTTCTGCTGAACCTGCCCCCGTGTCTGTACCCTGGTAAAGATGACTGTCCTCTCCAATTACGAATCCCCTTCCCCCCCCTTCAAACACACTCTCCCCTAAAAGAACATGATGGAAACAGTAATTAACAGAAACGTATCTTTTATTAGCAACTACACAATTAGGAGATGAAACTGGGACAGGGGCTTGGGTGAGGCAGGAAGGAAAGGACTTATCAAATTTTTGGGAATGACAGCCTTCTGATACTTGAGCAGTCTGTAGGGGTGGAGTGACAGTTTTCATGGCCCCTGCCGCCCCTCCTTCTTGGGACTTTGGGTGAGGGGGGTATGGGAGTTTGTGGCGGGGGAGGGCGGTTAGAGAGAGACTGCAGCGGGGCTCTGTCCTCCTGCCTCCAGTCCTGCAGAACATCCACACCGGAGCGTGTCCGTTTGCTCCCTCATTAGTCCAAGCAGCGTTTGAGTCGCCTGCTGGTCTTCCTGCCACCACCTCTCCTCCCGTTCGCTGTGTGCTCGCTGGTATTGCGACATGTTCTCCCTCCACTGGGTCTGCTGGGCCGCATCGGCTCGGGAGCAGCCCATAAGTTCTGAGAACATGTCATCCCATGTCCTTTTCTTTCTCCGCCTAATCTGCGCCAGCCTCTGGGAGGGGGATGCTAGGGTAGGTCGGGAGACAGTCGCAGCTGTGGGATGGGAAAAAGGGAGTGAATTCCTCACAAAGATATTTTTTTGTGAACAATGAACATAGTCTTTCTCTGTGAACAAGACCATGCACAGAACCTATCACATGCGCACTCAGGACAAGGTCGAATTTTCGGCCTTCGCATTCAGTGCCTGGGATCTTGCAGTGGAGATCAGACAAGCGGGGCAGGACAGCGGAATTCGGGTAGCAGGCTGACATGGTAAGCCATAGACTTTTGGCTGCTTAAAACTTAAATTATAGCAGTGCCCTCCTTTCACGTTCAAAGCAATGCTCCTATCGTTGGCCAGTTCCTGCTGCCGGCAATCTGACAAGCATGAACTCTGCCCCTGTCCCACCCCCTCGTGGCTGTCCCCAGGAAAGATCCCTGTATGCTGCCCCTCTCCCGCCTCCACCGCGTGGCTGTAAACCGCCGGTGACAGTTCTGTAAAGGAACAGGTAAGCAGTCCCAATAGTAACATTCCCCTAATTCTAAGCAGGTCACCATGAGCGACATCACTCTGCTGAGGATTTCTGAGACCGAGAAAGAACGCATGCTGCATGAAAGCCAGCAAAAACCAGGGCCATATGCTGCCATGCTCTGCAAGGCAATGATCCCAGAGTACTTGATGATAGCCTGGCGCGGAAAAGTTTCCTATCATGGAGGACACAATAAGGCCGCTCTCCCCAGGAACCTCATGCAAAGGCTTTCCAATTACCTCCAGGAGAGCTTCGTGGAGATGTCCCATGAGGATTTCAGCTCTATCCCCGGACATATAGACCTTCTTTTCCAGTAGCTGTACTGGCAAGGACTAAAAAGTAGAGAGCCTAGGGCAAACTAATCATGATAAACCGGACATTGTTAGATTCTTTTGCAGTAGTTGCACTGCCAAGGACTAAAACGTTAAGCGCCTAGGGCAAAGTAATCATGAAAAACCCATTGTTAATATTCCTGTTCTCTTCAAAATAAATGTTTACATGTTTAAAATACTTACTGACTGATCCTTCCCCTGATTCAGGGTCCGGGTTAACACCTGGGGATGGTTGGTAGGGGATCTCTGTGAGGGTGATGAAGAGATCCTGGCTGTCTGGGAAATCAGTGTTGTAAGCGTTGTCGACTGCCTCGTCCTCCTCATCACCTTCCTCATCTTCCCCGTCTGCTAACATCTCAGAGGAAGCGGCCGTGAACAATATCCCATCCTCAGAGTCCATGGTCAGTGGTGGGGTAGTGGTGGCGGCCGCACCTAGAATGGAATACAGTGCGTCGTAGAAACGGCATGTCTGGGGCTGGGATCCGGAGCATCCGTTTGACTCTTTGGTCTTCTGGTACGCTTGTCTCAGCTCCTTGATTTTCACGCGGCACTGCGTTGCATCCTGGCTGTATCCTCTCTTTGTCATGGCTTTTGAGATCTTCTCGTAGATCTTTGCATTCTGTCTTTTCGATTGCAGCTCCGAAAGCACGGACTCATCGCCCCGCACAGCGATCAGATCCAAGACTTCCCGATCAGTCCATGCTGGAGCCCTCTTTCTATTCTAAGATTGCATGGTTACCTCTGCTGGAGAACTCTGCATCGTTGCCAGTGCTGCCGAGCTCGCCACGATGTCCAAACAGCAAATGAGATTCAAACTGCCCAGACAGGAAAAGGGATTCAAATTTTCCCAAGGCTTTTCCTGTGTGACTGGTCAGAGCATCCGAGCTCAGACTGCTGTCCAGAGCATCAACAGAGTGGTGCACTGTGGGATCGCTCCCGGAGCTATTAGCATCGATTTCCGTCCACACCTACCCTAATTCGAATGGCCTAATGGCCATGTCGAATTTAGCGCTACTCCCCTCATTGGGGAGGACTACAGAAATTGAATTTAAGAGACCTCTATATCAAACTAAATAGCTTCGTTGTGGGGACCGGGTGCAGGGTTAAATTGATTTAATGCTGCTAAATTCGACATAACCTCCTAGTGTAGACCAGGCCTTATATGAGTGTGGCCATGAAACCCGGATGTGTTAAATCCAACCTTGTGAAGATAGGCACTATTCTCCTGTCCCTCTGTATGCTATTCTGTGCTTAATTTGGGGGGGAGGGGGCTGCCTGGGCTCAGTCCTAGCACTGCTAGGCTTGGTAGTTCATAGCCCTGGCACATCTGTGCTTGTTATGTCAGTTATGAAAGTTTTAAAAAATCCCACTTTTCTGCTCTGAAATGTGTTTTTTCTTAAAATTCTCAACACAGTTGTATCCATCAGGGCCATAACCAGGGTGGGGTGAGCAGGGGAGCCGCCCAGGGTGCAAAGCTGGGGGAGCAGGGGTGGAAAAATGGGATGGGCGAATAAAATGGTAGGAGGTACAGCTCTGCAGCAGGACTGGGACCTCATGGGTCCCATTACCATACCATGCCGTTCTTACTTCTGCACTGCTGTTGGCGGCAGCGCTGCCTCAGAGCTAGATGCCTCGCCAGCAACCACCACTCTCCAGCCACCCAGCTGTGAAGGCAGCACTGCCATGAGAAGCAGCGTAGAAGTAAGGGTGGCATGGTATTGCCACCATCTGCAGCAGTACAAAAGTAAGGGTAGCAGGTATGGTAATGGGACCCGTGGATCCCGGTCCCACTGCAGGGCTCTGCCTCCTACCATTTCTTTTTTCATCCATCCCATTTTTCAGCCTCCCTCCCCTGGCTTTGTGCCCTGGGTGGCTGCCCTGTTCACCCTGCCATGGTTACTGCCCTGGTACAATATGTGGTGTAAACATCTAACACTAATACGCTTTCAAATAAACTTGTTATGACTGAACGTGCAGCGGTATTACTGTCATTGGACAAGAGTTACAGGAGTGTTTTCAATAGTTAATATGTTATTTATTAGTAAGGCTACGAGTTAGTCACGACGATCACAGCAGTCACGGATTCAGTGAATTTACCGGACCGTCGTGATTTCTTCATCTGTCTGCAGCTGAAGCCAGGGCTGAAGCTGTGGCTATGCTCCCCACATAGCCCCGCAATGGGGACCACAGCCGGGGCTGTGTGCTCCTGCCCCCTGGTGAGGGCAGCTCCTGCCCTGCAGCTTGCGACGGGGGCCGCAGCCGGGACCGTGGGCTCCTGCACCATGGTGGGGGCCACAGCCTGGGCCAGGCGCTCCTGCCCCGCGGTGGGGGCTGCAGCCCGGGCTGTGCACCTCTGTCACGCAACTTGTATGGTTATTTTAGTAAAAGTCACGGACAGGTCACGGGCTCCGTGAAATTTTGTTTGTTGCCCGTGACGTGTCCGTGACTTTTACTAAAAATAACTGTGACAAAATCTTAGCCTTATTTATCAGTGTTCTAAATATGATGGTGATAGATTCAATTCCATGTACCTTCTAAGTTGTTAGTAGTATGTGCACATTTTGGGATAATGTTTATTTTTGGTTCTTTTCTACCATCCAAGTATAAAAGTGTTATGATTTGTCCCTCTAACCCAGGGGTGTCCAATCTGGGGATTGGGGGACACTTATGGCCCTTGGGCTCTAACTTCTGGCCTCTGAGGTAGCTGTTAAGAAAATTAGTATTTGATTATTATTGAAAAATGAGATTGCTAAGTGGTGATCTACAAGTTTTTAAATTGGAATGTTTTCACTATGGAGAGAAGCATAGGGGTTGTCACCTCGCCAGTAGTCTCCCACTACTTCCCTGCAGTTCCAGGAGCAGTTCTAGTGTGAACTTAGGACGGTCTTGAGTAGCTGCTGGCCCTTCCCTGGTTCAGCTGTTGTACAACTTGCCTGGTGTCTGACTGTTCCATCAAAGGGAAAGGAGGGAAGTAGTTCAGGCTGATCCCATTGCCTGCTTACCTACCCATCAGTGAAAGCCCAGAGACAGCAGGATAGTTCAACTGGCTCTGTGTGAACCTGGCTAAGGATGACATCCCTCCCTCCTTCCCTCAGGCTAGGTCTACACTACCCGCCTGAATCGGCGGGTAGAAATCGATCTCTCAGGGATCGATTTATGCGTCTCGTTGGGACGCAACAATCAATCCCCGAATCGACGCTCTTACTCCACCAGCAGAGGTGGGAGTAAGCGCCGTCGACGGGAAGCCGCAGAGGTCGATTTTGCCGCTGTCCCTACAGCGGGGTAAGTCGGCTGCGATACATCGAATTCAGCTACGCTATTCACGTAGCTGAATTTGCGTATCTTAAATCGACCCTCCCCTGTAGTGAAGACCTGCCCTCAGTCATCTAGAGCAACACAGTACAGGAGAAAAAGAGAAACTGAGGACCAACAAACAGATTCTTTCCCTCAGCCCCAGTGCAGGCTAGAATACTATAGAGTGCTGCTCTAACTTGTCTCTGTTGGCTGTGGTCCCTGAAGAATCAGACAACAGTTGAGGATAGCCAGAGTGCAGAGCATTCCAGCCAATCTCCTTCCCTCACCCCCCATACCAGAGGGTAGAGGAAGCCAGCTATGTCAGCTCTACACCCTCTTGGGAGACCCTCCAGGCCAGGGGACATCCCACAAAGGGACTGACTGGTGGGCTTCTCACTTTTTACACTTCCTGAATGGTGCAAAAGCAAAGGAACGGGAAAGTGATTCTGTCCCAAAGTAATAATTGATCTTTTTGTCACATGTTGTGTTCAGTTCTCAGGCTCTAACCATATATTACCATGATAGTTTGGGTAGATAATCAATCTTACAAGTCCTACATAAATATGTCAATTCAGGCGAATGTTATTCCATGAGAAGTTTGAAACATCCTAAATAGTCTAGTATGTGGAAGATCTATGTATAGTTTGTAAATGTGCATGCACGAATGTTGTATTTTGTACACTGTATTTTCACACTGTGCTCTCTTACATGCAGAGAACCAGATCCTATGCTGATGTAAGTCATCATGACTCCATTGTCTTTTAAAGAGCTATGCTGATTTACACCAGTTGAGGATCTGAGCCTCCGAGAATGTATGCAGTTCACAACTGCCATCACATTTCCATGGTATCTGAGTACCTACTCCCTGCGTGGTTGTAGTTCAAATGTCTGTGTTTATGGGCCTGATCTATTGCTATCTGATGTAAATGGAAAGACTCCTTGTGACTTCAGTAGGTTTTGAATCACACACTAAGTCACTCTCTAATATCTGGTGTACAGTGGGTACAGACACTAATGAGACTTCCCTTTAATTCAGCTGGTGGAGGAAGAGCTCTGTCTAAGCTCAAAAGCTTGTCTCTCCTACCAGCAGAAGTTGGTCCAATTTAAGATATGACCACTCGCCTTGAGAGCCAAAAGCATTTATTTTTATCCCTGATGCCATATGTGCTCAGTTTAGGTGGTGACCTTGTTGCCTGTCATTTGTGACAATGAATTTGTTGCACTGTGATCCTTCTGAGTGCTTCTTTTCTTGTTTTCACAAGTGTGTTTGTGTAAACTGTGTGCCAGAATTTTAACCCACAATGTTCCTGTTTTTCAAAGTGCTGTTTAAAAAATACATATAAAATTTTTTAATGGTGGATTTCATTGCAAGTTTCTCAATTATAAATCCTGTCAGCTATTTAATGCTATATTTTTCTACAGTCTGATATCAAATGTCTGTCTTGGTAGTTTATGTAATCTGCTCTCCCTGGATCTTAAATTATGGACAAACAATTCTAAAGAGAGCAATTCTGCTATTGGGATGAACAAAAATCTCTTCTGGCTGGCTGTAACAGTGTATACCTTTTAATACTGGATTTAGTAAACTAGCACAAATATGGACTCTTTCCTGGTGGTCTCAGTAGAGAGGCAAGGACAGAATTACTATTTACACTGAAGTATTCTCTCGCTCCATTGGTGGGGTACAGTGGGGTACATTGGTGGGGTTGGAAGAGTAGTTTAAAGAGTCACATCTTACTTTGTGCTTGACCTCTTCTGTGGATAAATAGAAGACATATTTTATAGATGCTTCATTACTAAAAAAGAAAAAATCTATTGTACCCTTTATGAGAAATGGCTTGTTAAGATGTTGAAAGCTATGCTTGTGGTTTTCTGTAAATCCTAGTACAGTATGTTGATAAAATGCACAGCTCTCAACATAACGTCTTGTTTCAAATTCCTTCAGATGTCAACATTTAGGCCCAAGCCTTCCTTTGCAATTCCTGAACTTTCACCTACTAATGCAGTATGTATAAAGTTAGCAATGCCCAATTATAATGTTAAATTTGAGGCATAGATATTTACAGTAAGAAATATTAATTATGTATGCCAGATTATATAACTTCAGGTTTTCATCAGGACAGTGATCTGTTGGATCGTCGGAAACACTGCTTCGGTGTCCAATCTGAATCTGGAGAGGACCTCTACTTTTCTGTGGAGTTAGAGTGTGACCTAACCCTGTGGGAAAAAGCCTTCCAAACAGCAACTTTTTTAGAAGTTGAACGAATTCAGGTGAGACAGCTGCCATAATGCCTGTGTTTTGGAACGTTAATAAGTGTTTGTCAGGGATGGAAATTAATAAGAAAAAAAGCCAAATGAGATGGAAACATCTAACCTTCTAATGGATTACGCATGTTGTTATTATAGTAACTATACAGTGTCCTAGTTGTTCCTGGTGTTTTGATTATATGTCTATCTACTGTTTCTCTATATTACTCAAATCTAAGTACAAGAAGACACTGTCACCTTTCCTATGGAGTTTGTAATCAAAGGCTCATAGGACATTCTTACCCACATCAAATTTCTGCTTTTAATTACCATGGATACGTAACTCAATAAATAATGACAAAAGGCAATGAGCAAAGTAGGGACAGAAGAAAAACAGGAGAGAGAGTCTTTAAACAGTGGGGAGGTAACACAGCTGTTTGTACAACAATGCTGTCCAATCAGGTGATATAAAGGACCCAATTCTGACCTCACTTACAAGGATTAAACTCTCATTGTAGTTAATAGGTGTTGCACTAATGTGAGGGCAAAAGTGAACCTAATACTTTTGTTTTGTTTTCTTCATACATTTTTTGTTTGTTGCAATTTCTTTTTAATCATCAGGTGCCAGAGTGGGGAGTATGTGATACCAGAGTAGAGATTAGTAGTGGACTGTTCTATAGCTATGATTCTAGATCAGGCTGGATAATATTTGATGCCCAATCAGCATTTTACTGTGAAATTAAGATGACCAATAGTGCATTATAGTTTGTGTTAAAATATAAAAAAAAGTTCCAAGTCCTTTCTGATTCACCCATTCCTAGCTGTAATGTTGATATCGCAATCAGAAAAACATCACTCTGGACACATCTGCAAAGATGTTGCCATGATTACTCTTCCAGCTGCACCCATAAAAAAAATCATATTTGCATATCAGTAGAATATTTGGGCATCTAAGTGTTAGATGCCGCCCCTATTTGGTATATGTACATGCTGATGTGTGCTCAAAGACAAGTTTCTATGTATACATCATTTGTGCCCTCATTTGAACATCTGGCACTTATTGTTTAAACAAAATGTTAAATGTTTATATGTGGTAACACCCTCCTGATCTCAAAACCATCAGAGCTGAGATGAAAAAAGGTTAATTTATAAAACTGGTAGAAGTGCTGTCACTTTTCATGCATATAGCTATTTCCGTTAATCTCAGAAATGCCAATTTTTAACTTAAAAATGTTACTTTCTGTTACATTTTAGAGGAATAGTTTGAACTTTCATTACTGTGCTGGAAAATGTAAATGCAGTTTCACTCTTTTAAAAAAATAAAACAAAAATAATCTCCTAATTCAGAAATACTCATGATACCTCTTACTTCTCATATCATTACCCGAGGCACTGTTTGTAACTGCACTACAGGGCATTCCACAAAAGAAAATATAACAAAACATCTATAATAACCATCAGCACTCAAGTTACTTCAATTTTGTCTCTTCTTATATGGGTACCTGCTGTGCCACTTCTGATTTTTGGCTCTACTTCTTAGATTTTATACTTCAAATGTATTCAATATGCTCCAGTGTCCTCAATAATACCTCTTCTAACAGTCTTATTCCCACATTTCCCCACTGTGTTCAGCATATCTTGTCTTTATTGAGCTGAGAATATTTTTTAAGTGCCAAGGGTGCATTTTGCCTATAGCAAATGTGAGAAACTGCATTATCAACAGTAAAATATTTTATCATTTGTGAAATTGACTGAAACCCAAAATTGACAGAATCAGTTTCATCTTTTGTATGTACACTTTTAGTGTTATATGTGAACTTTTTCCTACATCCCAATAAGGGGGGGGGGAGAAGGGGATGGGTAAGATGCCAATTCCATTACCTGAATTACATTTAGTTTGCTCTAATTTTCTTTCAGTAGTTTGTGACTTAATCCTTCCTCCCACAATTTTGTTGCACATTTATCATCAAACACATACAAGATTTTCAGTGTTAGTTGAGAAGTGGCATGATTGGCCTCTACAAAATGCCAATGAGTCTCATCATTCGGTGACAAGGAAAGAGCTATGTTCAAATAAAAATGCGGTCTCATGGATGGGTGATCAGAAAATTATAAATGGGCACTTTCAAATAATAATTATATTTATATTTAAAGTCAAGCCTCTATGCAGTCGCATACACAAGCAAATGGGTAACTGCATTCAGTGTCTTATTTGCATATACAATTCACTTTGAATGCAAACCCAGGTATATGCAGATATTTCTGCACATGAGCCATCCATATTTTTTACATTTTAATTAAATTTAGGATTTTGTTAATTTTTTCATTTTAAAAATATCCAAATGTAGGCTGGACTCTACTATAGTCACACATATATTGGCACAATTTCTCTACTGGTATAAATGAACATAGCTCCATAGAAGTAAATGGAGCTATGCCAATTTACAACAGCAAGTAATACAGTCCATAGAGTTTTACAAATAGAGTTATTTAAAAATATACCTGATTAAGACCACAATTCAGCAAGGTACTTAAGCACTTGCCACACTTCTAGCATGTGAGAAATGCCACTAAAGTCAATGGGACTACTCGTGAGCCCCAGATAGGTACCTTGTTGAAATGTGACCTAAGTTCATAGCTTCTGCAGCTTCTAATATACAAGTAAAGAACAAACTTCCTTTAGGAAAAATTAAGGTTTCAGGAAGACAAATAAACAATAAAGTTGATAGCAGTTTTCCATTAACATGTCATGCAATTTATAATACTGTAGAGGTGCCTTTGTAGAGTATGTTATAGTTAATTAGTTTTCTATAGAGCAATAAGGAACATCCATGCGTATAATTAGATATTTAAAGAAAAAACAGAAGTCACATAGATAGTTGTGGGGAAAAAATCCTTTTCCCTGTTGTCTTATAGCATTTTTTTAAAGTGTGAGAAAAACCCAAGACATCTGCAGCATTTATAGTAGTGTTCAAATTAACTGAAATCAACTGAATGCGGCTGACAGTCTCTCTTGAAGTCCCTACTAGTTTATGTTGAATGTTTCATTCCTTGCTTTATGGGCTTCCTTTATGTGCTTTCTTACTATCGTTCTTGTTTTTATGATAGCTGTTCACTCCAGAAGATGAGTATTGTGTAGCCTGCCTTGTGATTACATTTTAAAGTTTGCCCCCATGGAAGTTTTGTGCTTGAAAAGTTGAGTTTTAAATTCTGAATTGATTATTGAACCTATAACCCAAGTGTTTTCAGGTTCTCCAAGCTTCAGAAATAGCTTACAATAAGCTCACAGCACATCACGCCTTCCATAATTTAAACACCTCCTTGGAACTGTAGTGTGAACTGAGGGCGTAGGGTCTGAGGAACATAATGCTTTGGGCTGTCATCTTGTGGAGCTGAGCTCCTGAATTATTCATAGACTCAGCTTAAGATTCCATACTGTGGGAATGCACTGGGACTGAGAGAGGAAATATTTTGTGGCTGTTTATGTGGGATACATTTTTTACAAGGTTGCATGTTTTTGTGTAGGAAACCAATAATCAATGTGAAATCATTCCAAGGTTTGTTATAGCTTTTAGTACATCTTTAAGGTTTGTCTTAAAGCTGTAATAACTTCGGCATTCTCCATGCACCTGGATAGTGTTCTTCATTTTATTCTCTCCAAGTTCATGAAGGAGGAGCTGAATTAAAGATAGCAGAGAAATTCAATATGAGAAGACATCCAGAATAAATAGAGTTAACTAGTTTACCTTTATCCTATAGTGCATATTCCAAACTCACTGCAACAATTCAATAATAATGATTATTATTTGTATTACTACGGTGCCTGTGAGCCCTAGTTATCCTGGATCAGGACCACATTGTGATCGCTGCTGTACAAACACAGAACAAAAGAGGGCTCCTGTCCCAATGAGCTTAAAGTCTCATTTGGTCAAAGGCCATTATAATTTTTACCCTTTTTTTTTTTTTACTTTGCTAATTGTGTTTTAGATACCTCTGCAGGATTTCGAGGAGTAAAAATGATGAGCGGAAACCTTAGTCTGAAGTGATAGATTGAGGCTGATCTTCCATGTAGGTGGAGTTGCTGATTATGCTGTTGGAATAGGACGTCAGTTCGGTTAGAGCAGACTGTTATTCCCAATCTGAGATATTGTCTTTTGGACAAATTTTAGTCCTCAGTGTAGTTTTCATGTTTACTTAAATTAGCTGGAGCAATGTAAATAAAGCAGTTGTTGTGTTATACATGTTGTAGTGAGTTGATAATAGAACTCTGCAGCTACCAATTTTTGCTTTGCGTGCAAAACCTGAGGGATTTTCAATATTTGGGAATTCATAAATCTGATCTAGTGTGAAATGTGTTATTTTACAAATGTGAACCCATTTTTTCTCTCAGTGGGATGAAACATTGCCAAAGCTAAAATCATCTTTTTCCCCCCTTTGTTTGACCCAGGGGGAAAAGTTTTAATGTTTATAATATAATAGCATTTTTACAATACATTTGCAGTGAAAACTGCCTCTCACTTCTGCAAACACAACAAATAAAATATGAAGGTAAACCTACAAAATGAAACCCTGATTTTTTAATAAAAGTGGGAGTTTTCTAACATAGCATTAGTTAACCTTTTTAATGAATGGGATCACATCAAAATAAATTGCAGTTCACATTTTTCATGGTTGAATGGCTGAAGTGTGTGTGTACAACTTCTCCCTACTGGAATGAACTAGACTATTCTATCATTTCTCTCACTCTGTCTAGAGGCTGGCATAAAAATTTCATATCTGCCCTAATGACAACTAATGGAGATGTTACTTTAGTTTAGGTGCTAGCGGTCTGCATATTTGAAGCTGAAAAACTTGAATTATGTGATGTGCTTGTACAAGTTATCTAACAGCTATGGTATGTGCCTTGATGCAGCTGTCACCATATTCCATCCTGGAGAGAAAAGTAGTGCACCTATATATCAGTTAGCATATTAACAAAACAAGATGCAATTATTTCAGTACCACAAAATATACTTATCTTAAAGTTTTCAAAAAGTCAGTGTTCAAATCCTAGAATAGTATATCAAGTAATAAATGTTTCCTGCAATTTAAGAAGCAGGTGTTCACGGTTCATCTTTTTAGAGCAGAATAACTTTTCCACAAAGAAGATGTAGTTTGTGGTCGTTGTATTCAGGGGGCTGCCCATTTAAGTGTGTTTCAAAGAGTAAAGCCATCCCGTTTGTAGCTGTAAATAAATAAGAGTGTGTGTGTGTGTGTGTTTATTTATTTAGGGTGCCCCTTATATGGTGCAATGTTAATGTCGAAATAACACTTCGTTCATGTGAATCAATGGCATTTACAGTAACAAAAATGTCAAAAGATGTGATATGAATATCTGCAATTCATATTTTCCACAACCATCAAATACCCTAGCTCTTGACTTTTATTGTGTTTGTACTATGAAAATTACTCTGTGTTTGTCATTGTCAGGTTTCCTGCTATATAACATATTTCAGTGCAAATTGTTTAAAGATGCAATAATACACCAGGACACACATAACCACTAAAATATTAAAGGTAAGATTTTCAAAAACACTCAGCGTCAGCCTAACTCTGTTCCTACTGAAGTAAATGATAAAACTCCCATTGTCTTCAGAGTTAGGCCAACACTGATCACTTTTGAAAATTCTATCCTAAGTTTCTGTATTTAAGGAGACAATAAGGTCAACATTTCCAAACCAGGGTTTCTCAAAGTAAACCCTTAAATCCATATTCAGGCACTAACTAAACATGGCCTTGCTTTTGGAAGCTCTGAACACCACAACTCCCCTGCTTTTACACTTCGGGACAAAAGTCTTAGAAGATGTTCCAATTAACTTCAGTGGGGCCAGGAACTCACCTATGGTGTCCACACCTGGGGTAGCTCTGAATCCAGCACCATGAGAAAAATAAAATAGTGTTTTTGGTGGGTTGTTTCTTGATAAAGATAAATGTTAATAAATGCTATTTATTTATTATTCATTGATAGTCACAGTTCCATAGAAATAAGTATCTTCATAAAGACAATACAACAATAACCAACTTATGTCAATATTAATAATTAATATTCAGTCCTGTGACACAGTGTGCAGATTGTATTAACATCCATGAACTGGATGAAAATGAAAAATCCTGCAATCTGTGCTCTTGCTTAGGGTCTTCAGCTCAAAGATATTGGGGAATTTAATTGTCTCTGACTTTAATCTGAAAAATAAAATTCCCATAAACATTTCCCTTGTGATGCAGCTGTGTGAAACATGGTCTTTTAAAGCACTTTGGTGCATTAGATTTTGACATAATTAAATATCTTTGACAAGGAAAATCAGAATTTGTGTTGAACAATGCAAGCTTGCCATTACGAACCTAAAGCATGCTTTGAAGTAGAGAGCTCAGTTTGATCAAGAAAATGTCACTAATTGATTTCTTATGTCGTATATCAAAATGTCATGTTCTTAAAAAAAGAAACCGAAGAATGAATGCCATTTAAAATGTCAAGGTTTTCCCATAGAAGCTTATGGTTAGAGCTACATATTGTCTGTTAGTCGACACTGAAAGTTCTCTTTTGATTGCATAAATTATTTTTCACGATATTGTACCACTGAGGTTGAGCAGATAACAAAAAAGCAAACAGTATCTCAAACAGAATTTCTTTGCAAACACAGTTATTTATTCTAAATCTGGATATAAGAAGGTATAGTGATGGTACTCTGTGTTATCTTCTAAAATCATTTAAAAAATCTAGCTATAAAATGAGACTTTCTTTTTATCAGTTGCTACAGTAATCCATTACAATTACTGTTGAATTATGGTTGTTGTGTGTTTTTTTTTTTAAATGAAATGAAAGGCTCTTTCTATTGTATTGGCACAATTTCCTTTCTGGTGTAAATCCACTAATTTGAACTACATCAGGGATGAAATTGACCTAATACATATACACAATCCTTTCTCTGACAATAATTTTGAGATGTGTGCATTGGAGCAAACAAAGAGAACTTACTGGAACTAACAGACAAGTGCAGTGCTACTTAGTATAGTAACTGTGTTTTCTGATTTTTGCAGTGCAAGACATATGCCTGTGTTTTGGAGAGTCATCTTATGGGGCTTACCATTGACTTTGGCATGGGCTTTGTATGTTTTGATGCTGCCACAAAGGTAAAGGTCTGAGACCTGCATCCAATATGGTATTAATATTCTTCTTCCAAGTATTATGTTTTGAGATGGAGAGTTAAGCCATCCTTGAAATGTGTTCTTTTAGTATTTTGGTAGGCCATCATATGTCAAATCCCTTATACTTTATTGTAATCCTGGGGGGTTGTTTCTGAATGATATGGGATGTTGCAATCTGTAATGCAGTTGTTACAGAGAAGCCAGTGTCAACCCTGGTCAAGTGTCAAATCCTCATACTATAATTTAACAGGAGAGCCCAAATGGATTCAGGTTGATGTCATTCTCCTGGTGTTGCCTGGTTTCCATCAAATTTTAAAGAGAAATCATCCTGTAGGAATCCTTAGTGGCACAGGAATTCCTCAAAGAGAACCCATCGTTCCCCATCTCCCATTGCACTAGTAGAAAGTATGATTATTATTGCAATTTCAAATATTTATTATTTCATATTTACATGTGTAGTGTTTGTAATTTTATAATGCAAAAGGTCATCTCTCAAATATCTTGATCAAAGTGTACCTCTTCTGGCTTTCCCATCAGGATAACACAGGTACATCAGCCACCTAGAAAGGAGCAGACAGCAGCCATTGGATTCAGCCACTGTCTGTATGCCTTCTAATATTCCCACACAGCCTTAAAAAAAATCTACTCACTCAGTCACCTGAGGCGATTAATTTGTTTTGACAGACAAGCTGTTACCTTATCATAAATTTTCACATTATGATTATTATTGGCCTGATCCAAAGCCCATTGAAGTCAGTCGGAGTCTTTGGATTGACTTCAGTGCACTTTGGATCAAGTTCTCATAGAGATGCACAAAATACTAGGAGTATCTTTCCTTGACTGTTTGCTTGAATTAAGGAGTGAATGTACTTTTGTGTTCAATTCCATGCACATTAAACCAGTTGAGTTTTGCTCACATGGATCCTCACAAAAAAATGTTAAGACTCAGAGATAATGAGTTTTAAACGTGCTTTGTATGAGCATTTGTACATTCTGTTCGTAATTGCTTTGTGGGTTTGGGAGTGTGAGGAGAGGAGGTAGGTGAGGGGAGTAGAGAGAGAATCAGAGGGGAATAATGAGCTCCAAAACAATAGCCCTAGCAACAATAAGGAGAGTCTGGATGAGGCAAAGAGTGGTCCTGCAACAATAGCCACAGCATTCTGTTGTCTTTACCATTTCCTCTTTGACCAGTGTTTTGACAGGAATGTGGGGATACAGTTTGGTGGGGAATTTTAAAGCCAAGCACATGTCCATATCCAAGTGTGGCACTGTAAATTATATGTGAACCTGTGTCCCTCCCAACCCCACCCCCGCCATCGGGCCACATGCAAAGGAAGAAAGGAAAGCACAGACTAGGAAGTAAGAGTCACTAGGCAAAGGGTTAACTCCTCACATAGTGGCTGGGAATGGGGGCAGAAGTAGCAAAGGAAAAGTGAGGGCCCAAAGCAGGAAGGTGATGGAAAGGCTCTTCCTGCTCTCTATAAGTGTGGCCAAGGTGAACTGATTTGCTTATCTCTGCGTGGCAGTTGTCAGTGCGCCTGAGCCAGATGGTAGAAAGAATAGGCCCAGAAAAAGGGCCAGTAGACCTGGACAGATGTTGGCAGGTGGAACTGCCACACAACCTGCTTGATTTTCTAACCTTGACTGAAGCTGGGATGTATATGGCTGCAGGTTCACTTGCTAGCCCTGCTATTATTCAGAGATCTTCAGCTTATGCAGTCCCAAAGCTGCAGTGCTAGGGCCCAAGCCGATATCTGGACCATAAAGCATAAAAGATTGCTAGGTGCAGCCAAAAGACAGGGTGCCACTACCTTTGCTGCTACAACTATGAACAGGCACACACACATTTTGTAACAATGGCTGGGGGAGAATGACAGAAAATTGCCAACTAGTAAATGTAGTGCTCTTGGTGTATTGGGTCTGGATGAAACACTGCTTAACACCAGAAGGAGACCAGTATCCTAAGAAATTTTCCATGCCCTGGCATGTGACCTAGGCAGTTAAATGAGTTAGACAATAATCTGACAGTACCCTTCACAACTAGAACTGCAAATATACAGAAAATGTCTTTGCATGAATGTAGTGAGAAAATATTGGCTGTAAGCTCTGCACCCAGAAAATTCATTTTACAGGAGCCAAATTATTCTAGGAAGAATCCCTTGAGAAAGGCCTGAGTGGATGAGAGAGTGAGATTTCTGAAATTCCATAATTCTATTTATCTGCGCCTTCTCCCTAAATTATTGAGAGATTTAGAGTTCCAGAACTTCCACCTGATCAGAGAGATGTTCATCCAATCAGAGAACACAAAGAATATCATGTAGCTTGTGTGACTCATCTCCAGCTAGCTGATACAAGCTCAGATACACCAAGGGAACTGTTCCCAATATATCCATAGGATTAAAGATGGCGTTGAATCTCATTAAAAATGTGTCAAGTGAATTTGAATAATGAATAATCACAATCTATTCACAGACATTTCCCAGGCTGAAAAGAGGCTAAATTTCATGAGTTGAGTGCCTGCTCAGCTTTTAATTATTATGGTGAGAGCAGGTGACTGAGTTTTGAGCCAGTGTTTATAATTTTTCAGGATAATTTTGCAAAGATGTTTTAATTAAACTATTATATCTCTGCCTAGTAATAAAATTCATTTTGCTGGAGGGTTCAAATGAGCTTTGGCTAGCCAGGAAGGATGCAGATGGAAACAATGCAAAGCAGAGATTAGTATTCAGGACAGCAATGTGAATGAAACTAAATTAAAAAAAACCCTGTCCTATAAAAATGTAAATTGTAATTTTTTTAAATTAGGATTTTTACAAAATTCCTTGTACTGCTCCAACTGCCACTAGACATGTTCATTAATGAACACTGCAGTGAGGAAAAATACTTTTTTCAATATATTTTTATTTTATTTTGGCACAAGGATATTAAGAATTTAAACAATACTTGACTTTTGTTCATTTTTAATTAAAAGATTATTTCAAAAAGAAATTAAATTCAATGTCAGACAAGAGTTATGAGAACCTTTCACAAGAGAACCTATCACAGGCACTTGAGTCCATTTGAGAGTTTCAGTCCATTTGAGATGACTGATTTTCTTCTTGCATCAAGATTTGTACTATGCCTCAGGACCACAGATAGATAGATAGATAGATATAAATAAATAACTGGTGAATTTCAATGCATATCTTTGCTTATGAATTTCCTATCCATTTGCAACTTTGCCAATGGTAAAATTTCGTAACTAATCCCATGCTGTTAGTGCTATATATATAAATAATATGTAATAAAAACTGATGAGAAACAGCCAACAGAAAAAAAAATTGTATATATTTGTTAGCAAGCTCAGAAAACAAGATCGTTGATGACACAGTGTACGGATTAGGAAATTAGTGTGGGATCTACATAGAAAACTTAATAATGTATGTCCGGCAAGAATCAAGAATTATGTGAAGTCAAACCTTAGCTGCAGAAAAAAGGGCCAAATTCTGCCCTATCTTCATATAGTATGACAAGCCCATCATATAATTGGAGTTACACAAGGTGTAAATAGGCCTCCCCAAAAAGTCATTGTGTGGGGCAAAAATGTATGTTACACTTGTGTAGATAAAACAACCAAATCTCTAGGTATAATTGTTGCTGAATTTCAATATTCCTACAAGTTTGCTGACCCAGCCCTGAGTTTAAGGTGTTTTCCTCCCCCCCCCCCCCCCCCAGAACTTCAACTTCACCTTACTAGCTCACTGTACTGCTCTTAATGAATATGCCCAGTAATCTTTCTTGAAGTAAACTGGCTCTATAAGAGTCTGATTAGCAATTTCTAAACAAGTTTGTCAACTCTTACAGATTTCATATTTAATAATCTATTGGTACAAATACACAGTAGTTCTCATGGCAAGTTTGGGTTTTAATTTGAGGCACATTAATGTTTTTTAGAGCACATGTTGTCCCTTTCCCTTCATTCTACTGAGGTGTCTTCTTTTCAGCACACTTGGGAAGTCCTCTTCATATTCTGGTGCATAGGGAACCTGTAACTCCTCATTTCTGCCCTACTAATCTGCCTCTTTAAAATGTGAAAAATACTTTAGAGCCCACAGTCACCATGAAATTGTGAAATCCTTCCATTACATCTAACAGGGGAGGGAGAGATAGCTCAGTGGTTTGAGCATTGGCCTGCTAAACCCAGGGTTGTAAATTCAATCCTTGAGGGGGCTATTTAGGGATCTGGGGCAAAAATCTGTCTGGGGATTGGTCCTGCTTTGAACAGGGGGTTGGACTAGATGACCTCCCTAGGTTCCCTTCAAATGCTGATATTCTATTAACAAGCCAGATTATTCACCCCTTACTCACAATGGTGAGTAGTCAGTCAAGCAAATAGTCCTATTGAAATCAATGGGACTATTCATGGAATAACTTCACATCAGTGTGAGTAAGGGTTTGAGAGTCTGGACCAGTATGATGACTAGTTCTCCAGTTCATTAGAGGACACTTATGCAGTTGTGTTGACAGTTAAATTATTTAAACAAGATAGCAGCATTTTAATTTTTTTGTCTCCTTACAACCTGCATCTCCAATTATCACACTTCCCTTTGTTTAATTACTTGATTTTTTTATAGATTAACAAAATTTTATTCAGTATGATGACCAAATAATGGACTAAATTTCACAAATGTGACAAAGAAGAAAGTCACTAGCGATACTTATATGTGTGTTTACGTGTAAGCAAGTCTCTGTGTAAATTTACACTTCCAAGCCAAAAAAGCATAAAAAATCTCCATGGATTGCTACATTGTCTAGTATCATTTAATGAGCAGTAATGTTTCATTTGTAGCCCTAACTCAGTGATATAGACTTTAATCTGTATCAACCCTATTTAAACTTGATCACGTCATATTTCAATAAAAATATCTAGAAAACATTTTTCTGAATCTGTGCAAAAACTTACATAAATATGAAACCTATTTAAATTGTGTTATTTAAAATAAATCCATAGTGTGAAGTGATTCAAACAGTGTTGATATAAATCATATCATTTCTGTCTCTTAAATCTCTCCTGCTTTCTCTCATTCATTCCCTAGCTGACAGCTGAAAAACAGAGCCAACAGCAGTTTGTCTTTTTGACAGTTTATGTTGTTCTACAAACAAGCTATGTTGATTTGAATGAACAGACATTAAGACTCGCTAGTTAAATCAAATTCTTCCAACCTACAGAAAAATATTAATTACCTACTGTGACAGACCCAGACCAGTGAGGTACAGGAGTCTGGTAGAGGGCAAATATACTGGTCACTGGATGAGTAGTTTTCTGTTCCCTGAGTGACCAGAGCAAGGGCTGCACTAGAGTAATCAGGAACCTGCTAGAACCAGTTAAGGCAGGCAGGCTAATTAGGACACCTGGAGCCAATTAAGAAGAAGCTGCTAGAATCAATTAAAGCAGGCTAATCAGGGCACCTGGGTTTTACAAAGGAGCTCACTTCAGTTTGTGGTATGAGTATGAGTAGCTGGGAGTAAGAGGTGCAAGGAGCTGAGAGGGTGTGTTGCTGGAGGACTGAGGGGCACAAGCATTATCAGACACCAGGAGGAAGGTCCTGTGGTGAGACTAAGGAAGGTGTTTGGAGGAGGCCATGGGGAAGTATCCCAGGGAGTTGTAGCTGTCATGCAGCTGTTACAGGAGGCACTATAGACAGCTGCAGTCCACAGGGCCCTGGGCTGGAACCTGGAGTAGAGGGCGGACCCAGGTTCCCCCCAAACCTCCCAACTGACCTGGACTGTGGGTTCTTCTAGAGGAGAAGGTCTCTGGGCTGTTCCCCTAACCCACATGGTGAATCTCTGAGGCAAGAAAATCCGCCAATAAGCGCAGGACCCACCAAGATAGAAGAGGAACTTTGTCACACTACCCAAACAGTTTTGTAAACCACCAAGTAGCATTTTGATGGCCCTAAAAGATAAATAAGGAAGGATATAATTCTCTTGCCCCTTTGATATAGGAAAGTTATAACTCAAAGAAGTATTTGTTCTTCTAAAGCAGTCTCTAGATCTAAAGTTCAAGAGCAAGAGACATTCTTTATCATTCAAGATTTACAGTGTAATGGAACCCTACAATATATAGCTTCTTAATGATCTTAGCAAGTGTTTAATTAAGATTAAATTCTATCACATGCTCACTTGTTCACTGTAATGACATAGCAGTGGTGAAAAGGCCACCTGCTTAGTGGTTTATGTGGACAAATTCACAAGAAGTGCCAACTGAAATAGTCAGTATGCATATTGTGTAAAAATGTTTATGGTGCCACTGGCATATGTGAAGCTAATTCAGATGGTTCATATCTGTACTCACAGCATATCTGTCATTTGCACCTTCCTTGAGGAAAGTTTGAAAGCTTATTTAAGCTACTTCATTAACATTATTTAAGATGTATGATATCACACAGAATGCTGTTACTGAACTTCTTTTTCTTTCTTTCTTTCTTTCTTTCTTCTATTAAAATGAAGTTAAACAGAACTCAAAAGACCTGTGCAGGACTCCTTCCTCTTAGCTGTCCAGGAACATCTGTCAGACTACCAGCCAGTTAACATCTCCACTTTTGCTACAGGCCTTCTTAGTCTTAGGCATCTAATTTAGATGGACCACTGAAGTCCTAAAGGCTCCTTTTCCTTTCTGTAGCCTCTTAGGATATGTCTAGTGTACAATTAAAAACCCGTACCTGGCCTGTGCCAGCTGATTCGGGCTCACAGGGCTTGGACTAAGGAGCTGTTTAATTGTCATTTAGATGTTCAGACTTGGGCTGGGTCCTGGGAGGTGGGAGGGTCCCAGAGCTCAGGTTGCAGCCTAAGCCCAAATGTGTAATTGCGGTGTGGACAGACATACATCAAAGTTCAAGAGTGTAAGGCAAACATTTTACTTTCAGTTTCAGTTCCTCAGCTGCTGCTGTCAGTGTGTGTGTTTGTGGAAGGTTTCCCTTGCTTCTGCAAAATTGCAAAAGGTTACATCAAGTTCTGCATCTCTTTAATGGCCACTAGTTATTGTCATTAATTGGTATTTCTGCTGCATATAGAGGGCCTAGTTGAGATCAGGGCTTCATTGTGCTGGGCACTGTACAACCACATGCTAAGAGTTTATAGGTTAAATTTGCTTTTGTTTTCCGTTCAGTGAACGTAATCCCAACTGAACATTTTGGGTTTTTGATGTACAGTAAATGATCTGGATACACTTCTATATACTTTCAGTGTAGCTCATTTTGGCACCGTGGATCTTTCTGAATAGGGTCACCAACTTTCTAATCACATAAAACTGAACATCCTTGCCCCACCTCTTTCCATGCCCCTTCCCCAGGGCCCTGCCTCTCCTCACTCCATCCCCCCTCCTCCTGTCGCTCGCTCTCCCTTACCCTTATTCATTTTCACCAGGCTGGGGCATGGGGTTAGGATGCGGGAGGGGGTGAGGGCTCCGGCTGGGGGTGCGGGTTCTGGGCTGGGGCTGGGGATGAGGACTTTGGGGTGCAGGCAGGGGCTCCTGGCTGGGGCCAAGGGGCTCAGAGTGTGGGAGAGGGCTCAGGGCTGGAGCTGGGGGTTGGGGTGAGGGTCTCTGGGAGGGAGTTAGGGTAAGGGAGTGGGTGCCGACTTGGGCCAGGGGGTTTGGGGTGAGGCTCTGGTCAGGCAGCGCTTACCTCAGGCGACTCCCAAAAGCAGCCAGCATGTCCGTCTCTTAGGTGGAGGGGACAGGGGCTCTGCGTACTGTTTGAGCCCGCAGGTGTCTCCCCAGCAGCTCCCACTGGCCACGGTTCCTAGCCAATGAGAGTTGCGGAGTTGGCACTGGCGCTTGGGGCAGGGGCAGCGCACAGAGCCTCCTGGCTAAGAGCCAGACATGGCGATCGCTTCTGGGAGCCACACAGAGCCAGCGTAGGCAAGGAGCCTGCCTTAGCCCTGCTGTGCTACAACCAGACTTTAGCAGCATGGTCAGCAGTGCTGATCAGAACTGCCAGGATCCCTTTTCGACCAGGCATTCCACTCAAAAACCAGATGCCTGGCAACCCTATTTATAAATGATTAACTTCAAAATTTCTTAAATATTTAGATGGGTTTCACTTATAATTTATATTTAACTTTTTTCAGATTTATTTTCCTAATGACAAGCATGGCCCATCAGAAATTAATGGATTCAGAGTTCAGCTCATCTCCCCCTTCCCACTCTCCCCCCCCCCCCCCCCCCCCGTTTCATACCCATGTTACAAAAGGGAACAAAATAGATTTTTTCCATTCTTAAGTGACTAATGCACTGACCCTATTCTCTATGAATTACACAGTGCATGTTTCCCATAATCTCCAAAACACCATCTCCAAGACAGAGCAGAAGACCTTTTCAACAATGCAATATTACTGACATAATTTTACAGTACATCAGCTTGGATTATGTTTAAAATAATGTAAAGTGTCTTTGCCTTTTCCTAAGTTTAAATATGATAAAGGTGAGCAGCATATCCTTAAGACATAAAGCTTCATCCTTAGACTCCTTGGACTATATCCTGAGCTGTGGTTGAACTATGTTCAGCATAGTTTGGGGGTGGGGATGCAAAGGTGATTGTAAACCACCTTTTATGCTCATACTCTTTGGCTATCTGGGAGTCAGTGCATGCCCTGACTTAAGTTACAGCAGAGTCATCGCCGCTCTAGCTTACACCTGACTTTTCACATCCCCAAGTCTATGCGTTTGTCATGTCTGTTTCCTGGTACTTATCCTGTACTACTTCAGCAAATTTCTCCGCTGCATTTCCCCTTAACTTCCCATACTTTAATCTTGTGTCTTTCCCTCCTTGTCCAAGGCTTTATTTACAATCTTTGTTGAGAAGTTTGTGCTACCATCTCACTAGGTATCAGTTTTCAGTCCATAACTTGACACTACTGAAATTTCCTCAGCAATATCATCAATCTAGCTTCGGTGTGCACCACTGATGACCAAATGACTCTTCCTTTTGGAACCATGTATTGGCTATCATCCATTGATTGGTAATACACTTGTCTGGAGAATCCAGAGAAGAGTGGCAAAAATGATTAAAGGTCTAGAAAACATGACCTGTGAGGGAAGATTTGAAAAAAATGTGTGTTTAGTCTGGAAAAGAGAAGAGTGAGAGGGGAGACAATAATAGTTTTCAAGTATGTAAAATGTTGTTAGGAGGAGGAGGAAGAAAAATTGTTTTTCTTAACCTCTGAGGATAGGACAAGAAGCAATGGGCTTAAATTGCAGCAGTGGAGGTGTAGGTTGGACATTAGGAAAAATTTCCTAACTGTCAGGGTAATTAAGCACTGAAATAAATTGCCTAGGGAGATTGTGGAGTCTCTATCATTGGAGATTTTTCAGAGCAGGTTGGACAAACACCTGTCAGGGATGGTCTAGATAATACTTAGTCCTGCCATAAGTATAGGGGACTGGACTAGATGACCTCTCGAGGTCCCTTCTAGTCCAATGATTCTATGAATCTGTGTCTAGTAACACTTTACCTTTTCATTCATGGTGCCTAGACTGATATTTCCTAAGCACATTTCATACTCCCTTTGGTTTTTGCCTCTCTGGGCATTCAGATCTCTACATACCAATATCAGCTCTTCTGGTGTTGCTGTGTCTGCTAGTGCCTGTTAGCCTTGGTGGAAACTCTCTCTTCATTGTCTCCTTGTTGAGGTACATATGCTGATATCAAAAACAGAGCACATGTTTTAACTTGGACTCATTCAGCTGTCATTTACTCTAAAAATTTCAATCACCATTTTCCTCATCTGCTCCTCTTACTACCACCTGGACTGCATTACACCCATTTTTCACTTGTGTGGAAGAGTTCACAATCTAAGCTCAAATCCTTCACTGTGTTCTCCATCCATCATGTTTTCTGTAGGCACAGAACATCAATACCTGTCTTTACATCGTATCAACTACTTCTGCCCCTTGACTAGCCAAACAGGATATATTCAGTGTTGGCCCTTTTTATAATATGGGGTTTATATGGCTGTGCAGGTCACTGATTTCATCTGACTACCCCGGACTCTAGAGGACAGCTTTGATGCTGGCTACCAGCTATCCTGTTGGCCTGGGGCTGCCAGATAGGCAAACTTCTGGCATAGGGCTGAGACCCTTCCACCAGCCCCTGGCGGAGAAACATATAGGCCATTCTCACCCCTCTTTATATCGACTACTGCCCTTTGATAACTTGCCAAAAATACAAAACTGCACCAACATAGTCACTTGTGCAAAAAAACTACATTGTATTGGCTGGCATCCTTGGTATACATGGGAGCGAGAGGGCCTTTCCCCAATTGAACTAAGTTCTAGCCACTCTCTTCCCATGTTGTTGCTGCAGACCTGGTGGACTGCTAACAGGTGGAAACGGGGTGTGTGGGTGTGTATACAGAGCATTATATATCGAATTGTATCTCTCCATTTGTGTGTGTTTATATGCACACACAAAAGAATGTTATACACATACACGTGTGCATATACACATTTACAATTACTCATATACATGTGTGCATTTGTACTTTGTGTATATAATGCAATATCTTCCTGTGCAAAAGTGCTGTTTGTACTCCAGAGCATTTACTGCTCTTTCCAATAGCAGTAGAAAACGTACATTTGTCAGAAGAAGAATTCATTCCTGTAGAAAATGATAATAAATTGTGAATGCTGCTAATTGTTCCAGCAGCATTGTATAAAGTAAGAAAAGGATCCATAATGGCCCATTAGATGCATGTGAACAAAACCCATTGTGACGGTCATCTGTTATTTTAAAAAACACATTACTTCATCAAAAGAGGAGAATACATTATGAGTAATAAGTAGCATAGCAAATACTTTTAAGTTTTTCGTGCCACGTACTTAACCACATAGTACAAGACTTCATTGTTCCTGAAATAATAAACTCTGTCTATGTTAACCTTAACTTATGATGACACATACAAAAGAAGACTATCATTTCTTTCATTTGTACTGACTTAATGTGCACTCTGGATATCCAGATGAATTGATCCAGTATGTATTAAAGTTCTCCTATCACCAATCCTACTAACAGCACAGATACCAAACAGGTACTTCACTGGGTTCATGGATGGGAAATTTAAAATATCAATTCTGTGTAACAATGATAATTTATTATGTGGCTAGAGCATTGAAGTTGAATAGTGGTGGCTAGTTCAAAGAACTGGGCACTGTTGGTGTAGCCATGTAGTCCAGCACATAAACAAAAGGCAAGATCTTGTAATTGATCACTCAGCACTAAGAAAATAGACTGTAGTCTGTTAACAGTGCATAGGATATTAGTTTGCCAAGATTGGTTATTTTATTAGTAGTGATTTTTCTCTCTGTTCCTTTATCCCCCTTTGTTCTTCAGTCTCCATTGTACTTATAAAGCCCTACCAGTTGACAAAGGAAATTGACTCAGATCATAATTCTTTACAGTAAGGCATTCCTATGAGATTGGTAGCAGTGTGAAATTGAGTAGGAACCAAATTTTGATCCTAGTCAGTTCCAGACTACTGCTAGCAATATGGACAGAGTGTCACTTGACAGGAATGCAATCTCTCTCAATTTCATATGGGAAGAAGCAATGTGTTGTCAAATTAATGCACATCCCAGGTGCCCAAGCTACCAATTACTTTTATCCTTGACAGGAAGGACCCACAGGACAGATGTATCTAGCACTAATTAGGTTTAAGTTGGTAGCAGTACCACTTATGGTACCAAGTGGACAAATAACGTTAACTTAAAAGGAATCTTAACTGCAACTGAGAATAATTCTATATTTTATTTTGTCTTCAAAAGCTGTATAGAAGCATGCTTTAATAATTCAAAGTACTGAATGAGACTAAATGGGATTAAAAAGTACAGCTAAGTCTTTTGAGGGTATATTGTATAAAACAAAATAGAACTGATTTATAGAGACTAATATTTAAAAATATAGTGTCCAATTTTGCATCCTTAAATAATAAGCCTGTTCTATAGCATTTGTAGGCACAGTCTGGAAATTAGTTGTCTAATGATTGTAAAATCCTGACATATACACCTTTGATTGTTTCCATGTACAAAATTGGAGGCCAAATGAGGCCCATTGTCATTATGTGTTGCATTAATGAAAGGGAGTGTTGCAATTGCTGTTGTGAGTGTATTTTAGTTTATATATCTACAGTAGAACACTTCATAATATAGAGCCAAAATCTGAAGTGTGTACCCCTATGATTAATTTCCAAAAAATTTGTTTACCCCTGGAAACTGGTATTTGCATTCTTAGCTTAGGTAGCTACTTACTTAATTAGTCATTTGCACATTCAATTGCTATACGTGATTTACATGTGCAAATACTACTTTACAGGCTCAGTTAGTGCACATTTTTTTTCAGATACAACTCAGGATTCTTGTAAAGTCTAATGTGATAGAGAAGAGGGAGGACTGCTGTAATGAATATAAAGTTAGTCCTTTCTGGAAACTACTAGACAATTTAGAATTTTCTCATGATCTCTAGCTCCCAGCCAAATGAAGCACAGCTTTTGCTTCCTTGCATCATTAGAGAGTACTTCTGAGACCTGGCCTGGATCAAACCATCAGAGAAGGAGCTATTGATTAGTTTACACACTCATGTTGTATAATCTGGCTAGGAGTATGTTAAGTAAATGAAACACAAACAGACCTGATTATTCTGAGTTTTTTGGGGAATTCATATTTCTCTAGATTAAAAAAAAAGCCTTAATAGTCATGAAACCATGACAGATTACTTATTTTCTGATATTGCAGGCAGAACAAACTAGTTTTAACTGTACCATTGGAAGAATGTAATACCTCCTCAGAAACTCACATTTTGTAGTCCAAGAATGTGAAATGACTGCCATAGGTAACAAAACGCCATATGACTCAGATATAACTGAGACCATTTTCTAAGCATTGTTGAAGAACATATCTTCTAGAATTAGAATGAGAAAAGGAATGTAGCTTTCCTCAATTTGTGTGATTATGAGAAACCATGCCAAAATACCACAGAGGCTGGATGCAATAGCTTTCCTTGGTGCTTTGATACTGTACCTATTAAACAAATATACAACCAGTGAAAAGTGGTGGGTGAATTATAACAATAATAGGCAACACTGTTACAAAGAATATAAGGATATGCCACCAGAAAAGTAGATTGCTTCATGAATAAGACCACCCCAATATGCCGGGAGAACCTGCTTCAATATAAGGAAAAAAATATCATAGCACATTCCTAGTGGTCACTTACCACCTCACAGTAGAACTTATATGGGGTATCAAACAATTACCACCCATACTTAGGGGGACCGCTTCCTGAAAGAAATGCTTCCTGAACCCCCTCTTCTGAACTTCACACAATCCCCCAGCCTTGCCAAGCTCATCGTCAAAAGCAAGTTCCCCACAGACCAGGACACAGCAACTTATGGTGACACCAGACCCTGCCAAGACAACAGATGCAAAACCTGCACAGATACCACCACAGCTGTGATGATCAATATCCCTTGCAACGCACCTTTCAAGAACCATGGACCCTACACATGCCTATCACAACACGTGGTGTGCCTTATCCAGTGCATCAAATGTGCCGTCAACAACTATATGGATGAAACCAGACAATCACTATGCTTTCAAATAAACTAATTGAAAAATGACAAAAGACAAAAACACCCTATAACTCAGACAAACCCTTTTCACAAAACAATTACCAATTGTCCTCAAAGGAAACCAGCACAGCACTTTCAAAAGACAAAACTAAGCACTTAAATTCATAACTCTGCTGGACACTAAAAACCATGGACTTAATGGAGACATTGGTTTCATTGCCCATTACAACTTGCAATACCCTGCTACTTACTCCATTGTCCTATGACTGCAGAAGTGTTTGTCAAGTTTCCCTAGAGTGGCTCAAGAGAGTGAGTACCAACCTGAGAGGAGACTGTTAAGAAGGGTAGAAACCCCAAATTGGTTGTGAGTTTCATACTTAGATTTCACCAACCAAGTATTAAGTGTAAATTCCTCAAGCATTATAACAGCCTTAACGTGGAGTCACAGATAGTCCCCTAGGGTACTCTGAGCTGTCTTGTCCCCCAGGTAAGTTTGCTTTTGTGATAGATGGTCCCTTATGCCAAGAATCACAATATTCAAGTTACTCCTGGTCCCAAAGGACCAGTCATTTGCCCTAGGTCGATTGCACCTTAGATCTCACACCAAAGACAATACTTGCGTAATAAACTATCTAAAGGTTTATTAACTAAAAATACAAAATAAAATTTATTTACAAAGTTAAAGCATGTAAACATAGGCACACACAAATAAGTCCCAGTCATAAGTTTCAAAAAAGTAATAGAGGCCTCTATGATAAACAAGCTTTATATGTCCTTTCCAGCTACCCCAGGCCAAGCAGCGGGAGGGAGGAAGGGGGTATGCTTATGCTTAGTAATCCTGGCCCCTCAGAGTCAAGCAGCATAAAAGATTCAGTTTATCCTTGTTATGGCTTTTTATTCCTTTCCCCCTTTTTGGCTTAAGTTGCAAATTCAGCTTTTGGGAAGAAATCACTTGCAGGGCTCCTTTTTGAGGGTAAGGGAGCAAACAATAGTCTCTTGTCCTCTGATGTTCCACAATAGCATAGCGGGTATTGATGGGCCTTCTTTTGGAAACTAGTATTTCACACTCGTTAATGCTTCTCTTCTGTCTTACAGTTTACAGGGCAAACACTTACATATTACCTTATAACAAGGGATACAGATATTATAAGTGAGATTAATGCATGCAACAACTTACAAGCATTTCATAAAATCTAAACACAGTCTTATAATTCTAATACCTATTTTAACAATACCAACACACACATGAGCCAGACCAGTTCCAGCTATATATTTGTCAGCATTCAGTTGAGACCTTGGCATGAGCTGGCACATGGTCTGTCAGCGTCACAGTATTAATTGCCTATTTATTGTGAGTCATTTCCTACAGTATGTGTGACCCCCTTTATGCTTAACAATCTGTCCCACTTTGTATTTAGCTTGAACACTCTGGTTTCATTCTCCAGACTTGAAGCAGAGTTCTGTGAAGCTCAAAATCTTGTCCCTTCCACCAACAGAATATAAGACACACAAATGCTAAATGATAAATTATAATGAACTATTTCTTAACTAAAGTGTTGGGTTGAAATCCTGTTCCAATTGAAATCCATGGCAAAATTCCTATCCACTTAATTGACTATAGGATTTCACTTTTTAGCATTTCCAAACTACCACAGTGTATCACCATTTCAGGATCTGTCTTCTATCTAGTTTGCCAGGTGCTTGCTTTGTTTAGTTGCTTGGATTATGTTCCAGTATTTATTGAGGCTAAAGGTCTGAAATGATGCTATACCATTAGTGATAAAGCTCTAGAGATATTTGAATAATACATAGAAAAGGAGTTGCAGCATTTGTTTAATATGTTAAATCTAATATCAGATTTGTTCGTTCCGTGGAATCGTCTGTCCTAATATACATTTCTTTAAGAACTGGTTAACTTTGTCAGGTTTTCTGAACATCCAGAGTTTTTTCAATGTGACCAGAACATTCGTCTCAGAGTGGGAAGATATTTTATGTTTGGGTTGTTGATTTGAAAAAGTATTTTAAATACTGTTCTGTAATCAAGTCTGTTAGAGTGAAACATGCTATACTGTTCCTAAAACATGTACTTACTTTCGCTTATGCACAGTTTTTGTAGATTCATACAAAGGCATAGCCTTTTTTAAATTTCTTGTTACATAAAGGACCTCCCTCACACACGCCAGAACTGAGCATAAAGTACCTAGTAAAATAACACCCTGACTTGCTTGAAGTTTGTAGTCACTACTATTGTATACTTATAATTAATAACAATAGAGTAGGGAATAACTTATACAACAGATTTAGTCCCTCTATTTGTGAACAGCCTTCAATTTTTACAAATTTACTTATTATTCAAAATTTGACTAATGGCTTGTGCAGACATATTTCAGCCTATGTTTCATTCATGAACAATGGTTTGAGTAATCTGTATACTTGATTTCCTAAGTCACATGGAATTGTTTGTTTCCTTACCAAATGACTTCTAAAACCAAAAAAGCTTTCAAGATGATTATGGGGCTCACTTTTGATGTGAATCCTCATTAGAATTTATACAAGTATTTATGTATCAATATATAGCGACGTGAATGTTCACATTTTCACAAACATTTTTGCAAACAAAACTTGCTTCATGTGAACGTCTGTGAAAATTGAATAAAATGTGGGAAAAGCCATCAAAAGCAGATTGATTGCCTTTGTGTTCGTGAATCCTTTTTGGCAATATTTGTGAAGATTTTATCCCTTACTACATAGGATGAGTAAGATATGATTGCCTCTATTCAGTGTGTTTTTTTTTTCTTTAACTTTAAATTCTAGGAATTATATTCAAAATCCTGATAGAAGAACAAATGAAATCTCATTGTGACCACATTGTCCGGCTATGCCGGAGGCACTGGATGTGGTTTTAAATGGGCTAAAACTTTATTCTTAAATATGTGGAAGTACCCTGCAGATAAAATTGTGCAGTGCAGGTGGTTTCATATACATTTCCATATTCCTGGGGAGCAGCTGTCAGCCTTTCCCCTTTCCAATCCTGGTCCCATACCTCCTGCTGCTGAGACCCCAACATTCCTCCTTGTATAAGGGTTAAGGGGAGCTAGAAAAAGTGGGGTTGACTTCCTCCCATACCAAGTGTAGGAGCCCTGAACCCTCTTTCTCCTCCCCTTTAAAGGATGTCTCATTTAAATTCTTTACCAATTAATTGTATCTGATCACCATATCCATTCCATACAGAGTACCTGCACTAGACATCTGCCACAAACTTACATAATGAGTTGCAGCATTATAGCCTAACTCCCTTCTCCCATCAGGTCCGTAACTCACTCTGGTCAAGGCGAGGTTGGCTTTTTGCCTTCCCTAATGTGGCAGTGAGGGAAAATTCCTTCCCAAAGCCCCAAGAAAAGAGGCAACTAGTGTCATGCCTGTGCTGTATAATGACAAAAGCTGGTAATTTAACTACGCCAGCGGGTGGGAGGATGGGTGCTACTGGTCTAGTCTGGGTTAAATAGGACTTTCCTGGGACTGTCCTGGGTATAATCCCGCCCTGTGTCTGGTCAGCTGGGGAGGAAAGGGCCAGCATCCCTCCCCCACACAACCTATTCTAGCTATACGTCTTTCTGTCTTTACCTGGAATCCAGCAATCCTCTCTGGGTGGGCAGAGGCCTTAAAGGGGGCAATGACTCCCTTCCCAGCAGCCTGCTGGACAAGCCCCATCCCTGCAGTTAAATGGGGCAACTCACTTTCTCTATCCAGCTAGATCAAGGGTCCCATGGCTTAATGTGCTGTGAGAACATTCTGGCCACTAGAAGTCTTTTGTCCCTTTATTGCTATGGACCCTAGTACAGAAACATACTTACGCAGATGCCCGATTTGAAGTATGACTACCCACGTGCTTAAATCAAGTGTGTGTTTAAGTACTTTTCTGAATCAGGGTTTTATTTGGAATGACCAACTGTGACGGGTTGGATCACAGAAACCTCCTAGGAGCTGCCAGACGATGTGCCAAGACTACCTCTGCTCCTGTTTTCCCTGCCAGCTCAGGACTCCAGCACCCTGTCTTACTGAGCCAGACGCTCACGTCTGCTCCAACAAAGACCCAGGGTCTGAATTAGTTGCCCCAAAGCTGCAGGTTTACCTGAAAACAGCTCACAGAAGTGTACTTGTCTTTAGCACTCAGCTGCCCAACTCTCACTGGGGTCTAAACCCAAATAAATCCGTTTTACCCTGTATAAAGCTTGTACAGGGTAAACTCAAATTGTTCACCCTCTATAACACTGATAGCGAGAGATGCACAGTTGTTTGCTCCCCCAAGTATTAATACATACTCTGAGTTAAGTAAAAAGTGATTTTATTAAATACAGAAAGTAGGATTTAAGTGGTTCCAAGTAGTAACAGACAGAACAAAGTAAGTCACCAAGCAAAATAAAATAAAATGCGCAGATCTATGTCTAATCAAACTGAATACAGATAATCTCACCCTCAGAGATGCTTTAGTAAGTGTTTTCCTCAGACTTGATACCTTCCAGGCCTGGGCACAATTGTACCCGGGGAAACAGCTCTTGTTCCAGCTCAGGTGGTAGCTAGGGCACTCTTCATGATGGCTCCTCTCCCCACCCCACCCCCCTTTGTTCTGTTCCACCCCTTTATATATCTTTTGCATGAGGCGGCAACCCTTTGTCCCTCAGGGTTTCCACACATCCCCCCCCCCCTCCACTGGAAAAGCACCAGGTTAAAGATGGATTATAGTTCAGGTAACATGATCACAAGTCACTGCAAGACTTCATTACCCACTTGCCAGCACACACACACACATACAGGAAGACTCACAAGTAAACACATCCATCTGTAGACAATGGTCCTGGTTAACGGGAGTCATCAAGATTCCAAACCACCGTTAATGGCCCACACTTTGCATAATTACAATAGGCCCTCAGTTATATTTTATATTTCTAGTTTTAGTTACAAGAGTGGTACATTTATACAAATAGGATGATTACACTCAGTAGATTATAAGCTTTGTAATGATACCTTACAAGAGGCCTTTTGCATGAAGCACATCCCAGTTAAGTTAATACAATGTATCATATTTTTATAAAACCATATAGACTGCACAACGTCACAGCAGCATTCTCTGTTCAGATAAGTGCAAGGACTGAACTAGTAGGAGTGATGCAGGCAGAGAATGAGGTAAATTGACAGAGCTGTGTTGGGAAGTTTGAGTACCACAATGCTATTGATCCTTCACTTTCATTAACACCAAATTTTTAAAGTTAAAAATGTCATTTTTAACAGTCTCAAGGTAAAATTTTTGCTTAGCAATCTAAAGTCAATTTGAAATTAAACTGCTTACCTATTTATCCAGAAGTCTTTGCTTAATGCTGGCTGTTGCTCATTAGATATGTATACTATCGTTAGGGGAAGTAAGGCCCCCCAAAAAAGGAGGGGGAAGTTCACAAAATTCTGAGCTATCAAAAGGTTAACATTTATTTTCTGCAGCAATTGGCAGCAAACAATAAAGGATCTAAATGAACACTGATAAAATTTTCAGCACTTTTCTGTATTTTCCCCTACAGCATAGAGGCGTTTTATTTAAGAAAATTATTCAGTTTGAGATTCTGATGGAAACAGTACAGTGCTAATGAAGGCAAAAGAGGAAGAATCAGAAGATTAATCTAATGCAGACAGTACTGTGAATGTAAACAAATTTGGTAGATATGCAGATGTTTTTAGTGCAGGAACAAGAAAGAATTCAGCCGATAGCAGCCAGTAGTAGTGTGAAGTCATACGTACAAGTTGCACAGTGATCATCCCTAATGTTCCGTAATAGTTTTGCTCATCGTTTACATTTCACCAAGACACATTTCTTGTCCATCTTTCTTACACATCAATATGTGATTGACTGTAGGCTGCATATTGATTCCAGGCTGATAGGTGTGATGCTCTGTAACATTACTGGTTACTGAAATGCAACAGACTCTAGGTACAATATTCCCATATATTCTTCAGAAGATACTATTTACAGCTTTTCTATTTAGTTAATAACCTTATAACAAAATTCATAGTGGAGTGGGGAAACTTTGACATATATTGTCATCTTTTAATATTTGGATCTGCTAACACATTAAAGGCTCAATCCTGGAAGGGGTTGAGCATTCTGGTCCCAGTTCAGCAAGGCACTTCAACACATGGTTAATGTTCAGCAAGTAATTAAACCCATTGACTCTTAACTATTTAAGCTGAAGCATGTGCATTAAGTGCTCAGCTGGACCAAAGAATCATTTTCCATGAGTAAATGCTGACTGTACAGGGTTGTTTTTATCTGCATTGTTTTTTGTTTTTTTACTTTTAAAAATACACGCTTTATTTTTAGTTCATATAAATACAGACTCACATACATGACTGAATACCGTCATCTATGGAAATAAATCAATTAAAATAAAGTAATTCCGTGACAAATTAGCACTTAAGAGATGGAGTCTGACTTATCCTCAAGGGAAAAAGCTTTTATTTTTTGACATCACCGTGAATTAAGTGACCCTTTCTTTGTTAAGTAGGGTTGAATAAAGCTAAAGGGGTTTCAAAGAACATTTCACAAATGCAGTCTGACTGATCTGAATCAGACACTGCCAAAGTATAATACATCCATATAATCAAAGGGACTTCAGGCTAGATGACACTACATTGGTTTAATTATGTATCATAGGCAGGTTAAAAAACTACCTAGGAAGAAGATCCTCTGTTTCTAATACACTTCTCTATATTAACTATGTTGACCTTTCTGTGTATGCTTTGTTTCCTTTAGGCTGTGCTTTGGAGGTACAAGTTTTCCCAGCTTAAAGGGTCTTCAGATGATGGCAAGAGCAAAATCAAATTTTTGTTCCAAAATCCGGATACTAAGCAGATTGAAGCAAAGGTAAAAAAAAAAAATCATTGCATTATAAACCCAGAAGTACATTAAAACTGGTTGACAATAAAACAAACAGGGAATGAGAGAATTAGTCTAATTTACTGATGCTGAGAGGATGTTCAGATTAATGTAATGAGTGAAATTAGGTAAATAAGTGAAAACACAGATACTAAGCAGAGGTGTGTGAATAGGTGCACAGTGCAATTGTTTTTTTAGTGATTTTAATATGTTAAGAGGGGGTTTTGATCTTTTATTTAAATTAAATCAATATAAGTTTTGTGCATGATAGTCAGCTTATTTTATCACAGAAAGAGAGAAAGCCCAAAGGCATGTCTCGTCATCTTTACCGTATCTTCATGCTACTCTCCATGAGCAGCAGCAGTAAAGTGCATTATGTTCCAAAGTACATGTGGACCAAAGGTAGTGATGGACTAAAACCCCTTTGAACCCTCTCCGGGGTGAAAGATATAGGGTGGCTTCTAATCACCATATAAAAGCTTGTCATTACAGTTCTGGTTCCATGTCAGATCCAAAGTTCAGAGGGGTCTGCTTTCCAGTTCTGGTTTTGATTAAAAGAAAATGCATGGAAATAGTAATACCTGTGAGACTTCTGCATAGGTTGGTAGATGACTTGTAAGAATAAGTGATATCACAAGATTTGTACCATCCCAAATAGTCTAACACTTGTAGGATGAGCTGATCTCACAAGAATTCTATTAGTTAGAATTGCCTTAGGTTTCAGATTCAAACTGTGATTTGAGTGGACTCTCCAAACCTAATGTATATCTTAATTGTATCCAAACAGCACTTAATTGAACGTCTCTATGTAGACACAATGCTGTGGTGCAGCACCACTAAAGCCAATGGAGTTTTATCCTGCTATGCTAGAGGTGAACTGGCAAAATGAGTTTAAATAAGAATAGCGCTCTGAATAATAATAGAGATCTGAAAGGAAACATAAAAATGTTAAATTACTGTATCAAGGAATTATGCATCTACCTACTGTGACAAAGTTCCTCCTCTATCTTGTTGGGTCCTGCGCTACTGGCGGATTTTCTTGCTTCAGAGATTCACCACGTGGGTTGGGGAACAGTCCAGAGACCTTCCTCTCCGGAAGAACCCACAGTCCAGGTCCATTGGGAGGTTTGGGGGGAACCCGGGCCCGCCCTCTACTCCGGGTTCCAGCCCAGGGCCCTGTGGACTGCAGCTGTCTATAGTGCCTCCTGTAACAGCTGCAACTCCCTAGGCTACTTCCCCATGGCCTCCTCCAAACACCTTCCTTATTCTCACCACAGGACCTTCCTCCTGGTGTCTGATAACACTTGTGCTCCTCAGTCCTCCAGCAGCACACCCTCTTACTCTCAGCTCCTTGCTCCTCTTGCTCCCAGCTCCTCACACTCACACCACAAACTGAAGTGAGCTCCTTTTTAAAACCCAGGTGTCCTAATTAGCCTGCCTGTCTTAACTGGTTCTAGCAGGTTCCTGATTATTCTAATGCAGCCCCTGCTCTGGTCATTCAGGGAACAGAAAACTACTCATCCAGTGACTAGTATATTTGCCCTCTACCAGACTCCTGTACCCCACTGGTCTGGGTCTGTCACATATCCCTCCCCCCTGCTCAACGCCAAGGGGTTGGGCAGCTTGGGACGCCAGACAGTGCACACGTCACAAGCCATTGGCATTGCCATGACGGCTCCCTGCTCTGTGTTGCACACGGAACTCGAAAGGTTGGAGAAATAAGAACCATCTGGTCACCCTTGTGTTCTTCTCCTTGTTCCACTGCATCCATTGAAGAGGGGCATGGTCGGTCACGAGGACAAATCTGCACCCAAGCAGGTAGTAGCGCAATGTTTCCATTGCCCATTTTACAGCGAGGCATTCTTTCTCCACCACTGCATATTTTTGTTCTCTTGGAAGGCGTTTCCGACTGAGGTATTGAATTGGGTGTTCCTCCTCCCCGACCATCTGTGATAGAACAGCCCCCAACCCTACTTCCGATGCATTCGTCTGCAGGATAAACTTCTTGGTGAAATCAGGGGCTATCAGTACGGGGTTATTGCAGAGGGCAGTCCGTAGGTCTGTGAATGCTTCCTCTGCTGCATCAGACCATCTCACCAGATCAGGTCCATGGGCTTTCACTAAGTCTGTCAGGGGGCTTGCCCTTGTGGCAAAGTGGGGGATAAATCGTCGGTAATACCCCACCACACCTAGGAATGCCTGGACTTGTTTCTTGCGGCTTGGTCGGGCCAATTTTGGATGGCCTCTAACTTGTTCACTTGGGGTTTTACCAGACCTTTTCCCACAATGTATCCAAGATATTTGGCCTCTGTAAACCCTACAGCGCAGTTGGCAGAGTTTGCTGTAAGGCCAGCTCGCCTGAAGGTATCGAGGACTGCCTCCACCTTCTCCAGGTGGGTTTCCCAGTCTGGGGTATGAATGACCACATCGTCCAAGTAGGCAGCAGCATAACTGTTATGCGGGCATAATAGCTTGTCCATGAGGCGCTGGAAGGTACCTGGGGACCCAGGTAGTCCAAAAGGGAGGACAGTATATTGAAAAAGACCCTCTGGTGTGGAGAACACAGTCTTTTCCTTTGCGTCTTCCGCAAGGGGAATCTGCCAGTACCCCTTTGTCAAGTCTAGGATAGTCAAGTACCAGGCATTACCCAGATGGTCCACTAGCTCATCTATGCGAGGTATGGGGTACGCATCTAACTGGGATACTTTGTTTAGTTGCCGGAAGTCATTGCAAAATCTTGTGGTGCCATCAGGTTTGGGCACCAGCACAATTGGGCTGGACCACTGACTGTGAGATTCTTCGATGATCCCCAACTCCAGCATTTTTTTTACTTCTGCTTTTATTTCCTCCCTTTTTGCCGCTGGCACCCGATAGAGCCTCATTGTTACTCTGGCCCCAGGGTTCGTGACTGTGTGGTAATATGTCTCAGTTGTTCGACTCGGTTTTGTCGAGAACACATCTTGGTTCCAGAAGATCATCTCAGACACCTCATTCTTCTGGTCTGGTGTTAAATCGGGAGACACTCTCACCTGTTTGGAAGGCTTGTTTTCCTGGGTTAGGTCTTTTTGGACCTTTGTGCATGCCTCTTGTGCATGCCAGGGTTTCAGAAGGTTAATGTGTTAAATCTGTTCTTGTTTTCTGCATCCTGGCTGCCGCACCTTGTAGGTTACTTCCCCCACGGGTTCAACCACCTGATAGGGCCCCTGCCATTGGGCCAGAAGCTTGCTTTCGGCCGTGGGTACCAACACCATAACCCGATCCCCTGGTTGGAACTATCACACTTTTGCCTGGCGATTGTAATGGGTTCGCTGGGCCTCGTGTGCCTTCTCCAAATGTTCCCGTACAATAGGGCTATACGATCTCGCATCTGCATTACATGCTCTATTATATTTCTCCCCTCATTGGGTTCCTTTTCCCAGATCTCTTTGGCGATATCTAGTATGCCACGGGGGTGACGCCCGTATAATAACTCAAAGGGGGAAAACCCAGTTGAGGCCTGAGGTACCTCCTGGATAGCGAACATAAGGTAGGGTGTCCCAATCCTTCCTGTCTCGACTTACCACCTTCCTTATCATAGCCTTGAGGGTTTGGTTAAACCTTTCTATCAACCCATCAGTCTGTGGATGGTAGATCGAAGTTCTCAGGGTATGTATATGGAGCAGCGTACAGAGGTCCTTCATTAGCTTAGACATAAATGGGGTTCCTTGGTCAGTTAATATCTCCTTCGGTAGCCCCATTCGGGCAAAGATCCCCACCAGCTCTTTGGCTATAGTTTTAGAGGCTGTGTTCCGCAGGGGGATGGCTTCTGGGTAGCGAGTAGCATTGTCCAAAACAACAAGTATATATTGGTGGCCCTGAGCCGTCTTCTCCAGGGGTCCCACTAGGTCCATGGCTATTTGCTCAAAGGGGACCTCTATGATGGGAAGGGGTACTAAAGGTGCCCTCAAGTGGGGACAGGGACTGTGCAGCTGACACTCTGGGCAGGAGGCATAGTACCTCCACACTTCTTCATGTACTCTGGGCCAGAAGAACCGTCGTAGGACTCATGCCAGGGTCTTCTCTACCCCCAAAAGCCCCCCAAAAAGATGACTGAGCAAGACTTAATACAGCGTTCTGGTGTTTTTGAGGTACTAGGATCTGCTGTACTTTCTGCCCCTGTACTGGTGCAACCCAGTATAAGAGATCCTTCTTCATTATGAAGTAGGGTCCTGGTCCCTGGGTTTTTCCTTCCACGGGGACCCCATCTATTTCAGTCACCTCCTTCCTAATATTGTCATACCTTTGGTCTTCTGCCTGGTCCTATTCAAAAATTCCTCTCCCAGGGCTAATCTGTCCAAGATCTAGGAGCCCAGTCTCTGTTGCCCCTACTGGTTCAGAAGCATTAGGGTGGGGGTCAGACTCAGGTGCTTCTCCCTCCTGCATGGCCTCCTTTTGAGCTGCGTGGGTCCACCTACCTACAAGAGCGACCCTCTGGCTTTGGGTCAGTATTCGGGTTCCCAAGGCCTTAGCTGCCCTTCTTTCCCTTTTTGTCTTTCTACCCTGTCTGGGAGTGGAGAACAAATCTGGGGATATTTCAGAGAAGATTGGGGGTTGACAGTCTGCTGTGGATGCCTCATCAATTTTAGGGTCCCCATCTTTCTCCAATCCCCCTACTGGGAGTAAGTTTCCAAACCCTGGGAAGTCCCTCCCTATGAGCACCAGGTATGGGAGTTTAGGGACTACACCTGCTGCTACCTCAGTAGTGTTCCCTTGGATCTCGATTTTTACTGGGATGGTGGGGTAGTAACTAACTGTCCCATGGACGCATATTATCCTCGTACGTTTAGCCTGCAGCAGCTGACTACGCTTCACGAGCTTCCCTGAGATAAGCGTGATAGCACTCCCCGAATCAACCAGTGCCGTGGTCCCTGCCCCATTTAGTTTCACTGGTCTGGTATACATATGTGGGGTTAGTGAGACCCCCACAAGGTGGATTAGGGAGCATGGATCTGCCCAGTTCCCCAGGTTACACTGCATAGGTTCTTTAGCATTGGGACACTGTGCAGCTATGTGTCCCCACTCTCCGCAGGCATAACATCTGTATGGAGCCCTAGGCGTTCCCCGGTCTCTCGGTTTGGGCAGTCTAACATCATGATCCTCTTCTCCCTCAGTGCTCTGACTCTTTGTGGCCTCTAATGGGCCTTCAGCCTCTCTCTTTTTCCATCTGGGCCCTCCTGGTGGCCCAGTCACCCGAACTTTAGGGCTTGGTGCTGCTAGTTTAACCCGGGGTACCTCTTCCTTAATTGGTCGGGTCAGCTCCCTCGCTGTCCTTCGCGTCTCTACTAGGGCGACAATCTCATCCTAGGTGGAGGATTCGTTCTGGCTTACTCAGGCACGAAGGTCTGGTGGTAGTCCCCTCATGTATCGGTCGATGACCAGAACCATAAGTATCTTTTCCGGACTCCGGGACTCCGTTTGCAACCACTGTCAAGTGAGATGGATGAGGTCATACAATAGGGACCGCGGGGTTTTGTCTTCCTGGTACCTCCAACCGTGATACTGATGGGCCCGCACTGCTGTCGTTACCCCAGATCTGGCCAGGATCTCTGCTTTCAGCTGGGGGTAGTCCGCCGCAGCATCTACAGGCATATCATGGTAGGCCTTCTGGGCCTCCCCACACAGGAATGGGGTAAGGATGCCAGACCACTGATCTCGAGGCCAGGCCTCCTGTAGGGCTGTCCTCTCAAAGGCCAGAAGGTATGGCTCTACATCATCCTCCCATGTCATTTTCTGTAGTCAATGGCTGGGCCGTATGAGCCGCGTCCCATCATGGCTGTGATTCAGCTCTGTAAGGGACTTTACCTGGTTTACCAGTTCCCGCAACATAGCTCAATCTTGAGCAGCCTGGTCCATCAGCAGGCGATTAGTCTCTTGCTGCAGCTACACTGCCTCCTGTTGGGCGGCTGCCTGGACACGGGTAGCCTCCTGCTGGGCCACCGTAACTTCTATCAGTGCCCGTACTACATCATCCATTGTGGTGAAAAAAAAATAAACCCTCTCCCTTTTTTTGTTTTTTGTTTAAATCACCCTCCTTCTTCCGCCGTGCTGTGCATCCCAAGATCCCACTTCTGACACCAGTGTGACAAAGTTCCTCCTCTATCTTGGTGGGTCCTACGCTTATTGGCGGATTTTCTTGCCTCAGAGATTCACCATGTGGGTTGGGGAACAGCCCAGAGACCTTCCCCTCTGGAAGAACCCACAGTCCAGGTCAATTGGGAGGTTTGGGGGGAACCCGGGCCTGCCCTCTACTCCGGGTTCCAGCCCAGGGCCCTGTGGAGTGCAGCTGTCTATAGTGCCTCCTATAACAGCTGCATGACAGCTACAACTCCCTGGGCTACTTCCCCATGGCCTCCTCCAAACACCTTCCTTAGTCTCACCACAAGACCTTCCTCCTGGTGTCTGATAACGCTTGTGCTCCTCAGTCCTCCAGCAGCACACCCTCTCACTCTCAGCTCCTTGCACCTCTTGCTCCCAGCTCCTCACACTCATACCACAAACTGAAGTGAGCTCCTTTTTAAAACCCAGGTGCCCTGATTAGCCTGCCCTAATTGATTCTAGCAGCTTCTTCTTAATTGGCTCCAGGTGTCCTAATTAGCCTGTCTGCCTTAACTGGTTCTAGCAGGTTCCTGATCATTCTAGTGCAGCCCCTGCTCTGGTCACTCAGGGAACAGAAAACTACTCATCCAGTGACCAGTATATTTGCCCTCTACCAGATTCCTGTACCCCACTGGTCTGGGTCTGTCACACTACATACCTACATGACATGATAAATGATGTTAGGAAAAATACATTGCTTGGGACAGTTGTGAAATTCAAGAAAAAATGTTGAGGTACAGTTTCACAATGAAAATCTAATCTTTTTCCCTACACTTCTCTTTTAGTAATGTGTATATTACATGATTATTGATACTATGAGTTACACCTATCTGTTCAATACCAAATCTTGTCCGCAGTTGGTACGTGAAAGCTCCTAGTGAAATCATCAACAGTGAAGGGTGTCAGAATTCGTCCCTAAATATATTAGGTTTTTAATGTATTTTAAAGGGATTTTCCTGATTATTATTTCCTTCAAATAATGTAGTAATAGGTAGAATTTGTTCTCTTAGCTAATAGGAAATACCAACCCAATGCTATATGGTATTTTTCCTTTCAGCAAATAATTAGGAACTTGTATCATACTCCTAAGTAGCATACTCCTAACCAGCTGCCAATGGTGGGTTGGTAGCCAATGGTGGGTTGGATCTCTGCCACACTGGATGCTGGTCTCTGAAGGGCTGGAACTGCCTGACCCATGCCTAGCAGTTCAAAGACTCCCTTTGTGGGGAAAGGCAGTTAATCAGAGACTCCCTGGGCTGTTCTGCCTCACTCAGCTCCCAAACACAAAGCTGAAGCAAAAAAATAATCAAGCTGTCCCCTCCCACTGAGGTTCTGAGCCACTCTGGTTCATCATTGGCCCAGCAAACTGCTTGTCCATATTGTGCAATGCAGAAGTCTCGCTATTGGCTTCAGCAGAAGTCAATTCTACCCTCACCCCTGACTTTAAGCATACTGGGATATTTGAGAGCTCTGGTGGCCATTATTGTGTTGTTCATAGAGTAGGACACCTAGAGGTTCAGTCCAGAGTTCCAGGAGCTGGGAAACTCCAAGTGGAGTTTACACTGAATAGTGCCTTTCTCTTCAATAAGCTCCACTGAAATCAGTGGGACTTTTCACAGCATAAGATGTTACTCATTTGGATGAGGGTGACAGAATCCAGCCCTAATTTATTATCATCATTATTATATGTTATTAAAGTTCCTTGTTGCTTCATAATGTTTTCACTTTATCATGTCTGCACATTCTCAATACAGCAAAATGGAAGAAAATGTCTGCTAGTTTTATTGTATTTATTTGCTCCTAATGATCGAAGCATAACACAGATCATAGCATGAAGTTTATATTAAAGAATCCCATAGTATTTCAGCACTGGCAGGCACTAAGGCATTTGTATGGGATAGAGTGAACAATTTCAGCTTGTTCATGTTTGAACTGTGGCACTTACTTGAAGAAATGTAGATCATCTGACAGAGCTAGTCTCCAGCACAATTCAGAGTGTTTGTAAAGTGATGACTGTAAACTAAACTTACAGTTTAATAATTTTGAGCCAGATTCTTCTGCCCCTTACTCATGTTAAAATATAACTTAGTCTGGCGATAGGCCCATCAAAATCAGCATGAACAAAGGTGGCACAATCTGGCCCTCATTATTTTGTTGCTTACCGGGCTACAGAGCAAGGTATTTGACTAGTTTAAGACTCAAGAAATGTTGATTAAATTTTCAGAAATGTTTATAAGCCTATATTTCATGTACTGTGTGCAGACTTCATTAGAGTCAGAGCATGGGAATTCTCCACAGCACGTGTTAACGATTGTGTTGAATATTCCTAGCTATCATCACTTACTAAGGGCTAAATGGCCTGTTAGGCACAGCCCTGCATTGTGGATGGTTCAGATCCACACCACCCAGGAGGAGCATAGGGAAGCATTATGCCTCAGACAGACCCAATGCCTCCTGGAGCTCCCTGGCTGCACTGTAGAGGGAGTAATTTGCCCTTTAAAGGACACAGTTTACTTCCTCCTGTGTGGCTGGCTAGCCAGCCAGGTGTACTGACCAGGTGGCCTGAGGGCAAGCCCACAACCTTGGAGTCCTTACCCACAACATTTATTTCTCCCCACTCTGGTCTTCCCCAGCAGTAGTGAGGTAGCAAGGACAAGGTATAGGTCTGCCCCACATCTTTGTACAATCAGTGGATCTGAGACAATCCTCTTCCTCCTCACTCCATGAAAGCAGATGAAGAGTGAGGCAGCCTGCTAGAGCATATTTATACATAGATCTGAGCCTCATTTGTTTCTCTCTCTCACGCAGGATCCATTTCTGAGTCTTGGCTAATGTCACAAACAGGATGTGGCCATTTTTTTCCCCTTCACCCTGATTCCTTTTCACCGCCATAGCCTGGGAGGATAACGTAGCCTAGTCACAGATCTATGTGAAAGTGCTTGATATGAATCTCAGTGTGCAAGCCCTCACTACACCAAGATGAGATTCACCTCACCCAAATGTGTCCTCAAACTTGCTTCACTCCATTGTAGGCATTGTTCCATGGGCCGTGAATCGTGACCTCACAGCTCTGTGAGCTGTGGCATATTGTACATGTGTGGTATCATCCTCTAGACCAGGAGCCAGAATCCCCTAGACCAGGAAGTCTAGAGAGAGGAGAATTTCAGAGTGATTAGCTACTGGATATTGACCCAATGCATGAATTAATTAATTAATATTTTATACATACTCCCAGAGCTGTGGGTGGGCACATTTTAAAGAAATCTAAATAACTTTAAATTTTTGCACTATAACCTGCTGTGTTGTCCAGCAATTCTCTTATATTTTGGTGGACTATGTAGCACTATCACTGTTAGTGTTAGAAAAAGCTATGAAAACAACTTGCTGCCAGAAGATGTAGAACAGCACCCATTCATCAAAGTCAGCCTTTTTTTTTTTAAACTGAATCATCACCAGAGTTTATATTCCTGTGTGATAATGGAAAGCCCTTCAGTGACACTGATACCTAATATTTTTATAATGCTGCTAGACTGTGTTTTTTATAGTGTATTTCATGCCTGACTTAACAAAATGCAAAATAGCATGCTTTGAGGTGCACATCACCGTGTGCTATAGATTTAGGTACAGCTTTAGCAGGTGTACTTCTTTTCACCTGGAAAAATCATTTAATATTCATTTTAACATTTACATTACTCTGCCCAAATATGGCTTACTTTTGTTTAGTGCCTCTGTACTGTAGCTTTTTCTTGGTCAGTTTGTTAGTTGTTTCTTGATAGTTTGTTTCTTGATAGTCCTTAGCAATTTTACTCTGAATAATCAATCCATTAATAGGTCAAATACTGGAGTGTTCATGGAGCCCTTGCCAAGAAGAAGCCACCTGCCCTTGCTGGGCGGCAAGGCAAAGCCTAAGTGTCTCCTGATGAGAAACCCACTCAAGGGCAACATTAATCACAGATACCCTCCAGGGGCTCTGATTCCTAGTGGCTATTTCCCAGCTGTGACTCAACTGGAGAGACTGCACAGATCCAAGCAGCCAGACAGGATTTTCCTGAACAAGAGCTACAAAATAGCGCTGTCAGCTTGGGAAATTATGAAGCACAGGATTCTCTTTACTTTCTCCATTCCCTGAAAATCAGGAGATGAAACGAGGAAGAGGAACAAGGGCAGAGCTTACTCCTCCCTCTAAGTTACAAATTTGTGGGTGTGCATGCACAGGTGGCTCCTTAGCGTTCCTGTTCTTCATTGCGAGAGCTTCCTGGGCGTTAATGAAGTCACTGGGCTGCAGTAACCTCAAAACGCACTTTTAATTCAGTTCTGTAAAGAAATGATGAACTAATACAATGGAGACAATTCTGATATTGTTTTCTGAGGTTTACTTTTAACATATACTGAGTAAATAATATGTACCTTACATTTGGGCACTGTAAAGTAAAAGCACAAATGTATAACGTTAGTACAAAACTTCACATCACTCAACATTCAGATGGGGAATATACCCATTGAAATGCCTGCCATACTGGTGGGGATAATAAAAAGCTGTATACTATAGACCATCGGTTCCCAAACTGGGGGCGCGCCTCCCTGGGGGGGCATGAAGAAATTCCAAGGGGGACGCTTGGCTGTGAAAGTTTCATAAAGGAAAAAAAAAATTTATCAGCATAAATTTTTTATTTATTAATAGACCAACAGACAATACATAATACATATTCTGTATACATAATAATAACTATTCATAAAATTGTCCAATTACAGGCCTATATTATTTAATTACAATAAAGTATTAACTATCTCTTTGTTTTTGATTATGAATATAAGTAGACAAGAATAAAGGTATAATATAAAGTACTATAATAATAAAAATACAACTATAAATAAAAGTATATAACTGCAATGTTTTCAAATTTCATACCAGGAAATGTGAATATATATTTATTTATTTATTGCCTTTCGACATGTAGGAGTGCCATTTCGGTTGGTGGGGAGGCCGAAGAACGATGTAGAAAGCGATGGAACTTTTTAAAACTTCCTAGCTCGCTCACGAGAGTGTTCGAGACTGTTCTATCATGAGTGTGGTTACCTCCACCACTCACCGTGCAAGCCCGGCTACTTGCCAGACTGGTGATGGGGTGTATATATAGGGCATCACGCGTCCATACAAAATAGCAGTAGTAAATAAACGTTCACAATAACTCAAATTAACTTGCATCCATTAATATTCACGAATCAGGAAAATTATTTTTATAGATTGTTTTTATTAATATATTATGGCCGCGATTAAGAAAAGGAAGTATGATGAAGACTATATTAAATATGGTTTCACCGTCATGGAAAAAAACGGGATCTATCATTCTCAATGCATAGTATGCCACGCAGTTCTCAGCAATGATGCCTTGAGACCTAGTTGTATTGAGTGACACAGTTGACAAAGAACCACAGCACTTTGAAAGACAAACCAAAAGAGTTTTTTTGCTGCTAAACTTCAAAATTTAAAACGCATGAAGCTGGACACTGCTGGAGTTTTTCTTCAAGCGTCATCCAAAGTGTAGAAGCATCTTATGAACTGTCATTGCTCATCGCTAAAGCCAAGAAAGCGCACATAATAGGAGAAACTTTTGTAAAGCCTTGCTTGTTGAAAGCAGCTGATACTGTGTTTGTTGCCGAAAGCAAGAAAAAATATCGGAAATTTTGCTTTCTGACAATTCCGTGAAACGTTGCATTGATGACATGGCAAAAGATCTAAAACTTCAAGTTGTGGAGGCAGTGAAAGCTTCTCCTTTTTTCGCAATTCAGTGCAACAATATCACTGATGTAGCACAATGCTGTCAGTTGCTCGCCTATGTTCGATGCATTAATGATGGAACTGTGAAAGAAAAACTGCTTTTTTCGAAGGAATTGATGACCACATCAAAGGCTTCTGATGTTATGAAAACAGTTTCTGACTTTTTTGAAGAAAATGGACTTTCATGGGAAAAACTGGTTGGTGTACGCACAGACAGTGCTCCAGCGATGCTTGGCTCTCGCTCTGGCTTTGTGACATTGGTGAAACAAAAATATCCAGCTGTAACCACGACTCACTTCATCATACACAGACCAACACTGGTTGCTAAAACCCTTCCAGATGACCAACGTGACTCATAGAATTTGGCCATCAAAGTTGTCAATTTTGTGAAGAACAGCACTTTAAATACGAGACTTTTTTTGCAGCTCTTTGCGCGAATTTGGGAGCGGATCATAAAATTCTTTTCTTTCACATGGAGGTATGATGGCTTTCCAAAGGGAACATGCTTTCAAGATTATTCAAACTGAAAAACGAAGTGGAAATTTTCCTCATGCAACAGAAAAAAGAAGAGTTATATCATGCATTTATGGACCAAACATTTCAACTTTCACTGGCATACCTCGTGGACATTTTTGAATATTTGAACAGTCTCAATTTGAAGCTGCAAGGAAGCAACGCTGCAAACATTATAGCGCACCATGATGCCATCAAAGCATTTACAGAAAAAATCAAGCTTTGAAAAGTTCGAATGCAAGCTCAGATGCCTAACTTTTCGTCTTTTCCAACATTTTAATCACTCGCTGAAAATGAAGGTTTCCAAGAACTTTGTAAAGAGGATGCGAAGAACAAAATTGTGTTTCATCTGGACTGCCTTGCTGATGAATTCATTCGCTATTTTCCAGACAACTTTTCTGGCAGCACCCGTTCATAAATTAGCATGAAATCCGTTCAACGTTGATGTCGATTCATTGCCATAAGTATTGCAAGAACAAGCACTCAAAATGAAATACGATTCAAGTGTGAAAGATATTTTTGAAAAATTAAACCTGGAGGAATTTTGTCATAAAATATTTCCCAATTTACCCAAAAGTTGGAGAAGAAGCTCTATGTATTATTCTTCCGTTTTCGTCGATGTACCTCTGTGAAAAAAGTTTTTCAAGTTTAGTCATAATAAAAACGAAACAAAGGAATCGACTGGATGTCAAAAATGATTTGTTTTGCGCCCTTTCATCCTCAAACCTAGGATTTCCCAACTCGTGAAAAGCAACAGAGTCCTGTGGCACCTTATAGACTAAGAGTTGTATAAGGTGCCACAGGACTGTTGCTTTTTACAGATCCAGACTAACTACCCTTCTTATACCCAACTCGTGAAGAAAATGCATCATCATCCTTCACATTAAATTTGTTTTGTTTATGCTATTTCTTATTTTAAATTACATTTTTATTAAATTTTTGTGCCAAGAAAAACTCTTTGTGCTTATTTTTAATTTTTAATAAAATATGTTGTACCAAGTTTTTGTGTTTATTTTAAATTTTATATCACGAATTGAATTTGTTGAAAGGGGTGTTGGATGAGGGTAATGGAGAGGTGGTGGGCATGAGGGTTTCTCAAAAATTAAAAAGGGGACGTGATGCCGAAAAGTTTGGGAACCAATGCTATAGACTATCTTGGTTCTTTTGGGTATATTCTGTCATTTGCCTTTGTTGCCACTATTATCCAAGCCTAGATTTTTACGATTATATTATTCTTGTGAGTATAGTTAGCAGAGGAGATGATCTACAATTAATACCACTTCTTCTGCATAGCGTGTAAAACAGAGACTGAGTAATATAACTTGTAGGAAATTTTAGTTTACCTTTGTTTTGTTTTAACACCAATATTGTAAATGAGCAAGTAAGACCACTTCAATCACCCAAATTATTAATGGCATACGTGGTGAAAAGAGTTGCATCCAAACTTGCCAGTGATGAGTTTGGCCCTCTTTTTCAACATCCCTATTATAAAACTCTGTGGCAGGAAAAGGGCCACTACCTAGGCCTGACCCTAACGGTTTAATGCCGCGGCCAATTACTTCTGACCTATTAGCGGAAGCAGTGGAAACATAAAGGACTGCCTGGGAGCTAGTAGGGAGGGGCCCAGCTGGAGCTATGCCCACAGGTCTGTATGATGAGACTCTTGGTTGTAGTGCTGTCTTTGTTTTGCTACTGTTATTTTTGTTTGAACTCCTTGTAAGTCCTCATAAAGGTGGCCCTAGAAAGAAGGGACTGTGATAATCAGGGTCCAGATAGCTTGGGAGAGAATAGGGGGCCTGAACACCAAAGAATAAGCAATTGGAGAATAAATAACTGGTTGTATATGATATTACTGTGTTATAAAAGTGTATCAAATAAGGTATTTTATGAAAGCTGGTGACACCCTGGTGATTAATATCATTGTGAAATGTTATGTATTATCACTATATGAGGAGTTATGGATAGCCATTGATATTATGCTTTAAAGTCTGTGACCAGACAAAGAGAGAAACAGGTTTTCTCCCAGACAGGAGTGAAGGTAGCCATCTACCTGTCTCCAATGTAAATTTAGCATTATGGAAGCAGAACAATAGAAGGCCCATTTACAGAGAAATCCACAGGGGGATGGGAAGTCAATAGGAAGGGAAGAACAGCTGGAGGTCATCATGACTCTGGGGACAAAACAGTAAGTATGGAATGGGGAACACAGCTGCTCAGATGGTAGGGGCAAGATAGCTACCCTGGTAATACTGAGAGCATAATGTAGTAAAATTTAATTCCATGAGCAAGTTAGAGGTATTAAGAAAAGAGATGTGTCATTTGATTTGTAAGAATCTACAAATCATAATTCCAGTGGTGTTACCCTCTGTGGCTTGGCAGGAGGGACTCACTGCTCCCCCCCCAGGTCCGCCAGTTGGCAGACATTTTGATAATACTATTTTGTCAGAAATGGATCAAGTTGGGTATCATTCAAAAGCCCTTTCTCCATGAAAACAATGGTACCTAACATAACAAACCTAGAACAATTATATGAAAATTGTTTAAGAAACACACAATTTGTTTAAAATGTTTAAAAATCAACTTTTTTAAAATTATACTTTACCAAAGGGATGCATAGCCTACATAAAAAACTGGATTTCTTGGCGTCAAAATTTGTAGACCTTTCTGGGAAAGTGAGTGAGTCATGAAGTCAGGAAGCTTCTTCAAGGAATGGTTCTTTGCTAGTCCAGACAGCACTTGAGGTTCGGACTGGTCCCCCTTAGTATGCTCCTGATAGCTGACCATAACAGTAGCATGAAGGGTACCTTTGCCATTTGCTGTATCTTCTAAGATACCTAAGTTATTAGCAGCACAAAATATAAACCTACCCTTGACAAGGTCTGGGAGAATGTACAACCCTTCATGCAGTGCCCCGTAGTGAATAATCTTTTTTTGTAATTTCGGTCTCCAGGCAAAGTACTTTGTCATCATAGTCAATGGAGAAGCCAATGCTGTACATCAGCTGCATGAGGAATTTGCTTTGGGTTTTGGAATGAATTGTTAAACTAACAGCCACTTAGAGAAATTACACATACAGTGCACATTTGTTGTGTGTGTGTTGGAAGCCTGCCTTTCACTCAAGCACTCATACATGAGGCTTTGTGATAAAGTGGTATCCTTGTGCTCCCCTTCCTTTCTGTCGTACTTGCCAGTGCTGAGGTCACTGCAATCACCAATACACCACATAGGGAAGAAGTACAGGTCCTTTTCAGGTTTGGCGTCAGCTATGGAACCCTGAAACTCCCACATACTGCAGGACAAAATGCTTTTTCATAAAAATGTAACTGCTGCAAACAGAGTCTTCATATTACTGTTGACATCAGCACATTTTTCTGCTTTTGATGGTGACACATCTTTTTCAGCTTTTAAGGATATGTGCTATGATCGATTTCTGCAAATAGGATTGCTAAAAAGTATGTCTCTATCCCACAGTTCATCTTCAATAAGTGCTTTAAGAGCCTTTCTGTAGGGACTGGGGTGTGGACAGTCATGCCAAATAGTTAGTCAGGTGCCCGGAACCAGAGTCAGGGTTAGGGCTGGGGTCAGAGTCAGATGCCAAGCTTAAGGTCAAAGATAGAGTCTGGTGCCAAGTCAGGAGTCAAAGCCAGAGTCAGCGGTACAGCAGGGGCTTGGAGTGAGGCAGGAAAGCAGAAACCAGGAACAGATTGGGGTCTGGAATAAGGAGGACAGGAACAGGCATGGCTCAGGAGTCAGGCAGGTCGGCAGGGTCTGTAGTAACAGCCAGCCAAGGATTCATCTAGTTGCTTGGGCAACTTCCTGTGCCTCTTTCTGGTTTAATAGAGCATCCCAGCAAATTGGTGGAGCTGGACTTTCCCCCCAATCAGGAGCTTTGTGGCCAGGGGGCCTTTGCAAGCTAGAGCTTCACTGGCCCCCTACTGCACTAGTTCAGGGAACTGCTAGGAGGCAGCAGTCGTCTGAGCCTGGCCTGGGTTTGAGGATCATGATCCCTCACATTTTGTTCCTCTTCAATTCCATTCAAAGAAGCTATTTCTCTGTACTTAGCCTCTACATCAGCCAATGTCACTGCTTTCTATCCATTAGAGCCTATCAACTTTGTAGGACCACTTATATCTTTTGAGTGCATTGTGCAGGATTCTGTATCGTAACTTGTTCTGAGGTGTATTTCTAAAATCACAGCAGTGTCTTACATGAAAAGAAGTGTTACAAACGAGAAAAATCCATCTGGTCCCCACTATAATTGAACATTTTTCATTGCTTTCAACATCACCTTCCAGTTCTTTACTATACTCCCCAATTCTCTCCTTCCCCAGAAACCAGAGTACCAGTAGGTATCTCTTGAACTGTGCTTTAGCTGCCTTCCCTGCAGATTTTTTCACATTATTCTTGTTAAACAGTTCAGCTCAGGTTCTGTAGTTTTCTCCTTTTAGTTCACATTGTCTATTGGGTGAACACTTCCCCATTGGGAAAATATTATCTGTCACTTTTACCAATCCCTTTTATAATCTAAAAAAGGTTTTCCTGGATTACCACAAAATATCTTTTTAAGTAAGAACAAGCCTCAAGTCCTAGCCTTTCCACATATTTAATATTTTTGAAATCACGTGTTAGTGTTTTATTGTATTCTACCTAGTAATTCTGCCCTTCTCTCCACAGTAATGCAAGGTAACTTCTGTTAGCTTTCATATGTTGCAATCTGTGAATTATTAGCAGATTAAAATTAGTCAATACAGTAACTCAGATCTAGTTACATTTTATTTAAAGGAATAGTAATTATTATATCCTATTGGGCATTCTTTGAGCAATACTCATCAGGGTTAGTCTGTGATCAATATAAGTATCTAGTGCTCTTTCAAGTAAAGTTGCAAAGGCACTTACCTGGTAATTAGTCACTGATTCTTAAGGTATGTCTACACTTGCAGAGTTTTTGCTCTGTAAATTTCACCAGTGATAGGGAACCAGTAAAAGTAAAGCACTAGTTTGTGTACTCACTTAGTTCCTCAGGCATCACAGAGTGTTTACATTAGCAGCACTTCCACTGGGGATGAGAGCAGCACGCTAGGGCAGCTATCCCACAGTACAGGTCTCTCCAGTTTGATGATAGGTCTTGTGGGAAGGGGGGGTGTGTGCATGTGGGGCAACCTGGGTCCCTGCACTGCCTCCTCTCCCCAAACACGGACATGCTCCAGTAGCTCAGCATTGCTCCAAGCAGGGGATCCTTTGCTCTGTGGAGCAGGCATTGTCACCTGGCCAGATAAGTGAGCACTTGCCAAGAAAATAGGAAGGGGAGTTTCAAAGTTCCCAGGGCTTTCAGGGGGTTGGGTGGATGTCTGTTTACCTAGCAGCAGAGCTGCTGGCTAGAGTGGTCACCTAGGCACTGTGGGGTATCCTCAGGAGGCTAAAACCTGTGTAAACAGGAAGAAAGTGTCTTCACTTGCCAGGGCTCGGGGAGGGGGCATAGCAGAGGTGAGTTGGGGAGGGGAGCCCTGTGGCAGCTCCCACCCCCCCCGCCCTGAGGCACCCCCATGGCAGCTGCTCACCTCTGCTCCGCCTCCTCCCCGAGCACGCTGCCCCCACTCTAATTCTCCTGATTGGTGCTGCAAGCCTGGGAGGCGGGAGAAGTGGAGCGCCGACCGCACGCTCGGGGAGGAATGCTGTAAAAAAAAAAATGCAGTATTTATTTTGGGATACATGAATTCAGGTAAGCTCTTTGTGTATTCCATGACATCCTTCCTGCTATCTATCCATAAGCAAAATTACAGTGTAATGTAGTACAATTCTCAGCAGCACTTAAATTCAATTAATGTTTTTTTAAAATGCCTGCACGTAAATCTGAATCAATTTTTTTTTATGATGCACAAACCAAGGTTATCAGTTGTACTTCTTTCCTCTAGTCAAATGATTGAATCCACAGCTGTGTCATTGCAGTTTATTATTATTATTATTATTACAAATATACAAGAACTTTGACACAAATTGTTTAGTTCTGTGGTATTATGCAATATTGTTGGATTTACAATTACCCCAAAATGCAAAATTAGTTGGATCACGGTTGTTGAAGACTTCCCGGGGGTAGGCAGGGGAATATTGTGCTATCCTGCAAGCAATAAAAGTATATGTTATACCAGTGTTTCCCAGACTTCTGAAAGCTGAGCCTCCCTCTTCATGAAAATGAAACCAATTGTGCCTCTTGCAACCCTTCCATCTTCTAAAGGCCTATCCTTCATAACCTATATGTCTTTTGCACCCTGATCCTGGCTATTCATTCCTGCTCAGCACTTTGGAAAATGCTGTTGTAGATCGTCATAACTTGATACTTTCTCTCCTTTCTTACATGCTTTGATGAGCAGTGAAACAGTAACAATGTTTACCTTTTAAACTATTGTTCTTTATATCTGAGTTAGTATCCATTGATATGAATGGTGCAGTTTATACCTCAAAGCTATAGCTTCAGGCTCTTTGCAAGAAGATATCTTTGCATCTGTTGCTCTCAGATAATAGTTAGAAGGTTTTCTTCACAACCATAGCAATTAAAGATTTTGTTTTTTAAAGAATAGAGATAAAAGAAAAGTGGAGTTTCTGGAGAAGAATTGAGTCTATCCACACCTCTATCATTAACTATTTTGGGGGGAGGGGTATTCCACAACTCGTATGCTGCTGCTTTAAAGCATTGTTGTCTTCACATTTTCTTAAGTGTATTATATCTCAGAGAATTTAACAAGGTTGCTTGACTGCTCTCATTTGCTGCATGGAGTTTGGAAACTCTGATTTGCTGGCAAATGGTGTGAAAACAGAAAGAACTGGGACATCCTAAACATTGGTTGAAACTGCTCATATGCATTATGATACATTCCTTTATTACATGATCACATACTAATTTTTCCACAGGAACCTTGCCTAATTTAGTGCACAGAGTGGATGTATAAGGGGGTAGAATTAAGGTTACCCAGACAAACGTAAATCTGGCATTTCCTAACTTTTAAGTGCTTTACTTTGTAATCTAAATAACTTTCTTTTAATGTAATATTTATGAATAATAATAACAGCAGAATCTTTACAAGTTCATAATGAACCTCACATGTACCTGTTTAAGGTTCATGAACAATGAATCTTTCCAGTGTGTTGCAATTACCGAAATACCTGTGCTAACTGATAATATTTACGCTAATGCACTGAAAATTTAACATCCAGTAATGATAATTATGAAGTGTATAGGAACATTCAGCTAGTAAGATTACTGAATTGACTTAAAAAATCCTCAGACTATAATATTAGATTTAATATCTAATTACATATTAAATTAAATTAAATCTTAGTCTGTTGAGAAAAACAAGGGAAAACTATGTGCTTTGTACTCATAATACCTAGTATCAATATAGGTTCCAGTACAGTAGTGGTTTCTGTTCTTAAGCTTTAGGTATTATTTAATTGTACTTGCAGAAGGAGGGGTAGAAAAAGAAATGGAACACTACTTTATTATAATGAGTGTTGGTTCATATTGCAAAGCGGCTTCTATGGCAACACCCTGTTTTCTCATGCTCAGAGCTTTCTGAATTTCCATTCTTGGGTTCTGTCTGAAAATATTTTTTGTTGGAAAATTGGAGTAAAATCCCTGGCAGAGTGGGGAAAATTCACTTCTCCCAATGTTTAAAAACAAAAAATATTCTAAACAGATTTTTTTTTTTTTAATAAAGCACAGATGGCAGATGTGTGAAACTTAGCATGAACTTAGCCATTGTAATTGAGAATTAGTTTGGGAAGCTGAGAAAGAAAAATTGGAAAGAGTCCAGCGGAGGGCAACAAAAATGATTAGGGGTCTGGAGCACATGACTTATGAGGAGAGGCTGAGAGAACTGGGATTGTTTAGTCTCCAGAAGAGAAGAATGAGGGGGGATTTGATAGCAGCCTTCAACTACCTGAAGGGGGGTTCCAAAGAGGATGGAGCTCGGCTGTTCTCAGTGGTGGCAGATGACAGAACAAGGAGCAATGGTCTCAAGTTGCAGTGGGGGAGGTCCAGGTTGGATATCAGGAAAAACTATTTCACTAGGAGGGTGGTGAAACACTGGAATGCATTACCTAGGGAGGTGGTGGAGTCTCCTTCCTTGGAGGTTTTTAAGGCCCGGCTTGACAAAGCCCTGGCTGGGATGATTTAGCTGGGAATTGGTCCTGCTTTGAGCAGGGGGTTGGACTAGATGACCTCTTGAGGTCCCTTCCAACTCTGATATTCTATGATTCTATGATTCTATGATAAAGAACTTTGGAGCAATTAAAAATTCATTTCTGAGCATGGCCAGAAGATATCTGCTCAGATTTTTACAAAGATTAACGAAGACCCACCCATTTATTACATCACTGCACAATCCCCCAGCCGGGTTTCCTACTTTCGGGCTGTTTCAACATTTTGCACAAGCTTGTAAATGTTTCATTGAATTACGCAAAAAACTCTAGATAAAAACCTCAATGTCAGGGACAGGAGAAAATTACAGTCTTAAAAATATGACAGATGGAGTCACTTTGGGGGATCTGGCAATTTTTGTTGATGCTACAATATTCTCAGCATTCTTTAAAAAAATCTATTCTAGCACTCTAGAAATACCGTCCAGAGTGACAGAATAAATGGTCTGTAAATGGACCCTATATATTGCTTGGCAACATGGAAAAAAGAAGTCATCAATGTGTTCTCTTTTTCTCCTGTTGTTTACATTGAAATAGATGGACATTTATATTTCAGTGGGAATTCTGAATGTATTCAACTCAGAAATTCAACCATATTTGCCACAATTCACAATTCTTTTATACATGGAGCACGTTCAGTGTTCAATTTCCCACCATAAAAAAGAAAGCCAGCCATGTTTGTAACCTTCTGTCATACAATTAAGACCACTTTTGTAAGCTCAGTAATGCGGATGACTTTTTGTGATGTATTGTTTTGTCTCTTACGTTTAATCTCTTTGCTTTCACTTTCAGGAGTTGGAATTTTCCAATCTATTTGCAGTCCTTCACTGCATCCACTCATTCTTCGCGGCCAAAGTGGCTTGTTTGGACCCATTGTATGTAGGCAGTCAAGCCGCCACATCTGCTGTTGCCACAACTTCTGGTACTGGCAAATTAAAGTATACTACTTGACATCTTGCATTTCACCACTGCCACTTACCAGCAGTACATAACAATGTATAAATATTCATCAAATTTAGACCTTTGGGGAACTGCGAACATGGAAACCAATCCAAGAGGCAAGCCATGCTGCAGTTTCAGCAGAAAAATGGTCACATGGGATCATACATTCATCTCTGTTCTGCAACTCCAGTAAATAATCCTAGCTGAAACCCTGGAATAGGATGGATATGCTTTTAGTATGATCTATTTGTACTTATATAGTGCTTTAAACAACACTGGAAGCAAAAGGGAAAAAATGACACAGTGAAGCACTTAAGTATTTAATAAAATTTTCAGCTGTCTGTAATAATACACAACTAGAATTGTCATTTACTTGTTTTCAGATGTTTTTATATGACAACATACAAAGCTCTGAGTATAACGTAGGGCAATATCATAGTAGTATAAATGATACAACAGCAAGCAAGAGGCATATCGTTTATGACAACAAGGAGATAAGCATGAAAGGGCAATTGTGTATCTCCTCAAAGAAGAAAGCACTTTAAACACTCTTGTAAATTCGTACTGTTTTCCTATATGGAAACATGCTATTGTTGTTTATTTTGTTGTCATTCTGTTCTAATAGTAATGATAAAGTTATAGCCATATTGGTCTAGCACATAAAGACAAATATAGTGGAGAAACTTTTACAGACACAGGAGCCTCTTCAAGTCAAAATAGGTGGGATATGAATTTGATTTCAATTATAAATTAAGTACAAGTTAGTGACAAGTTGCTTTGTTCATTCTCCTGTTTTAAAGGGAAGGAGGTCATGTAATTGAACAGTATTTGTACACAAAACCTGAGTTTTGAATTTTGTTTCAGATGTACATCTAGCACATTGTTTCAGTATGTAATGTTGACTTCATATCACAAGCAAGGAGGCAAGAACTCTGTTCCACTCAGGCTCTTAATAAAACAGGCACTAGCAGTAACACTAGAAAAATGATTCCACACCTTGAATTCTTCTTACCAATTAAATGATATTATTCCTTTTTATTTATGTACTTATTTAGTTTAAGATGGGAACAAATTAAATAAACTGCAAAGCTAGAATAAGTGACATAATACAGAAAGCTATTGTGTATTTAAAATATGACGTAATCCAGGACTACATATTGTACATATTATTCTAAGAGCCTCATTTCATGATGAATGTAAAGCTCAAGGAGTAAATTTGGAACAATTCTCCATGCATCCAAGGATACGTTACTTGAATACCATTTTTGCAAATGACTTTAATTTTGAACTAGCAGATATATCTCTGAACATGGTCAAATTTGGGGAATATTATTGTGATGTAGCTGAAACCTAGTAAATTGCGGGTTTTTTTAAAACATGACCACATAACTCAAAAGAATCAAATATTTATACACCTACAGTAACACACATGAATTTTATAAAAAAACAGCCTGCTGCAGCTGTAGCATGTGCGTATTATTTTAAATACTAATCATTATTCTGTTGTTTCTTGTTAAAAATAAAAAAATTAAATACTTTAGTATGAATATAAAGTAACAATTCTACATTTAGGTCCCAGCCCTTCAATTTAAAATGTGTGGGCAGACCCCTTGCACATATGCTGGGATCCATCCATGTGTCAGAAATTGCAGGATCAGGGTCTAAATCCTCCATGCGTGCTACCAGCTACAAACGTACATATCACGTGAGGGTTATGGACATGTTTTTTATAGATCTGCCTTATGTGCCAGACAGGTTAAATCTATCAGTGTTCCAGGTAATGTATAATTATTTTATATTCAAACTTAAATTTAGAGGAACTTTTTTTTTTTTTCAGAAGGGGCACAATTCAAAATGAATTTTTGGGACATATCTGATTGCTTGCTTCTCTCTCTCTCTGCGTGATTTTTATCACCAGCACTTGGCTTTACCCACATAAGAGGGAACCCACCTTTTTGAAAGTCTGCACATGAGACTCACAGTAGCTGCCTGACTCCCAGGAACATTAAGTGGAGTTACAGTGATTGCCCCATTAAAAAAATTGCCAGCACATTTTACATAGTTAGCATGGTTATTTCTCATACTAACTACTGTACTGTTGTATCTCAGCTACTTGTGTAGTAACTGTTGGCAAACTGATTTTTAATAATTTAATTTATTATTAATAATAAACTGTTGTTTGTGTATAAATACTCAATACATTGAAGGACAAATTCTGTCCTCGTTGAAACCTATGAACAATTCTCATGGACTTCAGTGGGGCCCAGGATTTGGCCCTTAGATAACATGAACTCCAGATGTTTTGAATCTGGAACTGTCACCATCTCAGGGGTTAAGCATAGTAATTGGGCCTCTTTTCCTGTCAAGAAAGCATCAAGTGGGAAAATTATAATGCAAAAATGACCATTTTAAAAACAAGAGACCAGTTTTATTTTAAGAATAGTTTTACTGCCTCTGTGTTCCCAAATCTGTCCCCCTTTTTCAAAATCATTATTATGGCTCTCAGATATTGCAGTGGTGGTGTAAATAAATACCTAGATAAATAGATTTTTGGTGGTCCCAAAACTAAAAATCAATCAACATATATTGGCCTAAAATCTGTCCTCAGTTTACACCAGTACACATTATTCACAGGACTCCACTACTGGAACTGAGAGCAGAATTTGGCTGAAAAGGATCAGTAAAATGTTTGAGGTAAAATCCCCCCTTCCAATCTACACTAGAGATTTGTTACATAATCTGTATATAGAACGGCCATTATCACCAGTGCAACAAGCATAGAATATTTAACAGATGCTGCAGTGAAAATTGGAAAGCAGGATTTTTCCTTGGTTTGGAAGATCTAAACTGACTTACGGGATTCATCAAGTATTTTTGATTTCAAAAAGCTGAAACAGATGTCATAACATTAGCACTGGCTGCATTTCTGTCTTGGTATACAAATACAGGAATGACTTGCATTCTAATAACATTAAGTGAGTGGGGTAATATCCTTTATTGGGAGAAGTTGGTCCAATGAAAGAGAGATTACCTCACCCATCTTGTCTCTCTAGTGTCCTGGGATTGACATGACCGCTCCACCATTGCATACTAGTGTCACAGAAATAAATCTTTTCCCAATTTATTCAGCAATGGATATGCCTGCCAGGTTGTTCGTCCTAGAAAGGGGTAACTGGTAATTGGAAAGTCAACATGGGGACCAAGGGAGGCAAATTTTAAAGTACATATTACACAGCCTATAAAAGTCTTGAGAAATGTGAAGTATGTTATAAAAATGTTTAAGGGTCATATTTACTTCTCTTGGATATATTTATGAGTCTCCCATTTTAATCACTAATCACTTCATGCACACGTGTCCAACAGCAAAATGTATGTATAGTAGTATTAACACAGGAAATATTACAGTCAAACCATTGGATGTATTAAAATGTTCATAATTCTGTGCATTCAAGCAACTATAAAAACTGTATACAACTAATGAATCTATCATTTTCTGGGAAAAGGCTATGTTACAATTAAATACCAACCTTTCTGTTACCAAAACAAACAAAAAACCAAACTCTTGGAATAATATGTGAGTTGTACTATCTGTGGCATTAACCCTTGGAATTAGTTTGATCAAAATATTTCTTTCCTCAAAATGTACCTTGTCTACTGTTATCTTATAGGATATACAACTGTTAATTGTAGGTTAAAATACAGTACTTGATTTGAATCATGATGGAAAATTTTAGATTGAACTGAACTTCACAGAGTTAACCATAACCTGGTATGTTTCATGGGTATAGTATAGATGTAATTCTGTTATAAAAGTATTGTAGATTTTGATGATACACTGTTCTGGACTTTACCAGTGAAGAAATTATATGTTTCACTTTCCTAAATCTATTTACAAATATAGGACCAGATTTTTGAAAGAAGTTAGCACTCAGAAGAGATCTTTTGAAAATAGGGCCCCAACTATGGGTGCTCAGTGCTTTGATAACCCAGCCCCTAGCTTCCAATTTGGACTACTCAAACCAGAATTCTTAGGAATATGGTGAACCTCATTCTGTAAAATAATAATATACTGTATCTTATCATGTAGAGTTAGAGGCCAAAAAACTCTCTCACCAAATTAGGGCCTGACTTACAAATGCTTAACTTGACTTCAATAGGACTTCTCACAGTGCATAAAGTTAAACATGTGAGTGAGCCTTTGCAGGATTGGGGCCTTAATGCCTGATTCTGCTCCCAATGAAGTAAATGTCAAAATCCCTTTGGCTTCACTGTGATCAGAACAAAAGTGTCAGCTCCCTTAACTAAGGGTATATCTGCCTTGCAATCAGATGGTATAATGGCAGCATGAGTAGACATACCCGAGCTGGCTTTGATCTAGCTAGAACAAAGCTAGCTTGAATAACAATAGCAGTGAAGCCAAAGCACCATGGGAGGCTGCATGGCCTACCCCCACCCACCCACCCACCCAGAATCCTGGGAATGTACTCAAGCAGCTACCACCATGCTGTCTTGCCTTCACTTCTATGGTTACTCATGCTACCTCCTGTGTAACTAGAGCAAAGCTGGCTCAGGTATGTCTATACATGCTGCCTTCACACCACCTGATTGCACTGTCAACATATCCTGGCCGTCCACAGCATATTGTTATGTTAATTCCTTCAATGCCTTAAGATGTATCTTGTGTCCAACAACATGACAAACAGGCATAAGATCATGTGAATGTACAGTGGATGCCATTATAAAGGCAGCATCCAACACTTACCATACAATGGTATCTATGATACCATAACTTTTCCTGTGTTTAAAATATGAAATAATTCGGGCACCTGTGTGCTGACTCCATGGAATCATTTGGAAAATGCTGATGTGTTAATAGTGACCACTGTACATTATATTGTACATTTCACTGGCTTAGAGTTACTGCGTGGTGGTGGAATCCCAATACAGCCAATGCTTGAGCATAATATGGGCCCCTTTCCCTTTACACAAGGTGAAAAACCTGAGGAGCAATGAGTAATACTGCTCTACCCAGCCATTGCCCTGCTACAAACATACCCCACCCAGAACCCATGCATGCATGCATAGCTCCTGTGCAGCCTTCTAAGCTCCTAGCCCTGTCATGCGGAAGAATTATGCTGCTTCAGCTACACATAGAACTCACTGTACCTGTGGAGCGGGGGGACAGTATTTGTCCTTAATAAGGAGTATGGTCCTGATTCAGAAAAGCATCCCTGTTCTGGGAGGGTGCTTAAGCATGTGATTAACTTTAAGATTAAAGTAATTAAAGCTAAGTATGTGCATAAGTGCTTTCCTGAGTAGGAATTGTCTTAACCATGCTATTAAGTGCATTCCTGAATCAAGGCCTATGATGTCAACTAAATTCTGTGTTCAAGTTTCCATTAAAAAGTCACCATTTTCTAGAAGTGGTACCTGAGATGTGGCAGTTGTCTTCTATTGAGAGCATTGGAAAATACTGTGCTATCTGCATTATAGTGCTGTAATTGGTGGCAAATGCTAGCAACCACTCAACTCATGTTAGCTATCACCTTTTGCTCAAGGGAATAAAAATATTTTCTATTTGGATTCTGTATATTATTACAGAACTTCACTGAATCATAATCTAGATAAAAATAGACTGGGTCAATGTATAATCTAACCATTCTCCTTCAGATAATATAATCAGTTGTCACTTCTGAGAAATATGTACGACTTCCAGCTTCAACACCTTCCAAATAAAAATCCCAGCCAGATATTCTAGAAAAACTTGCTTTATGTAATATATAGTAAGAAAAAATATATCTATTGGGCACAACTTACCAAAGCAAGCATAAAGGCATAAAATATTATCTTTTAAATACTTCACATGCTAAGAATATAAATTTAAAGTAAAATATGTATATTCATTGAAGAAATGACTATTGCAAAAGGTGCACAGTCTAGAAATACAATCAATAAATTGATTATCGTTAGCGATCTCACTTTCCCACACCTCCAAAAATGCTATTTTTGAATAATTCTTATCCCTTAGCACATTTGCAGTATATCTCATAAGTTTTAATTTGTTATGGAAAGAAATGACTGAACAAATGTAACAGAAATTGCTATATATTTTCTAAATATTAAAGATTTTAAAATGAAGATGAAACCATTCAAATTATTTATTTAATTTTAATTATGTTTTTGTGGCTGTTTGTGGTTATGTATGTGTGACAAACATAAGTCACATAGTTGTTTAAGATCATTAATGTACCACTAATAAAATTTTATCTCTGTTTTGTTTGGGGTTTTTTGGTTTTCTTTTTGTAAAGGAACATACCAGAAAAATAGAAAATAAATACTTTTTAAATTATTTGTGTGTGTTCAGTTGGTCAGTGTGTGTTGTATTGTTATAAGCATGTCTGAGAGACCATCAGAATATCTAACTATGCTGGGTTAATAAACTACTCCTGAAAGCCTAATACTATCAACTGGAATGGGTAACTTGATGGAAGTGGTCATCCAACACAGATTACCATGCCCAATTTCCTACATGATCATATATCATTTCTTTACTGTTGATGACTAATCACCATGGTGTTGTGGTTTTGAATTACTTTATTATGTACATGTATATATTTTTGGCCCAGTTTTGCAGTTTTTTTTTTTTTCATAAGAGACATTCCCATAGACTTTGATAACAGTTAAAGGCATGCAAAGACTGGAGGAGGGTGGTGCTTGTCTGTGCCTTTGTGCATGCATGCACGCTCTGCCAGATGTGGTACAGGGATTCGCTGCATATTTAATAGCTATTAACTATATCACTGGATTGCCAAATAATCTAGTAATCCAATTCATAGAATTCTGCATCATTTAAATCAAGGAGACGTATAACACTGCCTTCAACGAGAGCAGGATTAGACCCATAGAAGCTAAAGATGCGTAAGATATACTGTATTCAGCAAGGCATTTAAGCAAATACCCTAACTTTAAGCATGTGAGTTAAAGGTGCTTTTGTATCTCACTGAATTGGCGCCTTACGGGAGGTCTACACTACTGCTTATGTTGATATAACTTACATCACTCATCAGTGCAGCCAGGGCCGGCTCCAGGCACCAGCTTACCAAGCAGGTGCTTGGGGTGGCCACTTCAGAGAGAGGCGGCACGTCCAGCTGTTCTGCAGCAATTCGGCGGACGGTCCCTCACTCCTGCTCGGCGCGAAGGACCTCCTGCCGAATTGCCGCTGCAGATCGCGATCGCGGCTTTTTTTTGTTTTGTTTTTGTTTGGCTGCTTGGGGCGGCCAAAACCCTGGAGCTGGCCTTGGGTGCAGCTGTGCCGATCTAGCACTTCTAGTGTAGCTTAGCCCATAGACTCTGGTTGTGGACCCTGAATGTCCAAAGTAACACTGATTTGCCAGCTCAGGCTTTTTGACTGTGTCATGCTAATCCAAATGGTGCATGGGTGCAACTTCAGCACACAAACACATGGACAAAAACCCTGGTGGCCCATAATGTTACAAGGGGAAAGGGTAGGAACCTTATCAGGAATAAGATAACAATAATCATGCATTCTATGGGAACGGTGAGAAAAAAGTGGGGATGTCTCAGAGGAATGACGGTAGAGGGATAGGAGGATAAAAAATGTGTTTTAAATTACCCCTCCTTCACACACACGCCCAAGTGCCAGGCTGCCCTTCCAACAGCAGTTTTTGGCTACTTGGGATGAGATTCTGTGCTGCAGCCCTAAGAGATGCCATGTTTGTGCCCCGAACATCCTGGACTGTTTCAGGGGCTGGGACAACAAGAGCCACGTACCTCAACAAGAGCCACCCACCTCCGTCCCACCCCCACGCAGTAATGCTTTTTTGGGGGGCGAGGGGGCGGAGGGGACTGTCTTTCTCAGTTCCTTCACTGATAGAATTTTCCCATCCCTGGATCTGGGGCTTTTAGAAGCTCCTTGTACTGCTCCAGCCCTCTTATCTGGTATAAAGAGGTTGGAACGTGGGTGAGGCTCATACTTTTGGAGTAATAAATGTGGAATGAATACAAATGCTGGTCAGAGACTGTTTTTTTCCTTCCAGGTCCCATTCACCCCACATGGATTACAAAAGATCAATACACCTGTAACAGAACAACAGTCAGTGTCCTATTACACCAGTTGCTACAGCGACACCTGCTTAAGGGGCAGAAATAGATAGCCTGGGCAAGCCTTAAAAAAACACCACCAAAGAAAAGGTTAGGAAACATCAACACGCAAATATAGTCCAAAGAGTAGAGGAAAATGTATTTAACACCATTTGTCAAATATTGCATCATTCATTACGATCAACTTTTCATAGTGAACGTAGACTTGACATGAACTCTCCCAAAACTGAGTTTTATTCTTTAAGAGCTGTTTACTTAATAATTATAAGCAGTTTGTGACAGGGTGCTGTGAGCAGCTATAAACTGAGCCCTTTGAAAGCCAGCACCATGCTCATTTAGAGCACTCACGGCACCTGATGTAGTTAGAGTAGGTGGGCCGTAGGGAGTTTGGGTTTGGAAGGGTAAAAGGGATCACTTGTACGGAGTCTGATGAGCGTACCAGGTGGATAGTGCTGAGATGAAAGCCCGCATTATAAAAGACTGAGCCAGGACACAGAAAAGGATGCTTTATGTAACTGCTGTGCCATTGTGATGTACCCGCAGTAAGCTGCATGGGGGAGGTACCTTGCTGGGCTTTGTGCACTGCTTAATTCACAAACAGGCAGGAGTGAAAGTAACATTCAACACTTACCAGTATGGGGGCCAGCTCCGGGCCCCTGGAAGGGGCGGGGCTTTGGGATGAAGGGGCGGGGCTGGAGGGGAGTCAGCATCCCCCAGCCAGCCCATCCACGCTGCTTGGCCTGCACTGCCTGGGGCTCAAGGGGCGATTTAAAGGCCCAGAGCTCAGACCACTCCTGTGGTAGCAGCAGCAGCAGCCGGAGCCCTGGGCTCTTTTAAATCGCTCGTTCCGGGGCAGCTGCGCCTTTTGCCACAACGTTAAAGCACTGCCACGACTTTATGTTCTTATGTCCTTAAAGTGCTGCCGTGGCAGTGCTTTAACGTCAGCTGCGTACGGGCCGGTACCAGTGGCCATTTTGTACCGGTACACCATACCAGCCCATACCAGCTTACTTTCATCCCTGCAAACAGGGCTTACTGGCTAGGATTTCCAGGAGCTGAAGTTTTAATAAAATCATCTTTGATTTTTCCCCACAGATTTTGGCCTCCGATGAGAACACTTGCAAGCTAAATCAGTTTCAATGTTATGCTATACAAAGCACGTGGGATCTTTTATAGGGGAGAAGGCAACACGCTACATTTACTGAGAATACAGCAGTTAGCATATGCTTTTCAGTCACACACACACCATGCACACAGTCCCGTCAGTTGATGTTTATAGTTACCAGTCCAGAGTCTGGATCAATCTAGTGGCCAGCCAGATTGGTCGCAGAGGGGAGCCGGGCTCTGTCGGTCGCGATCCGATGCTCCTGGAATAGTGGCAAGACGAACACAAAGTCCCATGGCCAAGCACCCTGTTCTTATAGTCTTTTTTCTGAATAGATGTCTATGGATTTTGCTGTGTCAGTCTCTGTTATCTTCTGATGTAAACATTCCAATAAACCTCCAAGAGAGTCATCCTGTCCTGGTTTAGATTTAATCAATTGTCCTGTCCTTAGGGGTGGCTAGCCTTCACCTCAGGGTTGTCAATCTGCCCTGCCTTCATTATGGATGCGCATTGATGGTTCTTCACTCCTTCTTCCTTGACCATCTGGCTATAATAATGGCCTTCACACCTTATCTTTTCCTGATGCATACATTCCTCATTCACACAAACAGTCTTTTACAGTTAAAGGTATACAGCAGTTTTTATGTTGAGCAAGAAAAGGCGTTGTAAATTAAGCCTTCCTAAATCTTATAATCAAAACAATTTATATTGGGCCCCAGGCCTTCAAGGTTCCTCTAATCTCCTTAACATAGACACAATACAAGATCCTATCTCTTATATTCTAAACCTTAAAACAAATAAATGTATATTTAACTAGAGTGCCTAATTTGTAATACATATAGGAAACCATAGTAGGCATGATAACTTATCCTAAGACGAAAGGTTGACTATAATCAGTCATAAGGATTGTTCTGGTCTGCCATTCCTTTCTGCTATTCAAAAAGGGTGGCTGGCAGGATGAAATCAAATCATACATTAATTCTCATAGTACAATTATAAAATCCTGCTCCTACATCTTAACATACCAAATTTGACTGTGCGCCTTTATATTTTTGGTAATTTTACTCTACAACAAAAGTGGCTGATAGGCATTGTATGGCTTATGCAATAATTTATTCTTGCTTCATGTAACATAAAGTGTAAGCTAACTGTTAGTTTATTTGAACAATAAAATAGAAACAGTATGTATTCCATCTGCCCATTGATTCACCTGTAAATTTCCCCAGTGTTTCAAGATTGTATAATTTTTTTCCCCAGTTATTTAATACTAACTCCTATTCTACTGACTTAGGAAAAATAAGCAAGTGATTTATAAACTTTTTATTTTCCAAAAGCATTTCTCTTTACGGTGCAACCTATATTAGATACAGCTGGAGAGCTAAACCATTTAATTTCCTTATTGAAAAATGTAAATTCACTCTCTGCTTTCTATGTGCCTGAGTGGTGTGTGTAAGACAAAGCCAAATTGTCTGATGACTAAGTCATAGAGAGAGACAGAGAGAGAGAGAGTGAGTGAGTGTGTGTGTGTATAAGTAATGTGGTGACCTAGTGTAGGGGCGGAAAGGGCTTGGACCTGATGAAGGGGATAAAAGAGGTGCAAGGGCGCCTGTCACTCTCAAGCTAGAGCTGACGGCTTTTTTTTGTTTGGTTTGTTTTTTAGTTGGGAGGTGAAAGTGGGGAGTAGAGCAGATGGGGACATTTCCAGAAGGGACGCTGTGGTGAGATTCACAGCAGAGAAGATGTTGTGGGTACAGCATGCTCTTTTTGTGAGGTGAGAAGAGCCCCAGAGCGGATTGATTAGCTCGCTGGCCAATTTTATTTAGTCAAACACTTTTTTCCCACTGGAAAGCAGGTGGGTGGATCTATGTGTGAGCACCAGTTCCACATTTCTTTTTGGCCCCCAGCCACCACTGGGTAGAAGAAAATAAAATGGTCTGTAAAGGGAAAAGGCGCGAGGAAAGAAGGATCACAGGAAAGCTTCTCTAGTGGTAATAAATTATCAAAATGTGCTCTAGCTTTACAATCAGAAAGTTGATCTTTGAATGATTAATCTTTGTTGTTTTCTATTTTTTGCTGCAGTAGGAGTATAGCCATCCAACACTAGCTGGGCAAATCCTTAAATATGTAAGCAGTGCTATAGTCTTCATACTGGGGTTAGGGGAATCTCAATGTTTCAAAGATCATTTTCATTTTATAGACACAATTTTTTTTTTCAAAGTGAGCCCTTCAGAATGCAAGAAGCCAGAATCCTCGTGTTATGGATAATAGATAATAGAAAGTTCGGCATGTCTTTTAGCTTTTTCAGTTTCAGTGTGAAAAGGAAGGCCTGACGCTTAAATTGCACAACTTTTCTTTTCTCGTGAGCACAAAACAAACTACTGTGTATCCACGTATTTTAATGGCTATTTTAGCTGAATCGAGGCTTTTTAAAAAAGAATTTAAAAATATCCATATCAAGGATATCCACAGTTGGGAAACTGAGAAATCCTCCTGAGGCTATTAATATAGCAAGTGTGCAGAAATAAATTTTATTTGAAACATCAGTTTTAAATTAATCATACAAATAGATAAAGAATAGTGTCTACATACAAGGCATCTTTAGGGTCATGGTGTATTCCTATGCAAGAAAATAACTTCTTTATCCTTCTGAGTCATAATACATTGGGATGTCTCATGGCAAAGGCACAAATGGTAAGAAGTAAGAGGCCAATGCTATTCCTTGTTTCTTGGATACATTAGTGTGCATCTGGTGTGACTACATGGACAGAGTTGAAAGGATGAAAACTGCTAGTGGGTGATCTTGAGTAGCGAAAGAAGGGTTAGTAGGAATTGCACTGTCCTGGACTTATTGGCCAAAAGTTCCTCCCCTCATCTTCCATCAAACAGGGAAAATACTTGAGCTGACTTTTCAAGAAGTTTCTGAAAATTGCACATCCCTATAGATACATGGCCCATCTGGAAGATGCCCACTAGAAGTAAGTTAATAATAGTAATTACACAGACACATTTAATATATATACTATATTGAGCCATCAAGGCATGCACATGTCGAAATAGAACGACCATATGAGTTTGTTGCTTTAAATCTATCCTTTTTCATCTCATATCCTCCCTTGTATTTGGTAGCTTCTCTCCTCATGTTATATTTAACATTAGGCCCTGGTCCTGCAAAGATATTCACACAGCTGGACAACTTTGCCCAGTGTAGGAGTCCCTTGAACGCATTGGGTACACAAGGGTCTCATTGCAGAATTGGAGCTTTAGATTGTAACCTCCTCAGCACAGGGTTTCCATATTGCTGTTGCCTTCCTCAGTGAAGGCTCATAATTCTTAACTAGGGTTACCATATTCAAACATTTAAAAAAGAGGACACTCCACGGGGCCCCGGTCCCGCCCCCGCCCCAATCCCGCCCCTTCTCCGCCCCCATTCCAACCCCTTCCCCAAAGTCCCTGCCCCAACTTTGCCCCCTCCTCTGAGCACCCTGCATTCCCCCTCCTCCCTCCCGCTCTGATCTTGTTGGGGGTTGCTAAGTGCTTCCCTGCTCCTCACTCACCCCGCAGCCCCTGCAGCCTCTATGCCCCTGCCTGCCCTGCTCCTCCTCACCCTGCAGCCTCTACACCCCCCCATCGCCTGCCCTGCTCCCCCCGCTCACCAGGCAGAGGGAGAGCTGCAGGCTCCAGGTAGACTCAAACATTGCCGCGCTGCTCTGTGGGGGAGGAGGGGGAGGGACTCTGGCTGCTAGAGGCCCTAGTGGCTGCGAGCAGCTGTCAATCAGGCCGGGGTCCAATCAGCCGCGCTTCACTCTGCATGAGGGGAAGGGGGAAATCCTGGACATTTCTACGTGATTAGAAATCTCCCCCGGACAGCCATTTAAAGCTGAAAAACCCGGACATGTCTGGGGAAACCCGGACGGATAGTCACCCTATCTTAACTATTTTCACTTTTGCTCCTCATTGCATAAATGACTGATTTAACCAGTATGTCACCACTGTCTGTATTAAATTGCATTATGGTTTGGAATATGGTGAAGCACTTCTGCTCTGGCCATTTTATGGCTTTCTCACCCAAAAAAGTCTTGTGGAGACCTGAACTTTGCCGTTTTCTTTTCCTTTTATTTGGTTCAAAATATCAACTTTTGACCCCCTTTCATGAGACAATGGAAAAGAATCAGACAAAGAGTTGCTTTCCGCTAATAGCAAATCAAGCGTGTAGTAAGAATCAGGAAAATAGACTTATCCTAAAGTTGCATAAAGCTTGGTATTTTTAAGGTGGCGGTAGAAAATTAGGATGATGGAGATGAATTGCTTATCCAAAAACTCTTAGAGGAAATGGTATATTTACATACTTTAAGTAAGCAGACATCACAGCCTGTTTTGCTGGTTTAGTTTCTCATAGTATCCAGACAAAACAAATCACCGCCCTGCACTTCAAGCAGGGAGGGGTTTGTCTGGCTGGCCAGGAGAAGAGGGCAATGCTTTCTGACTTGGGGGAGGAGGGGAGAAGTAAAACTGCTGGAAGAGCAGTCAGTGTGGTGGATGACTCACCACCTAAGAATGAGGGGTTTAAAAAGGTCAGCCTGGGCCTAGTCCCTCCCCTCATCACTAGGAACAGGCTAGGCAGCAGGCACAGAGGCTCTGGTGCATGGCTTGCTGCAGGACCACATGGAAGACAGCATGTGAAGCAGCATGGCTCCAGAGGCATGGAGAAGGGTGAGCTCAGGAAAACAGGGGGCTGTTACAGGGAAGAGCAGGCAGAGGCAAATTACACAGAAAGGGGACAGTGGAAAGAAAGGGAACTAGTATCCCCCTGCCCCAAGTACTTCCACCCATAGGCAGGCTGGAAGCTGCAATCAGAGAGGGTGAATTTGCAAGTGACACTAGTCAGTGTCCGAAACAATGAATGTGCATTGGTAGTGGGGGAGGGATGGGAGAGGGATAGGGGGGCAAGGGAATTTAACTGTTTCATTTACTAGCCGTGCTGCAAGTGGATGTATGAGGCTGCAATTCTTTCTGGCTGTGAGCAGGTTGCTGCTCAGGTGCCTGTACCTTTGCTGGAAAGGGGACAAGCAGAGGCAGCAGCTGCATTGCAGGGCAGTCCCAATGGAGCCCAAGGGCTGGAAGGGGATTGCAGCAGGGGCAAGGGGGGCTCACAAACACGGGGCCTGCTAATACCCAGGGTGGTGCGTTTAATAACCCAAGGCATAACCCTGGGCAGCCTCATGGACTGAGGAAGGGAAGTGACCGAAGGGAAGCATCCACGCATGCAGGTGGGCAGGCTGTGTGCACGAATGGGGTAGTCAGCAGCGGAGCTGTGCAGCAAATGGCCAGTGAAGTTGTTTCTGAGGTTTTCTTCACAGCATTACAGCGCTTCCAAAGGGCACGAGGTTACCCATAACCAGGAATTTCTCTTCCACCGAACACCAGGGATGGTGGTAATGCTGATCCCAGGGGTGAGTGTGAGCTGAACCACACAGAGGTTGGGAGGGATGGGTGGCAGAGGTGGTATCCGGCCTTCCAGCCTGGCAAGGGGTGGCAGTTGCAGGGGCCACAGCCAGGTGCAGGGACTGTGAGTTCACGTGAGGGGGACAGGAGTCAGCCTATTGGGGTAGTAAATACTCTGGGCCCAGGAGTGGGAGGTCCAGAAACCGCACCTTCAGATGGTATTACACAGCTGCTGCATGCTAATTTGCATTTACTCCAGCAGCTTCAGGCAGGTAGGTGTGCAGGGTCTGCACGGGGTAGGCCCAGCCTGGGCTCAAGTTTGGGCAGCAGGATGGGGCAGGCCCCCAGCAAGGGTAGCGAAGACTGTGTTGGAAACAAAGCCTCGGGCACATGGGGACTCATCGGCCATCAGGACATGTAACCTCCCAGGACATGGTAGAGGCTGGTGGTGGATTTGTGCTCAGTTTACCATATGAAGGGGGTTGTTTAGAAGTGTATGAGCTGCCTGGAGATGCATAACAGATTCCTATAACCTGGCAAGGAGGAGTAAGCAAGAGCAGATTATGAGAGGGACAGGACTAGAAGTTCTGTCTCTATGCAGATCCTTCTGTGTTTTGTCCCACAGGAAGGCTGCACAAGTGGCTGATGTGAATAGATTGCAACCATTGGGCTGACAGAGCCTGTTCAAAGTGGCGCTGTGGTCACAGGGGGGAAGTTCTCCTCCTCCATTTTCCTGCGCCTCTGCTTAGCACCTTTCCTACCTGTTTGACTTCCACTGTGAATATGCATGTGTTTCAAGATGGGTTTGCCTGGTATTGTTGCCGGCACAGGGGCCCGAGGATAGCAACAGTGAGGTTCGGTGCCCGGAGTGCTTCACGCCAATAAACATACCGGGGTGGAGAAACAATCAAAGTTTATTTGAGATCTCAAAGTGGTGCAAGGAGACAGGCAAGTCTCAAATCGAGCACACCAGCAAAAACAGTTTCTCTCTTCTTTATACATTTTACAACTAAGCCTCCCCCTCTCTACCACCACCCCCACTCCCTCTCCCCTTTCTACCAAAGACATGTTTATACATTTAAGCAACTAAATCATTCTAGGGCTATAAATCTAGCTTGTTAGTAACTTCTCTCTAAACAGTTATTTGGTCCTGTTTACCCTTAGTTTATTACCCCTTCCTCAGCTAGAAACATGCAAACCTCATCATTATTGTTTGGTACCTGAAATGAGCAAGGTCGTAATTGCTAACTAGCTATTTACACATTCCAATACCTGTCCTTGGCTGTTAAGGTCGATCAGAGTTAAACATGGAAGGACAGAATTTAAACATGGAAGAACTCTCAGGCAGGCCTAGTAACCCCAACAGTATCACATAATACTAGGATGTTTTGGATCCAGCCAGAACAATATTAGTGTAGAATAAAAGGGACATTAAAAAATGTAACTTCAGATATGCAAGTTACTGCATTAACTTTGACCATAGAACAGAGTTTTTCCTAATATAAAGAAAAGTTTCATCTATATGTATGTGTGTTACTTACCAGAATTTCAATTCACATTTAATTTAAAGGGAGAAAAGTACTCCATGTACCAAAATGAATTGTGCAGGTGCCATGGCTTAGGTCAGAAATATCCAGGAAAAAAGGAGAAAATATTCCTTTTCTTCTTTTCCCTTGGCTTGTTCTTCCCTAGGAAAGATGAGTTTCCCCAGGGAGGTCAGGCTTCCAGTTTGATTTAATTCTAATGCAGCATTTCTCACTGTAAGGCAGAATGGTAGATCAGAAGACATTCCCTGCAAGACTGTAAGATCCTCTCTCTGGTCAACAATGTATGATAGATTCCTTTGAATTATCATTAGGATCTCACAGCACTTCTACATTTCTCCCCACAGCAAATGTCACTCGTCTTTGGATTCCACTATTGCTGATCAAATTACATGTAAACATTAAGATTAAACTGAGTATGAGCAGTATGCTTTAAGATTGTATTTGATTTCCTCAAAAACAACACATAGTCCAGTGGACAGGACAACAGATTAAGACTTGGGTAACTGAGGTTTTAATCCTAAGTATTTCATTGTCTTGCTGTGTGATGACTTTGGGCAAATCAGTTCTCCTCTCTGTTTCTCCAGCTGCAAAATGATAATTATACCTTCTTTGTAAAGTGTTTTGAGATCTGTGGATGAAGTGTTATATAAGTGCCCTAGACATTTATATTTAGTGTTGTATTGCCTTTGAATCTGCTTTTCCACCACTTACACTAGTGTGAAAATCAAGAGTAACTTCATTAAGGTCAATGGAATTACACTGGTGTACATGAGAGGAGAATCGGCCAAGTGTGTCTTTGTTTTCTTTTTCATTTAAAAATTTGAAAATATAAGTTACAAAGGAGATAAAAAAGCAACAACGTGATAGCAGGAAAATTTAAAACCCTGGTGATTTGACATTTGTATTAAAAACATAGTTTCTCTCATTTTTTAAGTTTTTAATGACTGTGGTTTGGATGGCGGAATGCGTGGTGTCTCATTACAAAATATGAATTATAAATACAGTTCTACCTGTATGTGAGATGTTTCGCTGATTGAAGATGCTCATCAGCTCACAGGCATGGGTCTTTCAAGCGCTCCAGTTAGAGAGGGACAATTTCCCATGCTATTTCTCACATTTTACAAGCAAAAGAAAAAAATGATCTTGATCTATCATTTTTGGTCCTCTACAAAATCTGTTTGTGATAGTGTTGGTATTAATTATAGGTATTGTATTAGCACCTAACCATAATAACTAAAGGCCCCAACCAAATTTGGTCTCCATTATAATGTTTATAAAGCTTAGCAAGTAATATCATTCCACTGAAATTAAAAATTTGAAATATTCTACTGAAGAATATTGGCATGGAAATGAGCAGTGCTTTTAACAGAATTTAATCAACGAATTGATGTAAAAAGGTTTTGTCAGAATGCCATTATAAATTACATTGAGAACATTTATATGAAAACAATTATAGTCTATTGTATTTTTAACTTGTTCTGGGCCAAATTCTGCTCTCAGTTACAACATTTCTAATTCTGGTGTAACTCTAATGAAGGTCAAATGTTAATAACCATAAAGTGAAACCTACATAGTCACAACATAATTAGGACAAGAATGTGCAACACTGCCTGTGGCAGCTGTCAAATGGAAAAAATAAAAATACAACGAAAAGCAATGAACCTTAAAAGGAGTTAAAGTTCTTTCACAACATGTTTTACAATTCAGCATTGACAAGTGTTTTCAGCAGATCTCCACATTTCCCAGCTAATGTAACAGTTTCTGGCTCATTTTTGGCATACAATATAGAATGTATGTGCATATAGTCAAAGCTGTCAGCTAATCTAAATTTATAATTAGGATAATAAAATAGAAATAAATAATATTCAGGGAGATTGATAAAATAACTTGGTTTAAAGCTGAGCTTTGAAGGAGTTTCTAAAGCCATGTAATTAAATTCCATGTGGAGCGTCGGGGAGGAAGTGAAGCAACAGCGAAGACCTGAATAAAACCAGTTCCTCAGTTATTTCCTGAGGAAAAGCAGCTCTCAAGCTGTTACAGGTCTATAGTTTCCCTCCCTCCACCCCCTCCCAAACCTTTGCAAGCTGTTTGAGCCTGATTGCCTCTGTCCTGTGACCTTGATGCCATGTGAAAGATTCTGTCACAAACCACTGCCACTTTATTGGTGAGGAAGAATACTCCCCCCAATTATTACATGTTTGGGTCAAAAGTGATAAACAGATTTGTCAAAGTTTTAATTAAACCCACATGCAAAACCAGTACTGTGGTGCCAGTTCTCAAAATTTTATTACAAGTATTGGGATACTTGGGGTCTGGGCCAAACTGAAGAAGTTAAGGGTCCTAGGTACATCATGACATAGCAATCCCACATGGCTCTGCCCTTGTGGCTCTGTACTGCGCGCCCCCCGCCTTTCTTAGAGTACCAGGGTCTTATTCTCCCCAGGAGAAGTAGCAGAGGTAAAGGGAGTGATCTGAGGTCAAATAAATGGAGGGGATAAGTGGAGGACAGGCAACTGTGAGGGAGCATTCAGGTGGAATGAGAGCACGATGACTGGCCATCCTGTCCAGCTAGGGAGAGGGGAAGAGAGAGATAAAATGGCAGCTCCCTACACCCATTGAGATATAAGGGTACGTTGAATCCCCTGCATTTTTTGTGTGTAATTAAGGTTGAATTTTGACCCTGAGATGACCACACACAAGTTGAAAAAAAATCAAAAGGAAACTGAATTCTTTTCTTTTAATGTCATGATTTTTTTGTGTGGGACGGGTTGATTCATGATTTTTGACCATTGCAAGTTGACAATGCAGCGAATACATATTAGAATATCAAATATAAACCATGAGCCTACAGGCTTTGCAGGCTTCAGTGTTGGTTATGGGTGTGTAAGACTACAGGATCAGGGCCATAAATGTCATATGTATGACAAATATAGGCCTGATCTTGCAGATGACATAAAGGAGGTAGCCCACTTACAGCATGTTTGTCCTGTTTCTGGTTTCCCTGAGTATACTCAGCTCACATCTTTGGCCTCTTTCTCATGATAAAATCATGGAGTCTTCTGTTTATCTCAATTATTTAATCTCCTTTCAGGTCCAATTGGGTTTCAAGCGCAGACGTTTTCTCGTTGCTGGGAGTTGTGACCAGGTATACTGACTAACAGCTTTCTTAAAACCAAGTGTTTTTCTTTAGACCCCCCACCCCCAGTATGTTGTAAAAGCTCCACGGCCCACCAATGCCACAACAACTGTTTTTCTGCATATTAAAGCCAGGGCCAGTGTTAGAGCGTAGCAAGCAGGGCAACTGCCTGGGGCCCAACCCCCCCGGGGTGCCTCACAAAGCTAAGTTGTTCAGGCTTCAGCTTCAGCCCCAGGTAGCAGGGCTCAAGACTCCAGGCTTCAGCCCTGCTCAGTGAGGCTTCAGCTTTTTGCCCTGGGCCCCAGCGAGTCTAACAGCGGCCCTGCTTGGTGGACCCCCTGAAACCTGCTCGCGGTCCCTCCTGGTTGAGAACCTCTGCTTTAGACAACTCATTAGAAAAAGAAGAAAAAAAGACTGTAAAACAAAAGAATGGTCTACAGAGGTATTCTTACCTAAAGTCCTAGCAGGCCATACTGGTGATCTAGGAAGGCCTAGTTTCTCTAGACAACTTCATGGGTTCCTGTGGCTGAATGATTTTTTTTTTTTTTCAATATGGTTTCCTGCTTGTATCTCCCAAGACTCTTCTTTGAAATCCTGGAAGGGTTCTTTGTTTTTCGGTGATGGCAGGCTTTTACCCTCACCTGGTCAAACCATTTCCACAGGCTGAGAAGAGACTGAGCCAGACTCCAGAGTTAATAGTCTGGTATTGTCCCTTGATGACTTTTAAGTGGACGCTGATGGTGACCGTCTTGAGACTTCCTTGCCTAACCCATCTCAGACAGACCTCTAGCGAGAGGCACTTATTTGAACAAAAAACAGGCCAGAGTCAGGCCAACATACAGATTATTACAGAACAGCTCCATAGGCATCAGCCCCACTGTTGTTCATGGGCCTCCATCTGAACATAATGGTGTGTCCAAATGGTGTCAATTGCAGGTCCAGGGCCATTTTTAGGATATTAGTGTAATTATATTTCAATAATGAATCGTCACTTGGTATTGAGTTTTGTGTTTTGGAAAGTCATGTCTTGTACAAAAGCCCATTCCTGCAGTCCATACCTCTGCATAGGTCAGTGGGAGTGGGAGTGGACATGGTTCAGGACTGCAGGAGTAAACCCTAAGGCCTGGTCTACACTGGGGGGTGCGGGGCTGATCAAAGTTATGCAACTTCAGCTACGTGAATAATGTAGCTGAAGTCGACGTACTTAGATCTACCGCAGTGTCTTCACTGCTGTCTTCACAGTGTCTTCACTGCTGATGCTCCCCCCGTCGACTCCACCTACGCTGCTCGCTCCGGTGGAGTACCGGAGTCGACAGGAGAGCGCTTGGCGGTCAATTTATCGCGTCTTCACTAGACGCAATAAATCGACCCCTGCTGGATCGATCGCTCCGGAGGTAAGTATAGACATGCCCTATGTGTGTTTTTTTTTTGTTTTTGTTTTTTGTTTTTTAGGATCAAATCCTGCTCCTGCTTTCATAGCCATGGAGTGTTCCCTTGCAAAGGACGGGGGGCTAGGTGGCTCCTATTTAACTTCTAAAAGGCGCCAAAGACAGGGGTCAGTGAAAGCTACTGAAGCTACAGTAACAGCTGTGGAACTGGTCCAAAGCCACTTCTCTGCCAAGAGGGAAGAGACCCTTCTCCTAAGTGCCATGGAGTAGACAGTAGTGTAATGTACAACACTCAGGCGTTAAACTTAATTATCTCATCTACTTTGAGCTCAGTCTTCCTCACTCTTAAGGTTCTAATGTTCCTTAGCATTAAGCTGGTTTGCTTGACCAGAACCTTTTTGTGCCTGACCCCAAGCTCCATGTGACTAACGAAAGAGCTCATTGTGTTTCATGTTGATTTTGGAATGGTAGAATTGCATTTAATAGGCTCATAGATTCATGGATTCTAGGAGTGGAAGGGACCTCCAGTCCCCTGCCCTCATGGCAGGACCAAATACTGCCTAGCCCATCCCTGATAGACATTTATCTAACCTACTCTTAAATATCTCCACAGATGGAGATTCCACAATCTCCCTAGGCAATTTATTCCAGTGTTTAACCACCCTAACAGGAATTTTTTTCTAATTTCCAACCTAAACCTCCCTTGCTGCAGTTTAAGCCCATTGCTTCTTGTTTTATCCTTAGAGGCTAAGGTGAACAAGCTTTCTGCCTCCTCCTTATGACACCCTTTTAGATACCTGAAAACTGCTATCATGTCCCCTCTCAGTCTTCTCTTTTCCAAACTAAACAAACCCAATTCTTTCAGCCTTCCTTCATAGGTCATGTTCTCTAGACCTTTAATCATTCTTGTTGCTCTTCTCTGGACCTGCTCCAATTTCTCCACATCTTTCCTGAAATGCAGTGCCCAGAACTGGACGCAATACTCCAGTTAAGGCCTAACCAGCGCAGAGTAGAGCATGTCTCATGTCTTGTTCACAACACACCTGTTAATGCATCCCAGAATCGTGTTTGCTTTTTTTTTGCAACAGCATTACACTGTTGACTCATATTTAGCTTGTGGTCCAATATAACCCCTAGATCCCTTTCTGCCATACTTCTTCCTAGACAGTCTGCTCCCATTCTGTATGTGTGAAACTGATTGTTCCTTCCTAAGCCATAGATGCATTTCCATAGATGCATTACATAGTAGAACAATGAAGCACTCTTAAGCCATGTAATTCAGCAAGAGTGGTCACCATTAAAAAAGTATTCATCAAGTTTCTATGTTCTAGCATCTGAGATTATCACAGTTTTCTATTTATTTATACTAGGACATCTCTGTACTAACAGTGTGGGAATGATTGGTCAATGCTGAATTTTAATAAGGGCATCTACTGTATATGCCACATAAATTAAATAAGCAGCAAAATGTCTTCAGAGTAAGATCCTGTAGCTTTTACTCAGGAAGACTTTGAAGCTACAGGATAAGGCTAAAAAGAGTAAAAATTGATGGAGCCATTATGATAGCTTCACTTCTTTAACTTATTTTTAAAGTTACTTTTGTTTGTTTTTAAACTGAATATCAGCAGATAATAAGTAACAAAAGTTTGTGGCCAAGTCTGGCAAAATCATTCATGTTTTATCTAAAGTTTTGCAAGAAAACCAATAGTTTGATGTGATCTGTACAATGTCACATCAATATTACAAAGGCACCAAACACTATCAGTCATCCAAGCTAGCTCATACCTCTAAGGAACAATATATAATCAAAACCAAATCACAGAATTGAATCTTCATGCTTTATTACAGCTGAAGCAAGCAGGAAATTTTGAAGGCTTCAAGTTAATAGAAATGTCCAAGACTTCAGTACTTCTGCTCTTTTGCCTCCATCTTGAAGTGATGTTGAAAATACACATCCAGTACAGCAGTCAATGTAATCTGCCAATTATATTTTCGTTGGAAAAACTACATAGCTGGATTTTGCAGAATTCACCAATCTCCCACACTGATCCGGTTAACTTTCAATAAGAAAGGGGTTGCTTCTCTTAAATCCAGATGCATGTTGAATTCTATTTTAAGGCTTCTGTTAACAAACGTGTAGTACTGATCACTAGTTTGCAATGCCTCTCAGGGACTACAGATCACCATAATGGGCTTAATCCAAGGCCCAGTAAAATCAAAGGGAACTTTTTGTTTGTAGTCAGTCGGCTGTGGATCATGGGCAATATGTTTATTTTTATGTATTATGTTTATTTAGGCATAGTTGTTTCTATCACATATTCAAGTCACTTAGAGTGCTTTTCCTGTGCATTAACACAAAATCACACTCAGAAATCTAAGTCCTAATTAGAACTGAGACATTTCTATAATATAGACCAGGGGTAAGCAACCTATGGCACTTGTGCCGAAGGCGGCATGCGAGTTGATTTTCAGTGGCACTCACACTGCCCGGGTCCTGGCCACTGGTCCGGGGGGCTCTGCATTTTAATTTAATTTTAAATGAAGCTTCTTAAACACTTAAAAAAACCTTATTTACTTACATACAACAATAGTTTAATTATATATTATAGACGTATAGAAAGAGACCTTCTAAAAACATTAAAATGTATTACTGGCACGCAAAACCTTAAATAAGAGTGAATAAATGAAGACTCGGCACACCACTTCTGAAAGGTTGCTGACCCCTGATATAGATGTTACAAAAGAAGTTTCAATGTGTTTGTGTTGTAAGCTTATAGACATACATATTTGAAAGCTCATTGTTTCTTACATAAAATAGTGACCGTTACCATGATAATCATTATTGCTGGAGCTTAAGGCTCCAGGGTCCCTCACTTTTATGCATCCATTTTGGAGGGATTGTGACAGGCCTTTGCATGGGGAAGGGAAGCATACAAAGAACCTCCCTTGGAGAGTCTGTTGCAGTTGCAGTCCTTCTATTCAGGGGAACACAGGGATTCTCCTTCGGTGCACCTCAGAGGCAAACCATCTCAAAGAGGACAGGAACGAGGCAAGGCCATGACTTTCTTGTTACTGGACTACAGACTGGGTCAGCTGCAAGAGAGGGAGAAGACTGCTCCATGCTAAAGGTGGGGCAGCCTGCATAGTCCGCTTTGCATTGGGCTGCTGAGGCAGGCATTGTGTTTCCATTCCTCAGCTTTCCGGGGGGCAGTACAACTCTGCAACACCCCCTATGGTACCAGAAGCTAAATGACACTTGGTCTTGAAGATTTAATTCTCCAAGTATTGGGTGAGAACGCTCTAAGAATATGATATACAGCAGTAATGCAGTTACTATTGAATGTTGGATGCTAAGTTGCTCATGACTCCCTTTGTATTTTTTATCTAAGCACGTGCTGTAATTACTTGGCCAGAGAGATAAGAATATATACCAGAGCTGTTAAACAAAACTCAGGCTTAGATTTTTGAATATAAAATGACCTCCCATCATTTGCAGTAGAATTAAAACCATTACCATGAACTGTACTGTAACCTTCCATTAGTTAAGAAAGGTAAATGAATGGAGCCATGTAACAGTTTTCCCTGAGACACCTAATGAGGACAACTGAAGCTGCAGAAGTGAATGGTGGTCTAATGCTGCAGTGAGATTCAAGCAAGAAAACTATCTCCACCTAATGATAAGGCTATTAACTTTTTCAGTGAAGCAGTCATAGTAACAGTGTTGTGATCCATATCCTTGCTCAAACATTTTAAATGCATCATTCTGCGACAAAAACTGAGACTATTACAGGCAGAAACACACCAGCTCCAGTCATGATCAAAAAATATTTTAGGGAATTGTGATTATCAACCTTATTCCCTATACATTTTGCATGTGAACTACGTTTTAGTTTTGTAAAGTAATCATCACAGTGTTTTGCAATTCCATTGCTGCTTATGCCCAGGTTCTCTACGGCAATTTATAAACACAAATGCATTTACATTCATAACATCTTTGTGTTTCCACTGATGGTATACTGCAGCACATGGGAAGCCTGAAACCGGATTAGAACCCAGCTCTCCTGAGTCATGGTCCTGGGCTTTGCCACAAGCCATTTTAAGTTGGTTTACCCAGATGAAAAAACCTCTTAAATTGCATCACACACAGTACTGGGTTCATTTAATGTATAAACCCTTCTTGAAATCTGAATGGCAAGTCACAAACATCCAAGCTGCTGCTCTGTCCTTAACCCCAGCACGGCTGCTTGCCTCTCTGCAGAGCATTGAAATGGAGCAGCGAGACAAATGAATGCAATGGCAGGTTGCACAATTAAAAAATTAGATAATGATGCTGCTGAAAACTAAAACCGTGTGCATTATGAAAGGAAAGCATATTAGGCATTCAGCCTTCACTCTCAATTTCTTGTCTTTTGTACGTTTCAGTTACTTTAAAGTGGTCTTTTGTGGTTTAGCTTTTGGGGGAAAGGAATACGGTAGCTTGGAGAACCCCATAAACATGAAAAATAAAAATAAAACCAATGGCCTAGGGAAATTAGGTTTTTATGGATGGATGGGTTTTAAATATGTATAATTTTCACAATAATTTTCAATACTTTGCAAGTCATCAAGAGCAGTCCCTGGTGGCAGCGACAGCAGAAGCGCTAGAAATTCAAATGGCTGCTGGTAGTGGCAGTACTCTGAAAAACTTCTGCTCCACAGCAAAGTGGTGGGGTTAGCTGGCAGGCAGATTGAGAGAGACAAAGTTTGAAATGCTACACTGCTGCATTAGCATGGCGCACAAGCTCATTCATCTTGACGGGTGATAGCCTGATTCTTTATAAGGTTGGATATCTTCAGCTTTTTCACAACATAGATGGGGAGCTTTGAGTCTCCCTTAATAGACGTTTCTCCACTAGTTCCTACCTTTTCTCCTTGTCTCATTCCTTTCTCAGCCCCTAGCTGTGGAACTTTACCACACACTCAGGTGTCATAGCATAGGAACTTGGGGCAGCTGGGGACTCAGCCACACTGAATCTTGATGGGGCCTTGCAGATTAGAGGGAGAGCCTCAGGCAAAGAGTTATGCTTGAATCTAAACTGTCTGCAGTATACCCTCGGAAATGACCCATCTTTAGCTGGTGTCAGCCATAAGCCCACCTTTAAGCATATAATAATAGGCTTCATTTATCTATGTCTCTCCTGAATAGCCACAGTGTGCACACTGTGTCTTTGAAAGGTACTTTGGCAGTTCCGTTAGCTAGATTTTTAAGCTGATAATTCCAATGTGTTTAATGGTATTCATGGTTGTACTATTAATGGAAAACTTTTGAACTCCTCCATAGATTAAAAGATGTGCAGGATGACTCTGATAAGATTTTGGCTTCTTTAATATAGCTGCTTTATGCGCTGTACAATAACTTGATGTTATTAGTGTCACCACATATGCTCAGTTAAATAGCACCTGCTTTCCTATATTGGCATGCGCTGCTTAGGCAACAACAAACTGAAGGGTGCTGAATCTTTATAAACCTGAGAAATGTCAGTATAATGCACATGACTAGAGCCTACTGATACATAGGTCTGAGCACCAAAGTGAGGATCCCAATGCAAACTTTCCCATTATTAAAGGGTGGGATGATCCAGTTATTTGGCTGGCTTAATATAGAAATAGAGACCAGCTGCTGCGAAGTTCAGCTCCAACCAAAACTATTCGATATAGAGAGAATAAGAAGAGTTCAAAAAGCACCCCTTTTGGTGATTTTTTTCCCCACTGGATTGGCTCCTTTTTCTTTGTACTCCTTTTGCAAGAAATTGAAACCCTCTCGGACCTGTCGTTTAGCCACATTGTGGCTCCTCATGTGCTAAGTATTTAAATCTCAGTTCTACAGTATCAGGGGGTAGCTGTGTTAGTCTGTATCCTATTGCAGGGGGTGGGAGGACTAGCTCAGTGGTTTGAACATTGGCCTGCTAAACCCAAGGTTGTGAGTTCAATCCTTGAGAGGGCCACTTAGGGATATGGGGCAAAATCAGTACTTGGTCTTGCTAGTGAAGGCAGGGGGCTGGACTCAATGACCTTGCAAGGTCCCTTCCAGTTCTAGGAGATGAGATATCTCCATTAATTTTTTTTTATTATTTTATATTTTATCCACAAAAACAACAAGGAGTCCAGTGGCACCTTAAAGACTAACAGATTTATTTGGGCATAAGCTTTCATGAGTAAGCCCCCCCGCCCCCTTTTCAGATGCCCACCTCTTCAGTTCTATGGTGTTTGTCTATAGAGCATTTTATTTTTGAGTCACAACTGCTAGTTTGTGTGGCAGGTTGAGCCTTCTGAAGTAGATGACAATTCTGTTCTAACGTGAATGCTGCCATGCACTTCTATGGGCAACAAAAAAAGAAAGCAAGAGCAGGAGCAAGAATTTTCTTACCAAGTTCTCGTGTAACCTAGGAAGAAGCTTCCTCAGAAGGGACAAAAGAAGCCGGAAGTTCAATTACAAAGAACCTAAACCATTTGGGTTACCCTATCTCTAACCACTATATTCAGAATTCTACTCCCAGAGCCAGGGGTGATAACTAATATTCTGCTGCCTACTAGCAAATAGTTGTGTAATTCACTGGGAAAGTCCTGTTCCAGTTACTGGTCTGTAAAGGGGTTGATAATTATTCCTGTAGCTCAAACAGTAAGGATCAAAACTAAGATCTTGGGAGTGCAAAAGCTACTGTCGATCTATATGAATGGGATACATATGACTCACACAACAAAAATACCTCTTTTGAGACAGATTTCATACTTAAAAATGGTAATAACCTGTAAATTATGGTGCGAATTACCAAAATATACATTTATTTATTTCAGACTTTGCCCCACTCAATCCACAGAGGATGTGAGTCAGTAACAGCTGTCAGCTTAAGGTCTGGGATCTTAGCATAAGCTGTGAAAATGTGTGCTTTTAGCTTTGGAGATCACTGGCTCCATCCCTTGGCATGGGCCAAGATGGTATCTACCTCACTTGTTGGTGTCCTACAGGGTTAGGGTTAGAGGTTCCCTCCAGCTGACAGGTTATGCCATATATAGAGGGCTGCTTTTGGTGTGTTTATTTCCGGTAACTTTAAATGGGCATAAAGTATTTTAGACAAAGGGCCAGATTCGCAAAAGGAGTTAGGCCACTAAATGCCACGTTAGGCACCTAAGGCTACGTCTACACTACCCGCCTGTTCAGCTGCCACCTAACCCTGGTGGCACCTACAGCCTGTAGGAGTCAGAGGTGCCTTAATTTCAGCAGCTACGCATATAGACAGCCACCTCATTCCTGACTCCCACGTCCCCCAGCAACTTGGTGCTTAAGCCCCAGCAGGAGTCACCAACTAGGTTTTACCCCACCTCTCTTGCTTTCAGGGTGCCGATCAAGTGACATTCCAGAAAGGGCTAGTGATAGTGTGTGAATGACAATAGCCCAGTGTTAGGATACTCATCTGGGAGGAGGTAAACACAATGTCTACATATGTAATATATATGAGAGATTGAGAAATAGCTGCTCCAGAATATCTCATAACCCACTAAGTAGGGCACTCTTCTGAGAGGTAGAAGACCCAAGTTCAAATACCAAGTGCCCCCAACAAGTAGATAGGGGAATTGAACTTAGATTTCCAACATCCTGACTGAGTGCTACAATCTAAGCCGGGGCAAAATGGTCTTCCACAAAGCCCAGGAAAGAGAGAAGAACCACCTGGTGAGTGACTATATGCTCCAAGCATTGCGGGAAGGAAATCAGGACTGTGTGGGCAGATGGTAGTTGCATGAGGCATGCACTGGCCTGAGGGACAGGAGCACTGCCTGGGAGGGAGCAAGAGGAAGCCACCACCATCCCAAGTCTCTGCTCTTCAGCTGCATGGGAACTGAACTCTGCTCCTGAGGGTGTGGGAGCTCTACCTGAATGGGGACTGCTCCAGCGCCACAGTTCTTAGAACATACAAAGTTGAGTGTGGGATGTCAGCTGCCTCCCTGTTCCTCCAACAACCAGCAGTTCAGCATTTCTACAAATGCCCCTTCCCACCCATTGTCCCAGTTCAGGAGCTGTGCAGCTTATTTAGTGACACTTCTGTATTATGCCACAGAATCAGCACAGCTCTGGCATGTGCATCAGCTCCTTACTGCAAGAGGCAGGTCCCATGGTACAAGAGACATTGACTCGAGTGCTTGGGCACAGGGGGAAAAAATAGGTCTGGATCAAGGAACATTTAGTTTACAGCAAACAGGGGAGTGAATCTAGCCTGAACTAACCTCCGACAGTCTAACTGTTTATGTGCATCCCACTGATGTACATTAATAGTCCGCAAATGCGCTTTGATCTAGTCCTGTTTCAAAGAGTAGATCAGAGCTTTCTAATGAACTGTTACTGGGTGTCAGCAAGGTGCACACAAATAGTTAGACTGTGGCAGACTAGCGATGCCACTGTCCAATTGTTTGTGTACACTAAGTGCAAATGAACAGGCTTCAGTGCAAGAGGGGCAACTGCTGTGCCCTGTCGGCCATTTATTTCCTCTGACATCCAGGACTATTGTATTAGGAGTGACTCTAGTCTCTCAGCCTGCAGCCCCTCCAGATCCCTCTGGAGCGCTGTTCTATCCCCTGTGCGTGTTTGCTGCCCTCTCTGGTTTTTGGGTCACCACAGATTTGCTCATGGTGACTTCACACCAAAGAAACACATGGTAAGGACACACAGCTGCCGTGGTTTGAGATTTCTTAGCTCAGCTGGTAAGCCTAAGAAGGGCTTGATCTGGGCTTCAACCAATCAAAGGGTGTGGCTATCTTTGTGATAGAGGCCTCACCTTTAAGTCAGAAGCAGGTGTCCAGATTGCAGGATATGTCTACATTACGAAATTAGGTCGATTTTATAGAAGTCAATCTTAGAAATCAATTTTATACAGTTGATTGTGTATGTTCCCACTAAGCGCATTAAGTCGGCAGAGTACATCCTTAATACTGTGGCTGGCATCGACTCACGGAGCTGTGCACTGTGAGTAGCTATCCCACAGTTCCCACAGTCTCTGCTGCCCATTGGAATTCTGTGTTAAGCTCCCAATGCCTGATGGGGCAAAAACATTGTCACGAGTGGTTTTGGGTACATGTCATCCATCTCCCCTCCCTCCCTCCCTCTCTCTCCCTCTGTGAAAGCAACGGCAGACAATCGTATTGCACCTTTTTTCCTGGGTTGCCTGTGCAGACAACATAGTACGGAAAGCATGGAGCTCGCTCAGCTCACCACTGCTGTTGTGAGCATTGTAAACACCTCACACATTACCCTGCAGTATGTGCAGAAGCTGGCTAAGAAACGCCAGCACGAGGACAATTGTGAGGAGGACATGGACACAGATGTTCCTGAAAGCCCGGGCTGTGGCAATTGGGACATCATGGTGGCAGTGGGGCTGGTTGATACAGTGGAACGCTGATTCTGGGCCCAGCAAACAAGCACAGACTGGTGGGACCGCATAGTGTTGCAGGTAGGGGATGATTCACAGTGGCTGTGACACTTTCGCATGCGTAAGGCCACTTTCCTTAAACTTTGTGAGTTGCTTTCCCCTGCCCTGAAGCGCAGGAATACCAAGATGAGAGCTGCCCTGACAGTTGAGAAGCAAGTGGCGATAGCCCTGTGGAACCTTGCAATGTCTGACTGCTACTGGTCAGTCAGGAATCAATTGGGAGTGGGCAAATCTACTGTGGGGACTGCTGTGATCCAAGTAGTCAATGCAATCACTGACGTTCTGTTATCAAGGGTAGTGACTCTGGGAAACGTGCAGGTCATAGTGGATGGCTTTGCTGCAATGGGGTTCCCTAACTGTGGTGGGGCGATAGACAGAACGCATATCCCTATCTTGGCACCGGACCACCTCGCGAACCAGTATGTAATCCGCAAGGGGTACTCTTCAATGGTGCTGCAAGCACTGGTGGATCACAAGGGATGTTTCACTGACATCAACGTAGGATGGCCGGGAAAGGTACATGACGCTTGCATCTTTAGGAACTCCAGGCTGTTCAAACTGCTGCAAGAAAGGACTTACTTCCCAGACCAGAAAATTACCATTGGGTATGTTGAAATGCCAATAGTTATCCTTGGGGACCCACCTACCCCTTGCTCCCATGGCTCATGAAGCCGTACATAGGCAGCCTGGATGGTAGTAAGAAGCAATTCAACAATAGGCTGAGCAAGTGCAAAATGGAGGTAGAATGTGCCTTTGGATGTTTAAAAGCTCGCTGGTGCTGTTTGCTGACTAGGTTAGACCTCAACGCAACCAATATTCCCATTGTTATTGCTGCTTGCTGTGTGCTCCATAATATCTGTGAGAGTAAGGGGGAAGACGTTTATGGCGGAGTGGGAGGTTGAGGCAAATTGCCTGGTGGCCGATTTTGAGCAGCCAGACCCCAGGGCAATTAAAAGAGCACAGCTAGGCGCGCTGCGCATCAGAGAGGCTTTGAAAACCAGCTTCATGACTGGCCAGGCTACAGTGTGACAGTTGTGTGTGTTTCTCCCTGATGCAAACCCTCCCCCTTTGTTGATTTTAATTCCCTGTAAGCCAAGCACCCTCCCCTCTTTGATCACAGCTGGCTTTGAAACCATGCATTCTTTCTTTATTAATTAAAAAAAAGAAAGTGAGATAACTGACAAGGTAGCCCGGGTGGGGTGGGGTGGGGGAGAAGGGAAGGACAAGGCCACATTGCTTATTGTAGCCATCCTACAAATCAAAAATGTTTGAATGACAGCCTTCTGTTGCTTGGGCCATCCTCTGGAGTGGAGTGGCTGGATACCTGGAGCCTCCCTGCATTCTTGGGCATCTGGGTGAGGAGGATATGGCACTTGGGGAGGAGGGCAGGCGGTTATACAGTGGATGCAGGGGGGGTGTCTGTGCTCTTTTTGGCTTTCCTGCAGCTCCACCAGATGCTTCATCATGTCCGTTTGCTCCCCCTTAGCCTCAAGCTCACTTCCTACCTCTGCTCATCGCACTCACTTAATGCTTTCCTGGCCTCTGCCACTGAATGCCTCCATGCATTAAGCCGTGCCCTATCAGTGTGGGAGGACTGCATGAGTTTGGAAAACATGTCATTGCAAGTGCATTTTTTTCGCCTTCTAATCTGTGATAACCTCAGGGACAGAGATGATAGGGGGAGCATAGAAACATTTGCATCTGTGGGGAGATAAAAAGGGAGAGTAAAATTTAAAATAATACATTTCTGAGAACAAAAGGGAGACCCTTTCACAGTGAATCAAGCAATTCACAGCAGACAGCACATGTGCTTTAGGTACAAGATCGCCTTTTGCCTTTTATATTGAGCGCCTGCCAATATGGTGACACATCACACACGGCTGGGCAACAGAATTCAGTTCCCTGGCAGCCAGGGTAAGCTAATGGGTACGTGGGGTTGGCTTCTTATGCCTTCATAACATGTGGGAATGGTTTCAAACTGCAGCGCCCTCCTTTCCCATAGCAAGCAATGCCAGCTGGGTTTCACATTTAAAAGGAGGGGTTGTGGTTTTTGGGTGGATGTGCAGCATACACCTCTCCCCACCCCTCCATGTGGCTGTTCTCCAGGATGATCCCTTTTAGCCAAGCACAAACAGCCCAGCATGAACAGGGTCCTTTTACTGTTCCCTTACAAAAATTCCACTATTTCAACCAGGTGACCATGAATGATATCACTCTCCTGAGGCTAACACAGAAAGATATAGACTGAATGTTGCTTGAATGTGACCAAAACCAAGGACCATTCACTGCAATGCTTTGCGCTGCAATGATTCCAGACTACTTGCTACTGGCTTGGCATGATAAAGTGTCCTACCGTGGAGGACAAAATAAGGCAGCCCTCCCCAGAAACCTTCTGCAAAGGCTTCCAGAGTACCTCCAGGACAGCTTCATGGAGATGTCCCTGGAGGATTCCCGCTCCATCACCAGACACGTTAAGAGACTTTTCCCGTAGCTGTACTGGCCGTGAATGTATCCCAATTCTTCAGGGCAAATCAAACATTAAACACTATTGCTTTTCAACCCTGTACTGTAGTTACAAATGTGCACTCACCAGAGGTGTCTTCTCCGGCTTCAGGGTCGGGGATCCTGCCTTGGGAGGGTATTGGCTCCAGGGTGATAAAAAGGTCCTGGCTGCCGGGGAGAACGGATTCACCGCTTGCCTGCTGCGCATTCTCCGCCTCCTGTTCCGGATCCACATAATCCTCCTCCCTGTTGCGTGAGATGCCCCCCTTGCAGGTGTCCATGGACAGTGGTGGGGTAGTGGTAGGGTTCCCCCTTAGAATGCCATGCAGCTGATCATAGAAGTGGCATGCATGGGGCTCTGACCTGGAGTGACCATTTGCCTCCTTTGTCTTTTGCAGGGATAGGCAACCTTTGGCACGCGGCTCACCAGGGTAAGCACCGTGGCAGGCCAGGCCAGTTTGTTTACCTGCTGCGTCCATGGGTTCAGCCGATCGCGGCTCCCACTGGCCGCGGTTCACCGCTCTAGGCCAATGGGGGCTGTGGGAAGTGGTGCGGGCTGAGGGATGTGCTGGCCGCCGCTTCCTGCAGCCCCCATTGGCTTGGAGCAGCAAACCGTGGCCAGTGGGAGCTGTGATCGGCCGAACCCACAGACGTGGCAGATAAACAAACCAGCCTGACCCGCTAAGGTGCTTACCCTGGCAAGCCGCATGCCAAAGGTTGTCGATCCCTGGTCTTTTGGTAGGCTTGCCTGAACTCCTTAACTTTCACGCAGCACTGCTCTGTGTGCCTGTTGTAGCATCTGTCCACCATGCCCTGTGCGATTTTGGCATATATATTAGCATGTCTTCTTTTTGATCGGAGTTCGGATTCTTCTTCCCATACAGCAATCAGATCCAGCGTCTCCCTTTTGGTCCATGCTGGAGCTCGTTTGCGATTCTGGGGGGACTGCATGGTCACCTGGGCTGCTGAGCTCGCCACATTGACCAAACAGGAAATGAAATTGAAAATTTCCTGGGGCTTTTCCTGTGTACCTGGCTAGTGCATCCGAGTTCAAAGTGCTGTCCAGAGCGGTCACATTGGAGCACTCTGGGATAGCTCCCAGAGGTCACCACAGTCGAATTGCATCTGCACTACCCCAAATTCGACCCAGCAAGGTTGATTTTAGTGCTACTCCCCTCGCCGGGGAGGAGTACAGAAGTCGATTTTAGGAGCTCTTTAGGTCAACGGAACGGGGTTGGTTGTGTAGCCGCATTCATTTTAAAATCGACCTAATGCAGCTAAATTCGACCTACCCCCATAGTGTAGACCAGGCCTCAGTCTGCTACCACCCCCGCTAATGATTATGACTATAGCAAGGCCTAAGCTAAGGCAAATTCCACCCCAAACTGAGAGTTTGCACAAATACAACTTTTTTTACTAGGACTATGAGCCACTGAGAAGATTCGAGTAGATTCATCTTTGAATTCCAACATGGATAGGTAAGGGACTTTAATTGTTATTGATTATATAGATAAATGCAGAAACTCAAGGACTTAAAAGTCACCTGTGCATGGGATTCTTCTGTCCTAAGTGCAGGACTCTGCACTTGTCCTTGTTGAACCTCACCAGGTTTCTTTTGGCCCAATCCTCTAATTTGTCTAGGTCCCTCTGTATCCTATCCCTACCCTCCAGCGTATCTACCACTCCTCCCAGTTTAGTGTCAGCTGCAAACTTGCTGAGAGTGCAGTCCACACCATCCTCCAGATCATTAATGAAGATATTGAACAAAACCGGCCCCAGGACTGACCCTTGGGGCACTCCACTTGAAACTAGCTGCCAACTAGACATGGAGCCATTGATCACTACCCATTGAGCCCGATGATCTAGCCAGCTTTCTATCCACCTTATAGTCCATTCATCCAGCCCATACTTCTTTAACTTGCCGGCAAGAATACTGTGGGAGACTGTATCAAAAGCTTTGCTAAAGTCAAGGAAGAACACATCCCCTGCTTTCCCCTCATCCACAGACCCAGTTATCTCCTTTTAGAAGGCAATTAGGTTAGTCAGGCATGACTTGCCCTTGGTGAATCCATGCTGACTGTTCCTGATCACTTTCCTTTCCTCTAAGTGCTTCAGAATTGATTCCTTGAGGACCTGCTCCATGATTCTTCCAAGGACTGAGGTGAGGCTGACTGCCTGTAGTTCCCCGGATCCTCCTTCTTCCTTGTCATTGGGTACAGAAGCCGATTTAAAGGACAGATTACAAACCATAGTTAATAGTTCTGCAATTTCACATTTGAGTTCTTTCAGAACTCTTGGGTGAATGCCATCTGGTCCCGGTGACTTGTTACTGTTAAGTTTATCAATTAATTCCCAAACCTCCTCTAGTGACACTTCAATCTGTGACAATTCCTCAGATTCGTCACTGAGTCCTCAGATTTGAAAATGATTCTGTAGTATGGTGGTTAGAGCAACCACCAGGAAGACCCACGATCTTGTCCTCTTGCTTCTGACTTTTTTTGATCTATTAAAAAAAAAACATTGGTGAGACAGCATGCTCTAGTGGACAGTAGCCGGGAGTGGGACACAGGACATGTATGTTCCATTCCTGGCTCTGCTATTACCAGCTGTGTGACTTTAGGTAAATCACTTCCCCTCTCCGTACCTGTGTTTCCCGTCCCCAGGGCTGGCTCTTGGATTTTTGCCGCCCCAAGCAAAAAAAAATTGGTCTACCTCCCACCCCAGCCCTGGGCTCTCACCCTCCCGCACCAGTGCCCCCCCCACCCGCACCCCCTGCCGCACCAGCCCTGGGCTCTGGCTTTCCCCCACCACCACCCACACCCTTTGCTGCCCCAGCGCTGGACTCTCCCCCCACCCCACCCGCACCCTCTGCCACCCCAGCCCTGGGCTCCCCCCCCCAGTACTGACTCCTCCTGCTCCCCTCTCACCTCCAGCCGGTCCGGCACTGGCAGGGTTGGGGTAAGCAGCGGGGCTCCCGGGCCGCGCCTCAGCCCAGGGTCCCTCCATCCAGGGCTCCCGCCTCCAGGACCAGCCTGGACCTGGGAGGGCAGAGCTGGGGGACCGTCCTGGCAGGGGGCTCAGGAGCTGGGGCAGGGTAGCCCCAGAGGGAGCGAAGCCCTGGAGAGTGGGATGCAGGCCCTGCGTAGCAGCGCCCCGCCCTCTATGGCCCCGCTGCTGCTGCTGCTTCTGGCCACACTGCTGCACTCCCTGGGCCGCTCGGGCCGCTTCGCCCAACCCAGGCTGCGGTGCTGGCGGTGGGGCACCCTGTGGCACCTGCAGGTGGCTCAGTGTGCTCTGTGGGGTGAGTGTCCCCCGCTCGGAGCCTGCCCGGCCCAGCCACAAGGTGCGGGCACTGCTCCCCCGCGGTGCGAACTGCAGCGGCCCCAGGGAGCCCCCTGCGCGCAACGCACTGCTGCTGCCAGGGCCTGCTCTAGGCTTTTGCCACCCGAAGCAAAAAAAAAAAAAAAAAAAAAGATGTCCGGAATGCTTGGTTTGCTGGTGCCTAGAGCCGGCCCTGCCCCTCCACCCTTTGTCTGCTTCTTTGGTGTAGGGACTGTCTCCCACACTATATTTATGAAATGCCTAAACACTATGGGGTGCCAATCTATGCTGGGAGCGCTAGATGCTATTGTAATGCAAATAAGTACTAATCTCTCTCCAGACAGCTCAATGTTTTGAGAGAGGCATGGCGCCAGCACAGGACTGGGAACCAGGAATACTTGAATGTTAATCCTGCCTCTGACATTCTGTTTTTGGACAAATCACTTAAACACTCTTCTCCATTTCTTGTAAAATGTGATGAATAATAATTATTTATTTACAGTACTTAATGGTGGGTGGAGGGGTGTGGGGATTACTTAGTTAATGCTTGTACAGTGCTTTTACATGAAATTTAATTTTCAGCCCAGCTTTAAGGGCCCAGTCCTAGAAATACTTATGCACGTGGAGTAGAACCATGGTGGCAAGTGGGACTACTCATGGTAATGAAGTTACAGATCTTATCCTGGATGTATTAAATACTAAGTATTAATTTACACTGATTTTTCCCCTTTAATCACGCATAATATTTTGCATATATTTAAGGCCATAATTTTGGAGTTGCATGTTATCCATCTGAGGGCCTTTATAATTTAACAAGTGATGTACAATACTCCTGTTTCATATGTTGCAACCTATTTATTTTGCCTGCATTATAAACAAATATTGACATCCTTATTTTATAGAACGGGGAATAGTGACATAGTAAAAATAACAGAGTGAGTCACTGTCAGAGCTGTGATTAGAAGTCATCTGTCCCTCCCTAATATCTAGTCCCGTCCTCACACCTTTAGTCAAACACATAAAACCACTTTTGTCTTTAGGCTGCTGATCTCTGGAGTCCAACATTTCCAGTAGCTTTATAATTCCAAGAAGGAAAATTGCTCGTTAAAAAAAAAAAAAAAAAAACCTTACATGCATTGAGCTATTCAAAGTGTCTTTCAGATCTATGTACCATAAATCGAACGTTTAAACAGCTGTGGGTTTTTTTACATATATGCAGAACATTGTGATCGATATAGGAGAGAAGGTCTATTGGAGTGGGAAAGTGTGGGGAGTATTAAAACAGTTGGCTCCCATTTATCTGAACAGCCTGGGGGACATCTGAAACTTTTGGAGAAAGGGGCACTCATATAAATGGAATTGCTATTTTGAATTGCAGATTCACTGGTATAGAAATAGAGGGAAAGAAGGGAGTAATGCTGATGTTTGCTTACTAGTTTGTACTTTAAAAAGGGTAAAAAAATGAGTTTATTAAAACACCAAAATGTTATAGACCTAAACTGCTGTTGCCATTGAAATGGAATTAGGTTTGAGTAATTGGTCAGAACCACTACAGAAATAAAAAGTTGTTGGTTAGTCCTAGCAGGCATTCTGAAGCTAAGTGGGAAGTTACTAGTGAGTAATTAAGTAACATAAGGCTACGGTGGAATCAGATAGCTAGGATTTTCAGATAAAGGGAATTCAGACAACTGGAATTATACTTTATGTCTGTGTTATTAAAAGGTGATCATGGACAGCTCATTGCTTTGTGTTTACTCTGGAGATATCTTTTATAGCCAGTCTCATAAACGTACACCTCTTAATCAGCATTTGCAAAAATCTTAATAGCACTTATTGACTGACAGTGGTTAGGGTAATTACATTAATGTAGCCTATGTAATGTCATCAAATGTGATGCACATGGCTACATTGCAGTGCCTCTAGTGGTCAGATAAATATATTAATTACTTTGCATATTAGTTTCAGTGCCACATAGTTTGGGATCACAACCAGTCACCTTCTTTCATACCAGACAGGGCCGGTGCTACCATTAAGGCAAACTAGGCGGTTGCCTAGGGCGCCAAGATTTGGGGGCACCAAAAAGCGGTGCCCCCAATTTTTTTTTTTACAGCATTCCTGGGCTGGGCTGCTGGTGGCACGCTGACACGTGCGGCTCAGACTCCCTCTCCAAGTGCAGCGGCTGTTCCACTTCTCCTGCCTCCCAGGCTTGCAGCGCCAATCAGCTGTTTGGCCCCGCAAGCCTGGGGGGGGAGGAGAATTAGAGTGGGGGCAGCGTGCTCGGGGAGGAGACGGAGCAGAGGTGACCTGGGTTGGGGAGCTGCCACACGGCTTCCTCGGGGGGGGGAAAGCTGCCACGGGGGGGGGGGCGCCTCAGGGTGGAGGGGGGGCGGGGAGCTGCTGCAGGGCTGGAGTGGGAGGCGCAAGATGGAAGTTTCGCCTAGAGCGCAAAGCTTCCTTGCACCTATCCTGATCCCAGACAACTATTTTTATCTCTCTGGTGTATTGAAAACTGTGTTAAGATTATAAGCTGTCACTTTACATTTCAGGGGGGTTTCCTGGTCCTTCTTGCAGGCTAGAGGTCTCTGTAGAAAAGCATGCAATACTGGGCTAGAAGCAGACTAGAGTAAAATGAGGTGGTTTGTGCCTCTGCTTTAGGGAACAACCTGCTTTGTCTCCCTCTCTTTTGGGGTATTTGTGTGTTATCATTCTGCATTCTAAGCCACAAAGTAGCGTTACATTGCAACCTTCCAGAAAGAGTATTCATATGTTTATCTAACTTCTCTGTGTATATATTTCAGAGTAACAGCCGTGTTAGTCTGTATCCGCAAAAAGAAGAACAGGAGTACTTGTGGCACCTTAGAGACTAACAAATTTATTAGAGCATAAGCTTTCGTGGACTACAGCCCACTTCTTCGGATGCATATATTGTGAACATAGCAATCTCAGCAAAGTTACTGTCATAGTATATGCAGACTTTTTAAAGCCAAGTTGAAGGTTGTCCATGGATTCCAATTTCAAATGCCATGGGCACTTTTTATTGTTAAAAGGAGACTTTAAAAAAAGGATTATATGCAAAGCTATGCAGATAAGTATTGAGCATAAGAGGGCTTTTTTAGGAGGTAAACATTTATGTTTAACTACAGCTTCTTAAAAGACTGTTGTCTTCTTCAAGGCAACTCTGTGAAAGTTCAATTGATTGTATTATGTGTAGCATTTTTTTCATCCCTTTTAAATTAAATGCAGAGCTCAGTTAAGAGCTATCCATAATAACATTTTTTTTCTCTCTCATTTCCAGATTTTTTACCTGCAGCTTCTAGTAACTTGTAAGAATATTAGGAAGACATTGGTAGGGACTCCAGAATTAAGCTTGCTTTGGGATTTGAACTCTATGTTTCTGATTTACACTTAATCATTGGATTAAATCTCCAAATCTGGCACAAGAACTCATCATAGTACAAGTGAATTTTCAATCTAATTTTAAATGCAATATTTTTCATCTCTTCCAAGATAAATATTTTAAAATGTTTCCTTTATGAAATGTTCCCTGTTTTCCTCAGATTTCTAGCTAAAGAACCAAAGTCATCAATGTCTTCAAAAACTCCAAAATTCTCTCATTCTCTCTCTCTCTCTCTCTCTCTAGCATACTGGCCGCTTTTTGCCATGTAAAATTAAATGCATCTTGCATCCCTTTCTTCAGGATGACCTAATAGAATGATGCCAAGATTAGCCACTGAATTAGTCAAGCACCATCAGCTGCTTCATTTTCTGATGCTGCCAGCCTACCTCTCTGGTCCACCAGCTCAACTCAGTATAGACCCTGGGGAGACAGGAAGGCTTCATGGACAGCATAGGTATGGGGGGGGGCATCTAGGGAGCATGGAGGGAGGGGGATCAAGGTGATGACACTTGTGAGGGTATAGGGAGCAACAGGGCTCAGCTGGGTAACATAGACTGATGGTACTGTGAGCAGTCAATGAAAGAAGGGGGATGTGAAGGTGAACACTAACATGCAGGGGCTGGTGTTGGCTGCTGTCTCACAAGCAGACTGGAGTCTCTAAGGTACACCAGGAAGCATTACCTGGTGTTTCTGCTGAGATAAGTCAGTGGTACTCATTCATCAGAGCATCCAGGATTCCCCACTGTACAGCTGAGACCTGGAAGTGCTGGTTCTTTAACACTGCTACATCAGCTCCCGAATGTCACAAGTGATATGAATGTCAGAAGCACAAGTCAGCAGCACTGGGGAACAAGTGACGTGGGCACGGGGGGGAGTCATGGGACAAAGCTAAGAATGTAATTGTGAGGCAGGGAGAGAAACCCAATAATCTGGGGGATGTAGGTGAGGCCAACATGCCCTGCATCTTTCCCTCGGTTTTGCCCTTCTTAAGATGAAGAAAGACAGATTTTGAAAAGAGATCAGGAAAAGAGAAATATTTTGCAATAGAAGTGTGTGTGTGTGTGTGTGTGTGTGGGGCGGGGATGAACATGGAGAAGACAGAGAAATTCACAGATGGAAGGAGACAGCAGGGAGAGCTGTGGATTTGATTTCCCTAATAATGCTCTTCTCTATGCCTCCTTTTACATACCTACATTCATACTTCCCCTTCCGTGTTCCCATAAGGTGTCGAGGAGTTCTTTGCTCTTCACCCTTCCAAGCTGTTGTCCCAAAGTGGTGGATCTCCACAAGCCTGTCAGATCTTGTCTCCCCTCCAGTAAACAGGAAGATCACAAGAGGGAGAAGCTGCCTCATGAGTAGAGTTCCGGAGGCAGCTTCAGAGGCAAATCTCCCTCTCCCATCATAAAAAGAGGCATGGGATTGGGAGGGAATGAGGGAAGGAGGGAAATACTTGCCACTGAAATAGTCTCAGGACAGAAACTGTGAGCTTCACTCAGAAGGCAACTTTTTTCTATGATGAACCTCCTGTAATTTGCCACAGGGCAGACCTGATCTGACAGACCTGAGAAGGCCCAACACTCTGGTACTATAACGAGAGAAGATGAAGACCTCTCCCAGTTTCTGTAGATGGGGGGACATCTATCATTCCTGTTCACAGCACAGCTAGTTTCCCCACATGGATGCTTACCCCCTCATACTACTTGATAGTTCTGTTAACCTCTCCCAAGCCTCCCCAACAGGGTTATGTACCCTCAGGAGCATGAGGGTGAGGGAGGGAATCAGGGATGTCTGTGCTAATGTCCTGACACTTGAAGTACTCCGCCTGCATAGCTTTATCAGCTCCATATCACCTCAAATTTCCTAACCTCTAAGGCTTCCTATCACTGAAAAGTATGGGAATGACCAGCAGTCGGAGCACTGAATGGGAGAATCAAGGCTCTGTGGACAATCTGGCATGAGGAGGAACTGCATGTTTCTGTGCCGTGGAAGGTACTTGATTTGTTAATGCCAGCGCACCGCTGCCTTGGTGCACTGGAGAGCCAGAGCAGTAACACTGGGGAAGCTCTCCATGTAGAAGTAAGTGGTTGCATTTTGTTTATTCAATAGCTTTGTGACTGGAGTTTAAGGTACTCTGGTATCTTTCATGCAGGTGGAGGGAGGAGGAATGTGTGTTATGGGAAGGAAAAAGTGGGGAAGGTTAAATCTTAGTTCAAGGAGCTAAGTTAGGACTTAACTAGTGATTTCAAGACATTATTTTTGGTCCAATATGCATTTGAGAAACCTTAACTTTTTTTAAATGATTGTTTTGATTAGAGCAATATATATTAAGTACAGATGATAAAACATGTGATATTCACCTGTGGTTTTATACCTTAGCTATGTTTCTCTTTTGTCGTTACAAGAAATCATATGCAGCCAAGTGCCATGATCTGGATTTCACTGCCCCTATTTTTTTTAGGCCTGCAAAATAACTCTCTGTTAAAGGGAAGCAAGAAAAAACAGAAACATAGAAAAGATGGTATTTAAATGGAGGCATGCTATTATTATCCATTCTGTTACTTGACTATAAAGATGGAGAATATATTCTCTTATACTGCATTTAACTCTCCTCCCACCTAATTTCAGGAACACTTTCTATATGAGAATTCCCTTCTCAGTGTGCATAATCATATCATAGATTCACATATATAATTCTCCCTAACTCCCTTGTGAATTACAAAAGTAATGTATGTACAGACTAGCCAAAATAAAGACTTCTTCCCCAGACAGAGCTGTAGAGACATTTCCCTGAGGATTTGTCTTAAGGAAATGTCTCTTTCAGATATTTAAACTATGAATTGTTATGGGACAATAAATGTCCCAGAAAATGTTTTTTTATATTACCAGTCACCACCTCTGTCAGATCTATCCTACCCAATATAGAAGTAGTTCCATTTCTATTTTTGTCACACATTCTCTGACAAGGATGGACTGAAAGAATATTAAACTCAATAGGCCAAATGTGGTTCTCATATAAGTGGACATAACTCTACTGAAGACAATGAAGTCACACCTGCTCATACCAGCGATGGATTTTGGCCTACTATGTGCTTATGCGATTAATGTCTGTGGCTAATATTTTCAAAAACACTTAAGTGACATAACAGAAGAATAGGGCAACATTGTTTCCAGTGAAAAATGTAGATTTGGCACCACAGGAATATTTAATATTTTCTAAATTCATATTGGTTTCACTTTTTTTGTTTGTTTTGGTAAATTAAAACCTAAAAAAACTGAAAAAATGGAAAAATTTTGTTCCAACATTTTCAAAAAGAAGTGTTTCAATTTTTTGGCTTAAAACAACCATTTCTTTATAAAACTCCTTTAATTTTACAAAATTAATCAAAAATATTTAAAATGTTTGAAATCAAAACAAATCATTTAAATTTGCCAAAAAATTGAAATTTTTTTCAATTTTTCAGAATTGCCAATTAACTGAAAAATCCTTTATTTGCACAGTTTCACACAAGAGCTTGTCTCATTTTCAAAAGTGACTTAGGCACTTGGCGGTCTAAGTCTCACTTAAAGTCAATGGGACATCAGGATTTTAAATGCCAAAGGGCAGGTCTACACTTACTTCCTGGTCCAGCCGTAAGCAATCGATCTTCTGGAATCGATTTATTGCATCTTGTCTAGACACGATAAATCGATCCCAGATCAATCCCGGAAGTGCTCACCGTCGACGCCAGTACTCCAGCTCGGCGAGAGGAGTACGCGGCATCGATGGGGGAGCCTGCCTGCTGCGTCTGGACCCGCGGTAAGTTCGAACTAAGGTACTTCGAATTCAGCTACGTTATTAACGTAGCTGAATTTGCGTACCTTAGTTCGAAGTGGGGGGTTAGTGTGGAGCAGGCCTAAATCAGTTCTGAAAATTTTACCTTATGTTGAAGATAGTATCAAAATCTGTGTGTAGAGTTTGTAGTTTGTAGTGACTATGGTAGTTTACTCAAACAACTATAAAAATGAAAATTTCAGGTGAAATCTTCAAAAAAAGAAGAATTTAAAACTTTTTCTTTTGAAAAATATTAGTAAATATTACAGCCCCCTCCTCCTCCCAGGAATGTTTAAGAGTCCTCTGTGAAATATAGAGGTTTTAATCCTCCTTTAACAACAAATCAACACAATCTTAACTATGAAGTCTCTAATAATGCCTGCATAATAACAGTATGCACAATTGTTTTTCATGAATTCTGTTTCTATTTCTTCCCCCCCAACTCTAGTTTTATAAATTAACTCTTTCCATTTGAGGCACTTAACTTTAAAAATGTCATTGATGTCATACAATTATGCTTCATTGGAATGAATAGTGACACGCCTAAAAAATCACAAGCCAAAACCACACAGTGTCAAAAACTGTATGGCTGTCATTGAATAACTGTAAAAATGAGAGAGGGAAAAGAATGTATATTTTTATCACACTTACATTTTGTTTTGTTACATACTCTACAGCTACTGAATGCTAACACCACACACAATTCATCAACTGTTATTTAAAAAAGCAAATATTTAATGAAAATGCCATCTCTGGCAAATATGTATATGCTTTGAGAGAGCCACAATTGAATATCAATATTAAGCTAATAACATTCTCATCAACTCAGTCACTCTGGAACAGAGAGAGAAGCAAGTGATGTTAACATGCTATATTTAATGTCTTGTTTTTAGAGACTTTGTATGCAAAGAGATGAGGATTTTAGAAAGAATAAGGTAATTTAAAAGTATACTATAAAGTCTGAATCATCTTTGGTTTATGAGTTTTATAGATGTCCATCTGTTTCCATGAACAATATCTAGGCACGATTTATTTCTATATAACCTCCAGATAGTTATTTGGATTCAGGAATTATGTGGACAATTTGAAGAGAAAGCGTCCCCACTAAGGATATCTAGACTTGCAACCTGACCAGCTAGCCTGAGTGGCTTCTGGCACTGACCAAGTTTTTTATGTTGCAAAAAGATCTAGCACCATGGAGAGTGCTCACCATTAGTAAACTGTTTGTACTAGATTTTCAATGCACCCGTGCCTCTGACTGCCAATTGCTTCCCTAATTACACAAACCATTGCAATTGTATGCACGTCGGGCCTGAGCCAAAGCCTACTGAAATGTACTGATGTAAGGACTTCAGATCAAGCCCATGAACATTTTCAGTAAGCTGTGCTTTGGAATCTAAAAACTTCCATGTAAGCAAGAACAAATGGGCAGTTCTGTGATTATGACCATCAGTTAAATGGTCAAGGGTGCACAGATTAGGTACCTAGTTGTGCAGCTGAACTTTGGTGACATTATCAGAAAAGTTGCAAAATTCAACAGACAAAGAAATGACTGTGCATTATAGATTTCGCTCTACTAAGCTTATGCGTACAGCAATAAAACTGACATGTAAAGTCTATAGAATTATCTGGGGTTTTTTTTGCCATAAATTAAACCTAATTCAGCCATTCAGCCAGATTTTTAATTTTCTATTCTGACCTTATTAAATGTAGAGAACTTTCAGCTTTTATCTCTCAAGTGATGATACACTGTCTGTATTACATAAGGTATTTGGTGCCAGTCCCATTGCATCTAGATGCCAATTAGCCTTCCTCAGATAAAGTCAACAGCAAAGGGAAGCACAGTATCAGTGGTCATTCAATATAAACTAAATTATAAGTACAATAATAATTTATTCCATACAAAAAAACTACATTAAAAGAACATTATTGAGGTTGCAAAGCCAAGCACTCAAAAGTGAGGGAATGCCAGTATTAAGGTTGCTGGGCAACCTTAATTCACCCCATTTGTGCATACTCATTATGATAACTATGTTATATACTACTTTTTTCTACAGGGCCCTTGTCTCTTTCAGAGCTCAGAATGGATGGCATTTACTCTGTGAGCAGCTAGTCAATATTTCTAATCATTGTTCAATGGTTGGCCCCATGACTTATTTACTGCACTCTATTGAAAATCTGCTCTGAAGACAGAATTACTAATTTCCTCTTGGACTTCTTTATGGTGCTCATCACTAAAGTATTTGTGTGCTTCACAAATGTTAATGAATTAATTTTCACAACCCTGTGAGGTAAATGGGTGGTATGTCCATTTTACAAATTTGGAACTGAGGCACAGTCCGATTGAAATAAAAAATATCCGCTAATTTTGGGTGCCCAATTGGAGATGCCTGTGATCCAATTTTTGGAGTATTTAGTATTATATTGCACTGTGTTTATTCAAAGCACAGCTTTGAGAGAGGCACTGGGTGTCCAAGGTGCCCGAGTGGCCACAGCTCCCGTGCTCAGGTCACTGCAGCAGCACCCTCTCCTCTCCCGTTAAGTTGTCCCCCACAGCACCAGCAGCCCAGGTACCCCTCCAGGCAGGGAGAGAAAGTCAATGAGCCAGAGGAACTGGCTTCAGCACACACACATTCCCCCTCCCCCAAATATAACACTCAAACTATGCTTATAGAGGGGACGCAACTGCCCCTGGGGCTCCGCCTCAGCCCTCACTGCCCTTTAGGCAGTGTTTAAATCCTCAGCTCATCCATGCCCCATCACAGCAGTCTGTGATGCCTCCAGTGCCACCTGACAGCTTGCTCCACAGTACCATGGGCTGTTCCCGGGTATCTGCCCCGGGCGGTGCTGGGGCTGCAGCTCCTCGGGCTCTTCTACCTGCGGCAGCTGGGACGGGATTTTGCAACTTTTGGTCACAGATTGTGGCAGCTGTGGCGCTGAAGTGTAGCGAGATCTGGCGGTCTCTGCCCCACCTCTCCTTCTGCCCACCCTGCACAGTGCACCACTCCACAGAACCCGGTATCCCCAGGGGATACATCCTTTACCTGCTCTACAGCCTGGGATCACCCACCCCAGAGGATACATCCTCTACAGACAGGGATCTCCTGGACACATCCAATCCCCAATCCACCATCTCTTGAGGACACACCCAGAGCCCCCCATGCTCTTGGGCCTTCTCCCTTCCAAGGACATTTTCCTGTTCCAGTTTAAACTGCATGCAAGAAGCAAAGCATGTCTGCACTCCTCCCCACTTACATCCTCTCTCCAGAGCCCAGGGCATGACAGCCTTCTCCCTCCACTCTCTGGTGAAACAGACACCATCCCCCAAGACCATGGTGGTGAGCATCCCCCTTGGCTGGGGTGTGTGTGCGACTCTCACACTGCCAGGAAGGTGACAAACCAGTACGCTGAGTAACAGGATGCAATTAAGAGGGAGGAAACTCTGTGTTAGGCTGTGAAACAGTCTCACAAGGGAAGGGCTGGAAAACCAAGGCTTGGGACTTTTAAAAGGAGGCTGGACAAAACTTATTGTAAGGCACAGCCCTGCAGTGGCAGGGAGATAGCCAAGATGGGATGATTACAAAGGGCTTTCTCTCATCTAATTCCAGCCCACTCAGGGGTGAAAGTAGAAATAAGGACTTACCGGTACGGGGCTGGGTTGGGGCTGGCTCTGGCCCTCGGAAGGGGTGGGGCCTCAGGCGGAAGGGGCGGGGATGGGGGGCAGAGTCAGCCCCGGCCCGCCCTGTACCGGTAAGTGCCCTCTCCCGCCAGGGTAGCAGCGGCAGCTGGGGGCTCCAGCAGCAGTTTAAAGGGCCCGGGGCTCGGCCATTGCTACCGCCCCAGGCCTTTTAAACCGCTGCCGGAGCCCCTGGCTGCCGCTGCTACCCCAGGGCTCCAGCAGCAGGGCTCTGGGGCTATTTAAAGAGCGCGGGGCTCCCCTGAATCTACCGCCCGGGGCCCTTTAAATATCCGCCAGAGCCTGCCGGAGCGGTGGTGAGGCTCCAGCGGCTATTTAAACGGCCCAGGGCCATAGAGGCAGCGGGAGCCCCGGGCCCTTTAAATAACCCATGGAGCCCCACTGCTGTAACCCAGGGCTCCAGCAGCGGGCCTCTGGCGGCAATTTAAAGGACCTGGGGCCCCAGGCCCTTTAATTACCACCTGGGGAAGCTGGGCCACCCCGGTACAGCGTACCAGCTTACTTTCACCTCTGAGCCCACTATTCTGGGAGTACAAATCCTTGTACACCTCTACCCTGATATAACACTGTCCTTGGGAGCAAAAAATCTTAGCGCGTTATAGGTGAAACTGCGTTATATCAAACTTGCTTTGATCCACCGGCGTGCACAGCCCCCCCCCCCCCCCCCCGGAGTGCTGCTTTACCGCGTTATATCGGGGTAGAGGTGTACTAAAGACCTGGTGCCTGGATCCCATTGCTCTTGGATTGTGAATTAGAGCCCTGTCATGCAATTCTTACTGGGTCAGTAGTGTAGAACAGCCGTTCTCGAAGTTCATTACACCGCGACCCCCTTCTGATAACAAAAATTACTCCGCTACCCCAGGAGGGGGGACTGAAGCCTGAGCCTGTCCAAGCCCCACCGCCCCAGGCAGGGCAGCCAAAATCAATGCCCAAGGGCTTCAGTCCCATATTGGGCGGGGGGGGGAGGGGGACTGTAACCTGAGCCCCACTGTCCAGGGTTGAAGCCCTTGGACTTCGGCTTCAGCCCCGGGCAGTTGGGCTCAGACTTCGGCTTCAGCCCTGGGCCCCATTAAAACAGGGTTGTGACCCACTTTGGGTCCCACTCCCAACCCACAGTTTCAGACCCACCCCCGGTGTAGATCCTGCTGTTAGCACAGCTGTTAGCTGGTACCCTTGTGTTTATATGAACCCTTACGCTCGGGACTGTGTGCATCCCCACCAGGGCCGGCTTCAGCTTTTTTGCCGCCCCAAGCAGTGAAGAAAAAAAAAAAAAATCGCGATCGGCAGCACTTCGGCAGCAGCTCTACTGCGACACATCATTCTTCGGCGGCAATTTGGTGGCCGGTCCTTCCCTCCGAGAGGGACTGAGGGACCCGCCGCTGAATTGCCACCGAAGACCCAGACGTGCCACTCCTTTCCATTAGCCACCCCAAGCACCTGGTTCCTGCACTGGTGCCTGAAGCCGGCCCTGATCCCCACGATATAGTGAGCATGTATTCTGACATGGCTAGCCTGCTGTGTGGATCCCAGTGTGTGTGTACTGTGAATTTTTGGCAGTCACACCCTATTATATGTATCTCATTTTGCTGGTGCCCTGGTCTAATGACATTATGCTAGAAATATGAAGCCTGAAAATAGTGCCCAGGTGTGATGGTCACTCTGGGCTGTTAATGTGAACCGTCCCTTGTTGTATGCAGTAGTGTTGTAGCTCTGTTGATCCCAGGATATGAAAGAAAGACAAGGTGGGTGAGGTAATATATTTTATTGGAGCAACTGCTGTTGCTTGCAGACGCAAGTTTCCAAGCTTACATAGAACTCTTCTGGTCTGTAAGCTCAAAAGCTTGTCTGTTCTCATTAACGGAAGCTGGTCTAATAAAAGATATTACCTCAGCCACCTTGTCTCTCTAATATGAATCCTGTCAATATGGCCCTGTTGGGTGCATCCTAATCTACTGAGAGCATGAATCTTGGCTACTAGAGGAGGAGTGTAAATCTTAATGCTAGCATCCTGCAGTTAGAGCTTACTCTACTCTGAGCCTAGGAGTTTTAATTTTGGCATGTGTATCCTGATGCCAATCCATGAGGGCAGTGGAGTTTGGCCTTACGGGGGGCACTGTGACTGGGGTGCATTGTGGTCAAGAATCAAGGAGTGGGGTGGGCTTTGGGTGTGAGGCCATGGCAGGGAGCTCCGGGCAATGTAGCAGGGGAGGCAGCGGGGCTGTGTGTGGGGGAGGTGATGGGGAGGATTCCTCCACCACTTTGGCCTTGGCCCCTCCACTTTTACAAAGGTTCCAGTGCCCTTGAGCTCCCCACGGTGACTTGGACTCCCGGGTGGTTGCCATGGCTCTTACCACAGCCCGGCTCAGGCTTCTGGCCTGGTCAGGTCCTTGGGGAAGAAGACTAACAGGGGGCAGGGCCCCATGGTGAGGGGGAGTAGTAGGGGCCCCAAAAGTGCTTTGTGACCAGGACCCCAATAAATCTTAATCTGCCTCTGAGCAAACTGAAAAACAGAAATTCTGTCATATGCCATCGTATTGACACCCACATGGTTCAACAGCAGGGTTAGAGCCTTTAGATCCAATGCTAAGACCTCTGTGGTTTGAGGTAATGGAGTAACTGCTAGCAGTAGTAAATTGGTATTTTCTATGTGGGTCAGCACTATAAGAGGACAGGACCCTTAGTTGCTCTGTGGGAAAGGTGTTTGTGCAGTCTGGTCAGCAGGGAGAAACTTGAACATGCTTCATAAGGACAGACTCTTCTGAGATTTTAGCTGTTAAGATCTAACAAGTCTCTACTGTTAATGTGCGAACGATGATTTTTCAAAGGCTTATAATATGGCCAAATTTAGGTGGATTCAGAGGGATGGCAAAAAGGCTCATCCCTAACACAAAGGCCACCCCTGCCCCCTTTGCTAAGTTTCAAGTCTCTGTTCCAAAGCCTGGGACACTAGAGCATTCCAAAGTAGAGGTCACCAGATATTTTTTTAACATTGAACAACACTTCATTTTTCTCTAGGCTCATTCTCATCGAGTTTAAGACCAGAAGATCATCTCGTCTGACTTCTTGTATATCACAGGCCACCAACATCAGCAAGCACCTGCACACTAACCCCAACAACTAAAATGAGACCAAAATACCAGAGCTGAGCCATTTTGGCTGCAAGTTCCAAAAAACTTCATCATGGAACAGATTCCTGGAATGGAAAATTTCAGCCCAACCAGTTAAAGTCTGGCAAAAATAGAAGCAATTGAAAACAGTGTTTTATAATTGGACATGTTGGGCATCCTTAATAATAGGCAGTGCTATCTGTCCCACCAATAATATTGGCAAAGTAACCATTAAACTGATCTCTATTAGACTTTGATGATTAGATTAACTTGTATACTCGGATCTCTTTCTAGTACTAAGTTGTATAGCTGTGGTTGTGTTTCTGTAGTTTCATTTCTCCCAGTTCCTTGTTTAATAGAACGTTACCCACATGTCGTCTTCCTATGCTTTATTGTCTTGCTTGATATTGCATCTAATCATGTTGGTTCATAAACTTAACATCTCTTTAAATAGCACAGCATGTACCAGAGGACTAATTAGTTTACTGCTTCCTTGTGAGCATTTATTAGACATTCCCCAAACTCCTGTTGCATTGCTGGCATACTCAACTAATCTCAGTTCATTTCACTGAGAAAAAAGGAAGTTCAACACACTGGAAATGGCTGTGCTCAGTGGATGGGTGTTTCCCTCAGGGTATGTCTATACTGCAATAAAAAAAAAAAAAACCCAGTAGCACTGAGTCTTGGAGCCCAGGTAAGTTGACTGGGGCTCGCAGGGTTCAGGCTGCAGGGCTAAAAACTTGTAAAAAAACTGACCAGGCTCAGTCTGGAGCCCGGGCTCTTAGACACAAACCCTCCTGGGATTTTAGAGTCCAGGTTCTAACCTGAGCCCAAATGTTTACATGGCTGTTTTTAGCTCCACAAACCTGAGTCAGCTGATCCAGGCCAGCTGTGGTCTTTTAGCCCAGGGTCTTTTATTGCAGTGGAGATGTTTTCTTTGAGATTAATTGAGACAACAGAAGGTGGTCCAATAAAAGATATTACTTCATTGACCTTGTCTCTCTAAAGAAGAAGGAACAAAGTTGCAAAGGCTGCTAGGGAGGAGACTGAAATCCAGGACCTCTATGGTGGCATTCTCAGAAATGCTCCCAGTTCCACGCGCAGGGCCAGGTAGGCAGGCAGAGCTTCAGAGTCTCAATGCGTGGATGAGATGATGGTGTAGAGAGGAGGAGTTTACATTCATTAGGAACTGGGGAAACTTTTGGGATGGGGGGAGCCTATACAGGAGAGATGGGCTCCATCTAAACCAAAGTGGAACCAGACTGCCAGCACTAAACATTAAAAAGGTTGCAGAGCAGTTTTTAAACTAGGAGATGGGGGAAAGCTGACTGCTGCAGCGGAGCATGTGACTCGGACAGAGACTTCTCTTAGAGGAGAGTCTATTGATAGAGATTCTCTAGGTTATAGTCAGGAGGAGAGCATGGAAGAGGATAATGTAAGGGCCAGATCAGACGAGAAACATTTACATAAAATATTGGACACATCAGAAAAGGGCAGACAAATAAACAGTGACAAGTTTTTAAAGTGCTTGTACACAAATGCTAGAAGTCTAAATGATAAGATGGGTGAACTAGAGTGCCTTGTGATAAAGGAGGATATTCATATAATAGGCATCACAGAAACCTGGTGGACTGAGGACAATCAGTGGGACACAATCATTCCGGGGTACAAAATATATTGGAAGGACAGAACAAGTCATGCGGGAGGGGGGGGGGGGGCGGGGGGAGTGGCACTATATGTGAAAGAAAATGTAGAATCAAATGAAGTAAAAATCTTAAGTGAATCCCCATGTTCCATAGAATCTCTATGGATAGTAATTTCATGCTCTAATAAGAATATAACATTAGGGATCTATTATCGACCACCTGACCAGGACGGTGATAGTGATGATGAAATGCTAAGGGAAATTAGAGAGGCTATCAAAATTAATAACTCAGTAATAGTGGGGGATTTCAATTACCCCATATTGACTGGGAACATGTCACCTCAGGACGAAATGCAGAGACAAAATTTCTCGATACTTTAAATGACTGCTTCTTGGAGCAGCTAGTAAGGGAACCCACAAGGGGAGAGGTAACTCTCGATTTAGTCCTGAGTGGAGCGCAGGAGCTGGTCCAAAAGGTAACTATAACAGGACCGCTTGGAAATAGTGACCATAATATAATAACATTTAACATCCCTGTGGTGGGAAGAACATCTCAACAGCCCAACACTGTGGCATTTAATTTCAAAAAGAGGAACTATGCAAAAATGAGGGGGTTAGTTAAACAGAAATTAAAAGGTACAGTGACTAAAGTGAAATCCCTGCAAGCTGCAAGGGCGCTTTTTAAAGACACCATAATAGAGGCCCAACTTAAACGTCTACCCCAAATTAAGAAACACAGTAAAATAACTAAAAAAGAGCCACCGTAGCTTAACAACCATGTAAAAGAAGCAGTGAGAGATAAAAAGGCATCTTTTAAAAAAGTGGAAGTCAAATCCTAGTGAGGTAAATAGAAAGCAGCATAAATACTGCCAAATTAAGTGTAAAAATGTAATAAGAAAAGCTAAAGAGGAGTTTGAAGAACGGCTAGCCAAAAACTCAAAAGGTAATAAAATGTTTTTTAAGTATATCAGAAGCAGAAAGCCTGCTAAACAACCAGTGAGGCCCCTGGATGATCGAGATACAAAAGGAGCGCTTAAAGGCGATAAAGTCATTGCGGCAAAACTAAACAAATTCTTTGTTTCAGTTTTCACAGCTGAGGATGTTAGGGAGATTCCCAAACCTGAGCCGCTTTTGAAGGTGACAAATCTGAGGAACTGTCACAGACTGAAGTGTCATTAGAGGAGGTTTTGGAATTAATTGATAAACTTAACAGTAACAAGTCACCGGGACCAGATGGCATTCACCCAAGAGTTCTGAAAGAACTCAAATGTGAAGTTGCAGAACTATTAACTATGGTTTGTAATCTGTCCTTTAATTCAGCTTCTGTACCCAATGACTGGAAGATAGCTAATGTAACGCCAATATTTAAAAAGGGATCTAGAGCTGACCCCAGCAATTACAGACGGGTAAGTCTAACATCACTACCAGGCAAATTAGTTGAAACAATAGTAAAGAATAAAATTGTCAGACACCTAGAAGAACATAAATTGTTGGCCAAAAGTCAACATGGTTTCTGTAAAGGGAAATCGTGTCTTACTAATATATGAGAGTTCTTTGAAGGGGTCAACAAACATGTGGACAAGGGGGACCCAGTGGACATAGTGTACTTAGATTTCCAGAAAGCCTTTGACAAGGTCCCTCACCAAAGGCTTTTACATAAATTAAGTTGTCATGGGATAAAAGGGAAGGTCCTTTCATGGATTGAGAGCTGGTTAAAAGACAGGGAACAAAGGGTAGGAATAAATGGTAAATTCTCAGAATGGAGAGGGGTAATTAGTGGTGTTTCCCAAGGGTCTGTCCTAGAACCTATCCTATTCAATTTATTCATAAATGATCTGGAGAAAGGGCTAAAAAGTGAGGTGGCAAAGTTTGCAGATGATACTAAACTGCTCAAGATAGTTAGGACCAAAGCAGACTGTGAAGAACTTCAAAAAGATCTCACAAAACTAAGTTTTGGGCAACAAAATGGCAAATGAAATGTAATGTGGATAAATGTAAAGTAACGCACATTTGAAAAAATAACCCCAACTATACATATACTATGATGGGGGCTAATTTAGCTACAACAATTCAGGAAAAAGATATTGGAGTAATCGTGGATTGTTCTCTGAAGACATCCACGCAGTGTGCAGAGGCGGTCAAAAAAGCAAACAGGATATTAGGAATCATTGAAAAGGGGATAGAGAATAAGATGGAGAATATATTATTGCCCTTATATAAATCGATGGTACGCCCATATCTTGAATACTGCGTACAGATGTGGTCTCCTCATCTCAAAAAAGATATACTGGCACTAGAAAAGGTTCAGAGAAGGGCAACTAAAATGATTAAGGGTTTGGAATGGGTCCCATATGAGGAAAGATTAAAGAGGCTAGGACTTTTCAACTTGGAAAAAAAGAGACTAAGGGAGGATATGATAGAGGTATATAAAATCATGAGTGATGTGGAGAAAGTAGATAAGGAAAAGTTATTTACTTATTCCCATAATACAAGAAGTAGGGGCCACGAAATGAAATTAATGGGCAGCAGGTTTAAAACAAATAAAAGGAAGTTCTTCACACAGTGCACAATCAACTTGTGGAACTCCTTGCCTGAGGAGGTTGTGAAGGCTAGGACTATAACAGCGTTTAAAAGAGAACTGGATAAATTCATGGAGGTTAAGTCTATTAATGGCTATTAGCCAGGATGGGTAAGGAATGGTGTCCCTAGCCTCTGTTTGTCAGCGGGTGGAAATGGATGGCAGGAGAGAGATCACATGATCATTACCTGTTAGGTTCACTCCCCCTGGGGCACCTGGCATTGGCCACTGTCGGTGGACAGGATACTGGGCTAGATGGACCTTTGGTCTGACCCAGTATGGTCGTTCTTATGTTATGTTCTTATGTTCAAACTGTGTGCTCTCACTGGGGTTTGGTGCTTCTGTACCATCCCTTGCTATAGGCGGTGTCTAAAGGCTACAAACACAGCTTACTGTAACAAATAATTTAATAGAAACTTTAAATTGCAAACATTTTAAAAAGAGTGTCTTGCATGGTGTCAAGTATGAGAGGGGTAGCCGTGTTAGTCTGAATCTGTAAAAAGCAACAGAGGGTCCTGTGGCACCTTTGAGACTAACAGAAGTACTGGGAGCATAAGCTTTCGTGGGTAAGAACCTCACTTCTTCAGATGCAAGTGATGGAAATCTCCAGAGGCAGGTATATATCAGTGTGGAGATAACGAGGTTAGTTCAATCAGGGAGGGTGAGGTGCTCTGCTAGCAGTTGAGGTGTGAACACCAAGGGAGGAGAAACTGTTTCTGTAGTTGGATAGCCATTCACAGTCTTCGTTTAATCCTGATCTGATGGTGTCAAATTTGCAAATGAACTGGAGCTCAGCAGTTTCTCTTTGGAGTCTGGTCCTGAAGTTTTTTTGCTGTAAGATGGCAACCTTTACATCTGCTATTGTGTGGCCAGGGAGGTTGAAGTGTTCTCCTACAGGTTTTTGTATATTGCCATTCCTGATATCTGACTTGTGTCCATTTATCCTCTTGCGTAGTGACTGTCCAGTTTGGCCAATGTACATAGCAGAGGGGCATTGCTGGCATATGATGGCATATATAACATTGGTGGACGTGCAGGTGAATGAGCCGGTGATGTTGTAGCTGATCTGGTTAGGTCCAGTGATGGTGTTGCTGGTGTAGATATGTGGGCAGAGTTGGCATCGAGGTTTGTTGCATGGGTTGGTTCCTGAGTTAGAGTTGTTATGGTGCGGTGCGTGGTTGCTGGTGAGAATATGCTTAAGGTTGGCAGGTTGTCTGTGGGCGAGGACTGGCCTGCCTCCCAAGGTCTGTGAAAGTGAGGGATCATTGTCCAGGATGGGTTGTAGATCACTGATGATGCGTTGGAGAGGTTTAAGCTGAGGACTGTAGGTGATGGCCAGTGGAGTTCTGTTGGTTTCTCTTCTGGGCCTGTCTTGTAGCAGGAGGCTTCTGGGTACACGTCTGGCTCTGTTGATTTGTTTCTTTATTTCCTTGTGTGGGTATCGTAGTTTTGAGAATGCTTGGTGAAGATCTTGTAGGTGTTGGTCTCTGTCTGAGGGGTTGGAGCAGATGCGATTGTACCTCAGTGCTTGGCTGTAGACGATGGATCGTGTGGTGTGACCGGGGTGGAAGCTGGAGGCATGAAGGTAGGCGTAGCGGTCGGTGGGTTTTTGGTATAGGGTGGTGTTAATGTGGCCATCGCTTATTTGTACGGTGGTGTCCAGGAAGTGGACCTCCCGTGTAGATTGGTCCAGGCTGAGGTTGATGGTGGGGTGGAAGCTGTTGAAAGCATGGTGGAATTCTTCCAGGGCCTCCTTCCCATGGGTCCAGATGATGAAGATGTCATCAATATAGCGTAGGTAGAGAAGGGGCATGAGTGGACGGGAGCTGAGGAAGCGTTGTTCCAGGTCAGCCATAAAAATGTTGGCATATTGTGGGGCCATGCGGGTGCCCATAGCGGTGCCACTGGTCTGGAGGTATATATTGTCACCAAATTTGAAATAATTGTGCGTGAGGATAAAGTCACAGAGCTCAGCAATAAGTTGTGCTGTGTCATCATCAGGGATACTGTTCCTGACAGCTTGTATTCCATCTGTATGTGGGATGTTTGTGTAGAGAGCCTCTACATCCATGGTGGCTAGGATGGTGTTTTCTGGGAGGTCACCAATGCATTGTAGTTTCCTCAGGAAATCTGTGGTGTCACGGAGATAGCTGGGAGTGCTGGTGGCGTAGGGTCTGAGTAGGGAGTCCACATATCCAGACAGTCCTTCAGTGAGAGTGCCAATGCCCGAGATGATGGGGCGTCCAGGATTTCCAGGTTTGTGGATCTTAGGTAGTAGATAGAATAACCCCGGTCGGGGCTCTAAGGGTATGTTGATTTGTTCCTGTGTTAGTGTAGGGAGTGTCCTGAGTAGATGGTGTAGTTTCTTAGTGTATTCCTCAGTGGGATCTGAGGAAAGCGGCCTGTAGAATTGGGTATTGGAGGGTTGTCTGGCAGCCTCCTTCTGGTAGTCAGACCTGTTCATGATGACAACAGCACCTCCTTTATCAGCCTCTTTGATGATAATGTCAGGGTGGTTTCTGAGGCTGTGGATGGCATTGCGTTCTGCACGACTTAGGTTATGAGGCAAGCGATGTCGTTTTTCCACAATTTCTGCCTGTGCACGTCGGCGGAAGCATTCTATGTATAGGTCCAGACTGTCATTTCGACCCTCAGGAGGAATCCATGTGGAGTTCTTCTTCCTGTGTTGTTGGTGGGAGGGTATCTGTGTATCAGTGCGCTGTTCAGTGTTATCATGAAAGTATTCTTTGAGTCGGAGGCGGCGAAAGTAGGTTTCCAGATCACCACAGAACTGTATCATGTTCGTGGGGGTGCTGGGGCAAAAGGAGAGTCCCCGAGATAGGACAGACTCTTCTGCTGGGTTGAGTGTGTAGCTGGATAAATTGACGATATTGCTGGGTGAGTTAGGGGTACCCCTGTTGTGGCCCCATGTGGTAGGTAGGATTTTAGACAGCTTATGGTCCTTTTTCCTTTGTAGAGAGGTGAAGATATAGAGTGTTTTTTTTCTTTTTTTGCAAGAATTCATCAAATGACTGGGTAAATGATCAATCCAATGAAATAAGCTCTGATGCTTTGTTACCTCTTTGGTTAATCATATTCATTGCACAGTGCTGCACTGAAAGTGGCTCATGGGGCTGCATTGAAAAGGCTGTTCTAATCATCTAAAGAGACAGAGGAATGGGCTTTTCTCCAGAAGAAATAAACAAAGGAGAAAAATATATCCTCCAGAGTTGTCAGTCAGCAACAAGCAATATCCACTCTCACTCATAAGTGCTTTTAAGCGGAGGTAAGTAATTTTGTTCATAATGTTTGAACTGGTGTGTTTATTTAAAACAACACAATAATCCACCACTACAAAAAATAAAAGCGATCGTTTTCCATTCATTGTTAAAGCTTATCCAGTGAACATCAAGCAGATTTTTAGAACAGGCAATTCCTGGGTCAACAAGCACATGTTGTTTCTCAACATGGTACTCATTGGCATACGCCTACCCGCAGCTGGCTAAAGGCACTGGTCATGGTGAGACATAAAGCAAAATACATTTAAACACGGCTTAATGCAGTGCATGAAGTACTTAGATTTTCTGAGTCTGCTGCTGGCTTTCCATTTGGATAACAAAATAAGTGCAGCTATAGAAAGGAATTTGAGCATTGCTAAGTAAGTCTGAAATCTACCATTACCAAAATGCATGTATTAATGGGAACTCAATGCCTCAAGGGGTGGATACTGAGATCTACTGCTTTTTATCTTTTTCACCAGTTGAAATCCAGCCCAGAGTGGTAGCAACAGAAAGTTGCTTCCAACTCATAGCTGTTAGGTTGACCTTATGAAATGACACTGATGATCTTAGTCCAGTTCCAAATGAGAACATGTACCGCCATCCAACTCCCTCCTCCCCCGGCCAGGTGGGCTATCTCAACGAAGAGACCAAGGAAATGAAGCAGGATAGTCTAGTCTCATTGTCCAAAAAGCGCAAAACATAAGCAGTGCAACAGTGAAACGTTGTATGAATTTTAAAATTATTGTGGCATTAACAACCTAAGGTGGCATTAGTATACATTTATTTCTTAAGGTAGGAGTTCTAACCTGAGAGTGTCCCTTTAAATTAAAGGAGTTAAAATAAAAAAATTAACAGGACAGCCACAAGCTGCACAAATAAAAGTGTTGGGATCTACTGTCCCCTTGATTTGTTAGTGTAGGGGAGGAAACTGATGTTACTCTAAAGTAATGCACAGGTGTTAAGTATGATTAATAATAACTGATCTAGTCATAATTTAATCATTCATATTATTAAAATGACTAATTGTTAACAACTGATTATAATAGCTCCATAAATGTGCATGGTACTTTACAGACATACAGGAAAACATATTATCTATCCTGAAAAACAGACAGACAAGAAAAACAAAGTCACAGAACAATATACATGAGGGAAGATATGAAAAGATTATTTTACTTATTTTTCAGCTTTAAATAATATTGCACACACACACACACACACACACACACACAAAACTCTAGGCACCATATAATGATGCCCATACCAGTATTAGTGGAGAAGAGAACAAGGTCATTGTAACCTATACATTATTTCAACATATACATTATAGTCATGTAATGGATGAGTCACCAATAGCCCAATAACCAATAATTGAAAGCTGCAGAATAGGTTTCATTGTCACACAACACATAAATGTGATTTTACATGCAACTGATTTGTTGTTAAACAACCTTGCCCAACAATTAGCTATTAATATTGTCCTCCTCCATATGACAGAAGGCTTTGTTGTTTGGTGGTTTTCTTATTGCTTCATTAGCAATGCTTTTAATTAAACAATACTGAGGGAGATGCAAAGGCAGATGCATTTCCTAGGGACAAATGTTTGGCTGGAAGGAATTTATAACCAAAAGGCTCCACCAAGGACCATTAACCCCAGCTAATCATTAATTCTTAGGGAGTGCTTTGCAGTTGGTTTGTACTTTTGTTACGAAATGAACATTGACCACACAGGGTTTTGTAACTGGTGATGCAGTTTCATCTAGCATGTACAAGCTGCTTTAATACAATTAATGCCCTGTACTGTAGCCAATCAGATTTCTTGAAACATTTTTCATTCTATTCATCTTTATAAAAGGGATAGACATTCATATACTTTTAATTTTCTGTTCCTTTTAGTGGTTTGACTAAAACTGTGAAGTGTTTAAAGAAGTTTTTATTCAGGCGAAGCTCCCTCTGAAATCAATGGGAGTGTTGCCATGAGGAAAGCCATAGTAAAAACAGTGGTTCTCAAAGCCAGTCCGCCGCTTGTTCCACCGTGCTGTTAATTTTTTCACATAAAATTTTAAATAAAGAAATTGTGGGTCTGTTTTTTGAACCCTGCAAACTATAAACAGGTTGGAAATTTCAAAACTTTTCATGAAGTTTTCTCTTTTTCAACACACTCTAGTGCAGTTGTTCTCAAAGCTGGTCCGCCGCTTGTTCAGGGAAAGCCCATGGCGGGCCGGGCCGGTTTGTTTACCTGCCGCATCCACAGGTTCAGCCGATCGCGGCTCTCATTGGCTATGGTTCACTGCTCCAGGCCAATGGGGCATCGGGAAGCGGCAGCCAGCACATCCCTCAGCCCACGCCACTTCCCGCAGCCCCCATTGTCCAGGAGTGGCGAACCGCGGCCAATGGGAGCCGCGATCAGACGAACCCGCGGACGCAGCAGGTAAACAAACCAGCCCGGCCCGCCAGGGGCTTTCCCTGAACAAGTGGCGGACCAGCTTTGAGAACCACTGCATTAGAGTGTGTTGAAAAAGAAGAGAAAACTTCATGAAAAGTTTTGAAATTTCCAACCTGTTTATAGTTTGCAGGGTTCAAAACACAGACCCACAATTTTTTTATTTAAATTTTGTGTGAAAAAATTAACAGTAAAAGAAAGGATCAAAAACTTTACATAAATTATTATCAGAATGGTTAGTCAATATATCCTTTATTGAAAACCATGTTACTGGCAAATGATTTACCAAATCCTTTCTCCCACATTTATTTTCAGTAAATGAAGAATGTTGTTACATTTGTAATAAATATAGCTATAAAAGTTCATGAAAAACACAATATTTCAAAGAAGTCAGCAGGTGGGTTTTTTTCAAAATACTGAAAAAAAGACTTTTTAGAAAAACACTTCTCATTTGAAAATAAAACTCCTTCAGTAAAAACTGAGTTAGCAACGTCCACTTTAACCCTTTATATATGAGAAGTCCCAGTGCTTCAAAGGAAGGCAGAAAAAAAGACCACCACAGAATACAGCTGGCCAATTGCGCAAGGGCGAAAAACAAAATCCTTCCTGAACTCTGCAGGTGGCCATGTAAAGTCCTGAAGCATGAGATCTGATTATAGTCATTGTCTTATTGTAGAGCTATAAGTGTTATTATGAACATGCTGAGGGCAATGCAGAGCTTCCTGTTCTCTCTCCATGGCCCATGAAGGAAGGGAATAAGCAAGGGGGATTTCCAAAGCCAGAAGGGATCCTCCCCCCACAACCATCCAGCCCTCTCCCGCCACAGGCTATGGAGTTTCTCCTAGATCTGGGTTAAAGCTCATATTTTAGTAAAATGTGCAATCATCATTTGCTAGTGCATAAACAAACCTTTGATCTTTGATGGAGTCCATTAAGGCAGTGTTATTCATTTTTCCCTTTTCTAATTTTCCTCTTCTGTGCAGGTCATCTGTGTTTTGAAAATAACTAGGTTGCAACCATTTGTTAATGGCAGCCGCCTGTGGCTCTGGATAAAAAATGTTCGGTCTGTAAGGAAACTAATGAGACAATAAATGGATGTATATTTTCAAACAGATGTTATTAGACCCTGGTACTGCTGCTTGTTTATGCCCTGGTGTATACTTATTGCAGACTGCACTACAACTAATCCAGACATTAGTCTCAACGTAGAGTCCATTCGTCTGGTGCTTGTTCTGAATCTCAGTTCTTATAATTTATTTTTTTCTGATGTCATTAACTTTGCTATCAAAAACAAATTCCACAAAGATAGATCTAACACTAAGTGGGATAGCAATCACATGAGATGATGGGTAAAACGTAACACAGCTCATTCATTTGGATTGCAAACAATCTTTTTTTTTAAAAAGGGAAGTCTTTATTTCTGACTTTCAGAGATTTCATTCACTAACTGATTCAGCGCGACAACTATAAAACACACCTTGCTATCTGGCTATACCAAAGAAGAACAGGAGACACTTGATATGGTTTTAACCGGGCTGAAACTTTATTATTAGATGTCTGGAACTACCTGGCAGATAAAAGTGTACAGTGCAAGTAACCCCATGTTTATTCTATAATTACCTGGGGGACTTCTGCCAGCTCCCCGACTTTTTCCATCTGGGTCCCTCAAGCCAACTCACTGCTGGGACTTTAACCATCCATCCCATCCCTGTATTAGGAGGGTTAAGGTGGGCTACAAGAAAAAGGGGGTTGGCTCCCTCCCATACCATTCATAGGGGCTCAAAATTGCCCCCCATTGCATTCCTTTAACCAATACCTCATTTTTGAGTCCTTTACCAAGCCATTTATCTGATCAGCGTGTACCTTCCCTATCAAGACATCTGCCACAAGGGGCCACCAGCAATTAGTTTGGCTGCTTCCTCACCAAACCCTGTTGGGTTCCCAGACACCTCCTAACAGGGCCGGCTCCAGGCACCAGCTTGGCAAGCAAGTGCTTGGGGCGGCCACTCTGGAGAGGGGCGGCAGGTCCAGCTATTCAACGGCAATTCGGTGGACAGTCCCTCACTCCTGCTCGGAGCGAAGGACCTCCCGCCGAATTGCTGCCGCATATCGCGATCACGGCTTTTTTGTTTGTTTGTTTTGGCTGCTTGGGGCGGCCAAAACCCTAGAGCTGGCCCTGTCTCCCAATGCCATCTTTTACATCAGTCAAAAATGTGCTGGAATCCAAATCTGACAGGTGAACTCCCATCTCCCACTGCCCCCTTTTATATTGGCCAACAATGCGTCTTCACCCCAAGTCCGACAGGTGAACCCCATCCACCAAAATAACTCCATTGCCCCATATGCCATGTGAAAATCATTCAGGACGCCAGTTGCCGGGTTGCCAATGACACCAGGTACTGCAGCACACGCTCCTCTGTAATGGGCCATATGGCGACCAGTGTTCCAGATCCTGAAATTGCAAGATCTCATTGCACCACCGACATCATACCCCAAAGCTCCACAACGCCAGCGGCATCCACTCACGTTCCTTGCTGGCTCCTGGTGCAAGCTCCTGCAATCTGTCAGACTAAAAATGAGACAAGGTATCTGCTATGCCATTATCCTCAAAGCCCATAACCCCTGAAGCATCTGAATGGATTTTCAAACCAGCCCCTAATAACTATTCCTCTCTCCATAAAGATACCCCATTAAATTGGCTGAAAAACTGTTCCCACACCTTCAAGTCTTCCTTCATTGCTCATGAAATGGAGCAGCCTTGCTACGCATGTTGTGGCCAATGCCTGCTGGGCACAGAATGCCTGGGGCAACAACCCTGCAGGCAAAGTTACGGTGCCCCATAATAGATTGCAGCTCTCAGATTGTGAATTTTTTGGCTCCTATAGCTCTCCGAAACAAACCCAATAGCTTCTGAAGCTTATCCTGAGGGCACTGCGATATGCCCGCCATTGTGTCTAGCTCAATCTCCAGGTAAGTCAATGTAGTGGAAGGGCCCTCTGTTTTTTCCTCTGCTAGGGGTACTCCGATCTGTTTAGCCAGGGCCTGAAATGTGTCCAACAGGTGAACAAACTCATCCAACCCTGCCAGGCATAAAAACAAAAAATCGTCTAAATAGTGCATTATTTGGCATAGACCAGCTGCTTGCATCACTGCCCAGTGCAACATTGTACTAATTTTTTCAAATGCGGAACAGGGTACCGCACAGCACATGAGCATAGCCTTGTCAGAATAAAATTGTCCCTCAAAAGAAAAACCCAGAAGGTTGACGTCCAATGGATGCACTGGCAGCAGTCAAAAAGCAGGCTTGATCCCACACTTAGCCATGAGCACTTCCAGGCCACACAACCTAACTATGCACACAACCTCATCAATGGAGGAATAGCAAATGGAATACAGAACTGGGTCTATTCCATTGTTAATGGAGCTACCTCATGGGTATGAAAGGTGATAAATTAATTGATAATTCTCCTGGAGCCTTCTTTAGGACCAAGTCCAGATGGGAAACTTGCAAGTTCTCTACATGTAATTGCTTGAATGGCCCTGCTATCCTACCCTCATTTAACTCCTATGTAATCTTTTTCTGCACAGTATAGCCCATCCTCACCATTTTCAATTTTGTTGACATCACATGCGTCCTAGTCCCTGTAAAGGGAATCTGAAATCTCACAGTAAACCCCTCCCACAAATATGCCCCATCTGCTTTGTTGGGGTAATCCCACAGGAGAAACCTTCACACCTCTGGCTTAATTGGTGATAGCACGCTTGCCCATCTCATTGCTTTCAGCCCACCCTTCTCCTCTGCTTGTGTTCTGTCCCCCATCCCACTCCAGTTAATACTTGACCCATATCCAATCCTGTTTTCCCCCTGTGACCTTTCCCTACCTCTCTGGCAAGAATGGGCCCCAGAACATGTTTTGCAAGCATGCCTGAATTTACAGATGCTGTGAAAACCACCGCTGTCATTAAATGCCCAATAAATATTGTGATGCAACTCAGGGCCCTGCCAGTCTTGCTGTGGAATGAACAGGCCACTATCCTGGTCTCTGCGGAGTCATCCACTCCAACCACAGCATATGGGGTAGTATGTCCCACTGGATCCCAGTTTGCCACCCTCAATCTAAAATGCTCGTTATAATTAAACCAAGACAAGACAAGACAGGAGATCTTCAATGATCAGAAACTCAAAAAAGAGCCCTATAAAAAACTAGGACAAGTTACAAAGGATGAGTACAAACAAATAGCACAAGTACATAGGGACAAAATTAGAAAGGCCAAGAAACAAAATGAGATTAAATTTGCTAGAGACATAAAAGGTAACAAGAAAACATTATACAAAATACATTATAAGCAGGAGGAAGACCAAGGACAGGGTAGGCCCATTGTTCAATAAGGGAGGAGGGGGTACAATAACAGAAAATGTGGAAATGGTAGAAGTGCTAAAATCACATTTTTGTTTCAGTTTTCACCAACACATTTAGTAACAATTGACCATCTAATAGAGTGAATGCCAGTGAAAATGAGGTAGGAGCAAAGGCTAAAATAGGAAAAGAACAAGTTAAAATTACTTAGACAAGTTAAATGTCTTCAAGTCACCAGGGCCTGATGACCTACTTACTGGTAGGTTACAGCTACACTATAAATCCTACTGTGATGGGGGAACCCAGTTACAACATGGAATTTTGTGGTCATGGATCATTGCTGCTATTTAAATGGGTCTGACCAGTGTGTTAATGGAGACAGTATCCTGCTATGTAGTAAACTGCTGCCTGTCAAAATGGACAACAGCAAGAAATGGACAAAGGGGATAATATGCCAAAGAGCATGTAAAACCTTATTTTGGACAGATTATACCTACTCCTTAGTGAAGTGTTTAGAACTTGACATGCCAACAAAGTGTCTTGAATGAAATAGTGCTTACAAATCGTGCTCCAGCCTTAGGCTTTAGCAGGGCTGATGGAGGTTTCAGGACCACAGTCATAACGTGGGTTAATTCTGTTTATGTTGACATGGCGTTATGGTATTGGGGACTATCACTCACTGTTGCCATATTCCCCAGCATGGTAGAAGTTGCAGTGTAGATAGATGGAACCTTAGAACTGCAAATGAGATTTTGAACCAAAATAAGGTCTGCTGCTGGGGCCAATGATGATTATCTACTCTATGGTGACTTGCAAATCAATACATTGAAGCAGCAAACCATAAATGGCTGAACTCTGACTTTTAAGCCACTGCCCTAGGTAGCTTCACTGCAATTTCCATTCAAAAATATGACCCCCAACCAACATCTCCCTACAACTGAGGGGAGAAGATAATTCTAGTCAACTGCAGGTTTCTATTGATTATTCAGACAATAACCTAATATACCCAAAGTTACAAATACCAGCAAATGATGTTTATTAGTAGAAATGTCCTGCTCTAGAAAATTCAGATCCAGAGCCATATTTTGAATAGCAGACCCACATATCCATCCCAAACTTATGGGTGTTCAAAGTTTATGCTCTTGGTACAGCCTCCTGTAAAAATAGGGGCCAATTACAAATTTCAGAGCTAGATGTCAATTCAGATGAATGTGTTGGTGTTTGGGATTTGGAGTTTTCATTTGAGCCTGCTCTAATTATGGCCATTTATACCAATATATTTTAAAATTAAACAAGACACTTACAGCTTTACAAGTAATATATTTTGGACTCCTCTGTGTTGGCATAATAAAGAAAAACAGATTTCAGCTCATCCTTCAACTTGTATATTGAGCTAGCATATAAAACCAAATTGATAGAAGAGTCTGAATGCTAATCCCTGAAATTATATGATAAGTAGACAAGGTGAAGAAAGACAATTATAACTGTTTTAAGCACTGAAAAAAACCACAAGACTAGAGGTGATAAGAGGGCTGATGCTCTTCCATGGACATTTTATAATTCTTTTGTAGTTTCAAGACTTTTTCAGCTGTGGTCAGTTAAACTGGTGTTCAGTGCGTTCTGGTATAAAAGTGCTTCTCTATTGATACAATATACCACACCTACACCCACTAAAACTAGATGCTGTGTGGTTTATACTCCCAGAAGATGAAAGTCTATGGGGAAGAGATATGAATACTAATGGGAGAGAGATAATTAGTTTAAATTAATGTATTATCTTGTAACAAAAGTAAAACTTGTCATCAGATATTAAGAAAGCAGCATGGTCCCTATGTATCTGAGAGGAGGAAAGAAATATTATAATGTAATCACTGGAAATTAGTGCTTTTGAAGGGAGCAATGGATCAGTGTTCTTGTCACACTCTCCGTGAGTATCTGGGTCATATTAGGGAAACTGATGATCCAACCAGCGGACTGCATTCAAAGTCCTTTCTAAGGTCAAGATCGGTCACTTGCCAGCCGACATTCCTGTTGCAATTCCACCCCCCAACATTCGAGCCATCAGGCTAGCCCAGAGAATACTGTAGCTTAATGTTGAGGGATTGACAGCAGACAAAAGCAGCAGTGCTTCTGAAGCGTCTTGGCCAGTGCAATACATTTTGGAGTCTTTCAAACAAAAGGCAAGATAGTTATTAATTCTATCAACTGTAGGCAACAGTAGTGTTATGAAACAGCAATTCTAGTCAAAGATACAGATAAGTCACATGTTTTAGTAATTCATAATGTGTAAGAATAACATGACCAGTTGCCCACTTAGTTTTGCCCCAATTCCATCCACATTACAGGTGGCTCCCATGTAATACAGATTTGTATGTACACATATCACATGAAGAGCTTGGTTTTAGTTTACAGTAAATTGTTTCTTTGGGGCATGTTTGCAACCTGATTCAAGCAGTGAGTCTATTAGCTAATAGATATGAAAGTGGTTTTGCAAGTACTGGTTGACTGATTATTTGACAGTTCATTTGAGCTTTTAAATATGGACTATGTGGTATAATTTATAAATGTCAATTTAGAGGTGAAGGGTGAAGATAGACATGACGATGTGGATGTTTTATTGAAATGATTTGGTTTGCTAATGTCAGTCACAAATTGAGGTGTTTTGTTCCAGTTTTAAATATTTGTTACTCAGGCAACATGCCCAGGAAGTTGCCCAAGAAAGAAATGCGTAAAAGCTTGCCTCAGGTGGTGGCCCTATATAAGTTTGAAATATTCAGCACTCTATTTGCAACTGAAGAAAAAAAAATCAATGGAGTTTAGACTGTATGGGCCTGATTCCCATGTACACGAAGGCTCCTTTACGTTTCTCTGGTAGGTATTTATGTAATGCAGGGATTAGTTTAAGACCGAGTCTAAATTACATATACAGCAATTTTAAGGCCCTTTTATACTACCAGCATTCTGTAAAGGGGCCGTGGTGTAAATAATAATCAGGTACTATACACTGAATCTACAAAGGCTCTGGAAAGAATGTTGATATGAAAAGTTCAGAGGGGAGGACGAGTTAACCTCTTATTTAGTTGGAAACATTTTTTATTTTTGTGCAGACCAAGTAGTTATTTGTGCACACAGGATAAATTCTGCCTTCAGTTGCACTCATGCAACACCATTGATTTAAGTAGGAAATAAATGAGTAAAACAGAGTGAATTTTGATTTTTCTCTTTAGTGGCAGTTCTAGTTCTTAGTACAGGAAACTACTTCTTGCTCTGTACTGCCCAGAGTCCTTGACAAGAAGTTTGTTGTATCTGTTTTTGGAGCATGAGAATACAGCAAGGTAGATCCACTCCACAAGCTCTGTCTCCCCTAATAAAACAAAATGCAAATGCCCATTTTATAGAAAACCAGCCCTCTAGGAGTTACATCTTGTCCCAGCCCATCAGAATCTTTCAGTGTGGCTATGTCATTTTTGAAACATTTTATGGAGATTGTCCTTTTGAGAATGCGGAGAAAAGAGTAAGGTGGCACATTCCCCTTTTGAAAACCTAGACGACAAAAACACTAAGGCTATTTATAAGTCTTCAGAAATGGTACTCTGTATTTGATGAACCAGGTTGGCTTATCTTTTTTATTAAAAGAAATATTACACTAATATTTCTCTCATGCTGCTATAGGCAACAATATGTGTCTTTCCTATCGCATTCACTGGATAATCAAAGTGGAAAAATGGTGGCTGCCTGAGGTTCAGAAGAAAATAATTTATGTGGGTTTCACTCTCCCACCATGCTTGTTAAATATTAAGCACATTCATTATGATATATGAAACTAAAACTCCATTTTCTGCACCAAGTACATGGTACTATTTGAATAATGGATTATTGTTAAAGCCAACATTGTCTGCCTTTCTAATATACTCCACATTGACACCGAATGTCAGTCTCTGCATAAATAGCAGGTGCAAATATATTGTTTTCAGTTACTTGGTTGCAAGGTGATTATCAATAGAGTACTGAATATATTAGTTGTAACACAAATAGGACAACTCCAGCAGCTCATAAAGCGATATGCTATTAACTTTTTGTGCTCAAAATCTCTCGAATATATGAACATGTAAAAAGTTAGCTGCAATAAGTCAGAGAACCAGCTCTTCTCTCTTTAATTTAAAAAAAAAAATCAGTATGCAGATGGGAAACATTTCCACTTGTTATTATAATATAGGGGTAGCTGGAATAAACATAGAAAAGTGCCCATATTATGATCAGTTGCTTTAAATCGGATGTGGAAGGGAGTTTACCATACCCATGATGTAAACAGTATCAACCACATTCATCCCTTGGTATAATTCCATTGATTTAAAGGGAATTACACCAGATTTCAATTTGGCATTTTCTGTCTTATGAAACTATAAAATAAATGCACACAATGTTTACATTGCTATAACGTATGTTTAGGATGGTCTGTATATAAGGTTAGTCCATGGTCCCTCTTCGATTTCTCAGTTTCCTCTGCCTTCTCTTCTTTCCCTAGGTTCTCTCTCAGACCCTGCCAAATTCAGCAAAACAATTAAAAACGTCTAAGGATGGAAGGGATAAAAAGAGCCACCATTGTGAGGACGGGCACTCCTATCAGCTAGAATTATAAACCATGTCCAGAAGTTCAGATATGAAACGTAGCCATCTGCAAGATTAGTTCTGTGGACCACCAGGAAAAAAATAAAGTTTGAGAATCAATGCACCAAGCATTGGCCATATCATTGTTCATGACACTACTAGGAGCAAGTGAGATTCCATGTTATGGTTCAGTGATGACCATGTTCTAGTTTGTTTCTCTCAATTGTATTGGTGGCTCAGGATTTTGCACATTAAGCATAGACAGGTTGTACTAATGCAAGTCGCTCCGACTCCAACTCTTAGTTGGGAATGGGTCTAGCTGTAGTGGCTACTACTCAATACAGTCAATTAGACAAAGTGCTGATTGTCAGAATCTTAGGAATGATTACCTGTCCATCCCTGTGTCTGTCCCCATGTCCCCACAGAGCAGCCAGAAGGCAAAAAATATTTAAGAGTTTCTGGTTTGGATCCAGTTTTTGGGTGGTAAAATAGCACCAGCAGTTGCTTTTCTAAATGAAACCATTGCTTCTTGAAGTGCTGATGTAGCATGGCAGGGAGGAGCATAATAAAAACACCGCAAAACAATGTTATGGTTCATGATGGTGAGGTAGACAAATACTTCTGCCCAAATTATAGTTCAAATAAAAACAAGGACAAGGCCTGGCAAGAGGACCGTTTACCATGTAAGTGACAGTTGACTGCCTCTGGTATTCTGTCATCTGTTCTTCCTGGGTACTGGCCCCACAGCTCTTCAGCATCTTTAATGGCAGTCAGATTGTGAGCATGGCTATATGAGTGTTAAGTGATAGCAATGAAATTTGAAAGTGACTATTTAGTACTGTAGAAGCATTCTGAGACGTATGCAGAGTACACTAGAATAGTGAAACTGATGGACAAGGAAGAAATTAGGTTATTACTTTCATCTTAGTTTACTGCATATCTTTCAGTTAAGTGCAGACATATTACAGTCACTTTCACATGAAGATATACAAAAAATATGATAAGCTAAGGTATCAATAAGTGACTTGGGTGCCTCCATTTTGGGATGCTCCATTGGAAATTATTTTAAAGAGGGCCAGTGTGCAAGAACTGCTGAGCACCACTGAAAATCACGCCCCTTACAAATGGGTTCTCAATTTAGGCATCAAGAAAGAAAAAAAAAAAATCACTAAAATAATGAGTCTGTGCCCTCATTAAGGAAAAGCTATTAAATGGTATCTCGGTTAGCAGGGACTTTTAAACACAGTTGAGATTCTGATAAGTTAGAATCAAAGTCCATTTTTATAGTGTATTTTGACTGGAAGAAAGCAATCAACTACATTCTAAATTCCTTCAAATTTCCTGCAGTTGAAATCAAGTCATGGAACCGATTCTTCTGAAAGCTCAGAGCTCCATGAATACACCTATAAACGGAGGATGAGACTTTGATATCAACAACTTGGAATAAGTCTCCAAATGAAAGTCCATTAGCCTTCAAGTCCCTTCTATTTCATGTATTTTTATAAAAGGCATCAAGTGTGCCAGGTATTTCAGATACATTAAAGACTGAGTATGTTCTATAATCTAATACATCTTTGAGTAAAGAAATATGTATCCTAAATATTTTTCTTTCCTGGCCTTCATAGATGAAGTTTGTGATGAAGGAGTTGGGAACTGATCTGGATTGACGTGTGGAATGGACGCTAGTCTGCTGGACATATATAACTGAGTCTCATTATCATAATAATTTTGTTAACTCAATTAAGTCTCAATCAGTTGCAGTCACTAAGCACTGCAGTACTACTAACTCTGCTGCTGTTAATTTAAACTAGTGCTGCCGGCTCTACAATTAATGACTGATGAGCTGGTAGTTTCTGAATGACCTTGCTCTCACCACGTTTCTGATCGTGACTCCAGAGGATGTTCTTATCCCATAGTTGATATTGCTGTTCCTCAACTATAGGTAAAATTAAGATGGCCAGCAGCTACCTAACTCCTACAGCTAACCTAAGACAATCTATATTTATGTTTACTTAAAAAGCCAGCAAACAAAAACACACAAAAATTGAGCACAAACATACATGATGTTTGCAGTCCCACAAGTTCTTCAGGTGTTTGCTTCAGAGAGGCCCCCTAAAATGCTTTTTTCTACATTCTCCTAGCTATAAGTCTACATTCATCTGATCAGAAGTATTTATCATTTGATCTTTTCTTTTCCTCCATGCTGTGATGCAAGTGTTTCATTCTTACAAAGCAAAAACTGTTTGGATGACAAAAAAATAAAATAAAATAAAAATAAAAATCTGTATTTCTCTTTGGGGTGGAATGTGAAATTGGTATACAAAAAGTGTAATTTTTATCTTTCATATCAAATCTGTTTCTTTCCCACTTTCCTTTTTATATGTGATTGCTTCACTCACACAATAATCATAGCATAATAGGACATTTGAGTGAAGGGTCTGTGTTAGATGTGGATGAAAATATCAAATTTTTCTCCTCAATAGTCACATCTGAAATATCTATCAATATTTTACATTTTGGATGAGACAAAGGGATATTAATAAAATTCATAGTAATTCTCAGGAAATTCTCATTAATTTAAGAAGAATTTAAAACTTAGGCCATGTTCCTACTTTCAGCAGTGTCAATTTCACTGAAGGAAATTTTCTCCCTTTGAGTGCCAGTGAATACAATCTGGGAATGGCCAAAAGGACAAACAGACACATTTTCTTTATAAGAAGTATTTATCATTTGAATGGAAAAATGAAATAAAGTTTTACACAATTCTAGTCTCTTTATGCTTCTACAATCAAAAGCTTCCTGCTAAAACCTGTATCTTTATACACAGCAGTGGTCACATATATCAGCAAGAAAATTGTGTCAGAACTGATTAATTCCTTTGCAAAGTTTCCGTTTTGAGACATCATAATTCCCCAACAAAAAAATCATTGTCAGAAAATTCCCAGACAGCTCTACCTGTGAACTTTGGGAACATCTGGATCTGACCTTCAGTCTTTCAGCCACTGTGTGAATTTACTCCATATGAGGTTGTTCACTAATAAATAAAACCATCCTTCTTTCTCTTAGCTTTCTTAAGAGATACAATGTGTCATGTAACTTGGGAAAATGTCTTTGATCTTTGATACACTTATCTTAAGTTTCATTTTGTTTAAAATATCTGGTGCTAACTGTGCTGAAAATGAAGTTGGTTTGAAAGCAAGATGTTTTGAAACATGAAAAATGCATTGCCTGACTGAAAAAGTTCAAAAGAATGCCTTCTCTTCAATTATACATTCTGTATGTGGGAGTGCAAATATCCTTTCTGCATACTCTGGCTCAACAACAGTGAACAGAAGCAGTTCATCATTCTTTCAGAAGCAGGGCAGCTAATCATTCTGTCACCTGCAGTTTGGGACTTATTTCCATAAAGTTTACTTCCACTAAGCACTATTGTAAATCTTTGATTTCTTTTTTAACTAGCACACATATTCAACTAAGGGGTAGCAATTAAGACTTTTTGATTTAAATGTAGTAGACAAGACAAGAGAACCTGGCATGGCACAGTGGAATACACAGACTAGATTGCTAATCTTTGATATTTAGTATTATATGTCAAAGAAAAACTATTACAGTTCTATCCCCATTTTGCAAGGCATACATTGATCTTGTTTTGGGCAGACACACACACTACAGGAACTGATAGCACCATCATTTGTTTGCCACCATTTTCAAAACAAACATGACACATGAACCACTGTGCCTGGTACCTCAGTGGGCATTCTTTTTGTGTCAGCATCATGTGGTGATAAATGTCTCTACACACAAACAGGAAACCTTTGCAGGACTGTAGTGTCAGGACAGACTAACCCAGAATGCTTGGATGTACCTTTGTTGCTACCATCATTCTCCTGTGGATAGAATAAGGCTAAAATGACAACTGTATGTGCTGGTGAGTAGTAACAAAGAATTAAAAGCTACAGAATCTTGATCAGAGGATAAAGCCACTGCAGACGTGCATTTAACATGGTGTTCTTTAGACAGCAGAGGAACATAAAGAGAAAGCAAGGATATTGGATGTTATTGATAAAAGAGCAGTGCAAATGCTATGAGCCACTCTGTAACCTCTCTGGAAAGCTTTGCTGGAGATTAGACTGTGTCTCAGCTCCCTGTCACACCAGTCCATCTTCCTCACCAGCAAACCCCTCAAGACTTTCCCAGCCCAAACCTTGCTGAGCAGGTAACAATCAGTGAGCTCCATCCCCCAGCTCCTCAGAGCTCCCCACATGCGCAGCCCCTACCACCGTGCATTCAGACGATGGTAAGTTTGCTGCTTTTCTTATAGAGCCAGTACATAACAGCTTATCAACTTAACTGGGGTTCACATACCCTGCCCTTCAAACACAGCATTGAGTTGGTTTATAGAACAAATAAAAAGTTTATTTACAAAAGGACATCTCCTTGGTATCACTTAAGCTAAGGAATAAAGATGGAAATGGTTACAAAAAAGAAAAGTAAAACTACGCTTTCCAAAAGCCAAGACCTAACTTAACCAGTTACCGTTTTTGTTCAAGGTAGTTTCCGTACCAATCCTCCTTTCCCAGAAATAGCTGGCTAACTCTTAGCCAGGTTCACCACAGAGTCCAAGGCACTGGTTTTCCTTGTCTCCTCAGATAATCCAAACTCTGTGTCCTTTATATCTCAAAATCTGCCTTTGTTTCAAGGGTCAAATCGATCCCCTGGGGTTCAGTCTCCTGTCTCCCGATCCATCTTGATTAAAGTGTTACCTGGTGTTTTCCCTTGTGATGTTTCTTGTTGCAATTTTACAACATAAATTGTATCTTCCTGCAACTCTTGATACAAATGAATATCCCACTGAATTTGGCCACACCTGGTTTGAGGTGTTGGGCTCTTTCCTTTCTTTCGGAAAAAAATTGTTTATGACTGCCCCTCCCCCCAACATGCCTGGTTTACACAACTTTTAGTCAGAGACTTCAAAACATAGTATCAGTGAGTATCGATAATTCCACATACAGCATTGCCACAGTGATATTATTAACCAGTGTGTTACTTGTTTTCAAATGATGCCTTACAAGAAATAGTTTCTACAAATAACATTGCAGTAGCGTGTAGAGTGTGGACACAGGGATGCCTCGAGCCACACTGGTGTTTACTAGACACCAGAGGAACATAAAGAGAAAGCAAGCATGTTGGCCATTGTTGATGAAATAACAGGGCAAATGATGAGTGCTGTAATAAAAGCAGGGTGAACCTTATTTATATGTATTGCAATCACAGTGAGGGTAACTGTAGAATCCATTGCTACTTGGGTAAAAAATTTTCTTAAAGAATACATTATAACTAAAATCCTTTAATATGCTTTTAAGAGTATAAAGAGTTCTTTGATATTATCTCCGCGACTAAAAATGGTGCACAAAATGATAAATCTATGAATTTTCCTTAAAATGAAAAATGTGTGTCTTACTCTTTCCCACATATACACTTGCCCTCCCCTACCTCTATCCCATACACACTCTAGATACCTAGGCCTTTAATGTACACATCCAAAGATTTGGATCCGGTTTTGTTGTTTTGGTTAACAATGGACAAACAGTCTCTCTGCTGTCTGATTTATACCTAAAGAAACTGGAAGTGGCAACTAATGTCTTTAAAGAAATAAAGCTCAAAGGTAAAGTTGAGCCTGCTGTGACATTAGAAGGATAAAGAGATGAGGGGGGGGAGGTTAATTTGGCCCTAAATTAATATTATATATATATATATATACACACATACATACATACATACACACACACACACACGAGCAGAATCAGCACATACACACACACTTAAGCACAATTTAAACTCTTTTGGATCCAATTCTCTATGTCCTTACACCTGGCGTAGCTCTTTACCCCTATGCAAATTGAATGCAAAGGGATTTTATGTCCTACCATTCAGACTTCATAAAGTTTTACATTCTCTTTGGACTCATCATTTGCTCCTATATAAATGAACACACGAGGAGCAAAACAGTGGGGAGTCAGCCCTGTGCTGTTAGATTTGGTTAATGAAGGGTTATGGGATGAGAAACCAGTTGGAAGCTCATATAAAAATGAAAACAAAATGTAATAAGGAGCTCAGCAGAAAACAGTAAAGACAGGAGGCCAGCCAGAATATATACACTGACCTGTGGCAGCAGCAGCCTGCCTGAAAGGAGAAAGAGCAGTTCATGGAATTCTCACGTTCCCAGTCAGAAGCGGTGTGAAAAGAAGACCCTTTTCACTGGCGTGGGATACTTTCTTTCCACATCAAATGACAAGCTGTCAATAAGGTGTTGTGCACCCAAAGCACTCAGACAGGAATCTTTTCAAAGATGAAAATATGACTGATGTAGTACATTATTCAATGTTTGCAACAGGATGAAAGAAGACTCCTGCACTGTTATTGCATAGGTTCAGATGCATACAGTTGTTAAGCTCAGTAGATCTGGATCTAAAACCACCAGCTTCTACAGTAAAATATCTCTGGAATTGTCCTACCTTGTGCACCATAACTAATTAAGATGAATTCCGCTGCCAAACAAAGCAGAAATAAGCACTGTTTTTTTTCATTTCTCATGCCGTTGAATGATACAAAGGGAGAGACAAATATTTATGAATATAATGGTTTGGTTAGTTATGTTCTGAGATGCAAAATATATAACTGCTACTCATTTACCCCCTTTAAGTGGAGGTGGAAGATTTTTTTTTCATGCTTTGTGGGAACGTGCATGGTTTCCTTAAAACAGGAAATTCTGAAGAACTTGATGCCATCTCCAATAGTGGTCTCACTAATACCTCTGACTACTGCCTATATTTCATTAACTTGTTCTCAGTCAAATACTGTAATACAGGACTTCTGGGTTACATCATTTCTGAGAGATTTAAATTCAGTATAAAATTAGATTTTTTTGAAATTATTCTCTCAATTCTCAAACATGATGCTTAAAAAGCTTGAAATTAGATTTTGTGTGCGTGTGTATAAAACTAGATAAATGTAAGCTAACATTTGAGATCATTTAAAAATAATGACACTGAATTAAGTGCTGATCCTGCAACTGGATCTGTGCATGATTTTTCATTGATTTCAATTGGGATTTGTGTAAGTGCATAGGTCCATCCAGATCGAAGTGTCCTCTATTCCCGCACCTCAGTAAGTACTATTTGAGGTTTTCTGGCCAAGCATCATGGCTGCCATGGAAAGAATCAATATTAGTCAAGCATTACATAAGAGGTCTCTAAAATACAAGAACCCTCTCTAACTTTGAGTCATTCCAGTTGCCTAATGTTATACACTCCTGTGCAAAAAATATACTATTGTATGAAATGGTGTAAAAAGTGAACACTGTATTCAAGAAGATTTTTAATCACTGCTTCTTGCATAAATTCATGCACTTGTACTATCTCCACCTCTGGTATAGCCTAGTGTATTTTTAGGCCACACGCAATAGTTTTGGAGGATATATATATAAAAAATTCTGCAGTAGCTTCTCAGTAGCAATGAAATAGCAAAACACTCTATTTACTAATGAAAAGGGTTCCTTATTAAATCACTTGCATTGAAGTTTCATTTCACAGATACTCATTAGCCTCAATCTCATTAGAGATAATCCTGCATTCTTAGTCTACCCAAAGCTCCTGCAGAAGTCAATGGTAGCTGTGGGTGCTCAAAGAATGAAAAATTGGGCCAGTATTTATGTTTGTGTGCATTAAACCAAAATTTCCACTCAGTGACTTAAGGATCCATTTTGCTTTAAGTCTTGTTTCATTATCCCAGATTTGCATGTACTGATTTTCACTTTGATCATTTATCTTAGCTACTCTTCCCTTCTACAAATCATGTACATATGGCATTTTGGAAAGAGGAAAAAAAGAAAACATTAATTGTTGGTGCATGTGGTGCAAACCGAAAAGAAGCGTTCTTAAAAACAGTGACAATAGAGAATGAAGTTAGCAGTTATATTTTTTCAGAAATGACCAAAGAAGGGAAAATGTCTTCCTGTGTGCTATGTATGTAGCATAGTCTATGTTCTATACTACATTGTAGTTACCACTGATTGGTGCCCTATAAGTGCCTAACAGTCTGTCAATCTATAACAAACAGCTTGTCCACCTCTAAAATCAATGTTTTACAAGACTGATTTTAGGCTTGGATCATCAATAAAATTCTCAAATTCTTTGATCTTCCTGGGAACATCAAGCTGTCTCTTTAGATCTGCTGTTCAATCTCTTAGCACCATAACTTACAATGCTCATAAAAAAACCCAAAAACCCTGTGCTTTCACCTCCTCAAATGTTAGATCTCTATATTACATTGCAATATTTGCATAATCCATACATTATTTTGAGAAGTAGAAAGGCTGTGATTATGGTCTGCCTTACTTAATATTTTTGATTAAGGTTTTTATTATTTTTACTGTACTTCTCAATTTAAACATCCCAATACAAAAAATTAAAATTATAAAACTTAAAATTGCTATGTGTTACATACAGCACAGTATTAACATACATATGCAAAAAACATTTTAACCACCTTAGTATTAAGTGAGAAAATCATATCAATACTTTATGAGGTGGGGTGGGGTAAGGGCGGACATCAAGGAGGGGAAGTGTGAAAGCGGGGGGAGGCAGGAAGGAGTCATGGGTTGGAGACAAGGGAGGGAAGTTGGGACTGGCCCTGAAGATTGGGTGTTCCTTAGTCAAATTTTATTAAAAATGGAGCCTGGATTTCTTCAAACTCATGTTGTTGATCCCTGTGGCTGCTAGGTCAGAAGAATCAGAATACCCTTGATTCATGTTTCTACCTCTATAAAACCACTCACTTCATGATCATCTCAGAAACTAAGAATGTTGACTGATGAGAAGCCCAAATACATGGTTAAATGTAGTTCTCAGTGGATGTTTGATTGCTACAGCCCCAAATCATTTCAATTCTAGTGTCAACTTCTTTCCACACATGTTTAACTGGAGGTCATCCCCACAGTGTGTGCAAAAAGTGCACCCTCAACTTTATCACAGTGGCAGCATTCATCCAAAGGAAGAGCTGTCATCTTATGTAGTCTTGTGGTGTCCAATATATTCTAAATAATTTGTTTTTATTTTGTTTATTTAAAACAAACTATATTTAAACTAAACACATCTTTGGTGAGAGACAATAAATGCTTCTTAAATGGTGATTTGAGAATAAAGCCTCAGCCCATTCTCTTTCTCCTAAATAATCTGTTTGACCGCAGCTAAGGCATTACTTTCTTTTTTGTTTTCCAACAAATGCTTTTGAGTAGCTGAATAACGCATTGTGAACTTCCATCTGTATTATTCTGGAGTAGTATATGCCAGACAAGCTACCTTAGGATGCGTCACTGAACAACCATAACTGGACTGGTGTAAAGTCAAGCAGGAACCAACAGAGATCAGGCAGTGCCTCCCTTGCTCCCTCCTTGCCACAGAGGGCCTTTCATGGAGAAAGGGTTAACAATGTAGTTCCTGCCAATCCTGTAGTGCTGGGGCAAGAAGGATTCCCTTGATGGGGAAGCCAGCACCAGAGCAGCAGAATAGTTTTTAGATATACTAGTATAAGGGGATCCCTAGAGCTTACAAAAAAGTTGTGAAAAGGAGTCTAATAAAAAGCTTGATTTTAGAAACAAAGCCTGTTTTAGTTTTCCACACAGACATTGAGAGAGAAAAATACTACATTTATTACAGGGCATTAGAGGAGTTATTGGGCCATATCCTTGACCTCTCTTAAATTCCCTTTGCACCTCTTTAGCAGCAGAAAGGCATTTAAAGCAGCCTTAAGGTAACTGCTGAAGATTTATCTGGTAGAGAGCTGGCATAGCTGAGCTGATACTCCACTGTGTACCTTATTTATTTATTTATATTTAATATATAAATATAAATAAATAAATTAGGTAAACAGTGGAGTATTTATTTAATATATAAATATAAATAAATAAATAAATTAGGTACACAGTGGAGTATTTATTTAATATATAAATATAAATAAATAAATAAATTAGGTACACAGTGGAGTATCAGCTCAGCTATGCCAGCTCTCTACCAGATAAATCTTCAGCAGTTACCTTAAGGCTGCTATATATAAATTAATTATTTACTCAAAGGATTAAAATGCGTGTGTGTGTGTGTGTGTGTGTGTGTGTATAATCCTTTGAGTGAAGAATTTAAATATATGAATGTGGATGTGGGGGAACTGGCAAATTCAGCCCTCCTTTTCCCTTTTTATTGGTGATTTAATATTCAGTCTCTCTCTCTCTCTCATTTCATATTTATGGATAAGAGATGGGGTGGGGAACTTAATGCAAAGTTGACATTCCCTGTTCTTAAAGAAAGAGATACTGCTTAATGATAAATAAGGGAAAGTTCCAACATAATGCTCTAAATGTATCAGAAACAAAGTTCACAGTTTCTACACCCTAAAGCAATGCATTTTAATAAACCAAGTACTAAAAAAAGAACAGGAGTACTTGTGGCACCTTAGAGACTAACAAATTTATTAGAGCATAAGCTTTCGTGGACTACAGCCCACTTCTTCGGCTGCATATAGAGTGGAACATAAATTGAGGCGATATATATACACACATACAGAGAGCATGAACAGTGGGAGTTGTCTTACCAACTCTGAGAGGCCAATTAAGTAAGAGAAAAAAACTTTTGAAGTGATAATCAAGATATCAAACTGTCTGTACTGGGCTATCTTGATTATCACTTCAAAAGTTTTTTTCTCATACTTAATTGGCCTCTCAGAGTTGGTAAGACAACTCCCACCTGTTCATGCTCTCTGTATGTGTGTGTATATATATCTCCTCAATATATGTTCCACTCTATATGCATCCGAAGAAGTGGGCTGTAGTCTACGAAAGCTTATGCTCTAATAAATTTGTTAGTCTCTAAAGTGCCACAAGTACTCCTGTTCTTTTTGCAGATACAGACTAACATGGCTGCTACTCTGAAACAAGTACTAAAAAGTCATGCATTTAAATATTTCAAAACAAATACAGCAAATCTATAGCAGTAGTATTGCAAAATTCTCCTGAAAGGCATTAAAGGGAAAGAAAAGACTGGGCTGTTACTACCTATGACAGAGTGCAAAAATATAATTTTAGAACTATAATAATGAAGATTATGGAATTTATAAAGACTGAGGCAAAAACTGGGAGAGGTTATGGGATGGCCTCTTTTGGAACAGTAATTTTGTTAAAAGTATGAGAATTTTGCCTGATTCCAGGTTATTCTGATTTATGCAAGGCTGACATTTTGGTAATGTTACCACTCACCAAATACTGATCATCTTGCCTGCTTTAAGGATTATTAAATGAGAGGGACTCATTGATCTTTAGAAAAGATATTGGAGATTTAACAATATTAAGCATATTTCTAGTTTCCATTCACTTCATATTTAGATTCAGGGACCAGTCCTCAGCTGGTGTAGATCAGGTTAGCCTTAGCTCCACTGGAATAAACAATGGAGTTATAAGTTTTCACCAGTTAAGAATATTATTGAAAAGCAATGGTGTAAATCATTACATTGCTACCTCCATTTATTTAAGAGGTGACATTGGATTATACATAGATATACACAGTATAATTTATCTTTTAAGAGTACAATAACATTCAGAGTACAAAAGATACACCATGACTATGAAACAGGCAGTGAAAATACTACTGTGCTCTCTGGAGTTCAAAAGCCTTGATACTTCAAGATACTTCACAGCTTTGAGACGCTTCACTAATAGAGTAGTGAATGAAGGCAATGCACTAAAATAAGGCCAAAGGAAACGTATTTTAATGACAGATGATCAAATCAAAATGGAGTATTTTAAAAAGCAGCTAAGAGATTAAAGTATAGAAAGGCAAAACCATCAAACAAAATTCAAGTAAGTAAAAGCAGCAGTGTGGTAAAATAAATGAGGCTGACAAGGGAAAGAAAAGAAAGAACAAGTAGAAGAATGAAAAAAGACCAAAACAGATTAAGTTACAAAATGAGCAATGCCAGCAAAAGAAAGTGAAGGGTATACTGAGAGACCAGTAAAGGAGAATATGTTAAAGAAAGAGAGAAACATTTTTTTAAAGTGTTGTTTACAAGCTCAGTATTTTTACCAGATTTGCCCATTACTTTGCGGTACGCTCATTTATTAGGGTTACTCTTCTGGGGGGAGGGTCTGTAATTCTATGTACTGCTTGTGTTACTTGTGTTTTCATACGGAGCTCTACTTCTCCCTTCTGCAAGTTCCCTTCCAATGGAATTATCCTGCAGGACCTAGGTTCGCCAGGACTGAGTTCCTCCAGCTCCAGAATCAGATGAACACACACATTAACAGAGCGCATCTGAGCTGACTGGGTCAATCAGCACTCCCAAGCGGTCACCCTTATATGCCCTCGGACTCAGCAGGCTGGTTCTAACAGCACTTCCAGCAGCACAGGCACCGCACCGGAATAGAGTACACCTGAGCGGGCTGGGTCGAGCAGCACTTCCAAGCTGCCACCCTCCTATGCCACAGGTTCTGCACATCCTTGTCTCCACTTTCACGTTACAATTGTTCTGGTAGTAACCCACTTGATGAGCAAACCCCACAGGATTTTTGGGCGCTATAGGGATCTTTAGCTTAGGTAAGAGAAGTGTTGCTGCAGAGCAAATGAGGAAGCCAAAAACACAAGAGAGAGAGAGGGAGGGAAGCAACCAGCTTAACCATAAAAGTTATTTATTGCTAGGTAATAACCATACAAGTGGAGCCAAACAAACAAAACAGTTACAATATTAAATCTAGCTTAAATTTGATTATAAAAGTCAGGTTTAGAAAACTATACCAGATCACACAAGTCAGGGTTAGAAAGCTATACCTAGAGTAGAAAAACAAACAAACAAACAAACAAAAAAAACAGAGAGAGATGGGTTCTCACCACTCTGTGAAGCTTGAACTGGTCATGGTTCCCAGGTGGTGGTAGCTGAGGGTCCGGAGTGCTGGAGTCAGGCAGAGCCCCCAGCACAATCAGTCAGGAGAAGATGAAGTCCCAATGAAACTGATGCAGATTTTGGATCCAGGCATCAGCGCACTTACTGGAACCATTGTTGTTTCCCTACAAAGAGAACCCTACCCATGCTCAAGGGAGAACACTAGATTTGTTTATGGGTAAACTGATGGCTCAAGGGAGTACACCAAAGTTGTTTTGTTCAGGCTAGACAATAGGAACTGATCATTCCTGACTATGGGTGACGTTCCTTCCAGGGAGCTCACAATGCAGTTAGGCAGCTTCAGTATTTTGGATACCAATAAAGGATTTATTACTAAAATTGGTCTGATAACTACTGAGTTGGGTGTGTGTAGGCATGGGTTCATTAACATCTGCAGCAGAGATCCCCCATCATGCAGTGCTTCCCCTGCTTTTCTGGTCCCAGAGTTCAGTGTGGTTCTTGCCTTGGAATCTCTGTTCTCCATTCTGTATGCTAATGGGGATGTCTCCCTGTCCTATCTTCAATGCAAATGAAGCTAGGGGAGTTGCCTTCATCCTGTCACCCTTGTCCGGAGGGGTTTAGGTGTGTCTCCCACTGCCTTTTCATTGTTCTTTGTAAGTCTTTCTTCTGATTGGTTTTGGTTCAAGCAGAGGCTGGGGGTCCTTTGTGAGTCAAACAGGCTGGATATTGCACCCTGGTTACCCAAGAACACAGAGTTGACAGGTAGCAGTACGTATCAAGGAGTTATTACATGATAAAGAATTAAGTTATAGCAGGAAGTTTACAAGTAGCACATATCTTTCAGGACACCAGAAAATGCCCTACTTCTTGTTAACTCTGACAGACTAACAAAGAGAGAGGTAACCCCCCCTGCCAAGTGAAGTCAGCAGCAACAATGGCTGGATTCAATAACTAAGGGGTTCCTCTTAACAATAAAAAACAGAACCAGTTCAAGCCCCTACCCAGTAATTTGGGAAAACATAATGCTACCCCTGGGCACCTTTCAGAGGCAATACTTCCCTCTCGCAACCACTGAGTCTGTGTATAACAAAAGAACACTTTTAATAAAAGGGGAAAAGGAGTCCAGCACTAATTTGGGGAAAAAAAACACAACCCCTTTCAAAAGCATGTAACCATAAGCAAACCCCCACCCCACAGTACATCGGGCAGTATACTTTACCTCAGTTTCCCATCTTATGGTGTGAAAGTCTAATGAATGAATGCCCCTTCTTTAACATGCCACTCCCCTCTCCCTCCACTGCACTCTACTCCACTCACAGTTGGCTGTCTATGGTGAGCAAAGACCCAGATTTCAGAGATGTATTCACATACCCTCTCCTAACAGCCTGGGGTGGGAGAAATGAGCAATGTCTCTATTGCTGCTGCTGCGACCAGCTCACAGCTGCTGCTGTTTTTCTCTGCCACTGCTTTCTTCTGCAGTGTCACATTCTGGGCTTCCATCACTTAACCCAGTTCTTAGTGATTTCACCAGGGTAGTGGGAACTTCACAGCTAGTGCAGTGTCTGCATTTCCTTTCATTGCAACTGTCCTCACAGCAGGTGTAAGGCTTAGCCCCTAGCCTAGACCTTCTCATCAGTGATGTCAGCCCTAGTAATCACTGAACAAACAGAAGGATTCTCACTTGAGTCTAATCGGCTCTGCCTTTAAACACTGGAGAGAGGAGGGTCAAAAGTTGTCTAGGACTCTCTGGGGAGAGACCCCACCACCAGATGGAAACACCTGTCCCCACCCCATCTTATTTTCACTGGAATTTGGCATTGCTATCCCCTGCTTAGCAAGTCTACTTCAGTTTAGGATGACCTTCCCCGCCCTCCCATAACCAGGGCATGCTAAGTAGAGTTCTGCTGTCCTTTACTCATACAAGATGGATAACATTTCATTACCCCTGCATTCAATATGTAAAAATGTTATTAAAGCTTATGTTAAAATGATCTAAAACAGGGTTAATGAAAAAGTTTCTATTCATCCCGGTATAATGCTAATATATTATCCCAAAGTAGCAAATTTGATTTAAAAAGTCATAAAATGTATTTAGCACATATCTGCAATATCCCAAAGTACGATTAATACATTTGACAGTGCAATTTAAATATCAGTATCCAGATACTCAGGTACATCAGTCATGAGATGTTATACTAGGGGCAGCTTGCAGAAAATAAATACGGTAATGAGTGTACATTGTCCCTCAGTAATTGAGAATTTAAGGTAGATTGTCTCTGAATAAATATGGTGATTTGTAACTCAAAACCAGCCAAAAATTGATCACTTTGCCAAAGCAGCTCCATCTGCTAAGCACCTAGGCAGAGTAGGTGTGTCTATGCAAATACAATATGCTCCTGAAGACTTTTCTCCAGCTCATCACTAGATGTCAGGAGAGAGCTCCTTCAGACCCTTCTTACAGAGGAATAAATTGCAGAAACTGGGACAGCGAATACCACCAGGCTAGATTATAATCACATCCTTTGGGTGTTAAAAAATGTCTTATGGAGTTAAATAACTCATACCTAGTATAACTGCCTCAGTCAATTTGAAATACTCTCAGTGATATTTTGATCACAAAAAATATAGACAACCAATAGGGAACTGTGTAATGTAGCAACTTGCATGGAACTTGGAGGGAGGACCACAAGTTGAAAGGAGGGATGAGTTTAAAGGCAGCACCAGGAATTTAGTCTGTGTGTACATGGGTAGAATGCTATTTGCAACTGTATTTAATTCTAGACAACATTCCTCTGTTTATAGAGGACATTCTAGAAGTAATATTCAGATACGGATGATAGCATCCAGATAAAATAAAAAGTATTTATTATTTTTATCAAGTAAGGTTTATATTTTAACTAGAAAGTAGTGTATGTGGAACTGGTCTGATCTCTAATTCTGGTGTAAATCAGAAGTCAGTAAGCATCATTGTAACGGAGAAGAAGAATATATCCTTTTTGCTGAGGTTGTTAAATGACAGCATCAAATATTTGTTCATAATATTTTAAATTAAATGTTACTTAACTCTACATTGTTGTAGTATGGGACAGAATGAGAATCTTAGCTTGATTTCAAAATGTTTTCCTATATGTGCTCTACTGAAGGCCATCACACTAAAGGATATGGTATGTCATTGTTCATTCAGCAAATGTTATTGATGATTTAGCCTGCTTGTAAATTCAAGGACTGTGAAGGCCAGTGTCATAACAATTTCCTTTTTAGGCTTGAGTCCAGAGTTTTTTATTAGATTGTTATTTTTATTTAATAATATGTATAGTTCAAATTTCATACCGGTATCCAATTTGTACTCTAGAATATAGCTCTGGTGAGGTAAATGCCCTTATAACAAGGAATTTTGAGAAAGTGGCAAGAACACTACATTACATAGCCTATCTGAACACTGTAACAGTGTCCAGAGGGGGGTTTAACATTTTTTGCAGTAGAAAGAGTTAGTCCGAGATGAGGCTAAAGCATATTGGGCTAAATGGTCACTGAATGTCCAGGCATTAGCAGACATTCCAATTTAATACTAATATGGGTTGATCATCTACTTCGCCATGTGGTACCTTAAACATTTTAGTCTATTTACATTTTAGTATATTTAATGACAACTAAAATGCATTGGTGAGATCTGTCATTGGTAGAAAGGCCATAGACATGTTATTCTTGCTTGGAAGACAATGTAGGTAACAATCACCAACACTTGGCACTGACAATCTGACTCTTTTCCTCCATTAGTGTCTAAGCCGATAGCACATAGTTTTTTATAAGAGAGTGTTTACAGAAGTTTGTGGGAAGATAGCTTTCCATGTACCAACGTGCCTCAGGTCCCCTTGACCCTCAATAGTTTGGATACAATTCCATATATTTCATTGCAAAATTTTCTACAAAATTTATAAAACCCCATAATTTTAAACGAAAATTGTCCAATATTTTTCAATCATCAGGTAATGCTTTCCCCACCCCAACCACTGCATCTAATAAAATACTGTAGGTCAAATTATACCTTCAATTACAACCGAGAAACCCTTTTTCCATATTATGCCCTCAATTACACAAGTGCAATATCATTAACTTTCACTGCTAATGAGTAACCCTTGATGCAGAAATTATTGGAAGAGGTTCTATGGACTGTAGACTGCAGGAGGTCAGACTAGATGATCATAAGGACTGTTCAGGCCTTAAAAATGTATGAATCTATTAGTCTAGGAGTAATGCAACCATCTTAAACTCATGCTAACAAAATCTTTAGACTACACCACGCTACATAGTGAACATTATATAAATAAAAACAAGCTCTGGGGGAAAAAAAAAAAAAAAAAAGCTAATGCCATCAGGATATACACCATGCAAGCAAAATGAAGAGATAGCATGCTATAGCATAAGTCCTCCAGGAAATGCAGAGATGTCAAGCTTCCTGTACACTATAGATTCAGTCTTTGGTTTCCTGACAAACACTTCCTGCTGAGGGAGAAACAAAAGAAAAAAAAAATCTCAGGACACAGCAGTCACAGGCTGAGGAAGTTTTGTTACATAGTTTCTGTTCATAACAAAAGGTTTATTTTGACACTGGCCTGCTTATCAGTAAGATACTACACTTGACCAGAGCTCAGAGAGCCGAGAAGCATGTTAGCACACAAGTGGAAGGTACAGCATGCTGGAAAACCTAGCTTCTACAGAGCCTGTGCAACTGCAAGTAACTTCTCCACCAACCCTGAGAATCAGGGGAAATGCTCAATATGCCTTAAGAAGGTTCAAACAGAAATTTGAGTTGTATAGGAGGACCACAAGGGCAAGTAATCATTTCTCTGCTATTAACAGTGACAAGCAAAAAAGTATGGTGTGCTCTATGCTGATGGTGGTGGGGAGAAACAGAAAAGTTTTGCAGAAATATTGAAAACGTTTGATGATCATTGTGGCCCTAGAAAATGTGTTTCATATGAGAGATACATGTTCTGTGAGAGCACAGAAAGAAGGGAGGAAAATAGAGGAGTCTGTCACAGACTTAAAACTGCAAATATTCCTGTGAGTATGGAATCTTAAAAGACTTTTGCATTGAAGACCAGATTGCCCTGGGTTGTAACAATGAAAAAAAGTCTGCAATCAGTTATTCAAGGAGATGGATCTGATACTAGAAAGGGGAAAATGTACATGCTAAGCAACAGAACAAACGCACACATAAAAAGCCTAGCAAAGGACACAGAGCACATGGCTGTTTACTATAGCTAATCCAACAAGGGAAAAGTTCACAGAAATTAAATTGTCCATGGAACAAACCATGGAAAGCAAGAAACAATGCCAACAATGTGGCAGCCAGCAGGCATATAGGAAATGCCCAGCATTCAGGCAAATATGTAGCAACTGTAATAAACCCAACCATTATGGTAAAATGTGAAGAAAAAGAAGGAACATAAGGCAGAAAGGGATTTCTCAAGTAAAGGGGAAGAGCTGTTCTTAAGCACAATAATGAAGACTGAAAACTCAGACTGGCTAATTAAAATGTACACAAATGGCAGCAATTATGTGACATACAAGATAGAAAATGGGGCACAGGTAAAGGTAATAACTGAAAGTGGGAGATGTAAGGAGCACATAAGAGTGGCAGAACCAAACACGTCTATGAAAGACTATAATGGAGGAACTCCAGTGTTGGAAGAGCGCACATTGATATTTAAATACAAAGAGAAAATAACAGAATAAGGGTTTGTGGTAGTACACAGAAACAAATAACTCCTCTGGGGCCTACTCATGTCTGAGGTGCTTAGTCTCATTAAGAAGATGTAAGCCATATAGAAAGAGAAGGACAACACAGAACCAGCTATGAAAGAATTAACAACATCATAGAATTACAGAAATGTAGGTTTGGAATCGACCTTGAGATGTCATCTACTCCAGCCTCCTGCACTGAGGCAGGACCAAGTAAATCTAGACTATCCCTGACAGGTGTTTGTCTAACCTGGTCTTAAAACCGCCAATGATGGGAGTTCCACAACTTCCATTGGAAGCCTGTTCCAGTACTTAGGTATCATTATAGTTAGAAAGTTTTTACTAATATCTAACCTAGATCTCCTTTGTTGCAGATTAAGCTGATTGCTTCTTTTCCTACCTTCAATGGACATGGAGAACAATTGGTAAGAACCCTTGACATAATTAAAGACTGTTATCAGATCCCCCTTCAGTATTCTTTTCTCAAAACTTAACATGCCCAGTTTTTGTTTGGTTGTTTGTTTATCCTTTCCTTCTACATCAGGTTTAGAAAACCTTTTATCATGCTTGTTCCTCTCCTCTGGTCTCTCTCCAATTTGTGCACATGTTCTTAAAGTGTGGCACCCAAAACGGGACACAATAGTTCAACTGACGCCTCACTAGTGACGGGTAGAGTGGAACTATTACCTCACATGTCTTACATATAACACTGCTGTTAATATGTCCCAGAATGATATTATACTTTTTCACAACTGCATCATATTGTTGACTTATATTCTGTTTATTATCCACTATAAACTCTTGATCCTTTTCATCAGTTTATTGCTTAGCCAGTTATTCCCCATTTTGTAGTTGTGCATTTGATTTTTCTTCCCTAGTGTAGTACTTTGCACTTGTCTTTACTGGATTTCATGATGTTGATTTCAGACCAATTCTCCAATTTGACAAGGTGGTTTTGAATTCTAATCCTTCTCCTCCAAAGTGCCTTCAACTCCTCCCAGCTTGGTGTCATCCACAAATTTTATAAGCATATGCTCCACTCCATTATCCAAGTTACTAAAGAAAATATAGAACAGTACGTGACCCCAGGACACAGAGGCCACTGAAGACAATCTGCTGCTCTAGGCAAAACTTCAGTGCATCATCCCCCTTCTGTCCTTTAGAACATAGGTTTTCAACTTGGGGGAAGAGGTGGTGACAGACTTTCTGGGAGAAGTGCAGCGAGCCTTCTGATGGTTTGGTAGTTATGGTAGAAGGGGGCGGGGACTAAGTGCCAGAACACAGAGCTACTCACTCCGGTTTGACCTGGCCACCACACCATCATGGTAGGTGGCAGCCAGGACAAATTTGAGTGAGTAGCATTGTGATCTAGTGTATGATGTTGCAATGCCATTCAGGTTTGGCCCAGCTGCCCCTCTTTCATGACAACAGAGTGGCCAGGCCAAATTTGTGTGAGCAATGTCATGTGGCACATGGGATTGCAGCACCACTCAGATTTTGCCTGGCTGCCCCTGCCACCTTTTGCAGATGCCTTGCCTATAGCTAGAGCGATCTCTGCCAGGACAAACCTCTATGGGACCCCACTACATACATCCTGCTAGTTTGATAGTGAACCATTGATAACTATTCTTTGCGTACAATCTTTCAATCAGTTATGCACCCACCTTGTAGTAATTTCATCTAGAGCACATTTCACTTATTTACTTATGTGAATATCATATAAGAATTTGTCAAAAGCCTTACTAAAAAAAAAAAAAAAAAAAAGATATATCACATATTCTGCTTGCCCCATCCAGTAGGCAAGTAAGCCTATCAAAGAAGGAAATTAGGATGGTATGTCATGATTTGTTTTTGACAAATCCATATTGCCATTACTTATTATCCTCCAGGTGCTTACAAATTGATTGTTCGATAAATTTGTTCCAGCATTTTTCCAGGAACCAATGTTAGGCTGCCCTGTCTATAGTTCTCAGGGTTGTCTTTGTTCCCCTTTTTAAAGAAAGTTGCTATATTTGCCCTTCTCCAGTCCTTCATGAGTTCTCAAAGATAATTGCTAATGGTTCCATGATTGTTTCAGCTAGTTCCTTAATTACCCTAGGGTGAATTTTGTAAGGCTCTGCAGACTTGAATACATCTATTTTATCTAAATAATCTTTAATCTCATAAGATGTATTCATAGGAAACGGTTGCCTCCCAAGATACAATTAAGAGGCAATGCAAAACCTGTGGTACATCCTACATAAAAAGTTCCACCAGCCATAAGAAAAAGACTAGAAGAAGAGCTGCAAATCATAAGGTTAGTACCCATTAGTAAATATTGATATGTTGTTCTTTTTGTATATTTTATATTATATATATATAATATATATATATATATATAAACTATTCTTTAGAATCTTTATTTTCAACAAAGAGTATGTCTGGTTCTTGACTGAAAAGTAACCCTATTCAGGCATTTGATCTATTTTGCTATATTTTAACCATCTTAGGTGCCTTCATATCTATACAACTCCAGATATTCTTGGAAACCATGTCCTTAACGTATCTATATATAATGCTTACATAAGCAGATATAGACTTGGGAAACTAATAAGGGAGGATTGTTATAGCAGATGGTTCCTGTTGGGGAAACCAACAGGGAAGAATGATGGCGGGGTAAGAAGAGATATTATCTTAAAGAATTATTAGTCTAACCAGTTGTAAATATGGGAGAAAATTATTGGCAATGCAGCTTCCTTTGTCTGAAACACTATATAACGATACTGAAGTGGAAACGTAGTTGGTGGAATAGGGACAGTGTGTCCCTTCCAGATGCAGATATCCAGCTCTTAGTCTGACAACAAAAGGTGGTAATGTATCTATTTGTTTCTCTATTCTGTATAATGTTGTACTAATCTTTTTGATAATCTTAGATTAAATAATTCCAATTGAGCCTGTTATTTCGACAGTCTTGGGTCATTAGCTCAGACATGCAACAAACAACAATTGGTATATTTTGGAGAACAGAAGAACCAGATTTGGTTCAATCTTTAGTAATTGTGAAGAAAAAAGGAGGCACACTTTGGCTGTGAGTGGATCCTAGAGATCTGAACAAAAACATAAACAGAGAACATTTCCACTTGCCCACAAGAAAAAAAACCCTATTGTTAGTGATGCCAGTAGCCAAATTCTTCAACCAATTAGATGTGAAGGCAAGATTTTGGCAGATCCCCTTGGACACTGAGAGCTACAAGATATGCATTTTCATCACATCATTAGGCAGATACTGTTTCCTAAAACTGTCAGAATATGTGCATCTCCAGAAGTGTTTCACCATGAGCCGGATGCTAGAGGGTGTGGAAATGTACAGTGATGACATAATTTGGGGCAGCACTACCACTGTATGTAAGGAATGACTGAGGAGAATACTGGAAATTGCAAGAGCTAATAACCTTAAACTGGATACAGCCAAATATAATTTTAGACAAGGGAAACAAAGTACTTGGGTGTTGGGAGACACACCTAGTCCCCTCCTGACAAGGGTGCCAAGATTAAGACATCTCCATTTGCATACAGAATGGAGAGCAGAGACAACTCCCCTAGCCTCATCTGCATGAAAGATGAGACGGGGATTAACATACAGAATGAAGAACAGAGAATCGCACTGAACTCTGGGACTAGAAAAAGCAGGGAAGCACTGCATCATGGGAATCTCTGCTCCAGATATTAATGAACGTATGCCTACCCACACCCAGCTTTGCAATTATCAGACCAATTCTAGTAATGAATCCTTGATTGATATCCAAAAATACTGAAGCAGCCTAGTTGCATTGTGAGCTCCCTGGAAGAAAACACCACCCATAGCCAAGAGTGATCAGCTCCTATTGTCTAGCCTAAAGAAAACCCTTGAGTCATCAGTTTACCCATAAACAAATCTAGTGTTCTCCCTTGAACCATTGTTGTTTCTCTACAAAAAACCCTACCTGTGTTCAAGGAAGTTTTTCTGATGCTTAGATCCAAACTATGCATCAGTTCCACTGGGACTCCATTTTCTCTTGACTGATCATGCTGGGGACTCTGCCTGTCTCCAGCACTCAGGACCCTGAGCTACCACCATCACCTGGGAACCCTGACTAGTTCAAGCCTCATGGAGTGGGTGAGATCCCCTTCTTTCTCTCTCTGTTTTCCTTTCTACCTTAGGTATTAACCTTTAATAATGTATGTTTTGTTGGTTTAGGCGCTCCTTGTGTAGTTATCACTATTATTCAATAAATAACTTTTATGGTTAAGCTGGTTGCATCTCTCTCTTGCTGAACTTTAAGCATTTGTGTTTTTAGCTTCCTCCATTTACGCTACAGCAACACTTCTTTTACCTAAGCTAAAGATCCCTGCAGCGCCCAAAATACTGTGGGGTTTGCTCATTGAGTAGGTTACTACCAGTACAATTGTGATGTGAGAGTAGGGATAGGGACATGCTGAATCTGGGACACATAAGGGTGGCAGCTTGAAAGTGCTGCTTGACCCAGTCCATTGAGCTCAGGGACATATAAAGGGTCAGCTTGAAAGTGCTGATTGACCCGGTTCGCTCAGACTTGCTCAGTTAATGTGTGTGTGTGTGTGTTTGTTTTGTCCAGGACCCCCCCCAGAAGAGTAACCCAAATAAATGAGCATACCCCAAAGTAACGGGCAGATCTGGTAACAATGTAGACATAGAACATGAAAGAGTTCAATGATTTAAAGCACATTATGACATCAGAGCCAGTGCTGCAGTTTTTTGATCCATTGTAAGACATCAAATTCTCCATAAATGCCTCAAAAGGAGAGCGGAGAGCATTACTATTACAGTATTATGGAACTGATTTGTTGGTAGTCTTTCATGCATATAGAGCTATGGTAGCTTCACAGAAGATGTACGCACATACTGAAAAAGAGACACTAGGTATGGCAATCAGACCTTCAACCCAGAAACCACTGATTGCAGTACACAAAAAGGGACAAGGAGAATTACTATCAAGGATACTTTTGACAATACAGAAGTATGGTATGACCCTGAAATTCCAACCTGAGTGCCACTTAGTAATGGCAGACACTATCAAGTGCATATGCTCCATCTGACAATATACAGTCTGATGATCTGGAACAAGCAGTAAACACGATAAAGGTGTCACCGTATCTCCAGGCATATGGGATGAACTACAGACAGGAACAGCTAAAGATGATATGCTGCAAGCAGTGATACAAGTGATAAGTAATTGTGTGTGTGTGTGTGTGGGGGGGGGGGGGATCAATACTTCACCTGCCTCTTCCTACTTTAAAAATGAGGTTTCAGTTATCTCAGGAGTGCTCTTGAAGGGGACACAGACTGTCATTCCCACAGTGATGAGAAGTAAAAAAAAATTGGAATGAATACACAAATGGCACCTAGAATGCCCAATTCCAAAAGGAGAGCTGGAGTTGTATTCTGGCCACAGATGAATAGTAACATCAGAGAAATGGTGAGGAGGTATGGAAATTGTACTGAGATTCCAGGATAAAAAGCCAATGATTCTGCATGAACAACTTGAAATTCCATTGGACAAGTTGGAATTGACATATTTAACTTGGGAAGACATGAACACTTGTTGGTAAAGTAGTCCATTATAAATTTCCCAGACGTAGTCTCTCTTGAAGATACTAGAGGTAATCAGTTGTCAACACATTAAATATGTATTTACATGTCCTAGAATTCCAAGAACAGTAGAAAACTAACAATGAACCATAGTTCAAGACTATGGAATTCCTGGGCTGTGCTAAAATGTATAACTTTCATCATGAGACATCATGAGACCAATGGATCAACTTAGTGTGGAATACTTACAGTGAAGAAGTTGCTCAAAAAAAGCAATGGATGCAAGAGAAGATCCATCTTTGGCATTACTCAACTATAGAGCTACACCACTATATTGAAAGTCATATACTGAACTCCTCTACAACAGACATATAAATACCTGATTACCAGTTATGGCACAAAACAAAGGATGACTAAGGAGTCTGATAATGAGGAAAAGACTAGGAATGTATAATCAGCCAAAAGACTGTTCAATCTCAGTGCAAACTTCTTTGTCACCAGTTAACATTGCTACCAATTTCTGAAGGCATTTAGTTTCCCAGAATATCTGAGAAAAATGTATGAATTATGAATGTGTTTAATGATAAACACACTAACAATCAGAATCTCTTTTATCACGGACAAGAATTCCAGCCTCATTATGTTGTCTCTGAAGCTAATATATACATTTCTCTGACAAAGGGCACAAATGCTATTATGTAAACCTGAACTCTTACAGGATTGTTACACACACAGTTTAAACATTCTTACTAAGCTGTTTGATAGAATTTGACATGAACTGTATATAAAAATTTTATGCAGTACCTTTGCTGTCCCTTTCTCCAAATACGAACCTTCTCATCGATGTGCTTTTTAGACGGCATATGTAGAAAACAAAGATGACAAATGTACATTGGGTGGGATTCAGGCTTGGAACCCAGGCTCACGCATGCCCAAGTAGTAATCAGACCCAGGCCATAACTCAGCAGCTCATCTAAACCACTAGAGAAGGGAGACAGTGAAGCTGTAGCTTGCAAAGGGCCCCACCCACACAGCCCCTGACTGGGGGAGATGTCCAGCCCACTGATTGGCTGGAATGCTCTACTTAAACCAGAAAGAGGAACAGAAAGTTGTTTGAGCAACTAGGTGAATTCCTGGCTGGCTACCACTATGGAACCTCCCTACTTGTTTGATTCCTGAGCCTTTCCTTACTGCTGGTCTTTTTATTACCCCAGAAACCCGTCTGTTCCTGGTTCTGACATTTGGATTGACTCCAGCTCTGACCTTCCGCCTGGCACCAGACTCTGGCTCAGGTTCCAGGCTCCTAACACTAACCATTAGGCATGACTGCCCACACCTTGGTCCTTACACTTATTGTGCCTGCAGAATACACACAAACATTTAAAACAGTGTTTTTTTCCATGGATGATATCATCATAACTCATTTTAGCTGGTATTTTCCTATAAGAATGTACTCTGACTGAATGCACACAGAAGTAGATTAGCAATGTCAGATTACAAATTGACCGTCACTTTACAGGAACCTGTAGTAAAGTAGCCTATTTTTTCACCTCGGTGCACACAATGGGTCCAATTCTCCCCTTGCTCACAGTGGTACAAATGAAGAGTAATGTTACTGATTAGATTAACTTCAGTGTAAGACTGGTGTAATTGATAGGAAATTCAGGCCATCAAGGTGCACTTCCAGTTCAACATGTATACAATTTCTCCTCACTCAAAAAGGAAAGCTCTCCAAGAAAACATACATTTATAAGGTCTTCAACCTTGATTTAGTAAGACATAAGGGGGTCAGATAAGCTTCAGTCATGCTATGTACAAAGTGGCTTAATTAGCCAGCAGATGTTTCTTCCTGCATTGGAGAACCTAGGGGTGATTAGTACACCACATCTCCTTGTGTTAATAGCAAAGGAAGCATAGGGATTATTTCTTTTTCTCACATGACATTTCTGAGCTACAACGATGTGACCAAGTCTTTTAATGTGATGCACTTCAGCCAGTTCTAGAACTCAACTCCCACTATGTTGAGTATTTTGCAATATACCGGACTGTCAGCCACAAGCACTTAAAGCCTCAAGCCCTAAGAATTGTAGCTCTGTTGTAATTTTTTTTTAATAGTATAGCAGTTCTTCCGCAAGCTCTATTTGCAATATAACCCACCACCACCAAAATTAAGATTCCCCCCCCCCCCCCGCATGCTGACTCCCCCCACCCCCGAGTGTCTAATAATTTAAATTAGTATTCTCTAGCTCCCATCCTGGTATCATAATTATGGAATCGAACTTCGGAGTGAAAACAATTGTTACCTAATATAATCCTTTGCCAGTGCAGGACTATTCCACTCAGTATGATTTCTAGCCTATTGCCCATATTTAAGTGTCCAAATATGGAAACTTTAATTGCTTCCCCTTGCACCTAATCGATTTTTTCCAGTCTAACAGAATATATTGCTAGAAAATGCTTCCATCCACATTTAACCTATAAACAAACACTCTGTTTCATACTCAGTTTAGTGATCTTGTAATACCCAAAACAGTTCTTCCTCTTTGATTTTACAGTAGAGTTGTGATGAATTGCAGTGATTCAGTTGCAATTTTATGTGATTTTCTGACAATTTGAAATTAGACTAATTTTGATGGTCACTTGATTGTTGCCCATTACAGCCTGGCAGCCCAGTGGTCTGTCAAGCATATGTTGAAAATCAGCCAATATGGACCCATTTACTGTGGATAGATGAGTGGGAAAAGGAAGAACATGATGACTTGGGAGCTATTCCTCAATTATTCAGAATAACCCTAAGCGTAAGGTTTGTTAAGCGTTTCTTGAGGGAATGTTGTATGACTAATCCTAATCAGCTATGAGAAAGCATGTTTATCAAAGCATCTATAAGCACATTTAGAGGGTTAACAGAGCACCATACACAGCTTTTTGGCCATGTTGCAACTACCACAAACAGTACTCAGAAACATGGAGAACACTCAAGGTGCATCCTCTGGAGCAACTAGACAGGGCTAGAGCCTCCGGTATGCTGAGCTGTTCTCAGCACAGGGGCAATCGAAAGATGTCTTTACAATGGGGCTCTTGTTGAAAACATCTCAAAACATTGTTAAATCTTCATGTCATAAGAAGCTTTCACTGTTATCTTGGTTCTTATGAGTATTAGGTTGAAGCTTCCACCTTTATCATCCTATTTGGTATGGCCCAATCCCTTGAGGAGAGGCTAAGGATAACAGTGATGTTAGCCCTGTAGAGTCTTTCTACTTTCTGAACATGAAAATTCTTATTTTTCTAAGGAGCTAGCTCTTTTTACTCTTTTCCTCACTTGAAGACTCATGCAGGGCTGGGGAAAATGCCACACTAAATGTCCTAAAATGCTGAAGTCATAAGTAGCAGAGACTCACAAACTAATGTTGTGTGGTTCTTCATTGAACAGATTTTTTTTTTAAATGAAAGGCATAGCTGTTCATATAATTGTGCTGCTGGCATTACCAGGAGCCATCTTTTGCAATTGGAGGTAGGCCATGAATCAATGTTTCATTCCTGTTCACCAAAAATCACATCACTATTATCAGAATTTGTATGTGATATTGGACATTTCCAGGGGAGGGCAACTGTGTAATGTAATCAGTATCTGACAGGTCTACAAAAGAGACATCCTGTTAAATACTTGTTGATTTGCATATTGTGCAAAATGAAAACTGGGAGGGGGGAGGGGAAGAGGAAGAAAAGTATGTTTACAGCAGTGACACTGGCATCTCCATATTGGAAATTTGTTACAATACTGTTCATATTAAAAATATATTTTAATATTTAAAGAAAATGAGCCTCTTCCTAGACTTCTGGGACTTCAGATTTTCATTTTATAACATCTTTCTGTTGTGCAGAGAATCTCTCATAGAAACCACATATAAGCTATCCATATACAAAAATAATCTATCTTAGAGATACTATAGGGTACCCAGCTGTATTTCCCTATCTTATAATATACCCCAAATCAGCTGATTCTTTGATCTTTTTCCAATTGGTCTCTTTTATAGTACCTGAAATACTGCCACCGTCTGACAGCCGTAAGTAAAAACTGACACAACATGCTGTCTACATAGGGGAGCTGTTAATTATCATTAATGAAATTCTGCCTGCCAGTTCTGTTCTTCAGCCTCTCTTAACGCTAGCCTTCAGGACTCTTTATGCACAATTCTAAGGAGGCACCCATTTTCTTGGCACTTAAAAACTCTTTAGCAATGACAATTAAGACTGTAATGAAGATTCTTGGCCTAACAGTGCACACTGAATACTGATTCCTTTTTAAACTGAGTAGAATTAAGCAATAAGATATGGCAGGCTATGCTGTAGTGAAGATTAATGCACACCTCAGAAATACAGTGAGGCATACCATGCAGAAGTCTACTTTCCACATAATCAGTGCCCTATCTTTTACATAATCCCATAGTAACAGAATTTCCACACACAATGTGCACCAGAAACTCTGATTCATTTCATTAAAAAAAAATTCTGGGCCATTATAAAACCATTTGGACATAAACTGATGTAGAGTTCTTCTTCTAATGCCGCGTCTACACTTAAACAACCACAGCAGCAGAGTTGCAATGCTGCAGCTGCGTGGCTGTAGCGCTTCAGTGTAGACAAACTCTACCATGAGAGGTTCTGCCATCACTGTAGCTAATCTAGCTCCCCGAGAGTCAGTAACTAAGTTGAAAGAATAATTCTTTAGTGACATAGCTGAGTCGACCGAAGTTTTTCATGTAGTCCTCACCTGAGTCTGTAAACTGGTAGCCTGGAAACAATGGCACCAAGAGGCATAAACTCATTTATCTCCATAGTGTGTTAACTATAACTCTCAATGAGGAAGGCTTAAGAATAAACACTGTTAAATGCTGATCCTTTTAGGAGAATCAGCTATTGTGCTTAGCCATCATTGTTGGATGCTGTCTGATAGCTGGTTCCAATGAAGGGTTTCTGCCTAGTTCCCAATTCCTATCCTTTGTCTGCTCCCCCAAAACAACATGGAACTACTATATGATCATAGAATTATAGAAACATAGGGCTGGAAGGGACCTCAAGAGATCATCAAGTTCAGCCCCCTGCACTGAGGCAGGACTAAGTAAATCCAGACCATTCCTGCAAGTGTTTGATCTTCTCTATCTATGAGTCAACAAATTCTGAGTAGCTCCCGACTGTGTAAAAATAAAAACAGTGGGTGTTGGGGGGAGGGTAGTGTCAGACCAAGAACTCACACTTATTTTCTATTGTGATAGTCCCAATGGCCCAGTTAGGATGGTGTATTGCTAGACTGCTTGCAAACACGTTTTCCTTACCATGAAAGATTTAAGCCAGCCACAGCCTCTTACACCTATTCATTTTGCCATAATCTCACAAGGGACTGAGTGTAGCTGTACCTTCTAAGAAGAGTAAGATGTGCTCGCAGTTGCTTGGGGTCTGGGTACCTCTAAATAATGCACAAAGATGGCAAGCAACACTAACTTGATCCTCACTGCCTGAGCTATAAAGAGGTTGGCTGCAAACACTGAGCACCCAATCCTATGCTCTGGGTGAGGGTACATCCCCATAGCTTACAGCAGCGAGTCTCAGAGCCTGGGTCTACAGACTCGGACTCATTTTATGGCGCTAAAAATAGCTAATAAAAGCCCAACCCCATCCATAAACTTCATAGTCCGAGCCCAACCCTGAACATTTGCACAAATATTTATAGTGCCCTAGCGCAATTCCATAGACCCAGGTTCAGACTCACTCCCGCAGGCTGCCACTTGCTGCATAGCTATGTTCCCTAAGAGGGATGATACAGTTCTTAGATGCATAAACTTGGGAATGTTGAGTAGCAGTAGGGATGTGATATTGCCTCTGTATATAGCACTGGTGAGACCATTATTGGGATATTGTGTCCAGTTCTGGTGACCACACTTCAAAGAAGTATGTTGAAAAAGGTTCAGAAAAAGATCTACCAGAATGAAATGAGGTCTGGAAAAATATGTCTTACCGCAAGAGACTAAAAAATCCTCAATCTATATAGTTTATCAAAGAGAAGGTTGAGAGGTGACTAAATCTCAGTTTATAAGTACCCACCTAGGGAGATGCTTTCTGATAGTAGAGGGTTCTTTACACTAGTAAGCAAAGGCATAACAAGATCCCACGGTTGGAATCTAAAGACAGATAAATTTAGGCTAGAGATAAAGTGAAAATTTTTAACAGTGAGAGAGTTAACCGATGGAGTTTAACAGTGAGGGAGTAAATACAATTTGCCAAGGAATATGGTGGAATCTCCATCACTTGACATCTATAAATCAAGACTGGATGTCTTTCTAGGAAATTCTGCAGCTCAACTACAAGATATGAACTGGATAAAGGAATGACTGGACAAAGTTCTTTGCCCTGTATTAAGCAGAAGGTCAGATTGGATGATCATAACAGTCCCTTCTGGCCTTAAAAATCAATGAGGTATTCCTGAAGACCCATTTTTGCCTGCCTTAAAAAAAAATGAAACGATATCTGTACTATTGTCAGGGAGAATGTATGAACATGCGAGTCACTCAACCTGATGTTTAGACCCCTGGCCCCCCTTTTCCGCTCCTCTCATGGGAGGCCTGTGGAAAAGTGAATCCATGTATTTGGGCAGAAGGTTGCTGATTTCTAATTCATGCTTGTGCTGCTGGAGTTTTGTGACAGGAACCTACCAGTGCTTGCCAGAATTTGGCCCCAAAATATTCAATTTGCATTTAGATTTCCCCCAAGTACCAACATATTATCTCAGTTCCATTTTACTTTTATGCTCTCTGCTGGTCTTAACAAGCCAAACTCATTACAGAGGATGACTAGGTAGCATCATAAGAGGATTTTGTGATTCATCCATTGTAGTGTGAGCACTGGCAACTGCCAGAATTCTAAATTAAAATAATAATTCATAATTAAAATGCTTGCCAGTGGTTTGACAGATTATCCTGAATCTAATGGAACCCCGATTTTTTAAAAAGAGGATAAATCTCTGAAACGTCTACAGTCTTTTGAATTGGTGGAATTTGTGTGTGCTCATATTTTAGTTTTTTAGTTTATAAAATGTGCCTATCAAGATGTTTTTGTGTGCAGAGTATTTTTTTTAAGAGCATACATATATTCCTTAAACTAATGTCAAATTAGTATTCAGGAAGCCACTCCTCCCTCTATAAACAGAAAAAAATCTCATTCCTCCTTCTTAAGAGAAGCTTGAGAAAAATAGATAAGTCTTGCACACATTCCCTAAAGGCCTATAAACCACACTATGACAGATCAAATGGGATAGGTAACGTTAGAGTTTTTCCCCTCCGCTCTTGGTCCCCAGAGATATAAATCTAAGAATTTCCATTTTAATAGGTTTAGGTGATCTAAAATTAGCAGAAAACAAAGAAGCTGTCACTAAGGCAGCCAGAATCTAAAGTCAAAAAGTACTTTCTAGGCCAAGCAACTTTATTTACCCCCAGAAAAGGTATGGGAAGTCAGAATAATCTATGGCATAGAAGTGCAATCTTCCATGTGTGTGAACTACCTTTACGTATCATAATATGAGGCTTCCTGCTTACATCAGCTAATGTTTGAGTGGGTTTCAAGAGTAGTTCCAGGTAGAATTCTTTGGAAATAATCCAGTTATGGATAACTGGTCCATATCCGAGAGGAAGGATCACAATCTCCTTGCTAAGAAAAGATGGTGGGGGAGAGGGTAGGGAGGAAGTAGAGAAAAATCACTTTAGACGCAGTTGCTATCTGGACATCCAGAAACAGCTCAGACTCTAACAGGACTACCAGTCAACTAGCATAATTTCTCTCTAATTGAAGTTGACTTTTGCTCAAGCAGTTCATCCCAGGCTCAGATTTGGCTGGAGAGTGGGAAATCCAAACCATTTCGCCATCTGAGCCTGGAGAAACAAAATGTAGAGCTTACGGTCATCAGCATACTGGTGGCAACACAATCCAAACACTGCAGAAAAATGAAGCTGCCCAATACACATCAAGCATAAGGGCTAACAGAAAAGACCCCTGTATCACATAGGAGAGCCCTTCAGACTGCTCTTTTGGTCCTCTCTCCAAAAAGGAACTGAGCCTCTCATGCATCTTTCCCTGCTAGGATTGTAGATGGATCAACATCACCATGTTGATCAATTCTATCAAGGACAGATGCTTGACAGACAGTGGCTAGGCAATAGGTCTTTACAAAAAGACAGCATGGACACTTAACATGGATCAGTACCAGAAAGTGTCCATACTATACCCAGAACAAAACCAAAATGGATTGAAAGGAGTCAAGGGTCTCTCTGATCCACAGATACTGCAGAGCTGCACCTCCACAATCTAGTCAATAATCTTCCCCTCATTCCCATAAAGAAAGATTAGCAACAGGGTGTTAAATGGCAAGAATATCAACACGATGGATTGCCTCCTGGATTACAGGCCGAATTGCTCACTTTGAGAAATGCAGTCATGATTAATGGACTCCATATTTTCTCTAGTAGATTTTGCCATCCAAGAGAAGCATGGTTCCAAGTCACAGGTCACAATCCAAAGTCACCTCTAGCCTTTCTAGAGTCTCTGAGTGAGACTGGTTAGAATCCAAGCAGAGAAACTTTGACATTGTCAACAACTTAAATGGATCTGCTATCACAAAAGTGACTGAGTCAGTTTGAGCATGATCAGAATTATCACTAATTAGATAGAAAGCTCTTCATAGTGAAAAATCTTTGACTCTCTGAAGAGAAACTACCTATATAGGCCACGCTGCCCACTGCTCAGAATGCTTTTACTGGGAACTGATCCAATGCCTATTGAAGTCAATGGCAGGGTTCCTCCCCCACATTTACTTCAATAGGATTTGCATCAGGCCCTAAATCAGGATTTTATAAATACCACAGAGGGGGGAAAATACCCCCATAAGGTAAATACCCTAGTCACTAGTGATTCTCAAGCTCATTATCTCTCTTTCTTACCAATGAATCTATACACCTCTACCCCGATATAATACTGTCCTCAGGAGCCAAAAAATCTTACCGCGTTATAGGTGAAACCGCGTTATATTGAACTTGCTTTGATCCGCCGGAGCGCGCAGCCCCGCCCACCCGGAGCACTGCTTTACCGCGTTATATCCGAATTTGTGTTATATCGGGTCACGTTATATCGGGGTAGAGGTGTATGTCTATATACTAAGCTCTCTGTGTACCACTCAGAAGCTAGACTGTTGGTTGAGTCAATGTGAAGCAATGGAAATAGCTATAAGCATGACTGAGTGCTCTTTTTGTTCCAAATATCCCCAGGTTCAATCATTTTTTAAGTTCTCATGCATTTTTGTCCTTTAAAAAAAAAAAAAAACACTTTATGAATTATCCCTGTACAGGAGCACAGGCTTTCACCTTGTACTTAATTATTTATACATACACTTTCTGAACATTAAAATTCTTATTTTTCTAAGGAGCTAGCTTAGGAGTTAGACTCACTAGCCTGCTGCAAACCCAGACCTAGGTCTGAATCATGTCCCCTAATAGCTGTAGGCTTAACTGAAAGCAGCTTGCAGAAGTGTTCTCATTTTTAACACTTAGATGCCCAACTTTCAGCAGGGTCTGAACCCAAATAAAGCTTATACAAGTTAAACTCATAAATTATTCACCCTCTATAACACTGATAGAGAGATATGCACAGCTGTTTGAGCCGCCCCCCCCCCCCAGGGATTAATACATACTCTGAGTTAATTAATAAGTAAAAAGTGATTTTATTAAATACAGAAAGTAGGATTTAAGTGGTTCCAAGTAGTAACAGACAGAACAAAGTGAATTACCAAGGGAAATAAAATAAAACACGCAAGTCTATGTCTAAGAAAACTGAATACAGATAAGATCTCACCAGTTCCAGTAAGCTTCCTTTTACAGACTACTCTCCTGCTAGTCTGGGTCCAGCAATTACTCCCCCCCTTTCCCTTCCACCTCCTCCCCCCCCCCCCCCCCCGTGGTGACTGTTCTTTATTCCAGTTTCTTTCAGATATCCTTGGGGTGGAGAGGCTCTCTCTTTAACCAGCTGAAGACAAAATGGGGGGGGGAGGTCTTCCATGGGTTTAAATAGACTTTCTCTTGTGGGTGGAGACCCTCTCCTCTCTCCTATGCAAAGTCCAGCTCCAAGATGGAGTTTTGGAGTCACATGGGCAAGCCACATGTCCATACATGACTAAGACCTACAGGTAGCAGCCATTGTTCAAATGCTACCTTGAAGGTCCTCAAGTAGACTTCTTATGTGGATTGGAGCATTCCAAGATCCATTGTTCCTTAAGTGCTTCTTGATTGGGCACTTAACTCTGCAAATCCTTTCTAAAGAAGCTGACCAAATGCCTTACAAGCCTTACTTAGAAATCAAGCAAGTATACAGCCAATGTTCATAACTTCAAGTACAAAAATGATATATGTGTTCAAATAGGATGAATAGATTCAGTAGACCATAACCTTTACAGAGATATGTTACATGGCACATGTAGCATAAAACATATTTCAGCTATGTCATATTCCCATAAAGCATTATGGGATACATAGTCACAAATGGGATCTGTGTAGCTTAGCATTTCATCTCCTTTTTTCTCACCTGAAGTAATAATTCCATAACATGACAATTAGTTGCTGTGGAAAAGATAATACAAAGAATTATGACTCAAATAAGGAAAGCAGCAGGAGCAAAAAAAGCCCTTATCAAATAATAATCCTATTATTGTGCAAATGCCCTTGAATGCAGTTCTGAAATTCTAACTCAAATTAATCATGCCATGGAATTCATTAGTTTTTTGTTGTTGTTGTTTTTTAACCTGATCAAGAGCTTCCATCATGTCAGCAGAGTTTCATGCACTATAACTAAAATGTTTAAAGATTTCCGTAGGGCATCAGGCAGATTTAAACACATAGCAAGGATTCAAGAAGTACTGTAGTATCTTTTCCCTCCCGCTATGAAAAGCTTAATGAATTCATTGTTCTTTATGAAGAATACCACCCATGCCCACTTCCTCAGTGAAAAGACAAGACTTTGATGATAACCAAATACATTCTTCTTTGTGGTATCTTAATAGTACAGACCTATATGAGGGTGCCATTCAAGAAAGATATTGCTATGGCAATTACTCTATTTATTAACAGCAGTTACTGTGACAATACCATCCCAGGCACATTGTTAGGTGTCAGGTTGGAAATGGCTGTGGGCATTTATCTGTGAATAGTCTGCATAGTTGTCTGGCTTAATAAACTAAACATGTCACAACACAACACCTCCTTTTTATATTATGAGGCTGTGCCTTAGTGGAAGGCTACTCCCTTCCTTCCAGTGCACCACAGCATTTGTGTATGGAGAGAAGAATCTAAAGACTAACAGCGCACTGTACATCTGGCACTTGTTTATGGTAGTTTACGGAACCAGTAATTTACAAGATATATAACCCTGAACAACTGTTACACAAATCAATCTGTCTGGTTAACTGTCATCTCTACTGCCATATTTCTCCATAACCTGCAAACGTAACATTCAATTAGAGAAGGCATAATGGGAGTTCTGAAGCTTAATTCTTCAGAATGAGAGTTTTACTTGCAGACTAAAAATTATTCTGATTCTTAAAGGCTGATTCTCTTTTATCCCCCACCATCCTGATTAGAGATCTTGATATGACTTTTTATTTTTGTGTTTGGTTTGCAATCCAAGAGGAGTTGGTATTCATTGAAGTAAGGGACAAATGCCATGGGCTACAGCCCATACTCATCAGAATTGAGTAATCCTGGCAGGGGTTACTCACTTCTGACATGATGAATTTCTGTCTGTTTTGTCTCTCTGAATTCCCTGAGCAAAGATTTGCTGGTTGTGTGTGGTGGTCGTCGTGGGGGAACAACATTAATTGAATGTAATGAATGAGAGATTGATAGCACTATTTATCCACAAGGTATAGCATGAATAGTGGCACTTTGCCACATTGCCCCACCAATGGATCTCTACTTTAGTAATGAAAGTAGGTAATTTTTCTTGCTGTGCAGTCATGGCCCTCTAGAGCAGAATAAGTAAAATCCCTTATTCTACACAAAGATGAAGCCAGCACATGCCTATTTCAGTAAGCTTGCTTGATTTAGTTATTCATGGCCAAAACAGGAGACCCAAAGTTAGGGTTCTCCCATGCTCGGATCACATCATATAAGGATCATATTTTATATCCACAGTGGCCTGAGGCAAGGAAAGGAGTTGAGTGGAAGGCATGTATGCAATACAGCTACGATGTATCCAAGATGAAAGATTGCTAAAGAGGAAGAAGAAACCTGGGTGACGAAATTAGAGGCTTTTATTTATTAAAAGTTTCTACTGGTGTCCATCACCTGAATACTTTACATGTATAAAGCTGCCAAACAATTTTATAGCATCAGACTTATTTTAAGGAAACCCCGCCCCCCGCTCTGTAATTAACATCACATTGTTCTGACTATGAATACAAGATCTGACAGAGACCTGGCCAAGCAGACTGTACACTGACTTCAATAGAGGCAGAAATGGGTTAACACCAATGCTTTTAAACCCAAACCTGAAGTTCCTTAAGCTCAAGCTCTGACAAACCACAAGACAGAAAGTGAGTTGTGAAAAGGTCTGTGGACAATACACAGAGAACACCCAGAAATGATAAGTCCCAGCTCAGATATCATCTAGGAGTGGGCCCCATGGATCATAATGCAAAAGATGGATCATAGAGAGAAGTGATTTCTCAGATCAGTGGATCCAAGAGCATTTAAGGCTGCCTAAATAATCACCAACTCCTTGAGCTGTACTCAGAAGTGAAATGGTAGCCAACACAGAATGTGTTATATGATCATAGAGACAAGTCTTGCAAAGTGATGAGAAGCTTTGAATCAGTACTCTGCAAAATGCACTCCATAGTGATGTCTCTGTAGGAAAGTTGCTGCAGTCTGGTCTATTTTAAAGTTTCAGGTACTTTTCAAGTGTCCCCCCAAGTGGAGTTCATTGTAATAATACAACCTGGAGGAAGAAACAGCACTGATGCAGGAGGCTTGCTTGGCATGCCAAAGGAGTCCAATGTCCAAATTTTCAGAGATGTTGAGCACCCACATTGCAATCAATGGCATGTACAATTCTGAGAATCAGGCATCTGGTCATTACCTTAATAAATGAAAACTATAATGCCATGCAACAAGATTTGAGAAAGAGGTAACCCCAAATAGGGAACTTCCCCATTTCTACTTGCAACTAATCATAGTTCTGATTTGAAAAGTAGGGCACACAGAGAAAGATTGATGTTTTTAGGAAAGCACAAGAAAGTTCTTTGAATTCACCCTTTTCTTCTGCCACAAAGATATGCAGATAATAAAATTAGTTTTATATCAGGGATTCATTAGATAAGGCATTTTCCATTTAATAGTGCAATGAGATTCTGATCACAGAAATGGAATGAGATTGGTAATGCTTAAAAAAAGAAAAAATGCTTTCTATTCTGACTGCTTGACTTTTTAAACTCCAATATTCCAGTTTAAAATGTTTGGAGACATTCGGGGAAGACATAAAACATGACTTTTTCCACCTCGCTAACTTGGCACTTAAGCTTCAGAAGTGGCTGAACACTATCAAATACTTAGAGAAACACATTTTTGAACATTTGAGGACTACTATATTTTGAGAGGCTAGAAAGGATTTATAATGGTCTATGAGATCTATTGATGAAAAGTGCTGTATAAGAGCGAAGCATTATTGATTATTAATTAGTGGACAGGGCACTGGACTAGGATTGGAGAACCGAATTTGATTCCTAGTTTAGCCACGGCTTTCCTCTATGACTTTGGACACGTAGCTTAAGCTAACCTTTGCCTCAGTTTCCCAAAAATGGGGACAGGATTTTCTTTATCTCAAAGGGCAGCTGCAACGATAGAAATCCATTTATGAATGTGAGGTTTTCAAGTACTACAGCAATGAGGGTCATATGTGTAGCTGGACAGATATATCTCTTTCTACAGCCCTTACCATCTTGATGAGGCGCATATGGCTAAATTCAGAGATAAGACTGAGGAAGTCTAGAATAAGTTTAAATGGATGTAACATGCCTTCTTTTGATGCTGTGAATGTGTTCATTGCACCAACTTTAACTTCACTCTAAACTCCATTAGGAATAATCAAAATAAAATTCCCTCAGACTCATTTACCACATGTTGAGATTTTCCACATACCCGTTTCCTTGAACTACTTCTAATACCTGCAAGTTAAGCACTTCCTTCCAAGTGGGAATGAGAAGAAACTGATGTCATTTAAGAATGGAATTGCAATGGGATTTTTTTCAAATGATTGTTACTACATATTGAATTTGTAGATTTGAAATAGGTTAGTTATAGAATAACCAAGTAAATTGTTTTAAATTAAGATTTTATGTTTTGAACCATTAGCCCTGGGTAGAATGACAATAGACTATTGCATGTTCATTTATCCCTACATTCAGGTTACTATACACTATAATGATGTGTGCATGAGTAGGCTATAAGTAAGGGTCAAGTTTAAATGCTGAATTATGTCAGCCACACAAGAACCATGCCTATTCATGGACACCTTGGAGCAGTCTATTGCTATTATCATAGGGCTTATTTATGTTACATTTCAGTTTCTGTAAAAACCTATAATAGTTTTGTGGGGATTTATGCACTGTATGCTTTCACTAACTTAAGCAGCTCCTAACAGAGAGGTAAGTGTAAAACTAAGTGTAAAACTTTGGCTGTGGACATCTCTGGCATAAGGGACTCTGAAGCTAGTGTAAAATCAGTGTTTACACTTCTTTGTTTACAGTCCCTGGTACAGGGAACATATTGAGGGTTGGGAAGGGGAGTGACTGGTGCTTGGTTGTGAAGAGATACTCTGAGGACTGATGTGCCTACTCCCATGATGGACACAGCAGAGAATCTGGGCCACGGTAATAGGAGGAAGTAGGACATTATGTACACGTACGCAATTTTCAATCTGTGTGGTTAGTTAATGGTCTAAGATTCTCTGTACCATTTGGCTGCTCTTCGCTTCCCAGTTCCAGATCTCCCAGGAACCTAGCATCCTGTTCAGCAGAATTTTTCAGCCGTAAGTCACTTTCAACCAGCCTTTGTTAAAGAGGCATTTGAGATATTCAACAGCTACTAATATAACTTTTACACTAGAAAATGAGTTAGGTTACTGAAAGAGCAGCACATTGCTGCAGAAAAGGCAGTTTTAACTTTTGAGGTACACCTCTACCTCAATATAATGCTGTCCTCGATATAACGGGAGCCAAAAAATCTTACCGCGTTATATTGAACGTGCTTTGATCCACCGGAGTGTGCAGCCCCGCCCCCCTGGAGCACTGCTTTACTGTGTTATATCAGAATTCATGTTATATCGGGTCGCATTATATCAGGGTAGAGGTGTAGATCCCAGAAGCATTCAATCATGGTATCATCCCAAATTGAATGGCCTCAGGTTTGATAGTAGTAAATTAATGCAAGAATTACAGTATATTCCCTATAGGATTTCAATTTGGTTGGGTCATGCCAAGTCAGTGATGCGCATTTTGTTTATTTTTAATGTGTTATTTTATGCTCTGAATCCAGGCCCGTCTGAGTGTTGTACCCAAACCCCACTGAGAGATTGCAAAGCCTGAGAACCACAGCAGAGCACAAACAATCACGTTTTGAATTTGTCCAGTCTTCTGAGAGTGGACTCTTATCTGGGGATCTCCAGTGTGTAGAGCTCAGCTTGAGGTCAGAGCTTGGGAGAGTACAACCACTCCTTCCATCTGCCCTCATCCCCTCAGATTCCAATTACATAACAATCATGTTGGGAAAAATAGCCTGTGTGGTTGAAAATAAAACAGAGATAGGCACCTGTTTAGAATTTGTGACTTAAGTCAGCAGGTATATTTTAATTGCAATGTCTGAAACACCAAATCCCATTTATAGAAATGCAGTTAACCAAAATAAAAACAAAAATCAAATAGAAATGGAAAATGTATTGCCTGTATTAGATTAGTAACTCACCTGTTTGGGGAAGGTAGAGTCAAAAGGGATGTACTGGTAAAAAAACCCACCACCAATAAGTGCTGTAACTTTTATAATTCTATGCCACGATGGAGAGATGGCTGGGCCAAACTCATGCAACCCTTTGTGCCAGGTCACACCACCACTCATTCATATTTGTCGCAGCTACCTCTCCGCCATGAGGAAGGGGCAGCTGGTCCAAACCTGAATAGTGCTGCAACCCCTAAAGCAAGGAACCAAGCTGCACCCCCAGAATAGGAGTTATTGCTGTGTGGTGAGTGTGGAGCAGGCTTGCTCTCCAATCCTCCCCTCCACACCAGGCCAGGATTAGGGTTGCAGTGTCTGGGCAGAAGGTGCTGCTGAGGGTGGTCAGTGCCCTCTCTGCAGGGCGAGGAGGAAGTAGCAGATGAGAAGGGTACTGGCCTATGATTTTGTATTTCCCCCATGAATTTGGACCCTGGTTGGATAGCAAAAAAATAAACTAAAAATGCAGTTGGTGGGTCACCTTAGTAAAAGGTTTGGAAATCACTGTTGTAGATGGTCTCTAGGTATACCCTCCAAAAGTAAACGCTGTACAATGTTAGATTAACAGGACCCAACAAACTGGAATGAGTACAGGAAGTTTCTACATTAAAAAGCTAATTTTAGGTGGCACGGATATCAGAACTGAGAGAGTGAAGAATCTCTCCTCCCCTGGGTCACAACCTGACCATCTGACTGACTTGTGAGCTTCTCTCATTGACAAACTGCCTGTAGCTGTCATACTATTTCCATTACCTTCTCTCAAGGCCTCTTATGAGCTCACTTTGTGAACCACTTCAAGTGGCTACTAACCTTCTCCTTTAAAAACAAACAATAGACCAAATCCTTCTGTCATAATTCATGTAAGACTCCCACTGATTTCAGATCTTCCTGAATAATGACTGCAGTTTTGGTGCATTATCCTTCTGAGGCAACTCATTAGGAGGCTCTAAATCAGAAGGAAGGTTATGCTTCTATGAAAAATACACAGTATTCAAATATCTGTTAAAGCAAATTAAGTGGCCTGTAATTATTTTTGAATATGCTGAAGATTTTGAGCCAAGTGCAGCTATAAAAAAATCAACAGAAAAGAATCCAATAGTAACATTATGGGTGTACATTTGGCAAAGAAATACCCCAGGAAAGCATAACAGTTAAAATTATGCATATTTCAGTTAACCACAGGCTAAATTGTTAATTTTCATTCTGATTGCATTACTTATACTATTCACAATGAAGCTGGACAAACCCCTTGCCTTTCAATGTTATTTAATTATGGACAAATATTAAGTGGCTATCTCCTAATTCAATACACTTGTCAGTAAAGATATTCATCTATGACATTTTATTTAATTGGGCTGTCAGCAGCAATATGTCAAACTGCTGATGCAAGGAAAACATCTCCATATTTAGGTGTTTTTGCTGATTTGTATTAACACAATATGTTGGACCACACACAAAACACACCATCGTATTAGATGAGTATGTATAGATAAGGGCTGTATTTATCATTACTGTGCAGAAATCAGAGCAAAAATAGAAATGAATAACAATAGAAAATAGAAAGAGGTCCTTCATGTTTAAAATGGTCCATTTGGGGCCCCATTTGGTACAGGAACTTATTTTGGCATCTCTCATTGAGAATGAGTAAGAAAAGGGAATGTGTACCAGAGATTCTCAGCAAGTCCTAAAGTTGACTAAGTTCTGTCAGTCAAAATCTCTAGAGGCATTGCCATGGCTGACTAGTCAACAATTAAAAGGAGAGAGCACAATGAAGTCAAATTTCCGCATTAGAACAGCACTATGGAAATAGCTGAAAAGAGCATTGTGCCCTAAGGGAAATGATGCTGATTAATAACCAGCCAGTTTCTTTTGTTGAGGCTTTGGATGTCTGAGGCTAGGAGTAAAATTCCCAGATTGCACAGACAGTCACAGTCACGCTAGCTCACTAAAAATAGTGTAGCCGCGATACAGGCCATAGGCAGAGGCACGGACTAGCAGCCCCAAATACAACCCCCCCTGGACCCCTTTCACGTGTATTTGGGGCAGCAAGCCTGTGCCGTTACTCACTGCTGCCTGTGCTACTGTAGCTACACTATTTTTAGCAAGCAAGCTCAAATGAGAGCCCCTAGCTCCAAGGGTAGATGTAGCCGGAGGCATTTAAAACTGCCTGAGTAGAGGGGTTCTAATGCAGACAGTCAGGGTCCTTTTCCACAATTAGTTTTCATGTACTGCTATTACTGAAATCTTCTTATTGCAGTAGTGCCTAGAGACTAACCAGTTCAGGGTTGCATTGAACAGGACACCACACGGATTTAAAAAAAAAAAATGGCTTCAGAGAGCTTACAAAAAAAAGACAAGACATAACAGTTGGATAGAATCAAGCAGGTCAGGGTTGGGGTAAGCATGTTTGCATGCAGGTGCTAATGGGCCAAATGATCAAACTAGTGTGCCTAAAGTATCTAAATGCTTGTTGAGATTCCTGAATTCCTATTTAGGTGGCCAATTTTGCCTTTTGAGCCCTAATATAGGTATTTTGTTGCCTACATACAGCCTTAAGTATCTAAGTAGGCACTTGGGTTTGAGAATTGAGTCACTAGAAACTACATTAAGAGGTTAGTTATTCCTACTGAAACATTGACTGTCATGACTCATTCAAAAAAGCACAAATACTTTTGATCATTAAGTACCAAAATGATACTGCACAGCTTCCTCGGAATTCTAGTATTCCTGAGAAGTAGGTCAATAGAGTATCTGAGAGAAACCTAACATTTCATTTACTGCAGTCCATTAGGATAATAGTGTGTTTTGTTTTTTAAATGAAGATTGACTATCCATAAGGCATAGTGGATTTCCTTATTATTGGAGCCAGTAAAATTAGGTTGCTTTTCTGAGGTTTCACTTTTCATACATAAAGATCATATTGCTGGCCTTTAAAAGAATCCATCAAGATAATACATCTGTATTTCGGTGACATTTAGGGCAGTGCTGAATGAATATTTCCAGAAAGTTTCTTAAAGCCCCTGTGTATGATATATTTCAGGCTTGGGAAACAAACCACTAGAGACCAGCATGATTTGTCTATGTAAAAAGCTATTGACAAAGGTTTACCATCGATCAGTGTGATCAACATCCCAGTCTAATTTTTTTTTTAAACTTCCATTTCTAAGCAAATACCTTGTGTTGGGCAATCTTGGCGCATGGCTCCTCATCTTCACATTGATAATGTGAAAAGGAACCCCCTTAAACTGAAGAGCCCAAAGTTGGTAGCTTTAATTTGGATCAGCATCTCTGTGTCAGCTGCAGAGGTAATGCATCAGTTAGTTTCTGTATACAGGTTTCAGAGTAGCAGCCGTGTTAGTCTGTATCTGCAAAAAGAAGAACAGGAGTACTTGTGGCACCTTAGAGACTAACACTAACTAATAAATTTGTTAGTCTCTAAGGTGCCACAAGTACTCCTGTTCTTCTTTTTTCTGTATACAGAATCCGCTTACACCTACATACAACAATTTGCCAAGGTGCAAAGTGTAAAGTCCAAGTTGGTTTGACTGGCAAATCAAGGAGCTAGGAGGAGAGCTTGAACCACTTTAACTTACACCTTTTTACATCTGCCTGTTGGGGGACATAGGAAGAAAAGCTGCTTTCTTCTTGCCTCAGAAATGATAGATGTGGAGATAAGGCTCCATTTAAAAACAAACAAAAAAAATCTTTACTTGCAGAGACAACCTTAAAGTACATTCTGATTGATAGGGAGGTTTGTCATTTGAAAAAAGTTATCCACCTTAATTGCACAAGAAAATTAAAATCATATTCAAAGAGTAGAATTCAAGATTAGAAATTTGTTCTACTTGAAAAAAAACAAACAAAAACAGAGCTTACCTTGTAGGATTGACAGTGGGAGAAAATTAAAAATAAGTTTCCATTTAGATAAGGGGAGGGAGGAAGAGGCTCTTCCTGGACCCTATCCATCCCATTCCCTGTGAGGCACAGTACCTCTTTCCTACAGATTTAAAGGTACTAGCTTGGGAGGTGATCTTAAAATGTCTTGCTGGGGAAAAATTAAAAACCTAGGCCCTGAAGTGAATAAAGTGCCCCAAAATGCAACAGGCAAAAATTACTGATAAGGGTTTTTTTTTATTTTTTTTTTAGTAATTTACAAGTGTGATGCTAAAAATCCCCTGAAAACCCATGTTTGGAAATGAGAAGACTATGCTGACATTAGGGTCAGGTTGTCCTCCATAATTTTTTATATGCATAGAAAAGTTGAGGTTATGTTAATGAGTAATTTAGGATAATCCATGTATACTGAGCTATAATAATATTAAAATATGAAGAAAACTGCTGAATGGTAGACAATAAGGGTTACATTTTGTTAGTTATTGTTGATATAATGTTAATGATTTGCAACACAGGAAAACGAAATTACAAATTACAAAAGTTTGGATAAATGTATAACTGGGTATGTGTAGTGTTAGATTACATATTCATTAGCTTTCCTCCAATCAATGTTATTTGGAAAGAAAAAAATGAATAAAAAAAGGCCCCAGATCGGAGAATACCAGACCAGGGGCAGGTGACCACAAGACAGTGGAGAACAGCTTCCCACTACCCTGTAACTTGGGCCCCTATCTGTTCCAGCTTATCTGTTATATATGTCTGATAAGACACTATAAGCAACAGTGATTTTGTGTGACAAAATCTAAATAAAAGATAAAAACTGATTAAGCTTAAATTGGGTGGATTTGTGCCTCGGTTTCCAACCTTACAGTCTGTAGAAGGTGCATCAGTGTGTGCACATGTGTTTATATAGAATGGGTAGGGTTGGGCTGAGGAAAGCATGGATTTTGCAGGAGCATTGGAGAGCAAAGATAGGATGATTTCAGTAGAGGGGCAATATAGAAGGGGAGCTCCTGCAGCCCTTAATCAGTTCATCAGGGCACTCAAACCACGACCACTTTACCTGTAGAGTTGCAACAAAAGTCACATTCCAAGGTTGATTTAGATCTAGACTGTGAAACCCTTGTTTATATTATGGGTGAGTGAGAAAATTACTCCAACATTGAAGTCAATGGGACTATTCAACTTGAGTAACAGTATCTAGCTTTTAGGAAGCTAGGTATAATAGTTCCACAGTTTAGATTAAGGGTCCGTGTTCAACTGGATGTCTAAGCTAGACAAGTCAGAGAAATTGGGGCCAGGGCCTCAGCTAGGGTAAAGCAGCATAGCTCCACTCACTATGCCAATTTACACCAGCTGAAGCGGATATTGTTGACTTGATTAATTGACCAACTGTCTAGTTCTGATTCATGAGTGTCTAGCCAGGAAGGTTGTTTGATGCTCTTTTTGGCAAATACAAGTGTAAATTCACAGCCTACAATTTTGGGCATCTGTAATTTAACATATGATCAGCTGAGAAATCCTTTGTATGAAGGATTGTGTTCATAGTTTTAAATAAAATCTTTTAGGAAAATAATTAAAAATATACAGCACTTCTGCATTTGAACTTCTGACTCTTGACAGAGGAGCAGAGCACTTGTCTCTTTTGAAGCTGAAAGAGGTTTCCTATATGTACTCAGCAGTAGAATAGAGAAGTCTATTGTTCTCTGTATGTGTATGAAAAGTCGGTTTTCAATTATGTGCATTCTGAAGTGCAGCATTAGAAACAACTTATTTGTACCAAGACAACCATTCAGAGTAATGGAATCCTGGCTTTTTTTTATTCCCCCATTTGAAAGTATGAGTTTTGTCTTAATGCTCTCTCCTGAGCCAGAATATTTTGGGAGAAATTCTGTGGAAGTGTAATCTTATTTTAGAAATTCCTGACTTTCAGACATTTGATTTTATTGCAATTACTGATCTCTGCTTGCAAACCGAACAAAATTTCATTTTTGGCTGGGAATAGACTAGACAACTAAGTAGTCTTTTCCATGCATAATTTTTGTAAAAAACATGGTCATTGTGGCTGCAGTCCACATTCCTGAGTGCTAGTAGTTATACGATAGTTTAAATGCATTGCAGTTATTTTAACTTCCTCTACTTATTGCTCATTTGTAAGCGTGTCTGGAGAACTCCACTAATGAATGCCTGAAGATAAGGAGAGGGCTAGTTTACACAATAGCTTGTTTGAAAAGTTCTGTGTGACATTTTTGTTAGGCATTATTTGAATTACTGCATTTTCTAGTTATATTATTGCTTTGTGTATATCCCTTGGGATTTTCTCACTTTTTTTGGAAAATGCTACTGTTGTAAAGGTAAAAAATAAACCTTACATTTAGATTCTTCCGTGAGCTTAGCTGTCCCTATAGTCTCCCTTGAGGGCCTCATCTGTCCCTGGCTCCCTCTCTAGAGAGCTAGTGCTTTAAGTGTGCATGCAGGGTGGGGAGGGAGAAGGGATCACAGACCCCGCAAAAAACTTTTTAATCAAGTGGGGTCCCAGACAGACAAAGCCCTGACTTTTTTCAGTCCACTTTAAGTACTGGCTACTCCCCCTTACTTATAAACTAGATGACTTTAAACAAACCAAAGCTAGCTATAGTAGCAGCAGAAATTCAGCAGCTTTAGGTAGGATTCAAATACCTGCTTAGAGATAGGAAACTTCTGTTGACCTGACACCCAGTTACATATCTTTGCCCATTGAACAAGATTCAGGGCATGGCTACATTAGGGAATTTACAGAGGCACAGCTGTACCACTGTAAATTCTCTAATGTAGCTGCTCTAAGCCAGCAGGAGAAAGCCCTCCCGTTGGCTTAACTACCTCAGTCCCCCCTGCCCCCTCCATGAGCAACAGGTAGCTATGTTCATGGGAGAAGCTCTCCTGCTGACATACCGCTGTCCACACCAGTGCTTGTGTCGGTATAACTTATATTGCTCGGGGTGTGTTTTATTCACACCCATGAGAAACAGTTACGCTGTCCTAAAATGTAATCTAGGCATAGCCTCAGGATGTGTTAGCCTTTATTTTCTCCTGTGCAGTCTACTCAAAACCCAAGTCCTGAAGTGTCATGTTGTTGCTAGTAGTGGTTGGAGCTGTTTCTAATTTCTTCACTGTCTGTGGTGCTTCTTGTGCCATGGCCATGAGTCAGATTTGAGATCTCATGCTCCAAGTATGCCCTGGAATCCAAGAGATGAAAAGTGGTTCCAAGGTTCTTCTTAAGGCAACTGGCCAGGACAAGGAGCAGGACAACCCTTCCTGGAGTCACTGCACTTGTCCCCTTCCATTAACGGAAATTACAGACAAGAACTGTCAGAGATTCTCCACAGGCATAGGTGACCCAAGCAGATAGTTGCCTATAGTAACTCACCTCTGAATAAATTCTCCTGTGCTATCATATGAGCATACAGGAGAATATACATTCCACTATTTAGTTGCACAGCCACAGTACAACTCCTTAATTGTAATATACATAGATTAAGTATATTAAGGCATCACAGGTCTCAACCTGCTTAGATTCTGAAAGCTATTTGACTTTGTACCAGACATTTTGATGAAAATGCTAGAATGACACAACATTTGTGGCACACTAAGAGGATGAAAAGCTGGTTGACAGGGCTCAAAATGTAATTGTAAGTGGGGAATCTTCATTGAGCGGGTGTGATTCTAGTGGGGTCCCACAGGGACTGCTTCTTGGCCTTCCACTGTTTAACAATGTCCTGGGAAAAAAACCCAAAAGTCACTGAAACTTTGCAGTGGATACAAAATTCAGGGAAGTGATAATAATGAAGAGGAAAGGTCACGAATAAAAAGCAATCGTGTCCACTTTACCAAGTGATTAAAAGTAAACAATGTATACATTTGCACATATTTAAATGCATACATCTGGGAGCAAAGAACGCAGGTCATACTTACAGGATAGAAGATCCTATCTTGGGAAGCAGTGTCTCTGAAAAGAACTTGGAGTTCATGGTGAATAATCAGCTGAACAGGAGGTCACAGTGCAAAACTGTGGCAAAAGGGCTAATGTGCTCATTAACTGTATAAATAGAAGAATATAGCATAGGAGTAAAGAAGTTATATTACCTCTGTACTCGGCCCTGGAGTGAGCACTGCTGAAATGCTGTATCCAGTTCTGATACCCACAATTGAAGAAGGATTTTGATAAATTGGAGAGGGCTCAGAAAAGAGCCACAATGATTTAAGGATTAGAAAACATGATTTATGGTGAAAAACTGAAGGAGTGCCTTTGTGTGTGTGTGTGTGTGTGTGTGTGTGTGTGTGTGTGTGTGTGTGTGTGTGTGTGTGTTATTAGAGGAGCAAGGTAAATGGTGACTTGGTCAGTCTATAAGTACCTACACAGGGAACAAAAAAAATTATAATGGGCTTTTTAATTTAGCAGACAAAAGGTGTAACAAGACCCAACAGCTAGAGGCTGAAGCTAGACAAAAATCAGACTGGAAATAAGCTGCAACAGTGATAATTAACCAGTGGAACATCTTACCAAGGGTTGTGGTGGATTCTCTGGCATTCTAAATCAAGATTGGAGGTGTTTCTATGAGACATACTCTTGTTCCATCAGGGATTAATTCAGGGAGGTCTGTGGTATGCCGGAGGCGATACTGGATGATCACTATGGTCCCTCTGGCCTTCTAATCTATGAATCTTTGCTGAACCATAGAGGTTACCTTTCGTTGTGTGCCTCAAATATCCCACTTAATACAAAATAGTAGTGAAGCCAACAGCTCTTACATGGGAGATCGTTATTTTTTTGGGGGGAGGCCTCCCTGCTGGAGCTGTAGAGTCTATTTTTTTCCCCATAAAATATCTTCTGCTTGTCATAGACCACAGCTATCATTGTCTTGTATCTCTCCCTCCATCCGCTATACAGCTTCCGTGTATGGCTGGTACCAGTATACTCACATTTCCATCACCCTAGACAAGCTTTCTATAGTATATACTTTTCCAGTATTAAAGTCCATTAGTTTCCATTATTGTTTGGTTCTATGGTTCATTACTGAGACCCAAGGCAGCATCAGTAGGTACTTTTCTTTTTAAAAAAAATGGCAGTGTACGGAATCCATATGTCTGGATATAGACATTGTCTCCAAAAATCACTTCTGAGTCATTAAGGAACTTTTTTGTGATGAAGGAACTTTTCTTGTTCTGTATGCATGCGCGACAGCTAGGATGTAACATCACATTAGGAAAACTTTTGGTTTTCTGCATGGTTATTTCTTGGGATCATGTAGCTGCCTTTATGACACTTGATAATTAAAGTCTAATATTTAGAATGGGGGTTATAGTAAAGATTATAAAGTGGACATCAAAATAAGTACCCAAATCCTGACAGCTAGCAAAAAATCCCAGAATTCTGTTTAAGACAATATTCAAAATTATTTAAGATAGATTTAGCAAATATAGTGATAAGTGCTAATGGGGGAGGAATTAAAAAGATGGATTTGCCTTGTAACAAAAGATAGCACAAAAGCACACAGCATGAAGATATGTAATAAGCACAGGAAGAACAATATTCCATTGCCTATTGATAGTATTCATTTAACATTAGAATCAGTTCTCAGTGGATAGTTCTGCGAAAGTGTGTGAAGCTTCTCAACATATACTTGCCACTAAAGCATTTAAGCCACTGGAATGCATACTGAGCAGTTGTCCTTCTCTACATCAAATGGACACAAAATAACATTTTCTATACTGACTAGAAATGCCACTAGTCTTCCTGTACAACAGGAGTATCTTCAAAGCACTGTCCATCGCAAATATTTATTGACTACTACCTTGATAGAAAATGAATCTCAGTACCCATTATCATCTAATAGGTAGTGAAATGTTGGCCTATTTGTGTCTTTATCTTGGGATGGAGATATTAAAATTCAGTGAATGTGTGTCTCAAGTCTTTCCAAGGAAAGAATTAATACTTCAGGCTTGTGAAAGAAGATATGGAATTTGGTTCTGCTCTGTCAAAATGCTAAGAAGTGATGTTACTTGTGGTCATTTTTATATGTAGTATTTCAGTAAATGAATATGACCTGTGAAAAAGGAATGAGTGTGATGCAGTAGAGTATAAATACCAAGTTTCATTCACACCTCTGCTACCAGCATGATGGGTAATTAGCAAGTCACATAGGCCTGACTTTTCAAGAGTAGCCTCTAATTCTCTGTGTACCTATTTTTGGGTAACCAACTTGAAATACATGCTAGGGCCTGATTTTAAGAAGTGCTAAGCAATCACAATACCAGCTGGAGTCTATGGTAGCTGCTGATAATATCAGCAGTAAAAAGTAGACCCATAGTGCCTTTCACCAGCTCAATTTCCTGGTCTAGGGACCACTACTTGTTTTGATTCCAGTCAGTCAGTCTCTTGGAAATAAGTGGGTACCATTTCCTGTCCCTTACCTCAGTAGGGTTTAAGTAGTAATCTTTTACTAGCGCCCCTACATAACAGTTTAAGCTCCTTTAATAGGAACCAAAAAGCTACCCAGAAGAGAATCCCAGTGTCAGATGCAGGAGCTGAATTGACTTCAATAGAACTTTTGTTGACCTACACCAGCAGCGCAGGGCCCTGTAATACTATACTGGAGTATTGGCTCGGTACTCATAAGGAAAAACCAAATCACTAAGTTTAACCAGAAATGAACCATTCATTATCCATAAGAACAAGGCTCGTTATAATTAGCAACCTTAGATCGACTGCAAAGAAAGTTATATCTATAGACTGTGCCCCCAAACCTGCAATGAGCTCTGCAAATGTGTACCCCTGTGCCTCGTGAACCTCGCTGAAGAACTGGAGTGTCTATATGTTTATTAATATCTTTACAAAAATCACATAAGAGATTAATGGGGTGACCCATTTGGGGAAAGAAGATCAACAATGTCAGCCTTGAATGCCTAAAGTTCAGCTCCTAAATAAATGTCCTAATTGTCAGAGGTGCTGAGCAGCCAGCGCTACTCTTGACTTCGCCCAGACCTCTCAATGAAGTCAAGGGGGGCTGCTCCCTACCTCTGAAAATTAGGACACTTATCTAAGAGCCTAACTAAGTGTCATAAACTTGTCAACACTGACTTGTGCACTATTTTCATTTAGCTAATCCCTCCACACCCACACCAAGTCTCTTCCCACTTCTCAAAGATTTCATAGAGTACTGAAGAGATATCTGATTAGTAAAACTCATTCCATTTACAAGTTAACAACATTTCTACAGAAGTTATCACCATGGTACTGTAGCTAATCTAAAGTGTTTCATGAAAGATTAAAACTACTCTGGTCAAGTGAACAAAACACTTTTTCTAATACATTATCCTTTTCATTGTTTATTCAACTGTAGTTAGGGCAAATAATCGGGGATTTATTATAAAAATGGCTGAATTATTCAGACAGTGGTGTCATTTTGCAGATCAGATCTGAGATGGTTTTGTAAAATTTAGAGAAATGTAATATTTAAAGGACATACAGCAGCGCACAATTGTCAACTTTCACTAGTGCAGTAGGAGATTTCTCTGATTACAACTACAAAGTCAGTTATATCGGTAAGGTCAAAAGTTAAAGGATCCAATTCCAATCTAATACATGTGTAACTCCACAGATGTCATGGCGTTAGCAGTGCTAAACTGGTTAAAGCAAGATCAGAAACCCTCAGTGTGGAAGAGTCAACACGTTTGCGAATGGAAGAGCTTTTGCACACTACCATCCCTAACAAAGCCTCTAGATTCCTCCCTGCTAATTTATTTGTACTTTGTTCTTGGCAAGATCTTGAAATGAGCACAATTCACATCTTTAATCCAGCCTTGAAAATAGCCTAGCCTATAACCTGAGCCCCTGCAAGTGTGAAGGGGCAAAACTAAAAAGGTAGAAAAATGGGTCCAGGGCAAAGGCTGTTGAAAATTCAAATTATTTTTCACAAACTAAATTCTAGTTACCTTTGTTGTTTGGTCTAAGCTAAGGTGTTTTGCAGAAATTTTGTTGCATTGACAGTTTAAAATGGTTTTGGTTTTTGACAGTCCCCCCTAGTAGCAGAGCTGCCCTGGAGTCCATTAGAACCCTGCCAGAGATTTGATGAAGTTTGTACAAAAAGGATGGGTTGTTAAGCCTTGACAACTTGATATGTTTTAGATAAGTAGACCAAGACTGTTCATTTAAAAACTAGCAACATTCAAAAGAAAGGCATAGAAAGTCCTAGTTCTGTTTGCCAGATATGCTGTTTTAAATATAAATATTTTCTTTATATGTAAGGTCATTTAGGTCTGATACACTCCTGACAGCTGTGAAGGCTGATGTCCAGTGCTTATATCAACCTAACTGAGTTTGTAGCATAGATTTTTGCCATCAGGGCCCAGTAATGTCTCCACTCTGATTCTAGGGGACCACTTCTATGGCAGTTTTCTCCTACTTCTTGAATGTAGGGCTTCTCACTACAACTGCTTGGAAGAAAGAATTGCCAAGCTTTTTGTCGGTGGTGGGGAGTTAAAACAAGAGAAAGGGAAGAATAACTGCTACTAGGAGGGACTGTCAAAAAAAAGCAAGTCCATTTCACAGCAGTTCACATTTAAAAACTTGTGCCTTCATACTTTATTATAGAAGTGTGCTATTAAATATTTAAGCTTCTGAATATCTTTTTGCAGTCACTTTGGGGGAAATTTAAGAAGCTTTAACTGGGTTTGGAAGGAATGCATGCAATCAGCTACAAGTAAAAAGAGCTCAAATTCTTTGATTCTGGATTTATTGTTTAGTTACTCAGCATGGAACAACTTCATTGCCTCCAACTGAACTTCTATACAAAACTGAGATGAAAAACATTTTAGCTTTTTTCTCTCATTACTCAGAACATTGTATGTGACAAAGTGAAGTATTGATAAACACATAAGATCAAAGATGTAGAGATGCTAAATTGCCTAAGGTCTGGGAAGAATTCTCTGCATGAGACTTCAAAATCTAATATGCATTAAACAGGGTATTTTGCCAGCATTGGAATAATGTGACTATTCATTCCTGAAAGGATATTGATAATTCTGCTAATAATGTAGAGGGAAGAAATGTTAACTTGTATTCACAGCTGTTAACATTAAAAAGAGAACATGGATTGGGAATTAGGGAGACGACAAAGGCAGGATTGTAAAAATGATCTATGAAAACTCCATCATTTACATACCAGCTTTTAAACAACTGGGAACAGATTAATTCTAAGGATTTTTTTTTTAAATGACTGAAATAGCACTGGGCTAGCCACAACAGAGGGTGCCTGACTACAGTGTTTAGATATGTTTAAGACCCTTGTCTGAAGTGAGTTCTGCTTCTCTTCATCAAAATCTCTTTTCTACCCTACTCTCCCTAGTGTTTGATCTTAGAATGACCTTTTATTCCTGCTTCTGGTTCCTGACCCTCCCCTAAGGTTGGGGACTAACATAGGAGGAATAGGATGTAGCAGGGACCAAATTGCATGGACATTGGCGGCTAAGGAAGGCAGGGAAATGGAGGCATGTTTTGAGTTTGGAGGGAAGGGAGGTTACGAGGGAGGGGGATTTTCCAGCTAGAAATGGACTGGTAAGGTTTACTTGTAGCTGAACAACAAGAGTAAATTAGCAATAATAAGAACAGCCATACTGGGTCTGACCATCTAGCCCCGTATCCTGTGTTCCGACAGTGGCCAATGTCAAGTGCTTCAGAGGAAATGAACAGAACAGGTAATCATCAAGTGATCCATCCCTTGTCGTCCATTCCCAGCTTCTGGCAAACAGAGGCTAGGGATACTATCCCTGCCTATCCTGGCTAATGGCCACTGATGGACCTTTCCTCCATTAACTTACCTAGTTCTTTATAGTTTTGGCCTTCACAACATCCTTTAGCAAAGATTTTCACAGGTTGACTGTGCGTTGTGTGGAAAAAAAAAGATACTTGTGTTTGTTTTAAACCTGCTGCCAATTAATTTCATTTGGTGACCCCCAATTCTTGTGAACATGACTAAACAACACTTCCTTATTTACTGTCTCCACACCAGTCATGATTTTATAGACCTCTATCATATCCCACCTTAGTTGTCTCTTTTCCAAGCTGAAAAGTCCCAGTGTTATTACTCTTTCCTCATCTGAAAGCTGTTCCATACCCTTAATCATGTTTGTTGCCTTTTCCAATATATATATATATATATATATATATATATATATATATATATATATATATATATATATATATATATATTTTGAGATGGGGTGACCACGTTGCACTCCGTATTCAAGATAAGGGTATACCGTGGATTTATATAGACACAATATGATATTTTTGTCTTATTACCTATCCCTTTCTTAATGATTCCCAATAGGTTGATATGAAAGTCATTTTCCTAGAGTATTCCATGACTTGGGGAATTCTATTTTCTCCCATACACAGCATTTGTTTTTAGCCATATTGTCAAGGAATAGGTACAATGATAGTCTCAGAAAGAGCACTAACAGGATCAATTGTACCACCACCAGTATTGGGCTAGGGACATTTATAAAGACAACTCATGCAAGCCATCCACTTCCAAATGACAATACGGTCCATCCCTGGTTGAAAACATTTTGACTCTAATGTGTATCAAAGCATTTTTTGATGCACGTTTGCTTGGTGACCAAAGTTCATTTTCAGTGAAAATTTTTATTTTGGTCAAAGATTTGGATTTTTATGAAGATTTTATTGAAAAAAATGTTTCAATTTTGTTTGCATAAAAAACACCATGAAATGTTTCAAAGACAGTTTTGAAGTTTCTTGCACAAAGACATTTTTCTAACGAGCTCTGATACATATTATGATTTAACCCCTCATGACCTACTTTGAATACTGTCAGACATTGATTTCTAGTTTGAATTGTAAAGATAGTAATATGCCGTAGAGAACAATCCTGCAGTACCAAGAGCTGTACTAGAAGACTTACAAATATTTAAGTATGTTTGTCTAGTCTATTTTAAATTTACCACAGTGATTGGTTTGCCCTATTATTGTATGCTTCACAACTTGCATATGATTGGGAAATATGGAATTTGTTCAAGAGCAATATTTTCACCTCAATTATTATGCTACTTATGTTAGCACTGATAAATCTTGAAGTGGTTTGGCTATTGTGGTTGAAATATTGTTTTAAAAAGTGATTAAACCACTCCCTCACAATCAGTGGGCTACCCTGCTTTCAGCAATGTTGTAATACACTGAAGTGACTCCACTGAAGTAAGACAGTACCCCAGATTTTCACCAGCATAACAGCAGAATTAGGCAAGTGCATAAAAGTGGCAATTTTTAAAGTATAATATATTTGTATGAAATATACACTACACCCAAATTACTGAAGCTATTTACATTTGGAATGATTTTTGGGGGAAATCCACTTATCCCTACAGCTTCAGATTGCTGGTGCAAGTAATGCAAGCATAAGCTCTTTGGGGCAGGGAACATTTGTTACACCTTTGTACAGTGCACAGGTCCTTGACGGGCTCCTCAGTACTACTGCAAGACAAATACTAAAATAATTCCCCAGGTAGTTTCCTGCTGGGAGCTGCAGGAGCTAGTTCTTCCAATTCCTTTGGGAGAGTGGTCATAGTTTCACCAGTATAACACTGGCATGAGAGAACAGGTTTTAATACTGGAATCTTATTCTGAAACTTATCCTTAAGGAGCAGCCCCTCTATGGATTCCCAACAACCCTTAATTGCCACATGAACTCAGTTCTCCAAACACCTGAGCTGACTGTGTCAAACAGTCCAATGATGTACCATCCTTAGATCTCCTAGTACAATAATGTAAAGCAAATATTTACTTTATGTTTTGCATTTTAAATATCACCTGCAACCCTTGGAAAGCTTGGAAGAGTTTTACATACAAACAGGTATTTTAGCCCTACATCTCTCTAGTACGGGGTAGGCAACCTATGGTACACGTGCCAAAGGCAGCACACGAGCTGATTTTCAGTGGCACTCACACTGCCTGGATTCTGGCCACCAGTCCGGAGGGCTCTCTGTTTTAATTTAATTTTAAATGAAGCTTCTTAAACATTTTAAAAACCTTATTTACTTTACATACAACAATAGTTTAGTTATATATTATAGAAAGAGACCTTCTAAAAACATTAAAATGTATTACTGGCACGCGAAACCTTAAATTAGAATGAATAAATGAAGACTCGGCCACACCACTTCTGAAAGGTTGCTGACCCCTGCTCTAGTACCTGAGGCTCTTGTAAACTGGCAATTTAAAATTAATCTTTAGAACACTATGAGCCAAAGAACATAATTGCAAATTGCATTTTAAGAATTTACCATTGAGCAGGTTTGTAACTATGAAAACACTATAAACAACCAGGTCATGTTTGAGGAAATACTAAAGGGAAACAGATGTGACCTTAATGAAGGTTCTTAGTAAAAAAGCAAGTCATGCTGAATTCAGATAGGCAAACTAGCAGAATCCAAACCCAGGTTTAATCAAAATATTGCTATATCGTAATAGTTCTTACAGTTAATTAACTGTTGCCATCATCTCTTAAGCTCTAGACAACAATATAATTATTTGAAAGGACAAAAAGAGATATTAAGAACTGCAGGTAAGTTGTCCAACTGGCTATTTTAAATAATTACCTCCTACTACAGAAGAATACTGGCACTAAAATTAAAAGTTTAACTCACTATGAAGCACAACAACAACAAAATCTTGTTTTTATAGCTGTGTGACAGTTCATGATTGTTTGCTCCAGCCACAATGAATTTCTTTTACCATATTTGAAATGGATTTTGAGTATGTTATGTGCACATGCGGGACCACATATGGCTCAGACACTTGCTTGAAACCTCTGTTAAACCTAATGTAAGTTTCACTGGCACCTGAGGTCCATAGTGTATTATCCCACATTATCAATTTAAGAAATAATTCCTTCATAAATTGATTTTAAGTACTAAAATCATTTCATTTAAATAAGCAAAAAAGACTTTCTAATGTTTGCTTTTCTTGAGAAGAGGAGTTATCTTAAGAACTGAGGCCAACCAAGACCATGCCAATGAATTGCCTACAACAACGTAAACTTTGTAGATTATATCCTTGGGCATGAGGGGAAGGTATGGACTTTCATGTTCTAATGGATAAAGCCATAAGCTAAAGTACAATCATCAACAAGGAGAACACACCAATTGATTCTTTTGGTTTCAACCCAGATTAATTCAACACAACAACCAAACAGTAAGAAGATTGTTTCCTCCCTGTTCAACAGAAAGTATTAGTATTATTATGGAAGGAGTCACCAGGTGCTGCTGATATACATGGTCTACCAAGAACTTTTTCTTAGAGTACAAAAAAGGTGTTCAGTTTTAGGAAGACTGTAAGCATGCGGGACTCACCCCTGCAGCGCCTCCTGCTGCTAGTTGTCCTTGGGAATTAGCTCATTCAGCCTCCGGAGTGCCCTCTGCAGGCCGATGTCCTGCTGCCGCTGGCCCCCATGTCCCTCCCAGACCCCAGTGCCCCTTTCACTGTGTGCTGCCCCCTAGCAATGCCCCCACTGTTTCTCTGGGTCTCCCCACCTAGGGGAAACCCCACCAACTATCCCCACCTCGCCTCAGTATTTGGCTACTGCCAGTCACCATCGAGCCCCCGCTCACTGGGGCAGACTGCAGTGTCTCAGCCATTCATCACAGGCAAGGGGGGTTTTGGACCTGCTGCCTCTGTCTATCCATGGGCTGCCCCCTACAATCCCAGTACCCAATTGGCCTTTTGCTAGGCTGCAGCCTGGGGCTTTCCAGGCTGGAGCTCCCCAGCTCCTCTGCCTTTCCCCACTCAGGTAGTCTGCTCAGGTCCCTCCCTCTCAGAAGCTAGAGGGAGTCTGCTGAGCTCCTGGCTCCCAGCCTCTTATATAGGGCCTGATTGGGGCATGATCCAGCTGTGGCTGCTTCTCCAATCAGTCTGATAGCTGCTTTCCCCTGCCACAGCCCTCACCCAGAGCTGTCTTTATACCCCTCAGGGTAGGAGTGGGTGACCACCCTGCTACAAAGACATACTATGTATTATTGGTGGTTCTGGGTTGGGTACTTTTCTGTGTAAAGAAGCTGTGAAAGCAACAGGAGACACTGCTCTCTGCCTTGGTCTCCAGTTGGAATAGATTTAGGCTAAGAAACAGACATTGGTGTTGCACTGAGATTCCTGGAAGGAGAAAATGATTCACTGCATTCTGTTTGACCAGGCCTGGTGTATGGGCATAAAACAAGACAATTTACATCTAGAGTATATCCAGACTCCATGACACTGCTTACTCCATGGGGAAACAAGTCTACAAGGCCTTGCACATCAGAGAGGTAATAATATGAAGGTCAAATTCTATTCTCGGTTACCTTCATGCAATCCTGATTGATTCTATAGTGCCATTTCTTCTCTCAGTGAGACCAGTGGATATTTATATAATTGTACTGTAACAGATCATAATATGCCTCCTTATGTCTACTTTGAAAGAAATTCATCAATTGAAATCTTTAAACCTCACTGTTCTAATTAAGTGAAGAAACATGTCTAAATAAAATGTGTCTATTTTTCTTAGCATCTATTCTTAATCTGTCTGGTGCTTGAGTAGTTCTAGTCAATAAATAATTGATTTTTTTTTAAATTAAAGAATTAGTGAGTGCTTTTAATATGAAAAATATTCCCTATCTGTCCCCATGCTGACAACTGCAGAGATCTACAAGCTCTCACATATTGCATCTCTTAACTCAGACTTCCACTCACCTGAAATTAGCGAAGTGCCTTCCTGATATACTTAGGTGCCAGTGTCAAAATGGAAGCCAGTAATGCCTTTTTGGAGGAGATGCAACGGCAGTGGCGTGGTATGCCCTCTTTTTAAAAACAAACAGCTCATTCTTCTCTGCTTCACTGCTCTCTTAGCAAGGGTTTTATGTTCCTCTACTAATCCTCTAATGCCATACAACACTTACAAAAACTATGCCGAGCATCATTTTGTGCTCCAATTAGTGACTCAACGTTTAGATGACAATAAAGCATGCAGGTAAGTCAGAAGTGAGATTCAATAAAATTAGCCCTTCCCACGTTAGTGGACCTGAGATAGTTGTTGCTACTGTGGACCTTATATATTATGGCAAGGCACCCCTTCTGCCTTGCCGGACTTAGCGCTCCCTCCTCTAGCAGGGACAGGGCCTGGGGTAAATCAGCCCCACTCTGGAGTGTGTCTGTCTTCCCTCTTTAGGGTTTCTTTCTCCGGCCCTTCCCAATAGGCCCTGGGGCAGGCCTGAGGAGTGCTCCTCTTTCCCTGCTCCCCTCACTGGGACAGGTGGTGACCTGTTGCTGGCCCTGGGGTGTCAGTCCTTCCCCTAAACAGGCACTGGGTTTGGGTGTCTCCCCTATGGGGAGGAGAGCAGTCTCTCACACTGGAGAAGGCTATCTCCCTGCTGCTGCCAGCCTTGCAACAGTTTGTCTCTCCTCACCCCTCACCAGGAGAGAGGTTTTAACAGGTTTCAGGCAGCCCTTAATTGGACTCAGGTGTCCCTAATTGACCCGAAGTAACCCCTTCCCAGCTTGTAGGAAAAAGGGCCTTTAGCAGTCTAGGGCTAACATACCTATTTTCCCAGACCCTCCTGCAACCGTCCAGCCTGACTTCGTCACAATATGCAATATCTGCTCGAGCATCTCAGAATAGCTAGTGTGCATGCCATGGCAGTTGGGGAAAATGCACACCTTGCTAAACTGATGAAACATGAAAAATATATAGAACAGCCACTACAAATGATTACCAAAGATAAACTAAAGTGCTTGGTACATGGAGATATCTGGCAAATAGACCAGAATGGAAGATTTCTTGCTGATAATCTCATTTCTGCTAACTGCATCTTCCAAAATTCTGAGACATCTGGGTTGCTCTTCTCCAGCTCATGGAGGCAGTCCAAAGTTGCAGCACCACATGAGCCTTCTACCAGCTGAGTCATACCAAAGCAGTGCAGAAGTCAGATAGTAGTAACTTCAGCAGGAACACAACAGCTATGTTTAACTGACAAACAGCCTGTATCCATGATCCAACAAAAGAAGATATCTGATCCTTCGGCAGAAGGCCATTCAGGGCAGGTAGAATTGTGGGAGATGCTGCTAATATTACATTCTGCTGCCCAGTGTCTTCCACAATTCTGAGACTCTTGGGAAGTAGTGAGCAGAGGTTGGGAGGGTAAGGTAAGAAATTCAGCAATAAGACATAAAAGGGGAAAAAACAAAAAAAAACAGTGGACCCCCCCCCCGCCCTTCTGTAAGAATTGCTAAAAAGGCAACATCATTTTTGGGATACTGCCTGCCGCACTTGCCTGCCAACAGAGGCCTCCGTGCTGATGTCAGGAATTCCACCTTATCTAGTGCTTGATGGCGGTATTGGCGGATGATGAGGTGGCTGCTCTGCAGATCTCATGCGGAAGCTCTTGCTCATTCTGCCTATGAGGCAACGAGAGATAACCTCTGGAGCAGGGATTTCTAAGGCCTTGTAGCAATACAGAGCCTAATCCATCTAGCGATTGATTACTTGGAAACTCACATCAATGTTTAGGCTAGAAGGACACAAACAGGGCACCTGACCGCCTTGTGGATTCATGTAGCGAAGCAAGACTCATGGGTGCAGCGCCTCCTGCTGGTTGTCCTGGGAATTAGCTCAACCCCAGCTCCGGAGCGCCCTCTGCTGGCCGATGTCTCACCTGCCTCAGGCCGCATGTCCCTCCCAAACCCCAGTGCCCCTTTACCTCAGTGTTCTGCCCCAGCAATACCCCCAATCTCTGGGTCTCCCTCCCAGGGGAACCCCAACCCTCTATCCCCACCTCACCTCAGTGAGGACTGCCAGTCATCATCTAGCCCCCATTCACTGGGGCAGACTGCAGTGTAATGGCCAGTCATCATTGGCAAGGGGGAGGGGTTGGACCAGCTGCTCCACCTAATCCTGCGCTGCACCTCTAAAACCCCAGTACCTGCTTGGGCCTTTAGCAAGGCCCGCAGCCTGGGGATTTGCCAGGCTGGAGCTCCCCTTGCCTTTCCCCACCACTGCTGTACTCCCGGTACCCTGAGCTCCCAGGCAGCCAGGTCCTTCTCTCTCCAAGGGTGGAGAGAGACTTTCTGCGTTCTGGCCCTGCAGTCCTTTTATAGGGCCCAGCCTGGCCCTGATTGGCTGCCTCTCAGCCTTTTCTGATTTGCACTCAGCCCCAGCCCTCTCCAAGAGCTGGCTTTTAACCCTTGCTGAACCAGAGCAGGGTGACTGCCCTGCTACTATTCAGTATGCTTGATGTAGATTTTCATAGCTGTACTGACATCTAAAGCTGTGCCATTTCTTTTCTGTCAGATGTTGTGGCTTCAGACAGAATGAAGAATAAATAACTTCTTCTCTAGCAGATGTGGTAGTGACCAGAAAACTGCTTTTTATTAACACACAGAAGGCAGGGGCTCGAAGGGATGATCTATTAAACCCTTCAAAATCAGCGGTAGAACCAATTTCAAGAATATTGCCCTGAGAGCTAGCCTGAAAGTTCTGAGTAATCTGGAGATCTGGGGGTTCTCTTCCAGGGATCCTGCAGATTGGCAGAAAGGACACTGCCAAGAGCAGAAACTTGGTGTACTATGGTACTGGACTGAAGGCCCTTGTCTGCACCTTCCTGGAGAAAGTCCAAAATGGCTGAGATACCATATTCCTGGGGCCCACACCATGCTCTTGGCACCAGAGACATCAAACCTGAACCAGATGGAAGAGTTTGCCTTTACACTCAAGATGCTAGCAAAGTCTTGATGACTTTGAAAGATTGCCTGGTTATTGAAATCAAAGTTATTGAAAGCGAAGTGTTGGCAATGCTGGGTCTATCATTCTGAAGCCAGTCCAGATCTGGATGAAGAATCAAGCCTTGGAGATGATATTTGTCTCTGTGGTAACTGTAGTGGAGGTTCCACTGTCAGGTCCATCAAGAGGGAAAACAAGGGTCTCCTTGGCCTATAGGATGTTATATATATGAATTTCACTTGCTCCCTTTTCATTCTCTGAATCACTGTCCCAAGGAGGGGAAAAAGATAGGAATGTTTAAAGTAAGCCCCAAGGCCATCTGTGCAAATAGACATTTGGCCCTACAGAGTCAGGATTTGTCTCTGTCATGAGGTACCTCAGACTCTTCATATTTTTGTTACTCATGAACAGATCAGCTGAAGGATGACTGAATATACTTGAACACTGACCAAAGACCTCCTGATTCAGGCACGACTTCAGATTGTTGAGCTTGTGCCTGCTAAGCCAGTCTGCCTTCTGGTTCAGTTCCCCTTTTATGTGGATTGCTCTGAGGGAGAGCTGTCCTGTCTGTTTCATTATTTCCATCACTTCTGCATGTAGCCTAGGGGCCCTTGTCCTTCTTTTGTTGTTTATGTATGCAAACAGTAGTTATTTTGTCTGACCAAGTCAAGACATGGATTTCCCTCCAAGGAGATCAAGAACTTTTGCAAAGCTAGCTTGATTCCTCTGATCACAGGAAGGTTTATGCTGTGTGTCTGGTCATCCAGACTCCAGTTTCCCTGAGTGGTTTAAAACCCCAGGTAAGTACCTCAGGCTTTCAGGCTGGTTTCTGTAGTAAGGACAAGAAGCTCTGGAAGGCATATGGGAAGGCCTTTGTGGATGTTCCCATGGATGATCCACCACTCTTGGGAGCTAGAGTACCTATATTGGGATTCACATTTGGCCTTTCATGTGTTCCAGGTAGTGGTTCCACAATCTCAGGAGGAAAGTTGGAAGGCTCCTGATGTGCAACCTTGCCCATGAAGTGATTCCTATACGTGATACCAGAAGGTCCAGAAGCTGAAGACACTGTGCTATAGTAGGACTCTTGAAGATTCAGATTAAGGTGATAAAATGCTGGATCATGTAGAACCTTTAAATGAAGGATAGAGTTTTGCTATCAGAGTGCTTATGTCTACATCCATTCTCAGGTGAAAGATGCTGACTGAAGAAATCAGGGAGCTCTTTTTTTACACTGATGTTGAAATCATGCCCCTCCAGGAGATCCGGAGCCTGAACCATGGCTTTTTGCACCTCAGTTTGGGACAGGACTCTGATCAGGTTGTCAGCGAGGAAGGGGTATAAGTAAATACCCAGCACCCTATGCCTCACTATGATCACTACCAGCACCTTTATAATGTAGCCCATAGGGCTACTTTGCCTTTATTAGAAGAACAGGAGTACTTGTGGCACCTTAGAGACTAACAAATTTAAATTTGTTAGTCTCTAAGGTGCCACAAGTACTCCTGTTCTTCTTTTTGCGGATACAGACTAACACGGCTGCTACTCTGAAATTTGCCTTTATTATATGCATGCCTTGCCATTATTATATTTAGCTGCAATGCAAGAAACCTACAGGCCTGTATCATATAAGATATTAGCTGAGGTATAAATTAGCATAAGTGTGGTTAAGTAGGCTGTAACCCTTGGCAAAGATTAATGGTTACCTCTAGACTTTGGGCACTAAGAAGAGCTTGCTCAATAGTAGTCGGTAGCATGTTCAAGTAAGTGCTTCTGCAAAGAACGTGAAATAACTGCAAATCAGCTTAAGCAAGGGGTGACTGTATGATCATGAGCTGAAACTGTAGTTACATGTATTAATACACTAACCTATAGAAGTACACCTCAACATTAGTAGATTAAGGAAATACAAATAAGGAAGAGGGGAAATAGCCCTACTGAATATGCATTAGACATAGTGGCACCGGTGTAACATATTATAAAAGTTACATCCCAGCTGGTGGGCAGAATGAGAGAAAGAGATGTAGCAGTCCTTGGGAGGTGCCAGAATGATGGTCACTGGTGATGAGGAAGACAATGGGTTGTCCTGCAAGGGATGGTGTGTTCACATGTACATTTTGTAGTCTATTTACCATACTGAGTTAGAATGTTTTTGATTTTGCTAAATGTATTAATAAACTTTTGGTAAATATAAAGGAGCTCCTATAAGGTGAGTGTTGCAACTGTGAATTATATATAGTAATTTTTAATACTGGGCTTGATCTTGGGACAAGAACCTGTCTACCCTCAAAGGGAATTCTTAAGTAATCAACATAATTATTACATAATCTATAGAGTTGGCCACAGTAAAGACCGTAGAGGCTAAGGAAAGTCCAAAAGGAAGTATTTGGGACTGATAATGCTTCCTGCCACAAGTGAATCTCTGCACTCTGCAGTGACACGGCATTAGGAGGATGTGGAAACAGGCATCCACCTGATCAACTGAAATCTCCTTAAGATAAAGACACCACTGAGGCCAATGTGGCCATGAGGCCACCCAGAAATTAATATCTCTAATCCACCTGTTGAGCCTCTCAAACATAAGCCCCTCACCATCCCTGTGCACTATAAGAATGATGGAGTAAAACACTCAGAATCTCTCTTCTGAGAGCAGACTTTGTAATATTCATGTCCAGAAGATGAAAAATCTCATTCTGGATCAGTTTGGGCTTTGCAGGATTATTGGAAAGAGGGAATTGGATGAAGAAAGGATAAGGTGGAGCCTTTTGCTCAAGGCGAAGGAGCCCATCTGTGGCTCTGAGGTTTTATATGGCTTGCCTTTTGCAGAACCTGCCCCCCCCCCCCAAGAAAGATCTGTCTGATTTTTTTCTCAGAAGTACCCCAGTCCCCTAGGGCAGATGAGAGGGGTTTGCTGCCTGAATTCTCCAGCTCAAACTGGGAGGGGGGGGGGCTGTTTATGAGTCCTGGTTCTTTTCCCAGGGCATTTAGAAGCCATTTTAAGACAGGGAGGGGGCTTCCTATAGACCTGCAAGCCTGTTTACTTTTGAGTCCTGGAGTACCCTGGGCCTTACCCCCGAGCTAGCTGGATGAGGATCCCACATGCCTGTCCAGCTTGGAACACCATGCCCTAATGAAGTTAGAATCAGTTGGTTGGGTGCAGGCAGGGCACAAATCACCGCCTGTGAGCCTGGGAACAACGGCAGCTTCAAGTGGATTCACCACCAAGCCGCTGCAGTTTACCCAGAGGAGGAGAATGGGCTAAGAAGAAGAAGAAGATTCTGCTTGTCACTGTGTGAAAACAAGAGCAAAAAATAAGCAGAGGAATAAAAGAAAAAACAGGAGCAGCTAAAATGGCCAACTGACCATGGCCGCAAAGGCAGAGAACCTGGCAGCAAGAAGGAGCAGGGGCATGGCCAATGCATGCAGAACTGCTATTTTGGATCACCTCCATGAGCTGAAGTGGGGAAAGGACCAGCCCAGATGTCTCAGAATTGTGGGAGATGGCTATTATAGCTTGAATGTGTAGTTAAATGTGCTACTACTTGGCACTCACTTACCCAGCACTGAGTGCTTTTGCAGCACTCATTGCTGGCCGAGGAGAAAATTAATACCCAATGGACCTGCTGAACTCAGGTTTTGCTCTCAACATCTTCTGCAGTCTCTTGCCTGTACTCCAAATGCTCTGTGAGTTATGCAAGTTGTCATCATGTAGTGTGTACTATAATCCCCAACATTTCCGTAATTTTTTTTTTGGTCAACATTAAATCAGTTGTGAAATTCTGATTTATAACTAGTTTAAAAGGTTGGCCAAATAAAAACACTACAGAAATGCTAGATTTCAGATGCATAGGTTGAAGACATTCAATTTAATGCTATGAAAAATACCATTGCAAATAGATACATGACATCAGTTATCTGATATATACTGACCTCCACTTGCATTAGATAAAGAATTAATCATATGGACATATCTGAAAGCACTAGCAGCTGTTACTTGTTGAGAGCTCAGTCTATTCCAATTCTCTTTAAAATGAATTTAGTTTTATATCTGCTTCTGCTGCTGAAACAGCCTGCGTGGACAGAGTTTAAGTGCAACATGGTACCATGTGTTTCTTTAGTACAAAACAATACATTACAACTTAACTTATATGCATTTATATGGAACATAGTATAACATGGTGTGTACGACAAACAGTTTCTCCATGTCTCTAGCTACAATATTCAATAACTTGAAAGGATATTTATGTCATCAACATCTACTCAAATAACAAAATTAAGAGTCTCAAGTTGTATTAAATAAGTTTAGGAAAATAGAACATGTCACGTGCACCCTAGTTCCTATCCTGGAGTTGGAATATCACTCATTGTTTACCAGAAAAAAAAGTAACATAGTTACAGAAGTACAGTATATCACTGGCCCTTTTGAGAGGTTGCATGGAGCTTTTTGTGAGAAGATATGCAGTGAAAGGTTGCTCATCTACAAATAATGGACAGCAGGTGATCAACCCATATTTGATTGCATAACCAGAGCAAACATCAGCTACTAAGGCCCTTGTTGTGGCACATGGTGCTATTACAGTCTTTCATCTTTTCTCTCAGCCTGCACACAAGTTTTAGTCTTGGAATAAACACTTGTTAGTTTATAGTTTTGTAAGTTTCTGAAGAGACTGAACCGAGTGAGTAGCAGAAAAGACCCTATACACTGGTCTCTGATTCTGGAGGTAGAACTCTCTGGGACCCAGGGATGGGCCTTGGACAGAGGTTCCTGAAAAGAGGGTTTGCCCCACATACTGTTTGCCCATCTGTTCCAGCACTGGTGGATACATCCCCACTTAAGGATCCCTTAACAAGTGGGTGGGGCTACTCAGGGAGAACAGGGGTTAAAAAGCAAGCTCTCCCACAAGAGCAGAGGAGCTAGCAAACAGGAGCAGAAAATGGGAGTTTTGCAAGAGAGTTCAGAAGCCCAGGACCTCCTGTGGTTGCATTCTCTGAAATGCTTCCATTTCTATGCGCAAGGCCAGTTACACAGGCAAAACTGCTGGGTGTCAATGTGTGGCTGAGACGATAGGGTACAGAGGAGGGTTTTAGGTTTATTAGGAACTGGGAAGCCTTTGGGGAAAGGAGGAACCTATTCAGGAAGGATGGGCTCCACCTAAACCAAAATGGAATCAGACTGCTGGCATGTAAAATTAAACCGGTTGTAAAGGATTTTTTTAAACTAAAGAAGAGGGGAAAGCCAGCAGGTGCAGAGGAGCACACAGTTTGGGTGGAGACATTCCTTAGAGATTAATTTATTACAGGGGGAACTCCATATGAAAGAAGTTGGTAAAGTACATGTAGGAGCTAGTGAGGAAGTGTCAAACTTCAAAAAGTCCTATTTAAATAGCAAGCAACTGAATATTGACAAGATGTACAAGTGCTTATATACAAATGCAAGAAGTCTGGATACTAAGATGGGTGAACTAGAGTGCCTGGCACCAAATCAGAATACTGATATAATAGTCAAAAGGAAACTTTGTGGAATGAGGATAATTAATGTAACATGTTAAGACCAGGGTACAAAATGTATAGGAATGACAGAGTAGGTCATGCTGGTGAGGGAGTGACACTATATATGAAAGAAAGCATAGAGTCAAAAAAAACCTTCTTAAATGAATCAGACTACCATAGAATCTCTATGGATAGAAATTCCATGCTTGAACAGCATGGTATAGCAGGAGAAATATGTTATCTACCGCCTGACCAGGATGGTGACAAAAAAACTTCAGAAACAGACTTCAAAGAGAAACAGCAGAACTAAAATTCATTTGCAAATTTAACACCATTAATCTGGGCTCGAATAGGGACTGGGCATGGCTTGCTCATTACAGAAGCAGCTTTTCCTCTCCTGGAATTGACACCTCCTCATCTATTATTGGGAGTGGACTACATCCACCCTGATTGAATTGGCCCTGGCAACACTGGTTCTCCACTTGCGAAGTAATTCCCTGCTCTCCATGTGTCTGTATATAATGCCTGCATCTGTAACTTTCACTCTATGCATCTGAAGAAGTGAGGTTTTTACCCACAAAAACTTATGCCCAAATAAATCTGTTAGTCTTTAAGGTGTCACCAGACTCCTTGTTGTTTTTGTAGATACAGACTAAGACGGCTACCCCCTGATACTTGACAGGATGATAATCGTGACTGTGAAATGCTCAGGGAGATTAGCGAAGCTGCAAATGCAAAAAACCACAATCATAATTGGGGATTTCTACCCTCATAGTGACTGAGTACATGTCACCTCAAGATACGATGCAGCGATTAAGTTTCTAGAAACTATAAGTTACTCCTTCTTAGAGTCTGTCCACATGGGGAGAGGCAATTCCCTAAGTGGAACACAGGATCTGGTCCAAGAAAATACAACTGAACCGTTCCGTAATAGAAGCCATCATGTAATTAAATTTAATATCCTTGGAGGAGGGGAAACACCAAAACAACCCACCACAGTAGCATTTAACTTCAAAAAGAGCAACCACTCAAAAATGAAGAACCTAGTTAAACAGAAATAAAACAGGAACAGTCACAAGGATACAATGCCTGAAAGTCTGCATGCAGACTATTTAAAAACACCAAAATAGAGGCTCAAACTATATGTATACCCCAATTAAAAAAAAAACCAATAAAAAACACACCACAGCTAAGCAGCAGAGTAAAAGATGCTGTTAGAGACAAAGACATCCTTTAAAAACTGTAAGTCAAATCCTACTGAGGAAAATAGAAAAGAGCCAAGTGTAAAAAGTGTAAGAAGACAGGCCAAGAAAGTATTTGAAGAACAACCAGCTAAGGACAAAAACCAAAAAAAAAAAAAAAAAAAAAAAAGGACATCAGAAGCAGGAAGCCTGCCAAACAGTCAGTGGGGCCACTGGACAATCAAGGTGCTAAAGGAGCATTCAAGGAAGACAAGGCCTTTGTGGAGAAACTAAATGAATTTCACATCAGTCTTCACTGCAGAGAATATAGGAGAGATCCCTACACCTTAGACATTCTTTTTAGATGATAAACCTGAGGAACTGTCCCAGAGTGAGAACAAATTGATAAATAAGACAGTAATAAGACATCCGGGCCAGATGTTATTAACTCAAGAGTTCTGAAGGAACTCAGCTATGAAACTGTAGAACTACTAACTGTGATACATAACTTATCACTTAAAATGAGCCTCTGTATCAGATGACTGGAAAAGAGCTAATGTAACTCCAATTTTTAAGGCTCCCAAGGCAATCCTGGCAATTACAGGATGGTAAATCTAACTCAGTACCAGGCAAATTGGTTGAAACTGTAATAAGGAATAGAATTAGACATAGATGAACACAGTATGTTGGTGAAGAGTCAACATGGCTTTTGCCAATATATTAGAATTCTTTGAGGGAGTCAACTAGCATGTGGACCAGGGGATCCGGTCAATATAGTATATTTGGACTTTCAGTAAGCTTTTGATAAGGTCCCTCACCGAAGGGTCTTAGGGAAAGTAAGCAATCTTGGAATAAGGGGGAAGATCCTCTCATGGATCAGTAACTGGTTAAAAGATAGGAAACAATGGGTAGGAATAAATGGTCAGTTTCCAGAACTGAGAGAGATAAATAGTGGGGTTCTCCAAGGATCTATACTGGGACCTGTTCTGTTCAACATATTCATAAATGATCTGGAAAAAGGCGTAAACAAGTGAGGTGATAAAATTTATAGACAATACAAAATTAATTAGGATAGCTAAAGTCCAAAGCTGACTACAAAGAGTTACAAAGCAATCTCACTAAACTGGGTGACTAGGGAACAAAATGGCAGATGAAATTCAATTTTGATAAGTGCAAGACAATGCACAATGGAAAAAATAATCCCAACATATAAAATGAGGGGTTCTAAATTAGCTGTTACCTGTGAAGAAAGATCTTGGAGTAATTGTGGATAGTTCTCCGAAAACATCCACTTAATGTGAAGTGGCAGGAACAATTAGGAAAGGGATAGATAAACAGAAAATATCATCATGCGGCTATAGAAATCTATGGTACACCTGCACCTTGAATACTATGTACAGTTCTGGTCATCTCATCTCAAAAAAGAAAAGATGCAGAAGAAGGCAACTATAATGTTTAGGGAGATTTAATCTCTCCATACAATGAGATCTAAAGGACTGTGATTGATTAATTTAGAAATGAGATGACTGGGTGTGGAGATACTGAATAAGGAATAGTTATTTACCCCTTCACATAACAAGAATGAATGGAAATGAATTGATCCTAAATGGATAATAAACCATTTGTTGATACACTGTACAAAAAAAAATTAAAAAAGGTAGCAGTTGATTTTAACATATTTTGTAATTACTTCTCTTAGGTAGAGTTTAGACTGCCTCTGGATTTTACCATAAAATTCACGCTCACTAATACAGCTGGTCAGAAATTTTTTAGTTGGAAGATCCTGTTTCAACCAAATCTTTTCCACCAAAAAAATTGTTTAAACCAAATATTTGGTTTGAAAAATTGGAAAGAACATTTCCAAAATATCCTGGTTTGATATTTTTGGATCAGAAAGTTTTGATTTTTCATTTCAAAATGTAATATATAAAGTTCAAAATTGAAATAAAATGTTTTCAGACCCAGTTTGGGATTTTTTTTAAATGTCAAAATTTTTAATGGGATGGAAAAATCAATTTTCCAATCAGTTCTACTTACTGGAGCTCTTTAAAATCTGTCCATTTAGTCTAATGGAATTTAGATTCCCCTTCCTTTTAATATGGTAAATACCTTGAAGATTTAATGTCAAATTATTTAAAGATGAAGACAGCATCCTGAAATAACTATTTGCATAAAGATCCTTCTCTTCTTTACCTCGCAGAAAGAATAATGGAAGCTGTCATCCCACTCAACTAAAAGATAATCAGGAAGATGGAATTTTAAAACTTAGACAATAATTAGCTTTGTCTAAATCTAATAACTCATGGAATATGTAACAAGGATGATTAAGTATGATTGTGGAAAATGACTGCTCAACCAACAGAATGGGAAAAAATTTAAGCCATTATAAAGAATTAACATTATTGTAAGACAAGAGATATACAACACACTGCTGATGCTGGGTGTTCTTGGAATAAGTATTTTATACTTGGAAATAAGTATTTCCCATATGGATAAACTGAAACTTTTTGAGACAGAGCTTCAACTGATGCAAATTAGCATAGCTCCACAGAAATTATGCTGATTTACACCAGTGTAGCATCTGGCCCTTTGATTACAATAAATCAAGTGCTACTCTATACTGGTAATCAAGAAGCTATCTGGCTGGCATAAAATATTCTTATTGTCAGCTGGCTTTTAATTGGGTCACTGATTTTTAAATACATATTATAGTCTAATATATGTTTAAAACTTTTGGGGTTCACAACCAACGAAGTGTAAAAAAAAGGGGGGGGAACAATCTTATCTGCAGTTAATCGGTGTTACTGCATGCTTCCAAGTATCCTTGTGTTCAAATGTCTTCAGTGTATCAGAAGATGGGGACTGTAGATAGGCGTATGGAATAAGTGTGTACATCAGTGGGGAGACATAGGCCCTAATACTACTTGCCATTGCAGTCAGTGGCAATATTTCCATTGATTTTGAGTGCAGCAGAATTTGGAGTGAAACTGGTGAAAATGGGATGTATTTGGCATTTTGCTCATTACCTGTCTGAAAGCACAGGTAAGCCAGTTCCACTGCAGATATTAAAACCTGATCAACCACTGTTTTGCTTGTACTCCTACACCCTCTCTTCTGATGAGCAACTGACAGGGAGCAAATGGTCAATATGAGATTAAATTTTTTTTAACTATTGTATTGTTCAATACTGGTCCACTCTCACCCTACTCCTTAGCCACAGAAAGGGTATGTCCCAGCAGTAGGGAGTTGGTACAGTTTGGGAGGAACCCGCATGGGGTCTCTCTCCTACATGCTGTGGAACTGTGTTCTGGAGGTGGAGGGGAAAGAAAGAGGGGGGAAGGGGCAAATTTTATCCACCACATGAGGAACGTTAAGTATTCCATTTATTTTACAAATTCAGAACTTCATCCATCCACACAGTGTCAGGTGCTGAAGTGCCTGTGGAGACTGTGTTGTATTTGTCAACGAGTCCAGACAAGGGTGTGGGTATTGGATGAAGCAATATCTTATGTATCATTAGGCTGAATCTGTAGACCAATATGTTGCTGTGCCAGAACAATTTCAAAGTGCATCAATAAGGGACTTAGTGGTATAGATCTCCCTTACTGAGCAAATTCATTTTAATTTTTTTCAAGTTACTATATTTCACCCCGGAAAGCCAAAAGCATGTAGTGAAGTGCACAAGAGCTACAAGCAAAATCTATTCTTCCAATCTGTGGGCAGGATGCGAGAGTCTGCAGAGCAGCCCTCCTATAGCCACTGTAGGCTGGAAGAGCATACCCAGCCCCTCCGCACTACTTGGGCAGTGTGGCAGAGCCAATGGAGCCATGCAGTTATAGATCCTCCAGTGCCTCAGCCCAGTTTCTATGCTAGCCTATCCAGAGCCTCTCTTATCTGGCATGTTGGATGAATGGAGGCTCTCCACATGGCTGCTTCGCTAACAGCTCCCCTGCTCAACCCTGTCATGGGGCTTAAATGGGTGAGAGTACCCCAGATTGGTTCTCTGCATAAAGGTGAATATCACTGTGGAATGAGCCTGCATCACATATTCAAGTAAACACAGTCCTAGCCCACATATTTATAACAGTTTGTAGCATACAGGGTATAACTGGTCCTGGCAATTCAGTTGGTATCTAGGGTCATTTGACAATCCAGAGTTAACCTCTGTGTAACAATTTTGGGCACAGTTATAAAGCTGAGTCAAGAGATTGCTAACAGGAAAATCGATAATGAAAATATTTTTTTTAAAATGAGATAAAGAATGCAGGAGGGAGACTAGACTTATGGGTCTTACTCAAAATAATCCTGGTGTGATTGCAGTCTTGACAAGAAAGGTCATTTTTAGCAGGGCAACTACAGTGTTTCGTATGCAAAGAATCACCCAAGATGAAAGACAATGAAAAATTTCCCAAGGCAATTGAATGATATTGTAATTCCAGTGTTGTAGCCATGTTGGGTCCAGGATATTAGAGACATGGGGAGTTAAGGTAATATTTTTATTGGACCAGCTTCTGTTGGTGAAAGAGATGAGCACTGTGTAAGTTCAAAGTTGGTCCAGTAAAAGATATTACCTCACATCCACCTTGTCTCTCCACTGAAATTTCAAAGAGGAATAACTTTAGCATTTTGATTCATAGATTCATAGATTCTAGGACTGGAAGGGACCTTGAGAGGTCAGCGAGTCCAGTCCCCTGCCCTCATGGCAGGACCAAATACTGTCTAGACCATCCCTGATAGACATTTATCTAACCAGAGATGGAGATTCCACAACCTCCCTAGGCATTTTATTCCAGTGTTTAACCACCCTGACAGTTAGGAACTTTTTCCTAATGTCCAACCTAAACCTCCCTTGCTGCAGTTTAAGCCCATTGCTTCTTGTTCACCTTAGTCTCTAAGGATAGAACAAGTTTTCTCCCTCCTCCTTATGACACTCTTTTAGATACCTGAAAACTGCTATCATGTCCCCTCTCAGTCTTCCCTTTTTCAAACTAAACAAACCCAATTCTTTCAGCCTTCCTTCATAGGTCATGTTCTCAAGATCTTTAATCATTCTTGTTGCGCTTCTCTGGACCCTGTCCAATTTCTCCACATCTTTCTTGAAATGCAGTGCCCAGAACTGGACACCATACTCCAGTTGAGGCCTAACCAGAGCAGAGTAGAGCGGAAGAATGACTTCTCGTGTCTTGCTCCCAACACACCTGTTAATACATCCCAGAATCATGTTTGCTTTTTTTGCAACAGCATCACACTGTTGACTCATATTTAGCTTGTGGTCCACTATAACCCCTAGATCACTTTCTGCTGTACTCCTTCCTAGACAGTCTCTGCCCATTCTGTAAGTGTGAAACTGATTTTTCCTTCCTAAGTGGAGCACTTTGCATTTGTCTTTCTTAAATTTCATCCTATTTACCTCAGACCATTTCTCCAATTTGTCCAGATCATTTTGAATTATGACCCTGTCCTCCAAAGCAGTTGCAATCCCTCCCAATTTGGTATCATCTGCAAACTTAATAAGCGTACTTTCTATGCCAATATCTAAGTCGTTAATGAAGATATTGAACAGAGCCGGTCCCAAAACAGATCCCTGCGGAACCCCACTTGTTATGCCTTTCCAGCAGGATTGGGAACCATTAATAACAACTCTCTGAGTACGGTTATCCAGCCAGTTATGCACCCACTTTATAGTAGCTTCATCTAAATTGTATGTGCCTAGTTTATTGATAAGAATATCATGCGAGACTGTATCAAATGCCTTACTAAAGTCTAGGTATACCACATCCACAGCTTCTCCCTTATCCACAAGACTCGTTATCCTATCAAAGAAAACTATCAGATTGGTTTGACACGATTTGTTCTTTACAAATCCATGCTGGCTATTCCCTATCACCTTACCACCTTCCAAGTGTTTGCAGATGATTTCCTTAATTACTTGCTCCATTATCTTCCCTGGCACAGAAGTTAAACTAACAGGTCTGTAGTTTTCTGGGTTGTTTTTATTTCCCTTTTTATAGATCGGCACTATATTTCCCCTTTTCCAGTCTTCTGGAATCTCTTCCGTCTCCCATGATTTTCCAAAGATAATGGTATCATACACATCAGTCTTATAAAAGGTTAGTGCAGGTCCAAATAATGCACATAATTTTCTCATACATCCATTTTTACTTGTTCTCCATTGTGAATTGCCTTTAAAAATCCACTTTAGAGCTGCCCCATTCCCTGTTTTGCAAGCCATGGAACCATTAGTAAAAGTAAGGTAGATCAGGGGAACTATTGCACTCTAGGCTCTAATCGGGGATGAAGGGATGCAGATTGTGAATCAGATACTTTCCTTCCTACATGGGGCAGGAGGAAAGAAGAACTATTGTAAGCCTTCCGTCCATGTCCTTTAACATCAAAAATATGAAGGAAGATATTTAGAGACAAATTCTTCCATGGTGTTTTCACCACAGGAGCTATAGTAGGAAGTAACCACATGTAAGTTAACTAAGCTTTTACAAAGCTTATAAAAGGTATGAGTTTTATTCAGTTTTGCATTAATTGTTTATCTGAACTCTATTGTCCATTGATGTGAATTCTTTAGTCAGAGTGCAGTGCTTTGGCATTAGCTGGTTCTCTTGGCTGGGTTCCTATAATGAGCCCATACTTATCGTAAACTCCTATTGGACTTCTCTCTATTTTACTGCACAAAAAAGTTAGAAAGACTATGAAAGACAGTTGCATGGTCTCTGCTGGTGCCTTCCTGTTCTGAACCCCACTTCCAAACCCTGTGGAACCTCATCTGCGTGAAACCTCAGTGAATGGGAATCTCCAGGGATCAAGGGTTGGAAGATTGCACTGGCAGGATGATATCCACATGCAGATTCCCAGGGAAGGATCTGACTTTAATAAACCATTTAGAACAATAGTCTTCCATTATATGGGATTCTTACTATTTCAATCCAAATCTACAGATGCAAATTTAAGTATTTTCCCCCTCTGTAAGCCTGTTTAAATGAGGCTAAGTTTTATGTCTATCATGAATGAACATTTGACAGATTAACATTAAACTTGTTTGGAAGATGAGCAAAGAGACCTTTCCAAATCCTTATTTTAGAGTGCAAATGATATTAAGCCTAATCCTGCTTCCACTGAAGAATGTGAGACTTTTGCTATAGAGAGATTTCAATAGGAGTAGGGTTATCAATGCCCCAGATCATGCTCAAGTTTTGTCTTTTCTGCTTTAGAGTTTATATCCAAGATATCCACTTTGGTTTTAAGCATCACAGTGCTAGGAGAGTATGAGTTATTCTTCACCTCCGGTGTCTTTACAGCCCTAGAGAATGATTTCTAATGTAGCATTTTTGGTTTTAAGTTGAGAATGTGAGAGCTTGTCACCGTACTTCACCTACTCATTTGATAGTATCCTACTTGCAGAGAGCTATCATGGAGACCCCCATCTATGTGATCCCTCTGCAAAGTAGCAAAAATTTCTCCTGCATATTTGAAAGCCTCATACTTTTTGTGACAAAATATAAATAGGAATTTTAGAGTCCTTTTAAAATGATCACTGCTTAGTGATTTAGCCTTTAAGCAATACCAACACATGCCAATTTTATCTCTATCTCTTTAACTTTATCTCTATAAATTAGCTTTAAAGAAAGAATTACTTTCAAAAGCCTGTGCGATAATTTAATTAGCAAAAATAAGACTTTCCCTAATTAAGCTGAAAAACATACAGGCAACCAATGTTTGTCCCAGAGCTTATAGTGCAATATCCAAGAGATGGAACAATAAAAGACTATTAAAATAACAAATTTAAGATTCAAGATGTTACTAAATATATCACAACTTCTACCAACATCAAGTAACATAAAATTAAAGGGGTTCTAGGCAGAAAAGTACAAAACAAATGTAAAACGAAACCTAATGGGGAGATGAGATGGAAAATATCAATTAGATCGTCCTTGTGATGATTTTTCCACCATGGAACATTTTCTGGTGCATTATCCAAGTAAGACTCCTAAGTGCTAACTTCCCTTGGGAGACTATTCCACCTGAAGTTTTTTGACATGCCCCACTCAAAAATATTCTTGTGTAATGGAATAGTAATGGGGCAAGTGACCAGAAGAAAACAGGAGAAAAAATTTAGCCAGGGAAGCAGGTTCTTACATGCTCAGAGGTAAAGCTGTTCAGTATTTGAAGAACAAGCTAAAACAGCTTTGGGGCCCAATTCAATGTCAGTAGGAAGTCCTTATTTTATAAGAGTGTTTATCTGTGCTTTGGTTTCTGTGTAACTCATTTTAAAGTCAAATATTTGACCTCTGAAGTATCAATAGCCTAAAGTGAAAAGATTTACTAGTATGTGTTGCTGACATTTAAAGAGGCCTTACATACTCAGACTCTACAGCACATTTTTAATCAGGGCTGGCAAGAAAAAAAGTTCTGTTTGACAAAGAAAAATGAAGTTTTGGAAATTGTTTTTGCTCACATTGGGATGAAACCAAGACTTTTCAGAAAAAAAGAATTGTGGAAAAAAGAAGAGTGCCCATCCCAGAGGAGCCAATAGTTCAGGCATGTATCTGGAATGGTGAAGATCCTCATTCAAGTCTCAGCTCTGAATCAGACAGAGCAGGGAGTTGTATCTGGGTCTCCCCCATCACTGGGTAATGGCTATTCTGGGGCTCTTACCCCCCCTTGACACCTGCTACCTAAATCTGATGAGCCCTTCGTAGAAATTGACCCTTTTCCATGAAAATTTCAGTTTCAATGTTTTGACATTTAAAAAAATGTTTTGTTGGAAAATTCCCAAATAGCTTTACTTTTAATGTAATGTGCAGAGATCAGTACATTAGTGCAATATAAAAAGCTCAAATATTTAATTAAGGAATTTATTATTGCAATTAAAGTGCTTGTTTCCTATCACCATGGTTTATTGCTTAATAGTCTTCCTTCCACCCCCACAAAAGGTTAGTTAATAGAGTTAATCATTGGTTCCAGCTCATGTGGTTTAATTTGACTTAAATTAAAATATTATCTTCCCTACTATTTTATGGCTATGTTTGCTGTAAAAAACAAGAAAAATGAGGATGAGAATCAAAAAGTGGTTACCTTGTTCTGCCTAATTTTATTTATACTACATATGAGAAATACTAGGTAGAGTAGTTACTACTTTAAAGCATGGGTCTTCAAACAGGGGGAATGTGCCCACCAATAGGGGGGCATGAGAAGGGCCAGGCAGATCATGGGTGCCCTCTTTCCTGATAGAGACAAATGAGGGGTTCCTTCCCCTCACCCCCATTTGAAATATGGTGTCACAGCAAGAAGGAGGTTGAGGACCACCATTTTAAAGCCCAAGTTTTGGAAACACTTTGGTTCATACTACTGTGACCGAATGTACCCCTGTATTCACACCCTACACACTATTGATGTGATAACTACTAACCCAGTAATGGCACTGGGATTTCTATTTCATACCTTCCCCCACAATATTGATATAAGCAAAGTGGCATAGTCATGGAATCTTGTTATTTCACGGATTCTTCAAGTACCTCTCTCCTGAAGAGTCTAATCTAATCAGTAGACCTAATTATTATTCCAAGGTATGTGAGTTATAAGGATTCTCTTTCTAGAAGGAATGTCATTTAATGGCACACGATTCTCTTAATGGTGATAAATATACACGATATCAAACTCTTTGCATTTAATCTTTATACACAACATTTGTTTCCCTAGGCTGTTCCCATTGTCAGTCCTTTGCAGGATTGCAACTGTATAGACAATACTGAAGTACCAGACCTTATATTATACTTTTTTCTTTTCTCATTCTCCACCTATCCCTCTGGTTAATAGTCTTGGGGACAAAATCTTAAGAGCTAATTTAGCTTTTACTGAGTCTTTCAGACAGATCGCCACTGAAGTCAATATAAATCTGCCTGACTAAGGAAAAGAATTTATAGAATTTATCCTCACGATCTATCCTTTTGTCTCAACCATAGGATGTATTATAATTCTTGTCACCACAATATTTAAGTACTATTTGTTCATAGCACTCAACTAGAGCAAATATTGCATCTCTTGAGCAAATTATTTTTTTAACTACTGTTTTAAACTAGAATGTTGTTATCTGCCCTGAGTAAGAGACAGCATGCTGGTACACTTCCCCAGAACAGACCCAGGAATGAGTTATGACTCTGAAAGACAGTTTTTTTTCTGGCACCCTCCTCTTATTCCAAGACAAGTTATGTAATCTGCTACTGGTATATGCCAGTATACAGATCAATGACTCTCTGAAATGGCTCTGCTTTGCTGACTGGCTAGAGGGCCATAGGAGCAGAGTTAAGGCTCCGTCTATTCCCAACGTGTTCCAAACACTTTCACAGAAAGATCAGTATCAGTCCCAGGGTGTCTGCTGTCTCCCCTGCACTGTGACCTATAATGTAGATATGCCACTTTTCTTCCCTGTGCAGGCTAATGCACCACTTATGCCCCTTTACTTCCCTGAAACCGTTGGTGTTAGCCTTTCAGTTACAGGTTGCCAGTATTTGCCCCTAAAGAATCAGAAGACAGTAAAGTACTAGGGGATTAGAAACTCCCTCCTCATCTGAATTCATACATTTGAGGCCAAATCCTGATCTTATTTATATAAGTACTCCATTGTGCCAAATCCTGAGGTACCTGGTTTTCCTGAGAAGGACTGAGTAAGGAATTTAGGATTTGGTCCCCGGACTTCAATGCAACCATTCATGTGCAGAAGAAAAGTAGGATTTGGTCCCTCAAGTAAGTGTTCCAACAACACCCTGACTCAAACAAAAGCTCTTAAAAGAAAAACCATGCTTCCTTCCCACTCCCTTCTCATATACCCTCCATAGGAAACTAGTCAACAACAGCAAACCAGTAATATTAAGTATTTGTACTCTGAAGGGAAATCAACGTTTAATTTATGGTCATATAGGAATGATTGTTATTACATGGCACCTCAAAACGGCATGGACCAGAAACTTAGTAACAAGCAATATCTCTGTTACACAGAATTTTATAACCAGGACTCATTCATAAGAAATATGGGATGGGACACAGTTTGATATATTTCACAATTGTAAATTCTTATTAGAATATATTCAAAAGCTCTGTTTTTGGAAACAAAACAATATTTAAGGATACATTTCAAATGATAGATCAGAGCATGTCCTCACAAGTACTGGTGCACCCACTGCATCTTGTCTAACCCCCTCCACCAGCACTCTCCCCACCCGGTTCCCAGATTGATTAGTTGCATGTGCAAAATTAATTGTGATACCTCTGCAAATCAGAAAACAGCATATATGCAGATGACATGAGACTTACCATTATGTTGGGTTTCCCTGGGCCTGTAGTATCAAGCACTGAAATAAACACAATATCTAAACATTGTAGCCCTATTCCTTTCTTTAAAGCAGATGCCTGTTTCTCAAGGAGAAGGTTGATGCTTAGCTGTGAACTGGGACATAGAAACATAGAACTGGAAGGGACCTCGAGAGGTCATCTAGTCCAGTCCCCTGCACTCATAGCAGGACTAAGTATTATCTAGACCATTCCTGACAAGTGTTTGTCTAATCTGCTCTTAAAGACATCCAATGATGGAGATTTCACAACCTCCCAGAGCAATTTATTCCAGTGCTTAATCACCCTGACAGTTAGGAAGTTTTTCCTAATGTCCAGCCTCAACCACCCTTGCTGCAATTTAAGCCCATTGCTTCAAGTAAAAAATGTATCCCTCCTTGTAACAACCTTTTATGTACTTGAAAACTGTTATCATGTCCCCTCTCAGTCTTCTCTTCTCCAGACTAAACAAAGTCAATTTTTTCTAGTCTTCCCTCAGAGGTCACATTTTCTAGACCTTTAATCATTTTTGTTGCTCTTCTCTGGACTCTCTCCAATTTGTCCACATCTTTCCTGAAACGTGGCTCCCAGAATTGGACACAATACTCCTGCCGAGGCCTAATCAGTGTGGAGCAGAGCAGAAGAATTACTTTTCATGTCTTGCTTACAACATTCCTGCTAATACATCCCAGAATGTTTGCTTTTTTTTGCAACAGTGTTAAACTGTTGACTCATATTCAGCTTGTGAATCATTATGACCCCCAGATCTCTTTCCATAGTACTGCTTTCTTGGCAGCTATTTCCCATTTTGTATGTGTGCAACTGATTGTTCCTTCCTAAGTGGAGTGCTTTGCATTTGTCCTTATTGAATTTCATGCTATTTATTTCAGACCATAACAGCAATCCTCTTCCCACACCCCTGGCAGGCTCAGACTTTAAAACAAAAGAAGGAATTAAGTAGGCTTATCTGCAAGCTTCTACAGGAAGAGCACACAAGAAGTAATCCATTTCCTCAGGTTTCTCCTTCCTGTGATGGCCTCCATTCCATCCTAGCCTAAGGAGAAAGTTTCTTCCTGGTCCCTTCCCTTAGAAAAAAATTAAAAAGCCTTTTCTTCCTCTGTTTTATGGTGAAGCAAGTTTATATACTGAGAGTCTATAAGCACCACTGCATCCCAGAGGAGGAGAAGTAACAGGGACTCCCTTCTGACAGGAACAGAGGCATCCATTTGCTGGCCTGACATGATGTCCTGGGAAGTGAGCTGCCTGCCTGTATCTCCCTTTCCAAGACATTACTGAAAGGTTGCTGCAGTTCATCTGTCCCTCTACTCACTAATGGGCAAGCCCATCATCAGAAGCAAGCTCCCCACAGACCAGGACACCAACTCAAAGCAGCACCAGATCCTGCCAGAACAGATGCAAAATCTGTCGACATATCTCCACTGCTGTGATTATCAACACCCCTCACAAAACACTTTTCAAGATCCATGGGTCCTACCCATACCTATCACAACATTGTGTAACTCATCCAGTGCACTAAATGCCCCAACAACTATGTGGGTGTAATGACAATCATTACACTCTCAAATGAACTCATGCAGAAAAATTATAAAAGACAAAACACTTTTCACAAAGGGATCACTCAATATCTGACCTCTCAGTCCTCATTCTCAAAAGGAAACCTGTACAAAACATTCAAAAGACAAGTCTTGGAGCTTAAATTCATAATTTTGCTAGACACAAAAAATCATGGACTGAATAAAGACATCAGATTTATGGCTTATTACAATAATCTATAATCCACTAATCTGCCTCCCCAACCCCAAGACTGTAGAGGTTTAATGGGCCACTTCATCTTGGAAGGTCCCTTGAAATGTGTTAGCTATTTATGCTAAACAATCTGTTCCACCTTATATTTAGCAGTCACACTGAGTACATTTTCCAGACCTGAAGAAGAGCTCTGTGTAAGCTTGAAAGCTTGTCACTCTCACCAACATAAGTTGGTCTAATAAAACATATTACCTCATCCACCTCGTCTTGCTAATATCCTGGGACCAACATAGCTACAACAACATTACATTCAGAAGAGATGGTGGTTTTTCAAGCAGACAATATTAAAAAAAGCTACAACTGCAAACTATCCTATCCTAAGGAAAGATAGGAAAAATAGTAAGAGACCAATATGGCTCCAACAGGAGCTCTTTAATGACCTGAAAAATCAAAAATGACTCCTACAAAAAGTGGAAACATTGACAAATTGCTAAGAGTACAAAATAGCACAGGCATATGGGAACAAAATCAGAAGAGCTAAGGCCCAAAATGAATTACACATAGCAAGGGATACAAAAAGGCAATAAGAAGAGAATCCCTTAAATACATTAGGAGAAAGAGAAAGATGAAGGAAAGTGTAGGCCCTTTAATTAGCAGGGAAGATAAGTGATAAAGAAAGCTGAGGTGTTAATGCTTATTTTGCTTCAGTCTTCGCTAAAAAGGTTAGTGATGACTAGATTTTCAATTCAATAACAACAACAAGGTTGAAGGAATGCAAACCAAACATGAAAAGAAGAGGTTAAAGAAATATTTAGATAAGTTAGATGTATTTAAGTTGGGAGGGCCTGATGAAATTCATCCTGGAATACTTAAAGAACTAACTGAAGCAGTCTTAGAACCATTAACAATCATCTTTTAGAACTCATGGAGGTTGGGTGAGGGCCCAGAAGACTGAAGAAGGGCAAACATTGTTCCCCTTTTTAAAGATAGGTACTAAGAGAACCCAGGGAATTATAGAGCAGTAAGTCTAACTTTGATATTTGGAAAGCTACTGGAACTAATTATTATATCAACAATTTGTAAGCACCTAGTAGAAAATAGGATTTTAAAAAACAGCCAGCTTGGATTTGTCAAGAACATATCATGCCAAACCAACCTAATTTCCTTCATGGGCAAGGTTATGGACCTAGTGGATAGAGGAGAATAAGCACATGTGATATATCTTGATTTTAGTAAGGTTTTTGGAACAGTCCCACATGACATTCTCATAAGCAATTACTATAATGTTGATGCACAACTGGTTGAAAAATTGTACTCAGAGTAGTTATGAATGGTCCTGTCAAATTGGGAGGCTATATATAGTGGGATCCTACAGGGTCTGGTACTACTCAGTATTTTCATTAATGAGACTTGGATAATGGAGTGTAAACTATGCGTATGAAATTTGCAGATGACACCAAGCTGAGAGGGCTTGCAAGCATTTTTGAGGATATGATTAGAATTCAAAACAACCTTGTCAAATTGGAGAATTGGTCTGAATTCAACAAGATGCAATTATTTGTCATGTATTTCAATGTACTTCACTTAGGAAAAAATCAAATGCACAACAACAAAGTGGGGAATAACTGTCTAGGTGGTAAGACTGCTGAAAAGGACCTCAAGGTTATAGTGGATTACAAATCCATATGAGTCAGTATGATGCAGCTGCGAAAAAGGCGAATATCATTCTGGGATGTATTAACAAGAGAATGGTATGTAAGATACAGGAGGTAGTTGCCTCGCTGTATTTGGCACTGGTGAGCCCCCAGCTGGAATATTGTGTTCCATTCTGGGCACCACACTCAAGGAAAGTGAATAACTAGGAGAGAGCCCTAAAGAGCCACAAAAGTGATAAGAGGTTTAGGAAACCTGACCTATGAGGAAAGGCTAAAAACTGGTCATGTTTATTCTTCAAAAAAGAAGACTGAGATGAGGAGATGGTAAGTCTTCAAATATGTTAAGGGCTGTTATGAAGAGGGCAGTGGTCAATTGTTCTCTGTGTCTACTAAAGGTAGGACAAGAAATAATGGGTTTAATCTGCAGCAAGGGAGATTTAGGTTCGATATTAGGAAAAACTTTTGAACTATGAGGGTAGTTAAGCTCTGGAACAGGCCTCCCAGCATGGTTGCGGAATCCCCACCATTGGAGGTTATTAAAAACAGTTTGGACCAACACCTGTCAGGCATAGTCTAGGTTTATTTGGTCCTGCCACAGCACACGGAGCTGGACTTGACTTCTCAATGTCATAGATTCATAGATTCTAGGACTGGAAGGGACCTCAAGAGGTCATCGAGTCCAGTCCCCTGCCCTCATGGCAGGACCAAATACTGTCTAGACCATCCCTGATACACATTTATCAAACCTACTCTTAAATATCTCCAGAGATGGAGATTCCACAACCTCCCTAGGCAATTTATTCCAGTGTTTAACCACCCTGACAGTTAGGAACTTTTTCCTAATGTCCAACCTAGACCTCCCTTGCTGCAGTTTAAGCCCATTACTTCTTGTTCTATCCTTACATGCTAAGATGAACAAGTTTTCTTCCACCTCCTTATGACACCCTTTTAGATACCTGAAGACTGCTATCATGTCTCCTCTCAGTCTTCTTTTCCAAACTAAACAAACCCAATTCTTTCAGCCTTCCTTCATAGGTCATGTTCTCTAGACCGTTAATCATTCTTGTTGCTCTTCTCTGGACCCTCTCCAATTTCTCCACATCTTTCTTGAAATGCGGTGCCCAGAACTGGACACAATACTCCAGCTGAGGCCTAACCAGAGCAGGTAAAGTGGAAGAATGACTTCTCGTGTCTTGCTCACAACACACCTGTTAATGCATCCCAGAATCATGTTTGCTTTTTTTTGCAACAGCATCACACTGTTGACTCATATTTAGCTTGTGGTCCATTATAACCCCTAGATCCCTTTCTTCCATACTCCTTCCTAGACAGTCTCTTCCCATTCTGTATGTATGAAACTGATTGTTCCTTTCTAAGTGAAATACTTTGCATTTATCTTTATTAAACTTAATCCTGTTTACCACAGACCATTTCTCCAATTTGTCCAGATAATTTTGAATTTTGACCCCTCCTCCAAAGCAGTTGTCCCTCCAAACCTTACATTTCTTTAATTCCATGATTCATGCCCCAATACTCTTACTCTGCTCTATATACTTAAGAAAATGAAGTAGAGAAAAGTCTTTTCTGCTTCCTGATTTGTTTTAATAAGTGCCTCCATGAAGCCAGTGAAAGCTTCCTTACTCTAATTGACAGGTATGGCAAATTCTGGGAGGCAAGGAAGGTACCCTGCTAGGAATTAACCCCTTGTCTCCCTGTTCCAGCATGGGGTATGCACACTCCATCAAAAGCACTAAATGAGTGCTAAGTCACCGTAAATAAGAGACAAAGAACTGGGTACCTCCAATTTAAAAAGGTTCACTCTTGATTCGTAACTAGTGATGTGCAAGTTTGTGACCCTTGGGGTAAATGATTTTGCAGTTTCTTTGCTGGAAATTTCACATCCACTAAATTTGACTGTTAGTATAATTTCACATTTTACATTTTCTGCTTGAAATAATAATAATTAATGGAGCTATCCCATCTCCTAGAACTGAAAGGGACCTTGAAAGTCATTGAGTCCAGCCCCCTGCCTTCACTAGCAGGACCAAGTACTGATTTTGCCCCAGATCCCTAAGTGGCCCTCTCAAGGATTGAACTCACAACCTTGGGTTTAGCAGGCTAATGCTCAAACCACTGAGCTATCCCTCCCCCCTCAAATGATTTTCAAGTGAATGAAATATATAGGAATATCTATAAAGAAATGGATTAAATAAGAAATACATGAAAACCATAGATTTCCCCTCAAATTGCAACAAAATTAGAAATTCAAATTGTATTGTGAATATTTGGCACTATATTCTAGCTTGAGGGTTTTTGAGAGAGAAATATTGCAAAGAGTATAGATATGAATTCAGCATGCACCCGCACCCTGAAGAGGTCTTTGGTGTTAAGTTTCTAGCAAGATGGAATACCATTCATTCCCCTTTACAATACACAGAGTGAGTTCTACACACCACTCTGGCCCACTTATACCAGGTAAAAAGGATGACAGAATAAAGAGGCCCAGGTCTATGCGGGATAGGAATCCCTCTGAGCAGGGACTAAGGAGAACAGTCATAAGTCTGCCTTCTAAGAAATGCTTCACAAACCCTGGCATAGGAATGTACCAGGGGCAGCGCGCATGCACTCAATGCTGCTGCTCACATGGCAACATAAGAACAGGCAGCTGTAACTTACACAGGCCCCCAGGGCTATTTAAGTGATGCTGAGGGCCACTCCAGCCTAGGGTTGCCAACCCTCCAGGATTGTCCTGGAGTCTCCAGGAATTCAAGATTAATATCTAATTAAAGATTATGTCATATGATGAAGCCTCCAGGAATACATCCAAACAAAACTGGCAACCCTACTCCAGCCCCTGGACCAGTCCAGGATTGGGAGTGTGCAAAGGTGCGTTAAGCCACCTTAGTTTCCCTCCCTCCCACTTAGTTCTGTGCTGTACCTCTCAGAAGCAGTGCACAGATTCACCCTTACTTTTTAATGTAATGGCAGACTGGGTGAAACTGCTAGGTTCTTTTAGTTCAGCTGTGGAATTAGAAAAGTGCCAAGAAATATAATTGACATGTCCTATTAATACATATTCAGAAAAAGTAAAATAACTCACAAATACTGGAAAGGGTACTTTAAATTCATAACACCCCCCACCAATCCTTCCTTTTTAAAAACATTAAAGACTCCTATATCATTGAAGTCAGTTAGAGTTTTGCCATTTATTTGAATGGCTACAGAAATGACCCCTAATTGCATTCAGTGTGAGGTGGTTTTCTCTGAAATGTTCTTTTAAAAAAAAAAAACAAAAAACACCACTCCTGAAAAAATAGATACCTAGAATGAGGTCAGATTTTCAGTCTATAGTACATAAAAAGGGTCAGTTAAAAAAAATCCACAGTAGTAGAATTATTGCAAGGAAAAAAGCTAACCACCAAGGCTGCTGACAGTTTACAATCATGCTGAATGCAGCACTCAATGTTTGCCATTTAATCAATTCAACACCACCTCATTAATCCTCTTATATTAGATCCTAAATATTCATTAAGAAATGCAATTAAGACATTTAAAAACAATTATATGGGCTAACAATACTTCTCGTTGCTTTCAGCTGCCTTGTTCATTTCCGTTATTTGAAAGCAAACCTTGGTGCTTAAAACTGATGGATCCACCCACAGTGTAGCCTCTGCGAACTATGAAAATCCTTGATTTATGTGGAATCTTAAAATGCATCTCCTCATGAAGGAAAGAGTAATGCCCTGTAAAGTATGCACAGTAGTATATATATTAAATGTGTATATGTGTAGAGAGAGACCAGAATACATCACAAGCTCTAGGGTTTTTGTTCTGATGTTTTAAGGATGCTGGGGTACAGAAAAGTGCATCTAGAAAAAACATAATATACATTCATTGCAAAATGGTAAATATGCCCAATGGCTTGTGATGTAACACTAGATAGGGTGGGATCTGAGTTACTACAGAGAATTCTTTCCTGGGTGTCTGGCTGGTGAGTCTTGCCCACATGCTCAGGGTTTAGCTGATCGCCATATTTGGGGTCGGGAAGGAATTTTCCTCCAGGGCAGATTGGCCGAGGCCCTGGGGGGGTTTCTCCTTCCTCTGAAGCGTGGGGCACGGGTCACTTGCTGGAGGATTCTCTGCACCTTGAAAAAACAACAAGGAGTCTGGTGGCACCTTAAAGACTAACAGATTTATTTGGGCATAAGCTTTCATGCAGCATCTTTAATTAGAACAAGCTAGCCATTGGGATCCTTTCCTAAAACTGCTGCTACTTCTCTTATTTTTAGTGCATAGTGCACTCTATGCATCCGAAGAAGTGAGGTTTTTACTCACGAAAGCTTATGCCCAAATAAATCTGTTAGTCTTTAAGGTGCCACCAGACTCCTTGTTGTTTTTGTAGATACAGACTAACTGTGCACCTTGAAGTCTTTAAACCACAAGTTGAGGACTTCAGTAGCTCAGACATAGGTCAGGGGTTTGTTATAGAAGTGGGTGGGTGAGATTCTGTGGCCTGTGTTGTGCAGGAGTCATACTAGAAGATCATAATGGTCCCTTCTGACCTTAAAGTCTATGAGTCTAAACCACTTTCTGCTTAGGGAGAATTAAACAGATATGTCACAACAGAGGGTGAAGCTAGTTAAAAAACAAGAACTACTTGATACACACTGTGATGGACTGATTAATTTGAATACAAGATCCAAGGTCTGCTCTCAGGTACAAGACCATAAAAACAGTAATTCCAGACTTCAGTACAGTTACTCCAGATCAGTCAGTCAGTTTTGATTCTGCAAACTGCTCTGCTCAGATGACTCTCTGTGCCATTGTGGAGTCCTACTGTCTTTACAGGAGGTCCACACAAGTGTGGGGTACCACGTTCCAGGAACATCATCATATCATAGGAACAAAACAGGAAGAAAAGTTGGTGAGGGGAAGGGGTTGGGAGCTGATGTTGAGAAGGGGGTTGTGTCTGAATATAGGGTACATTGGTAGGAATGGCAATGGACATTGAGCACAATCTTCTTGGAAAAAAGGTAACATTTTTGCAAACCCTCACAGTTCAGATGAGATTTGCTTAAGAACCTAAACTTCTAGGATTTATCGGAAACTTTCAGAATACCAGATTGTTACAGCTGTCATACCAATACTGTCAGGGAGGAGCATAGCTGCTCCAGCCTCACTTAAATACGTCTAACTAGAATCTTTTATGCTACCTGTTGGACTTTAAAATATCTGACCAGTCCAGCTCTATCTGATCAAGATGTACAGATATTTCGATTCAAATCAGATTGGAGGCACTAATTCACTCAGCATATTGTCAAGACTTCTACTTAAAAAGGGCTGAGCACAGAGAGATTAGATCAGTGTTTCTGGCCATTGTGGTATGTTATTTAATAACTCTCCTTGGAGCACAATCATCTCATCAGTTGCACATGTACAGCTCTTGTTGAAGTCAATGGGATTTGCACACAGCAAACAAAGATGAATGGGTCCCTAGACTTTCCTTTAAGTGACAGAGAGCTTTAAGTTCCTATTAAAATTCTTGAAAAAGGGGATTTGGATCATGTTAACTCTAAGAGTTGAACAGTAAGAAATCATTTTAGTGATGATTAAGAAAAGCATTGCTTAGTGTCAGCTTATCGAATCTGGCATTTCTATGTATGTGTCTCTGATGTGTGACTGAAAAAAATGGCATCATCATCATCCAGTGAACAAATTCTGCAATAATAATAATTTAAACCTGAAAATTCTTTATGTTGGGCTCTCAGTTGTTTTATAAAATAACTCTGCCTTTGGGAATCAGAGTTGAAACTACAATCAGTGCTGTATTCATTTTTGTATTTATGTTCCCCCGACATTGGGATTCCCCGCCTCACCCTCAATCTGGTCTGTTTTGTCTCTATAAACACCTGCTTTAAAAACAAACAAACAAAAAAACTGTGCTAGCCTTCTGAAAAGAATTCAGTTAAATTAATCCAAGGGATTAAAGCTCTGACAATTATTAGTTTTAATACTCTAGGTCATTAGTAACTGAACAATAACCCACTATTCCCACTAAAATGATGAAATACCATTTGAATTTATCAAATAATGAACATTCACATAATTTTCACCGCAGGCACCAGGAAGACTCTAAATTTTAAAAGCTGTACAAAATGGTTCTTTAGAAAGAGTGCTTTATCTGTCATTGGCAGGCAGCCAACATCTGCCTGCCACTTTTTGTATTTTCCTTCCCCATAAAGATAGATTTTACCCATTTTCTTTTGGAATAGGGAAATTTTATTTAATGTAATTGTAGGATACGGCATCCTATATTTTCCCCCATGATTACAATTGTCCAACTTTTGTTTAAAGAGAAAGGCAAATGAAGGAGGTGTTGAATTTTCAAGGACAACTGCTGAGAGAAATACAAAAAGTACTAGTCCAGCAGCTATATAGCTAGGTCAAGGTATAATTAGTAACAAGTTTCTTTTCTTTGTGCTGTGGATAAAGAGATGAATAGGAGATCTAACTCCTTTCATATTATTTCTCCAACATTTTCCACATTCATTTATGTAAGCAGCTAAAAACCTCTTGGACCCAAAGCTAATTTGTATTAAAAAAAAACAAAAACAAATAAAAAAACCTGTGTGTGAACAATGAAGATAGTATCAATTTTTTTTCCACGGGTGTATGTGTGTGAGTGAGAGCACACACTGCAACATACAGCCTTAAGGCTGTATTTACTATATCAGCTTTTGAATTGTGTGACATCTCTAAAAATAAGAGAAGTAGCAGCAGTTTTAGGAAAGGATCCCAATGGCTAGCTTGTTCTAATTAAAGATGCTGCATGAGATAAGGGCATCGGGGATAAAAGAGTAGGGAAACATGCTGTCTGAATTATCTGGTAATTACTTTTAAAGTAACCTTGCAAATTTTCAAGGTAACATTATTAAGTCTACACAAAACCTGTAAGTTTCAATATAAATAAGGCTTGGTGAACCATTTTTATTGTTTACTCCGGTAAGTATAATTTGGCAATACCCGAGGTTTGCTTTGGATTACGGGTTTGAACAAATCAGAGTTGAAACTGAAATTTATTCAAAACATCAGAGATTTTCTGGTTTTGGATCAAAACCCCTGAATATTTCGTGGTTTTTGTTTGAAACCAATAAATCCTTCACTGATACTTGCAGGGAGAATAGGACTTTTTTAGAAACTGAGACCTGATTTGTAAATTCGATGCAATGTGCCACATTTAGGGTCCATAATAAAGCCACAAACCATCAATGTTTTCTAGTTTTAGTTAGTTCCTGAAGTTTTGCATAATTCTAAATGATATGTAATGACATGGGGTAGAAATTGTACATTAAAATATGGCAGTGGAAACTAGAGCTGAGCTGCAGAGGATTTCCATTCCTGAAGTGTTTAGGAGCTTCACAAAATTTAAGCTCAGATTTAGTTGCTGCCCAGGAGTGGAACATGATGAGACCCCCCCGCCCCCAATAATCCATTTGATGAACTGAAGCTCTCAAGTATCTGCCTAGACCAGCATGAAGTACAGTTCCTGTCTGGCAGTACAAATCGACACCACCCTTACCACAGAGAAGTGGGCAGTAGCCACGAAAGCTTATGCTCTAATAAATTTGTTAGTCTTTAAGGTGCCACAAGTACTCCTGTTCTTCTTACCACAGAGATGTACCCTAAATGGTACAGTTTAAACCAAATACAAGAGATGGACACAGATAAAAACCACAGTTGCCAACTTTCACATGATAAACACCCCAACTTTCACAATAAGCCAAAAATCAAGCTAACCCATTTCAAAACAAGGCCAAAACAAGCCAACCCCTAAGAACCCCAATACTCTATATGACTAGATCCCCCCAGCGTGCAGTCTGGGACTATAGTGGGCCTGCTGTGCACCCCTGACTCTCCCCCACCCCCTTGCCCCTGCTTGCCAGGAGCCGATCAAAAAAAAAGAAGCAACAAGCTACAAGCCAAAAACTAGCCAACAAACAACCCACAAGTCAATTAAGCCAAAAACAAGCCCCCCCCCCCCTTTTTTTTTGGTGAGTTTGGCATGTCGGATAAGAACAATGAATCCCAATAACTTCGGGGGAGTGCAGAATTAAATACAAATCTAAATCATATGACAGAGATCCTATCCCTAAACTAAAAGGGATAGCTCAGTGGCTTGAGCATTGGCCTGCTAAACCCAGGATTGGGAGTTCAATCCTTGAGGGGGCCACTTAGGGATCTGGGGCAAAATCAGTACTTGGTCCTGCTAGTGAAGGCAGGGGGCTGGACTTGATGACCTTTTGGGGTCCCTTCCAGTTCTATGAGATAGGTATATCTCCATATATAAAAGACTACTACAAATACTTGAACCAGTAGGGCCCCATCCCAAATCTCCTACAAGGCAAGATTCCCATTAAAGTCAGTGGGAGCTTGCCTCCTTAAGGGCTCCAGGATTTGGTCTCTAGTGAATAAAGTTGATGTGATTTAGAATTACTGACCATTTTCAGCAAATCTTTTTGCCCTATCATTTTGTTAACCCTTAATGATAACTTGAAATGTTTGTGTGTGTAAAAAATACGGCATCCAATATGCAGTCAGGCATGAATGCAGATTAACTAAAGAGCAGCCATCACAGCGGGGAGGTCAGATAAATCAGCATTCTTTACTTGATCCTGGCATATGATCAAAAAAAAATGTTTAAGTGTTATATGACCATCCCTTGCAAGATCTAAAACATACCTATTTCTAGAAAAGCTGTAAGTTACCATTCTATGAGCTATATTAGGACTTGGGCCTAGAGGGACTCTAAATTCACACATTCATCCAGATCATCCCCACCCAAAGCCTGTTACACCTGCTTAGACATTCCTTTCGATTTACTATCATTAGCCTACTCTACTGCAGAAAGACTTCTTTGGGACTTGTCTACCTGGTGCAGCCATGCACACTGGAGGCTGTAAATTATAGAGCACTCGAAAGTGTTCTCGAAGTGCCTTATGCAGACCCTGCTGATTAGCTCTAAAAGATACCTAGTGCCTGTTAACCTAGTCCTGTTTGAAATAGTACTAGATCAGCATACACTAGGTACCTGGGTAACCTGCGGCCTGCGGGCCACATGCATCCTGTCAGGGTAATCAGCTGGTGGGCCTCCAGACCATTTGTTTACATTTGCATGGCCGCCCCCAGCTCCTAGTGGCCACAGTTTACCATTCCCAGCCAATGAGAACTGCGGAAAGCAGCAGCCAGGCCACAGGTTGCCCACCACTGTTCTAATACCTTTAAATGCCTCTCACATTAAGTGGCCATGTACAAATGTGACTATCATTATCTTGGCTGACACAGCACGACCAAAAGCAGGGACCTCCACAGCTAAAAGCATGACTCTCTTCAGTTTGAGCTAAAGAGCCAGGCTCTGTGGCTGGGGGCTATACTAGACTAGTTTCTTATGTAGACTGGGCACTGAAGGACACACTGATCCACAGATTGCACAAATACTTGTTTCAGATGCATAAATCAGGCAAGTTGCAAATGCATACATACTATTGCTTATGCTTCGGTGTGAAGCCTATTTTAATGTTGCTTTAAGGTGAAAAACATCACGTTTGCAACTGTGAAACTACATTTTTAGAACATTTTCCCTCTTAAATGGATATTCTTTAAGGGAAAATATATTGAATTTTTAAAACAACGTCAAGAATTCTATAGCTAGGACCTCCATTAAATTAAATGTCATAGGACAGTTTACAATTATAGAGAGTATCTCATTATCTATTCTATTCAATTTCAGAGTGATTTCTATAAATACCTATTAAATATTAGGAGAACCCTAAACGATTTTTACCCCTATTAAATTCTATATGATTTTCTATAATACTTTTTCTTTTTGGGGTAACTGAAATGGTGGCTTCTTTCCCCAACTCTTTTCTTCATAGGAAGAATTCTATAAAGAAAAAAAATGTCACCCGTTCATTTCTGCCACTAACTGTTACATGTTACTGTACATTGTAAATAGGGGCGAGATAAAAAGATAACATCTAATCATCAAAAATCTATTGACTTCTGGTGCACAGCACCATCTCAAGTTTTGTCTATGACCTCTACAGAAGATACTATTTTTAGTAGAAAACAAGACTAATTTCTGAGTCTGCTAAGTGTGACCTCCTGGTCACTTCAGAGATTGGCTCAAGGCTGACATCCCTGTCCGTGGTTTGCACACCATCACTCTTGATGACCCACATTAGACCCAGAACCACAGTATCCACTTTGTGACTCAACAACCCTCCACCATCTGTGTTTTCCCCCTTCAAGGGAGTAAGTATACCACAGTCTGTTCATCAAGCCACTCCTCCAGTGGCAAATGGAGGAACTCAGGCTCACCCACCACTCTGGGTCCTGACCCAGGGATGCTGTAATGTGCTACATCCCCTCCAACTGCTCAGTACATTTTCCTGGGCTACTTCCCCACAGCCCCAGCATCTTTTTTCACCCTTTGTCTCAGCGTATCAGTCCCAGGAACCAGCCAGGAGCTCCCTCCCATTCCCTGCTAGCAACTGTTCTGTCCCTGGTGCTAGCATCCATCCATCCATCCATCCATCCACCTACTAGGAGCCCACTCCTCCCTCTCTAAGCTCCAGGCAATGACTGACGAACTCTGGCCCAGCAGCTTCTTTTATGTGAGCTTGCTGGGCCCTGATTGGTTGCTCCCTGCAGCCCTTTCCTGATTGACTGCATCCAACGCAGGTTCTCTGGGCTGCTTGGAGGACTCATCTCCACTGCTCATTCCTGGGATTAACCCCTTCTACACCTGTGTGGGGTAGACATCCCATCACACTGAGTAACATTTAAATGTGGCAGCTACCAGTATCTAGGTGCTTCATATTTTTAATGTCAGTAAGTAGACTGTGTGCAGGATAAACCAATACTAAATATTTTTTTTTGCATTTCAAATTAGCAGTGTTTTAGGACCTGTGTGATGGAGGGAGACCAAATATTAAAGGAAACTGATCTGGTTTCTACTTATTTTTCTGTGTTCTTATATTGGACTGGCAAACTCAACAGGTTTTCTTTGTTTCTCTGTGTGTAAGTGTGTTTATTTCTCAACCAATTTTAAGTGAAATCTGAGTGTTTGAACTGCTTTTGTCTCCTTCGTGGCTGTAATTGTCTATGATTGCATCTAACTTCCTGTGATTGTTTATTTTCCTTCCTGTTGCAATGGAAGCGACAGCTGGAATCACTTGGACAAAAAATAGAGCATAACTAAGAGGGACTATTGAAATGAAAACAGACCCACAAAAACACTTAGGTGCGTAGTTGCTGTTTTTACTCACAACTGCCATTCACAAAACTCCCACTCAGCTGCCACCTATCCCTGTAGGTGCTTAAACTCACTCAGCACCTAAGATTTTGCAGAAAAATTTCTGGCAGTTTGTTTAGAGTCAGGCAGCCTCTGAGCACGCCTATTGGATCAGGTCCTGCAAGAGATTTAGGCAGAGGAGAGTTTATCTTTCACCAATTTGTGGATCATTAGCAGAGATTGGTGCATCCCAGCAGCCTGGACTTAGATGCCTATTTCTGAGGGGGAGGAGCTCAGGAATGTACCTATCTCATCAGTGTCTCCCGTTAGCTAGCTTATGCGTCTCCTCCACCTAGCGCGTTGGCTTTATACATCACACCCTTTGGCACCTGTCTCTCCGCATGCATTGCACAGGGAGTAAAGGCACCTCATTCAGGCTTTGTGAATCACAGTGTTGTTCCTGTGATTTTGTAGAAACCTAAAAGTGAGATGCTGCAACACTCAGCTTCACAACTAAGCCCCTTTGGGTGACCAGGCCAACGCTGTGTTCTTTTTACTCTTTTGTATTTGCTTATTTATCTTGTTAGTTTCCTCTGTTCATTTAAACCATAAGTCTAGAGGCACACGTGCAAGTGTAACATATTTCGGAGCTCAAGCATGACTCAAGAAGACAGAAGGAAGGTATAAAGTTATGGAGTATGGCCAGATGAGACTATGAACCATTGTGCAGGACATCATGGACACACTGTAAGTGAGTAGCTGTCCAGAGAATTGAAGACATGGTATTTGTGAGTAACTGGTTCTGTGGTGGGGAAAGCAGAAGGGAGCTAAAAATACTGAAAATAGCCGATTTGACTGCTCAGGCTGATTGGATGAGAAAAGGACCAAATGGGAATAATAGTCTTCATGGAAAGCTGAGACAGAGGCAGTCCCTGGATGCTGCTCAGACTTAGTGGGCTTAGAAGGACATAAGATCCAGTACAATATTTGGATCCAAAAAATTGCAGCCTAGTGAGTGTCCAGCAAGGGGAGCTTGACTGGGTCTGTGATTCATTGTATCCAATTTATTCCTACATGCTCAGGCCCCAGGTCTGGGTAGCTTGGCTAGGGGGATAAAGGAGAGATGGAGGTGGGGGAAGGCCATTTCAAACTCACCCTTATGCCCGTGTGGATGCACAGTTCAAATTAAACTCTAACTTAAAATGTATACTCTTCTGTCTTTTCATGATGACTATGAACAAAAAGCCCTTGGCTAGGACATAAAGCCCAAATCAATTAAGCTACAACATGGAGAGGGTGCATCTGATACCATAATGATCCTGCCTCCTGCCACCACTCTGTCATTTAGAGGAATGTCTGATCATGGTTAAAATCTAGCATAGGCGCCATGGTTTTAAAGGAGCCAGGATTTCACCCCTGGTTGTTAGGTTAAGAGGACAAAGGTGTGGACTTAGATCTCTCTCATACACATACACACCTCTGTGTGAGAGAGGGAGAGAATGGTTTGTACAGAACAGAATGTGACATGCACCATCTTGACTGGAGTTTCTACAGCTTTCATTGGTATTGTTCTTCATCAAGGACAGGGATATGTAGACAGGTGGGATCATCCCAAAGCACACCTTGCCTCAGTTTCTTTCTGAGGTTCCACCCAGAATCTTTAAAATAATATTCTTCCTCTCCTGGGGGTTCTCCATAAGCAGCTCCTATAGCAGGTTCCCCTCCAGTAGCTTTCCCCTGACTGGGCTTCATTTGAGTCATCCAACCAGTTGCCTGAACACCCCTCTAATCCTTTCGAGGTTGAGCTAATACCCCAAACACCTGTCTGTGGTGGCTGGGAGAGAAGGAAGCCTTATCCTGCCCACTCAACAAGTCTCCTGTCCCCATACCCTTAATGAAACAGTAGTCTGGGTTGGCCCTATACTTCTCCACTCCCAGACACTAACTGCTCCCTAGGACTCTCTCCCATTGACTGCTCCAATTATTCTGAACGCCTGGAATGGAGTACTTGGACTCTCACACTATCTTAAAGGGCCAGTATCCCATTATAGGATGTGCTGAAAGCAGAAACCAACAGAATTACGTGAGCATGTGTATAATGAGCAGTAAAATGCAGTAGAGGACTTGCAGATTCTAGGAATTAAAGCAGTAAAGTCATAGAGGTATAGGCCAAAATTTGCAAATGGATTCTGAAGTTAGGTACCTAAATGCATATTATGTTATACTCGTCTATGCAAGTGGCCTGAATTTCAGAAGTGCTGAGCCCGCAAAGCTCTTATTTAAGTCAATGGGAGATGTGGGGCGTGCTTGGTACTTTTGAAAACCGTGCTGCTTATATAATCTCCTAAATATGGCATTAAGTACCTAACCTTAGGAACCCAAGTTTGAAAATATTTGCCTTAATGACTAAGGTATAATCATACAGGTATCAGGAATTTTCATTTGATAGCAAACAGGTAAATTGCTCTTCCGACTACTATCCAATTTTGAATTGTTTCTCTACCCAGCCATGATCTTTATCTATCTTATCTTTCTGTTTTGGAATACCCAGACATAGGTAGACATCACATAACATCCCTAATTCTTTTCATTTCATTTTGATCTTTTCCTTTTCAATATAGTAAAGATTAATGTGGTATTCTGGATATTTATCATGAATTCAAATTCCATGCTATTGGGGAAGTTTTGTTTGTTTGTTTTTATCAGAGCTTCAAGGTTTTCAAAAAGTTGAACAAACTAGAATGTCTCAGGCTTTTCTTCACTTTCTTAATGCCCGTTTTCCTCTCATTAAATGTTGCTGAAAACCCTCAGTAAGAAATTATCTTTCTTCAAATTTCTATGCTAGATCCATCTCTTTACTCTTCTTGTCAAGTCTAAAAATGTATCTTGTATTCATGTGGGATTTTTCTTGTAGCATCTGTAGCCTTTTAAACAGCATTACATAGACAAGAAAATCATAAACTCAGTTTACACCAGCTAACTATTTGGGCTTCCTAGCTGATGAGATGCTGAAGGCAGTTGTGCAATATTCAGTCTCTACAGCTTGCTTTCTCTGGGCCAGTACTAAGGTCTAGAGCCATATTATCCAATCCAACTGCACACATAAATGAATGCTGTTCACTGAAAAGTACTATTCGACACAATATAACAGAGCTGCTTGAAATGTTTTGGATGAAGTGTTTCACAGTGAGACTCATACTCTATAGCTTTCTGGTTAGGCCACTGGTCTGGGGTAGGGGACAGGTTCAAATCCCTGTTCTGCCTGATTCAGAGTAGAATTTTTCATCCCAGATCATTCAATCAGACAAAGCAGGAACTTGAACCTCTGTCTCCCACATCCTAGGGCACACACGCAGAGATACCCCCATCCCGAATTGAAAAACTAAGATACTGATCAGAAAAAAAAATGGACATTTCAATGCAATTAAATTTTCATGAGAATGTTCAAATGTTTGGTTTCATGCCAACAAAATTTGAAACCACAGAGTTTCCATAAATGGAAACTGTCCACTTTCAGTCAGCTCTGTGTTATAGCACAGGGTAATAACTTGAGCTAACCTTGCTTTCTGGCAATGATGCTGTCCAATTTGTTTGTATCCACTACTGTGCAGTCCATTCATGCCTGCAAGATGTTCCTTTCACAACAAATGGTCATGACATTTGCATGCTTAAAGCATAAGTACGTAAAACTGTTTATTGACAACTTCCTAGGAGATTGTATGCTGTACTTAATTTGCACAAAACTGAACAGCTGGCAGCTGCTCTCATCTGTAAAACAAGTGAGAGTTACAGAGACTGCATGTAGATTAAATGTGGCCTATGGAGTTCTACAGTGCAGCCGACTGCATGTCTGCACCGTAGAACTCCATAGGCCACATTTAATCTACAGTGTGTACTGCAGCTAGGTCTGCCTCACATTCTACAAGAAGTCCTACAAGCACAACTCACTAGTCCAAACCAGCCTGGTAATAGTGTAAAAATGTGATTTACAATGTTCTTAAGTCCCATTTGACTATAACCTGTGCATCATTTAATCTGTCACATTGATAGAGTTGCTTCATCACCTTGATCTAATAGGGTATGAACATTTTTAGTTTTATCTCTTTATCTTGCCCAACAAGGATGCCTTATAGCATTAGTCAAGGATTTTCTAACCTTTTGGTTATTAGAAACAATAGGTTGAACTTTGAGATTTTAAAGTTTCTACTAAGTTTATCAAATAAATATTCACAAACAAGTTATCTTTTAAAAAAATTATACATTCACATTGGAGGTAAAGAGAGATCATCTAGTGAATCCAAAATTCAAATGGTTTGTTGGTGCAAGATTCTGACTGATCAAAAAATAACTTCAGTGTGACTTAACCATGCTCTTAAGTGCCTTACCGAATAGGAGAAAAGCACAGTGAGCTTTGTGAATTGCCCAGAGCTCAAGGACATTGATATGAAGCTTTGCTTCCTGCTCTTTCCAAAATGCTTGGCTTAGAGAGCCCTCTAGATGATACCCCACCCAATCAAAGAAGCATCAGTTACAACTGTCTTAGTTGTGAGAGATCGGGAGAATGGAACACTTGCACATACATTGTTCTAGTCCATCCACCACTCCAGAGAATGCATGAGGGGTTGACAACAGCCCAAAGAGAAGTACTGTTTGCTGATAATGTTGGCCCACTACCATAAATCTAAGAAACGTCCTATGACTTGGGAGCATTGCCACATGGAAGTATGCATCCTGGGAGACTGAGGGCAACAAACCAGTTATTATGATCTGGAGAGTGAAGGATTGATACTAGGGAAATCATGCGAAATCTCACATATTTGTTTAGACTCCAAAGGTCCAATATGCATCTTAGACTGCCCTTGGACTTTGGATTAGAAAATACCTTGAGTAAATACCCCTCCTTGAGACTGCAGGGGAGCTTCTTTTTGGCCCCTAAGGAAGCCATAATCCTAGAAGAACCATCCACTACATCCAGCACAGACTGGTGATGTTTTTGCGACTAGATGACCTTTTGCCATAAAAGCCTTGTACTCTTCTCTGTAGTATTCAGGCAGTTTATCCTTGAATTTGGACAAAGCCTTCCAATTAAGAAAGTCATACTTAGTTAACAGCACTTGCTAGTTAGCCTTACACATCTGGAGAGATAAGGCAGAATAAATCTTTCCATCCAATGCATCCAGTCTTTTGGGTTCTCTTTCTTTGGGAGCTTCTTTGAACTTCCCTTGCTTCAATCTTTTGTTGATGGTCATAACCACCAGGGAATTTGGGACCAGAAGCAAATAAAAACTCAAACCCATGTGCGGGAGCACAGTAGTCCATGCATTTAACTGTGGGATAAAATGAAGCTGGTGTATTCCACGGGGCCTTCGCTTGCTTCAAAAAAGCTTCATTATTCGGGAGGGCTAGTCTTCTTATCCCCTTTGAAGAATACTGAACAGCTTGCAAATATTTTCTTACAGCAGCTCAGCTTGCATACCAAGAGCAGAGGCTATCCTCCTAAGAAGATCTTGGTAGGATTTAAAATCCTTTGGAACTGGTGCAGAGGAGCTTGGGATTATTGAGTCATTATGGGGGAGGACAAAGATAAAAAGAGAAATAAAAGTAGGTTCCAGAGACAAGATTCGTTCTTCCAGTAGGGTCATCCTGTGGGAGCCACTGGTCAGGAGAGATAACATCTGCTCGCACCTCCAATATATGAGGTTCTAGAGACTGGGTCATGGCAGGGTCCAGTAACCTTCTCCTTGAGTGAGGAGAAAAATGTGACTGGAGGATCTAGGCTTCACCCAAGGATTCCACAGAGTCCAGTGAAGGAGAATATAGGGCATAGGTGACCAGTAAGCATCAGGCCATGCTGATCTGTCTCTACTGGAAGATCGGTATTGAAGGTATTCCTCCAAAGGCGGTTTGAAAACTTTCCTGGACCTAGTGCACCTAGGAGAGGGGAAGGTGAGGAAGTGGAGGATTCTGATACAGGCCTGGAAGGGCCCTCAAAATAGACAGTAGGCACAGGAGGCTCCCAATCTGGTAGGGCTACTGGATTCTCTAATTTATCCAAAGCACCATGAGATGAATAAAATGCTGGTGCCGATGACAGTGCAGTGCATGGTACCATAAATGCTTCTCAGGACGTAGAATGTCTCACATCTAGGTTCAATGCCAAAAAAGATTTCACAGCTGGTTCCGAAGAATAAACTGAGAACATCCCCTAGTCTAAAAATGGTCCCAGTACTGGAGCCATAGGCATGGAAATTGAGGGCACATCCAGTGCTAGAGTTAAAGGACATCCTGGTAGTGATGTAGAGTTCAACTGTATAGTACACAGTGTCAATGCAGAGTTGTTGGTTTGTCTCTTAGTTGGTATCAACATTGGTCAAAATGCAATCTCTGCTCCGGTGCTGAAGTGGAGGGCCTGGGAGCAGCAGATGTTACCAGCAGTCCAGTGGACTCCTGCACTAATGGCCAATCAGCAGGGCTGGCTCCAGGCACCAGCCTAGCAAGCAGGTTCCTGGGGCGGCCAATGAAGAGGGGGGCGGCACGTCCAGCCCTTTCGGCGGCAATTCGGTGGCGGGGCCGTCACTCCCTCTGGGAGCAAAGGACCTGCCGCCAAATTGCCACCGTAGAATGATCGCAGCTTTTTTTTTTTTTTTTTTTTTTTTTGTGCTGCTCGGGGTGGCAAAAATTCTAGAGCCGGCCCTGCCAATCAGGGACAGACAGGCAAAACAAGTCTTTCATGGCCTCATATGCCTGTGGGATGGTAGGCATATGAGACCACGAGCACTAAGAAGGAACAGAGATAGGTTGGGGTAGCACTACCCTCAGGTGGCCTCAGGAAGGGCCATGTGGAGGAGCAGCACATGTGCTGCCCCAGTGGGTACTGCTGTGGAAAACTTTCTGGTTTTAGCACACTGGGCATGCACATACCTGAGTAGAATACATGTCTGCAACCACTCGAACTATAAACCTGTTCCTGTTTGCTATTCTAAAGCATTTCAGTGGTACTTCATTGTATATCACAAACATCTGTACATGAGTCTTTCAAAGCAGACATGTACATCTTAACCATATTTCCCTTGCAAAACAAAAATGTAATTATTTATTTCACAATAATGTCTTTACATGAAGAATTCTTACCTTTTAGCCTGGTGAAGCACTTATCCTCTATTTTTTATACTAGCAAATGGCCAGACCCACATGAAAAGAAGATGATTCAATTAAAGCTACATTTCTTCACTACAGTATGTGGTTTTGACCACAGCTGACTTATACATTTTATGTCATTAAAGATTAAATATTATAGTCTCTCTCGAATGACATTTGTAGCTGAGCACATTAATATTAATGGTCAATGTCCCTTTAAGTGTATCAATAAGAAATTTCATTCCGCAATACATTATGACAATGATTTTTTTAAACACACCTAGTTTCTTAGGGCTAGATTATGCAGCACTTGTCTGCTGTTGCACAGTTGAAGAGGCAGTGAAAGGCATACGGATTATTTCCCGTAGCATAAATGCAGCCCCTGTGTTCTGGGAAGTGCCTGGAATGTTCCCTCACTATTTTCCTTGGGCATCCGGCAGATCTGAAGGGATGGGGAGGATGAAGGAAATCAGCTCTGCCCGTGATGTTGGGGACTGTCCCTCTAACTCAGACATTTTTTATGGGAGCAATGGAGAAACATTTTCACAGGAGAAATGGACACCATTCCATAAGAAGATGATTGGACGGTGAAGCTGAATTCAAATGGGACATTTATTCATTTTAAGTTGGACATTGGTGCACAAACCAATGTGTTGCCAAAAACTGTTATTAGCCCTAAAAGAAAAAGCCACAAGAGATACTCATGGCTTAGATTAGTGAGTTTATCTCAACTAAAGGCACACATGACCCAAGTGTATAGGTAAATAACAAATCAGAAAAAAAAATGTGTAACAGTATTAGGGAAAAGAGAGTCTCATTACTGGGTTAAAAAGCCTTTGGTGTCCTCAAGAGGGCTATACCCTTCGGACGGGTAGGGGATCAAAAACATCTGAGGATAAGTTTAAGGACATCTTCCCGGGGATAGGGAAACTCTCAAGAGAGTACAGAGTAGAGCTAAAAGAGCACAACCACACTAGAACTCATGCCTGTAGCAAAGTTCCCCTCACCCCGAGGCAGAGGCTAAAAGGGGAGCTGGATAGACTCATTGTGCTGCAAATGAGAGAGCAAGTAGTAGAACAACAAAATGGGTACACACATTGGTCTTTGTACAAAAAACAACAAAACCTTGCTTATGTGTAGACCCAGAAGAATTAAACATGGTATAAAGGGAACATTTCCCACTATATACTAGGGGAGAAGTTTTTGAAGAGATGTCCAAATATTCTTCTATGCTGGATGCATCAGAAGGGTTCTGGCAGGTGCTCTTAGAAAAACAGAGCATGGTTGTGCACATTTAACACCCTCTTTGGGAGACAGATTGTCACTTGGGTTGTGTTTGGCACCCAAGATGTTTCAACAGGAAAATACAACAAATTTTAAATGGTATTTAGAGAGTATTAGGGTTTACCTAGATTATGTTTTGATCTGGAAAAAAATAGTAGAAGAGCATGACCAGAGGCTTTGAGCAGCTCTGGAAAGAGCAAAAGTTACTGTGTAAAAGCTAAACAAACAAAGATTCAATTCCATGTAATAGAAATAACGTAAGTGGGAGAGAAGTTACACAGCAGGGTGGACATGTAGCTCACAGTAAGGATGAGGCCATGACCCGCATGCCTGTCCCAGCAAACAAGGAAGGGGCATAAAGATTCCTTGGAATGGTGACCTATGTAGGGAAAAGTTGTGCCTAATCTAGCTGTCTGACCCAGCAACCTGAAGATATTATTGTGCAAAGATGTCCAATGGACATGGGATGAAACTCTTAATAAAAAGTTTGATAAATTGAAGGGGTTAATTAAAGAGCTCCCAGGTCTGAGACATTATGACAGTATGCACAAAACTAAATCGTCTACACATGCTTCCAAAGTATTTAAATAAATAAATGGAGATATCCTATCTCCTAGAACTGGAAGGGACCTTGAAAGGTCATCAAGTCCAGCCCCCTGCCTTCACTAGCAGGACCAAGTACTGATTTTGTCCTAGATCTCTAAGTGGCCCTCTGAAGGATTAAACTCACAACCCTGGGTTTAACAGGCCAATGCTTAAACCACTGAGCTATCCCCCTCCCTGGGAAGGATAGCATACACCTGTATGGTTAAAACTGTAGACTAGTGGTTTAAGCATCACTGGTGCTAACAAAAACTGAGTATCAATATACTCAAGTAGAGATGGAGGCTTTGGCCTTAATCCATGGGTGTAAAAAGTTTAATGTCTTTAATTATGGGAGGCTAGTGTTAATTGGTTATTGGTCAGTTTCACCTATTGCTAAAAGAGGCCAAGCAGTCCTCTCAACAACACACAAATGACTTTTTCAGCTACAAATGTATGATTTGCAAATTGAATACAAACCTGGGAATGATTTGGTGGTTGCAGAGACACTTCAGAGAATATTTGACAGAAGTGCAGTGGAGCAAAGTCCAGAGCTAGATTTGTACATGTCAATCTGATTAAGAAATACCTGTCTGGTCTCAGACAAAATGTGACTGTGATAGCCTGAGATACAGCTCAGGAAGAGACCCTGCAGAAAGGGATGAAAGCTTCTAGTGCAGGGTGGCCAGGACAGCATGTTCCCACTCCCTATTAGCAACTCAAGTTGGAGCCCTCAGTACTAGATGGCATTCTGTTTGCAGGCTCCAGGAGGATTGTCTCTAAGGCGTAACAGAAAACTACGTCAAAAGAATACATGCAGGCAATTTAGGAATTGAGAAAATATAACAAAAGGACAAACACATTTTCTATTGGCTTCAAATGAACAGTAATATTGAGAAAGCTGTTATAGGACATTTCATATATGGCAAAAATACAGGCCAAGTCAAGCAAAAGAGTCCATGTTGGTGACACAGGAAAAATGACCCCAAGGAGCAAAACTTCCCTGAGATAGCCTTACTAGAAATGTTATTAGAAAATACTACTGCTAAACAGGTGATTGTGCATGTCAGTTCTATTTTTGCTAGACATGGTATATGTGATATAGTAATGTCTGACAACTAACTGCAGTCTAGTGGGCATGAGTTTAAATAGTATGCATTGGAATTTGGGTTTAGACATGTAACTTCTAGCCCCCATTATTCCCAATCCATAGGGTTGGTGGAAAACTGTGTCAAAATAATTAAATGCCTACTGAAAAAGATTGCAGAGTCAGACCCTAATTTGTATTTAGCAAAGTCAAATTACAGAACAGCATCTGTGAAGCATGGGTTGTCACTTGCTGGCATTTTGTTCAACAAAAAACTGAAAACAAGAATGCCTGAACTTCTAAAAATTGATTGCCAGAGTTACTGGGGACTTGCAGGTGTATGGAGAGACTGATTGGGCAAATAAAAAAAACTATGTGTACTGACAGAGGACAACTTCTGACTAAAGCTATATAAGTACATATTCTACCATGAAGAGTAGACTAATAAAAGAGAAACTTGAAAATGTGGTGAGGAAAACTCTTTAAGTAGGCGAAGGCAAGTGGCAGCTGAGTACAAGCACTGGGATGGCCTTATAGGGGGCATTTTAATCAAATGTTGATTGCAATTCTCAGAAATATACGTATTTGCCAGACACAGCTTAGTGCCATGAGTGTCACCAGCAAAAAGTCTGTCAACCTGGTGAAGATTTGACCTGCTTACTCGGAGCACTACTTTTGATTAAGTAAATCTATCTTAATTCTTCAAAGGCTCAGACAATAACATTTTTAATCAGGGGGCATTTGAAGGCATCATAAGAATCTTCACATTACTGTATTGTTTGGGATAGTAATACTTCTGCAGCAAGTGTGTGGTGGATAAAGTTCAAGCCAGGCTTTTTTTTTTTTTTTTTGCAAGCACGCTGATTCACCACTTAGAAAACATTAGAAAACAGTTGAGCCTTCACAGCATAAGCCAAGGTTTTAGCTAGACAAGCAAAGGAAAATGGTCTGTGATAGAGAGATTCCCCCTGAGACAGGACAGACAGAAAGACAATTATGAACTATCTTGTATCATTAAACCAGCACTTACTCTGCAATGTGTGACAGATCTAACTGCCACTTCTGGTAATTCCTGCTTTGAGTATCTCGGCTGGTTTTAAAAAACGCAACACAAGAGAAAGAAGCAACAGAAATAATGTCAAATGAAAAAGGTATCTAGTAGTAGGCAAGCATGATGTGACAAATATTACACTAGTGTCTGGAACCAGGGAAGAGAGGAGGACCATGGAATTATGAAGGGATGGCGAGAGGGGGACAGGTCAGTGAGGAGAGTGCTGCTTGGTGTGTGTATATTGAGGACTGGCCATTTGTTTTGCAAAAGTTCAATTTATGATTTCAACAATAGAATTACTTCCTGTGCTCCATCCCCCTGTTTGCCAGGCATACTCTCTCTTCCCTAAGTCAAACTCATTTCCTTGGGCTGGTTTCCTATTATCAACCTCCACTCTATGGCAATTCACTTTTCTCACCCAGGATCACATTTTAAAAGTATTAAAAGAGTAAAGTAGAAATATCAATGTACATATCAGAAACTTATAGTTACGCCTTCCCCCTCCCACTTTTTTGTTGCTGCTGCCGTTCTACTCATCTTTGTCCCTGCTCAATTTTATATGGTTTCAACTGTCAGATTTGGGGGGGAGGGGTTAGGATTCTGTCTTCTTATTTACCTATAAAGTGCAGCATAGAAGTAGGATCTGTATGAACAGTTTATCAAAATGAAGGGTTTTTTTTTCATAGCAAGGCTTCACTAAGAGCATAATTCTACTCTCCTTACTCAGGAAACACAGCCACTGAAGTTAATCCAAGTTTACACTGATTAAGACTGCAGGATTTGACCTCTATCATTTCATTATGAGCATGGATGTGGTTTTCAAAACACACACGGTTTTATCCATAAGATAAGTCCACAGACAGCAGCATTAAGAATTGCTCTCACAAGGCATTTCCATTTGTCATGTGACTCATTCCGGGCATTTTTCTGATGAAGACCTGGCAAATGATGTATGTGACTGTCTGAAGCATAAAAGCAAACTGTCACTTTTCCCCCTTAAGTTAATGCAGTTTCTTATGTTGCCCAAATAAGAATGTGCATTAAGTGATGGGGACATCAGATCCATACTCCCTTTCTCAACATTCCTCTTTCGTCAGTTTGACTGTACAACCAACATCCGCATCCATAACATTTCCTGTGCTCTCAGCCTCCTTGACAGTGTTCACATACCTGTTTAATTATATTTGAGAGAGAAACTTCCAGTGGTTGCACTTTCTCAGCACTTCCATAAATGATGGGGGAGGCTCCTCAATCAATAAATCTATTTTTATAGTAACTGTAATAATAATAGGCTAAATCAACTGAACCAAACCCCCAACAACCTCTTGATAATGTCAAGCAAAATGATCTACTGTCAGCTAATTGCCACGGAGGAGTAAGCCAACATCGGCCTTCCTCAAGTCTGTGGTTACTGGGGGTTAAATTCACCCACATAACCTTTTCATGAGTCATTGATCTTCTGTATAAATGACTAGTGCTTGGTGGCAGGCAAAATTAGCATGACATCACAAAGACTAGCTTGTGCATGAGTAGCATAATTATACAGAACCATCAACGTTCATCTATGGGTTATGCAGCATTTATTGTTCATTTTTATTAAATTTCTTAAAATCCGCTGTGTCATGCTTGCATTGATCTTGGCCCTCTAATCCACAGGCAGCCAAACTTAGGCTTGCTCCTACAAAGATTGTGGCTTTTGGTTGTACCTCCCTGACTTTAGGCTGCTGAGGTCTGGGTTGGCCACTGACACAAGCTGAGGGCAGCTCTGAAGGCTGCCTTGAATTGTATCCAAACTGCCATGGTCTCTATGGGCTGTACACAGCTAGGGAGTACATAGAGTATGAGTGTCCCAGTCATACAGCCAGCCCCCAAACAGCCCCTGTCCTGGGGCTGCCTTGGGGTGCACATCTCTGTGCTTGGTGCCTACATGAGTAGTACTCCTTAACGTGCTTTACACTTTAAAAAAAAAACAGTTGCTTGGAGCTGGCAAATCCAATGTAAATGGGCCACAGGAATGATGAATCCGGCCCCATTTGAGTGTTTAGGAATTATGTTGTTCTGTCTTGCCATCTGAAGAGCCATCCACACTGGTCTACAATTTTTGAGAAGTCATCTGCTTCAGAGATAAAATGTGCTATTTATTATGTATTTTGATGTGCTGAATTCAAATATGACAATTAAAACAACTGATTGGCTACTGTTTCTAAGATATTTAAGTTTTTACATTTTATGTCTATGCATATTGTGTAGATAGTACAGTTTTAATAATAAATTGTAAACCTAGGTCTTTTCATGTGTTTGTGGTTGCTTTACATGATAATATTTCACCTGTCCTGTTTATGTAACACTTTAAAAATCAGCAATAGGGTTATATAAATAAAATGTATTATGAAACAAAAGGCAAAAAACTATTCTCTACATAGTTTAGTCCTATTCAGTGTCTACTCAGCGCTTCTTGGCTTGTCTCTTGTATTCATTAAATGGAGCATCTCTTGTCACTGTCCAGCAATAGTCTACAAGCATTGATGGGCTCCATTTGACCTGATAGCATTTCTCCATTGTTGCAATGGCCTGGTGAAATCGCTCGCCGTGCTCGTCGCTCACTGCTCCGCAGTTCGGTGGAAAAAAATCTAGATGAGAGTGCAAAAAATGTATCTTTAGTGACATGTTGCAACCAAGGCTTTTGTATGCCTTGAGGAGGTTTTCCACCAACAAGCTGTAGTTGTCTGCCTTGTTGTTTCTGAGAAAATTTATTGCCACTAACTGGAAGGCTTTCCATGCCGTCTTTTCCTTGCCACGCAGTGCACGGTCAAATGCATCATTCGAAGAAGTTCACAAATCTGAGGACCAACAAAGATACCTTCCTTTATCTTAGCTTCACTTAACCTTGGAAATTTTCCACAGAGGTACTTGAAAGCTGCTTGTGTTTTGTCAATGGCCTTGACAAAGTACTTCATCAGACCCAGCTTGATGTGTAAGGGTGGGAACAAAATCTTCCTTGATTCAACAGGTGGTGGATGCTGAACACTTTTCCTCCCAGGCTCCAATGACTGTTGGAGTGGCCAATCTTTCTTGATGTAGTGGGAATCTCTTGCACGACTATCCCTTTCGCAGAGAAAACAGCAGTACTTTGTGTATCCAGTCTGCAGACCAAGCAAGAGAGCAACAACCTTCAAAGCGCCACAAAGCTGCCACTGATGTTGGTCATAGTTTATGCACCTCAAAAGTTTTTTCATGTTGTCATGGGTTTCCTTCATATGGACTGCATGACCAACTGGAATTGATGGCAAAACATTGCCATTATGCAGTAAAACAGCTTTAAGACTCGTCTTCGATGAATCAATGAACAGTCTCCACTCATTTGGATTGTGAACGATGTCGAGGGCTGCCATCACACCATCGATGTTGTTGCAGGCTACAAGATCACCTTCCATGAAGAAGAATGGGACAAGATCCTTTTGACGGTCACGGAACATGGAAACCCTGACATCACCTGCCAGGAGATTCCACTGCTGTAGTCTGGAGCCCAACAGCTCTGCCTTACTCTTGGGTAGTTCCAAATCCCTAACAAGGACATTCAGTTCACCTTGTGTTATGAGGTGTGGTTCAGAGGAAGAGGATGGGAGAAAATGTGGGTCCTGTGACATTGATGGTTCAGGACCAGAAGTTTCATCCTCTTCCCCTTCCTTGTCTGACTCAAGTGAGAATGATTCTGGTGCATCAGGAACCGGCAGTCCTTCTCCGTGGGGTACTGGGCGTATAGCTGATGGAATGTTTGGATAATGCACAGTCCACTTTTTCTTCTTTGACACACCTTTCCCAACTGGAGGCACCATGCAGAAGTAACAATTGCTGGTATGATCTGTTGGCTCTCTCCAAATCATTGGCACTGCAAAAGGCATAGATTTCCTTTTCCTGTTCAACCACTGGCGAAGATTTGTTGCACAAGTGTTGCAGCATATGTGTGGGGCCCACCTCTTGTCCTGATCTCCAATTTTGTAGCCAAAATAAAGGTGATAGGCTTTCTTAACCATAGTGGTTTTCTGCACTTTTGTGATGCAAAAGTCACTTCACCACAAACATAGCAGAAGTTATCTGCACTGTTCACACAAGTACGAGGCATCTCTGCTCACTTTGGCTAAACAGAAATGTGTCCCTTTGCAAACTCAAACACTGACAAATAAGAGAGCACGACACTATGATTTCTAGAGCGGATATAGGGCAATTTGTTCAGCAGAGTGATGTAAGCTTTGTTATGATTGCATCATCCATGACTTCTAGGAATAACATGATGCAATTCATATCATGTATGACGCAATACCAGCTTCAGATTGCATCATTCATTGTTTTGCCTAAAAAGCAAGTACTGTCCAAACCCAGTCATAGATTTATTCATAAACCCAGTCAAAGATGTATTTTAGTCATTTCTGGTTTAAATTGAGATCCCTTCCCTTTATAACTCACTTATCCTCCGCCATTCCCAAGTCAAGGATCGTATATACTGACCCAATAGCATATCTTGAAAACTAGAGCCAATCAACAATTTTAAGCATCATTTTCATTCTCAGTGACCCAGAATTAGTAAAGTTTGACTACATTTATTTCAGAAGCATTTTGGCTGTAGAACAGTGTCCATCAGAGAGCTCAAAAGAACTCTTACCTTCTGCTCAATTTTCTCCTTTACCAAGGGGAACAGGGCAAATAATTATGCTTCCCTTACCAACAGCATAGATAAACCAGAAAAGCAATGCCTCGCTGCTACATAACTTTCCTTCCCATATTCCCTTTCTTTCTGCACTGCTCTCTTCCCACCTACCCTAGTCGAATTACATTTTCTCTTTGTTTTTAAGTAAAGTTGAAAGAATGCACACACCAATCCCTAATTTGGCAGTGGCGGCTATTCAGTTCTTCTATAAGCAGAATATCTTCCTATTTCTTTGATCTTTTGAGCAAGAGATAAAGATTTTCTTTATATCTTTGCTTTATAGGTCATTTTCAGCCATTTTGGCGGGAAAGGGGTTCCTATTTCTCTCTTTTTTTGGAAGGAATGTGTTTTCCCAGTATTTGTAAATACTTAAATTGATTAATAGGTGCCAATTAGCATTTCACTGTCTTTCACTTGGAATCGGCAGTGATTGTGCACAGAAATAGTAGACCAGGAAGTGTTAGGTTACTTGATTAAGCATCATCAGCTCCCACAAATTCCTTATGTCTGGAGTTATGATGGAGTATAAAAGGAGAACAACTGCCCAGGAATCTCATTCAAGAACCTGTACACTTTTACTTTATAATAGGTGGAGTACTAATGCAATAGTAGACCAATTGCCTTTATGCAGCATTTTTAACCATCCTGGACTGCAAAGCACTCGACAATGCATGAATCTGATCCTAAGATGTGCTGAGGGAAGGCAAGTTTCTAACATTGGGGCATTGCTTTTCAGCTACCTGCGCTATGGACAAGGGAATCGTAATAATTAGGAAAGTTCAACAATTTAGCAGAAGGCCAGTCAGTGAGATCTTCTGAGGCTTCTAATAGGTAACTTTACAGAAAGACAGGACAGCGTTGATCCTAAATGCTCACTGAGAGTTGCATTTGCTTGGCCCCTCTCAGAGTCTCCCACTAGAATCACTTCATCCACTGCCAAAATTCAGCCACCTATAAGAAGGAAGGCAGAGGACAGGCTGGTGGTAGTAGCGGGAGAAGGGACATATTGATTAGGGACAATGGTTAGAATCCCGGGGAATCTTTAATATTGGTGGTGAGGGGGATCTTCAGTGCCCATGTAGCAGGACCTTAGCTTTTCAGGTCTCACTCAGAAAACACACATATACACACACACACAAACTCCAACCCCAAGGTAAAATGACTGAAACTTAATGTACATATCTTAAAAGGAAGAAGTGAAGAGTGATCCCAGCAAAGACTTCAAAGCTGTGGTTCTAAGGAATATGGGTATTTCAATCCTGATGCTTAGACCAGTAAGCCATGCTTCTGGCACTAAGAATTTAATCCATTTACAGAATTTGTTTCTGAATCCAAATTTATCTAGGGCATTAAAAAAAGATAATCCTACCTTACGCTGTCAAAGTCCTTTCTGGCATTAAATGGAATAGCAACTATTTGGTAGTTGTCTGCAGGTTGATATTCATGAAGATCAGAGAGAATATCATGATTTTATTTAAGTATCTTCTTGCAATAAATTCCACTTTGTTTGGATGTACTGAACCGGGAAGAATATTTTCAAGTCTCATAGCTAGTGTTTTTGTGAATAATTTAGAGTCTATACTGTTTTTATCTTATTTTCATCATTACTTTCATCCTGTATTACTTAAGACAGTGGTTCTCAACCAGGGGTACACATACCCCTGGGGGTACACAGAGGTCTTCCCGGGGGTACATCAACTCATCTAGATATTTGCCTAGTTTTACAACAGGCTGCATAAAAAGCACTAGCAAAGTCAGTACAAACTAAAATTTCATACTGACAATGACTTGTTTATACTGCTCTATATACAATACACTGAAATGTAAGTACAATATTCATATTCCAATTGATTTGTTTTATAATTATCTGGTAAAATGAGAAAGAAAGCAACTTTTCAGTAATAGTGTGCTGTGACACTTTTGAATTTTTATGTCTGATGTTGTAAACAAGTAGTTTTTAAGAGAGGTGTAACTTGGGAATATCCAAGACAAATCAGACTCCTGAAAGGGGTATAGTATTCTGGAAAGGTTGACTGACTTAAGACAACTTAAAAGGAACAAGTATGTATTACTAGCACATAGCATGTGAAAGAACACTACAAAGTGCAATAATTTATCCGCTATGGATAGAGTTCTTGGGGGATATTTTATTGGGAAGTTTGTTTTGGCAGGGTAGTTGAATTTTTAGAAAACATACTGATTTTTTTGTTATATATTTCATTTATGGGGTACAGAATGCAACATAGCTGTGTGAGGAAAGTGTCTACATCCAGGATTATACATATAATTATTATAACTGTGACAGGAAGGAAAAGGAAATGCAGAGGAAGACACTGTATATTATAGAGAGAAAATAATTGCAAATGGAGTATCAATGTCAATTTGTCACAGTCAAGAATTTCTTTAATCTTTTAGAAAGGATAAGAGAGGATATATACATAAGCAAATAAAAACAGATTAACTTTGATTATAAGATCAGGTGATTCTATTTACTTGAGTGGAAAGGGCATTGTTGTCATGCCTGTACATTGGTGTTCTCAACAGAATCCCTCTAATGCTCCATTTGTGTTTGATCCTAGTCATTTAAAAGGAAGGGGACAGTCTCAGGTAGATTTGCTTTGGTGACCAAGGACACCCCCTTCCTGGCAGCAACAGGCACCAATGACTCTGGGGATGCTTGCAAAGCTAAGATGAGAACTAACACATTTACAGAAAAGTGGTAGGGTAGCCACAAATTGGCAGATGGATCCTTTTAGACCACTAGCATGCAGGTAAGACAAAATTGTCCTGCTCTCAAATTAGAATCCCTCCAGAAATCAATGAATCTACCACTAAGACATAAAAAGCTGCAGAATAAAAGGGAAGGTGCATGTTGTGAGTTCAATCCTTGAGGGGGCCACTTAGGGATCTGGGGCAAAACATCAGTATTTGGTCCTGCTAGTGAAGGCAGGGGGCTGGACTCAATGACCTTTCAGGGTCCCTTCCAGTTCTATGAAACAGGGATATATATATTATATATTTATATATGAAGATATACCTATTAAACATAAAATAAGGGAATTAAGGCTGAACCATAAGAAACAGGAACAGCAGCATTTGGACTGTATTCAGGAGACCTTGTGTCTTGTCTATTTGGGATGGGAGGGTGGAGCAATGTGATAGAATGCATTCTGATCACCAGAATAAATGTTTCCACAATCCATTGGTTGGCGGTCATATTGGTGTAGACCTCAAATACAAAAAAAATGCAGCATCCCCTTGATCAAACTGTGATTTATCTGAGATTCACCTGAGGCTTTTGGTAATAGGAAGGGTGGAGCTGTGGTATCCCTTCACAAAAGAGTTGTAAGGGAAAACAATAGCCTCATCAGAGCCCTACCTGGGAAGACCTGTGCTTAGCTGTGAACTTCTTCTCTTTCCTCTAGTGAAGCAGCTGGAGTTTGCTCAGTTTGGTGGAGTTTGATGCTGTCAAATGGGGCTTGGATGAGATGTGATCTGGAGTTGGAATCTGCATTTCATCATTGGAGCCCAATGTTACCTTATCACCAAGCACAGAACAGAACATAAGGACAAGCAAGTTATATCGCATGATTCATCAAGCATACAAGAAGTAGGGAAAGGACAGCAAATCTTCATGAAGGGTACTGAAGAACTTACTGTTTGGCTCTTGCCTTGCCAGTGCTGAAGCCTGATGCACCCACAATAAAGAGTTTGAGCCATGGCATGTGAGACAAAAGGATCTAGGGGTTACGGTGGATGAGAAGCTGGATATGAGTCAACAGTGTGCTCTTGTTAGCAAGAAGGCTAACGGCATTTTGGGCTGCATAAGTAGGGGCATTGCCAGCAGATTGAGGGATGTGATCATTCCCCTCTATTCGACATTGGTGAGGCCTCACCTGGAGTACTGTGTCCAGTTTTGGGCCCCACACTACAAGAAGGATGTGGAAAAATTGGAAGGAGTCCAGCGGAGGGCAACAAAAATGATTAGGGGGCTGGAGCACATGACTTATGAGGAGAGGCTGAGGGAACTGGGATTGTTTAGTCTGCAGAAGAGAAGAATGAGGGGGGATTTGATAGCTGCTTTCAACTACCTGAAAGGGGTTCCAAAGAGGATGGATCTAGACTGTTCTCACTGGTACCAGATGACAGAACAAGGAGTAATGGTCTCAAGTTGCAGTGGGGGAGGTTTAGATTGGATATTAGGAAAAACTTTTTCACTAAGAAGGTGGTGAAGCACTGGAATGGGTTACCTAGGGAGATGGTGGAATCGCCTTCCTTTGAGGTTTTTAAGGTCAGGCTTGACAAAGCCCTCGCTGGGATGATTTAGTTGGGATTAGGTCTTGCTTTGAGCAGAGGGTTGGACTAGATGACCTCCTGAGGTCCCTTCCAACCCTGATATTCTATGATTCTATGATTAGGTAAGGTGGCACTGACTGCAGCAGGTGCCTCCGAAGAATTCTTGCTGACTCAGTCAGAATTCCTCCTAGGACTTCATTTGAAGGGTATGCAGTCTCTGCACTGGGCCAGCTCCGTCCTCACCTCTATGCTATGTTTCACAACACACAAACTAAGTAGTTAGATAAAAACATAAAACACTCTTGCTGAAACATAACACTATTTTATTTCTTAGTACACAGAATGATAACACACAAGACCCAAAAACAGAGAGAGCAAAGCAGGCTGCTCCCTAATGCAGAGAGGCACAACTCATCACACCTCACTATAGGCTGGCGGACTACAGACTGGCTAGGTTGCACTCTTCCCTACAGAGTGCTGTAGCCTGCAAGTAGGACACAGTCCTTGATATACCACAGGCCAGCTCTGGCCTCATCTAAACCCAACTGTCCCTGCTCAGGTTATGCCCAGGCTCTTTGCAATGGTGCAAATGGGGAGGCAGGCTCCTTGCGCACTCCCCTCCAGGTATAGCTACACCAGACTGTTCACACTCTAAATATAAGTGTCTAGAAGAAGCAAAACAAGACAGTGAGTTTGGGGGAGGATTTCCTTCACTTACTTTCCTACTAGCAAATCACTATCAATCACCATAGTAGAAGATTCCATATGATACCTAACAAAAAAAGTGACTATATAAAATATGTTTTGAAAACAAATCACTACTTTCCAAATCGCAGTTGGGGTCTCTCTTTTATTCAATATTTTATCTGGTCACCGCTTTAAATTTGTATGCAGAAGCTGTTAGGGGGACTGCCTGCAAAGTCTGAGACAAATTAAAATGTGTTAGACTGTGCTGCTTAAATAAAGAGCCAGCTGTGCTTTGTAGGGAAGTGGTTCCTTGCCATCAACTTTTTTCAGTGGGACATTCAGTAATCAGCTATGCCATTCTTAATGCGTTGCAGTGATTTATGGCTTTAATGGCAATATGGAAGAGGAGTGGTGCACTTCACATTGTTAAGTTGTAATAAAACTTTAAATGAACAGGCAGCACTTACTTTTGCTTGAGTTTCCCACTGGTCATTTATAAAGACTTTCAATTCTGCTTCATCGTTGTCCAGAGGCCGAGCATGTAAAACTTGAAACAAATAAAGCATTGATTAAAGTATGTAATTCCCTTAAATTAGGTACAAAACCCAGCCTTCTGGATTAATGTATCATCACAGGTATTCTTAACAGTTTTGGATCCCATTTATGCAATGCTACTTTCTCTGGGAAAATTACATAGATACACACAAGCAGTATTTAAGTCTAAATTAAAAGGAAGCTATCAATGGGTTTAGGTCAGCCTGATCCGGGATGAAATATTTCTCCTCCAAATACTAGCCCTGAGGATGAAATTGAGGAGAAGAGCCAAGAAGTAAGAGCTAAGTAGAACAGGCAGACAAAGGGGTGGAGGCCAGGGGAATTAGCAAGACAGAAGCAAGAGGGAAGGAGATAGAAAGAAAAGACAGTGGAGGAGGCAGCAGGGGAGGAAGATGGAGAAGCTAAAGGAAAGTAAAACAGAGGAAGAGCAACAAAGGCAAATCTATTTTTAAAAATAATTAGTGATACTGGGGGGGCCCAATTGGAAACACATGAAAAGGGCCTGATTTTCAGAGGGCAAGTGCTCAGCACCTCATAAAATCATGTCCTTTTAAGGTGTGTCAAGTTGGGCACCAAAAAATGGAGGCATCCAATATCATTAGTCCCTTTTGAAAACCTGGGCCTTATTCTTACTCAGTTGTTCAGGCCTTCCTCCCTCAGGCTCTTGGGTAGCCCAGAAGAGTCCACATCAAGCAACAGAGGTTAAAGATTGGCAAATCAAACCTTAACTTATGTGACCACAAACCTTGATGCTTTCGGTTCATGTCCTAGGCTAGCATTAGATTGCTTTAAACCTTTCATAGGCTATATGAGTAAGTTACAATGCACAACTGAGAGTTTTAGCTTTGAATCTGACATGGTCTTCTAGTGCAGAAGCAGAATTACGGTAGGCGCTCAGTAATGCTTAGAGCAACACATATAGATTCAGTGTGAGGACTCAGGGAAGGGGCCAGATCATTTTTTCCAAGGACAAACTCATCTGTCTCAGCTTCTCTTAACTTTAAAGCCTAAAACCAGTGTTAAGACAACTAAAGGGTTAGGTTACACATTTTAGCATTAGTCTTTTCCTGGTATCATGCCCTTCAGTTGTATTAGACTCATTTCTTTTTGTCAAGCAATGTCAGCAACTAATCTGTACCGATGAGCACAACAATATCTTGCCACTTTAGAGATAAAACCAAGCAACCTGTACCACCATCAAGAGGAAATATCTTATTCTATACTTAACATAAGGCTGCATCTGCCAGTTTCCCTTATCAAATGAAATTTATGTGACTGCAACACAGGCTGATCCTTGCTGATAAATAGTCCACAGCATCTGACAAAATCCTCTGTTTATCCTGGAGATTACGCTGGAAAATTAACAAATAGCTTCAGCTTGTTTTGGAGATAATACTTCTAAAAATAAACAGAATTATAGAGAGCAATCCAATTCTTAGCAAAGCTGCAGTTAAACTTTTTTTTTAATGTTATGGATTGAAGGATAAACCACTTTTATTGTAAATTGAGAAAAAAACTGCCTTCCAGAGAATTTTAATCCAAACTATTTTAATTGGGCTGTCAGATTTTATGAAAAAAAGAAAATTTAAGCATCTTGAATTACACCTTGTTCATTCCTCAGGTATAATGAAAGCAGAGAATAAGGATGCATAGTTGTAGACAACTTTTCCAAAGATTTCCCAATGCTTTGGGCTCTACCATGTCTAGGGTGACCAGATGTCCCAATTTTATAGGGGACAGTCCCAATATTCAGAGCTTTGTCTTATATAGGCACCTATTACCCCCACCCCCATCCTTATTTTTCACACTTGCTATCTGGTCACCCTAATCATGAATAGACTACAAGAGTAAATATAAATACAAATACATGGTCAAATCACAGTCACAGGGCAAACTAGGTTGACAATATGATGACAATATCTGACAAAAACAGATCGATGAGATCCACACATACACATATATTAGGATCCTCCAGAATGTGAATGGAGCTCCTACCTGCTGGTTATCTGAATATAACTACCTCACATTAATTTCTCTTAATGTGGTGAGTTTCACATGTGCTGCTAGGCATACAAGGTTTGCTGTCAATACACTGGATTTCTAAAACCGTATAAATTAGAGATGGAGAAGGATCATCTAGTTGACAGGATCATCTAGTCTACTCCCTTGTTAGAGAAGGATTGTTCTAAATCCCTACAGTAAATTTTCTAGTGTTTGTCCCAGTCCAATTTTAAATGTGTGTGTTTATGTACATACATACACACACACATACACACACACATAAAACAAAACTGCTTCAAACAACTAAAATGGATGCTAGCCTAAACTGAGTAACTATGTATTCTTACTTCAGTAACCCATGTCCTTCCTCCTTATTCCCATTGCTAATCTACAGGATATCCTCATTTGTCTGGTAAATCTATCATTTACATTGTGAGCTCTCAGGGCAGGGCATGTGTTCTCTGTGCAGCACCTACAAATATGTTAGGCTATAAAAATACATAAATAATAATTAGTTTGCGCTTAGCCAACTCACACATATTTAGCTTTTTTAATCTTTGCTGTCCTCCCCGTAACGGAGTTTATGTGTCAATACATGCATGGTCCCATTGATTATACCAGTGCATTCCCTTGGCCTTCCAGTAAGTAGATCCTTCCAGTAAGTAGATCCAACAAAGGGAGCAGCTGGGAAAATACAGAGTCTCCCCACCATGATATTCTGCCATCTGCCCTGATGCACAGTAAGTACACAACATTTCCAGTGTGTTTCGGCCCTCTGTAAATGCAGGAGCATTTTATGTCACCTTGGGACTGTAGTTATAATTACCAGAAACTACATTTGTTTATGACTACCCTGTAATTGTAACAGTAAAGTTTACAATGTATATAGTGAAGCATCCTAGACTGTATGCATGATATGTCTGATATAAAATATTGTTAAATCTGTGCCATTACAGACTTGTACTTATAATGTTAAGTCTGTACCAGCAAGTATTGTTAGTTGCACAGATAATCAGTACATTTTTTTTAAAGAGTGTTGTTGTGGAAATAATTTGAGATACCAAAACAGGGCTGCAAATTCTAAAACTGAACAAAAAAAAAATCACAAATCATATGCCATTCAGAAACATCTCAAACGAAGGAAAATGTTGTCATAGCAGTATAAGGAGATACACATTTGTTTGGCAAATGCTGGTGCTAAAAATATTGCTAGAAAAAAAATCATTGTTGTCTGACTCTGACTAGCTGTACAACAATAAATAAAACTGCGTGTCAGCACAATTCTGCTGAATCAGCAGAAAGAGTCAGTAGACTTCTTTCCAGGAACCATAGACAATACAATGTACTGCAATATTTGATAGCCATATTACAAGCATTTTAATTCACCATCTTTTGCAGGTAGTTTCCAAAGTATTCTGCAATCCAATCCAGTCAAGCAAGTAATGTTTTCATGATGACTAACATTTATCGTGTATTTAATCTTTGTTACCCAACTCTGTGTATATATATCTTCCTACTGTTTTAGCCCACGAAAGCTTATGTCCAAATAAATTTGTTAGTTTCTAAGGTGCCACAAGTACTCCTCGTTCTTTTTGCTGATACAGACTAACACGGCTACCACTCTGAAATCAGTCATTATTATAATATTTAAAGTATAATAAAACTGTTCATCTACTCTGCTTTAGTTTATTGTGCAAGCCACAGTATACAGATATTAAAGTTAAACAGAAGTTATATCTTTTTCAGACTAAGGTATAATGTTACAAACTTCTCAAGCAATATACTGTAAAGCTGTCTAAGACAAGATTGACAGTCACAGTTTCTCAGCATAAAATGTATTGCAAATAATCAGGCTAATAAGGATCACATTAATGGAAGCTGGATAAGAAGACCTGGTATTAGTTAGCATTTTAGTCAACATACATTTAACAATTAGGAAGAAAAGACAATCAAAGAATCTGACATATGCCTCTCAATTACCTTTCATTAAGAGCAGCACTCCATTTACTGCTATCATGATTTATTAATGGGGGAAATATTTCATTATGAAATTATGGCCATAGAAACTAGTATCTTCTTGGACTAAAAATTCATAGCTCATTTTCAGCTTCTCACTCTACCCATAGGGGGCTCTCTTTATATCTAAAATACTTAATTATAATATTACTCTGATGCATCGCATACCTGCCTGTGAACCAGTAGTGAGAATTTCACAATATCATCTAAGCATCTCATTGAAAAGAATGAAATGACCGCAGGAATATTAAAACCCCTCCTACAGTTGAGCTTTCAGCTTTCAGTACAAAGTTACTGCTTATCTCCCTCCTCCCTTCTCAGTTATTCTGAGGTCTATAATATAAATTCTCTCTTTATAAAACAAAACTGACTATACACAGCATGTTTTCTTCTCGAGAACAATCATAAAGAGATACATTGTGCTGATTTGAACTGTGATCTTAACTTGGGCTAAGTATAAAATGCCAATGCCCCTGTTTTCTCCATCTGTAGCAGTTTTAACCCATAGAAAGCTGATTAATTTCCTTGGGATGGGGCGGGGGTTAATAGTAGATGCTGCTCTGGAGGCAGAAAATAGGTCTCTAGCCCCAAGTAGTTATGTCATGGTGGCACTTTTAGGAGGGGTGAATCCTTACTTACCATGTTGAATAGTCCAGGTCATAACTGAAGTCAATGAGAGTCAGGGCCTGCTCCAGGCACCATCTTACCAAGCAGGTGCTTGGGGCAGCCTCTTCGGAGAGGGGCCACACATCCAGCTGTTAAGCGGCAATTCAGCGGACGGTCCCTCACTCCTGCTCGGAGCGAAGGACCTCCCGCCGAATTGCCGCCGCAGATCGCGATCGCGGCTTTTTTTTTTCTGTTTGTTTGGCTGCTTGGGGTGGCCAAAACCCTGGAGCCGGCCCTGATGAGAGTACTTCTGAAGTAAGGTATAACTTAATAGGAGTAAGGGAATCACAATCAGGCCCTACACTGGAAAACCTCTGCACTTTGTATTGTGCATCTGGCATGAATTGTCAGTAGCATGCCGGCTGCCATTTCCTGACCCTCATCCCCCAGCTGGAAACAAGCAGGGAGAAGATGTGTCTCCTCATGAGATCAGCCTAAGGGTAGCTAGGACCTGGTATGGATGTTAGCAACATGTCACAGCAGGGAGGTGTGGCCAGTGACTCAGCAATTCTGATGAGGAGCATGAGACCACCAGCACACAAGAGACAGGAAATCTTCTGGTACTTAATGGGTCTATTGTAAGGAGGCTCTAGAGGTGTGGGGGACATCTCATTTTGTTCAGAAAAGGGGAAAAGACAAATCAAAAAGTAATATGGGTGAGGTTTCAATGATGGGGAAAAGAAGAGTGGCATATTTAATACCCCAGAGAGAAATCACACAACCTCAGAAGGATTTACATAAAATAAAATAAAAATACATAATCTTTTATGTTCTAGTAACCATAACATTCTCAATCATAAGGAAGTATGAGCTGCAACACTTTAAACTGTAATAAAGAAAAATAAAATAAAATTAGAATTCAGAGCATTCAGCTTGGTCTAGTGCAGGAATGGGAATTCCAGAAATCAGAGACAATACTGCTGATAGTGATGTCATTCAAAACGGCCCCTTAAACAATTGTGATGTGCACTAAGGATGAGGTGAGCCAATTAATCTGCATGTAGGTAGATAATGAATTGCTATGATTAAAAAGTACATATAGCTTACAAACATTAAAGTGCTAAATTATTTTTGTTGACTTGGTTTTAATTAAGCTTACTTTACGCTAGAAAACTTAGTTCAACTGATGTACAATTTGGAGGGATGTTGAGAGCCTCCTCCAGTGATGTGTTGAAATTCGTCAACTCCCATTGAGCAAATCAGGACGTGGGAAACATGTGATACATAGATTTTCACCTTTGGATCAATGTATTGGAGACAATTTTTTATTTCAGAAGGTGAAGAAAGATATTAAGGGAGAGGCCATTCTAGATTTGATTTTGACAAATAAGGAGGAACTGGTTGAGACTTTGAAAGTGGAAGGCAGCTTGGGGAAAAGTGACCATGAAATGATAGAGTTCATGATTATAAAGAATGGTAGGAGGGAGAACAACAAAATAAAGACAATGGATTTCATGAAGGCAGACTTTAGGAAACTCAGGGAGTTGGTTGGTAAGATCCCATGGGAAGCAAGTCTAAGAAGAAGAACAATTACAGACAGTTGGCTGTTTTTCAAAGAGACATTATTACAGGTGCAAGAGCAAACTATCCCACTGCGTAGGAAAGATAGGAAGTATGGCAAGAGATCACACTGGCTTAAGAGTCCTACAAAAAGTGGAAACTAGGTCAAATTACAAAGGATAAATATAACAAACACAAATATGTAGGGACAAAATGTAGAAAGGCCAAAGCACAAAATGAGATCAATCTAGCTAGAGACATAAAGGGTAACAGGAAAACATTCTACAAATACATTAGAAGCAAGAGGAAGACCAAGGACAGGGTTGATCCGTTACTCAAGGAGGGGGAAAAACAATAACAGAAAATGTGGAAATAGCAGAGATGCTTAATGACTTCTTTGTTTCTGTTTTCACCAAGAAGGTTGGTGGTGATTGGATGTCTAACATAGTGAATGCCAGTGAAAATTAGGTAGGATTAGAGGCTAAAATAGGGAAAGAATAAGTTAAAAATTACTTAGACGAGTTAGATGTCTTCAGGTCACCAGGGCCTGATGAAATACATCCTAGAATACTCGAGGAGCTGACTGAGGAGATATCTGATCCATTAGCAATTATCTTTGAAAAGTCATGGAAGATGGGTGATATTCCAGAAGACTGGAAAAGGAAAAACATAGTGCCAATCTATAAAAAAGGAAATAAGGACAACCAAGGGAATTACAGACCAGTCAGCTTAAGTTCAGTATGGGAAAGATAATGGAGCAAATAATTAAGCAATCAATTTGCAAACATCTAGAAGACAATAAGGTGATAAGTGACAGTCAGCATGGATTTGTCAGTAACAAATCATGTCAACTTTCTTTGACAGGGTAACAAGCTTTGTGGATAGGGGGAAGCAGTAAACAGGGTATATCTTGACTTTAATAAAGTTTTTGCTACTGTCTTGCATGACCGTCTCATAAACAAACTGGGTAAATGCAACCTAGATGGAGCTACTATAAGGTGGGTGCATAACTGGTTGGAAAACCATTCCCAGAAAGTAGTTATCAGTGGCTCACAGTCATGCTGAAAGGGCATAATGAGAGGGGTCCTGAAGGGATCAGTTCTGGGTCCGGTTCTGTTCAATATCTTCAGCAGTGATTTAGATAATGGCAAAAAGAGTACACTTACAAAGTTTGTGGATTATACCAAGCTGAGAGGGGTTGCAAGTGCTTTGGAGGATAGGATTATAATTCAAAATGATCTGGACAAACTGGAGAAATGGTCAGAAATAAATAGGATGAAATTCAATAAGGACAAATGCAAAGTACTCCACTTAGGAAAGAACAATCAGCTGCACACATAGAAAGTGGGAAATGACAGCCTAGAAAGGAGTACTGCGGAGAGAGATCAGGGGGTCATAGTGGACCACAAGCTAAATAAGAGTCAACAATGTAACACTGTTGCAAACAAAGCAAACATCATTCTAGGATATATTAGCAAGAGTGTTGTAAGCAAGACATGAGGAGTAATTTTTCCACTGTACTTCATGCTGATTAGGCCTTAACTGGAGTATTGTGTCCAGTTCTGAGCGCCAAATTTCAGATAAGATGTGGAGAAATTGGAGAAAGTCCAGAGAAGAGCAACAAAAATGATTAAAGGTCTAGAAAACATGACCTGTGAGGGAAGATTTTAAAAAATTTATTTGTTTAGTCTGGAGAAGAGAAGACAGAGGGGACATGATAACAGTTTTCAAGTACGTAAAAGGTTGTTAAAAGAGGAGGAAGAAAAATTGTTTGTCGTAACCTCTGAGGATAGGAAAAGAAGCAGTGGGCTTAAATTTCAGCAAGGAGGTGTAGATTGGACATTAGGAAAAACTTCCTAACTGGCAGGGTGGTTAAGCACTGGAATAAATTGTCTAGAGAGGTTGTGGAATCTCCATCACTGGAGATTTTTAAGAGCAGGTTAGACAAACACCTGTCAGGGATGGTCTAGATAATACTTAGTTCTGCCATGAGTTCAGGGGACTGGACTAGATAACCTCTCAAGGTCCCTTCCAGTCCTATGAATCTATGATTCTATGATAAAGAATTAGATGGTTTTGTCTTTGAGTGACTTATGAAAAATGCCTACTGAGGACAAATACTGTACATCAAGAGTAGTAGGAAGCTTGTTGCAGAATAAGTCCACCCTGCCCTGAATACATAATCTTTTAACTATAGAAAAACTATAGCCTCATTATATATCAAACAGCATAAAGACTGTGAATGTGACATTGGCATGGCACCCATAGAAAAAAGCACAACAAGCACTCTTAAAATGAGGTAGATGTATTGTATATAAAGGCAATGGCACCTTTGGACCAGGAAGCCAAGAGGATTATGTGCAGCAGGAATGTACAATAACTGTCCATTCTGTTAGGTCTACTGAATTACACCAGGGGTTCCGGCCTAACCTGTGTGTCAGGGCCCTGGAATATGCCAGTGTAGAGGGGAAGTTTTGATGTCCAGGCTAAGGAGGAGCAGTTGAATCTTTGTGTCCAGGCACATATAGGTATAACAGCCTTGGCGGGTCTGTGGATGGTACTACAATCTACTACTACATATTTGTATTTCAGACTTACACCTAGACACCAGAAGCTATATACAGTGCTATAATATGACATTCATTGTATTTTCACATTTTTCTCCTCTTGCTATTGCTGTCACCAGAGCTCAGATAACTGCTGTGCTTTGTAGTTTATGTAGGAAATCCCAGATTCCCCATGCAATATCTTAGTATACACTGTCAGGCAGCTCTAAATAATTTTATTTCAAACTTTAAATTTATAAATCTAATGAAAAATAAGACCAGGAGGAAGGGGGACAAATAATGATTCAATAAGGGTTTAACCCTTTGTAAAGTCCTAACAAGAAAATTAAAATGACACTGACGTGGTGTTTTTCCATTATTCTATATAGCTCTGAATGCTAGCATTGCAATTGTTCACTAGAACTATTAAATGGTTTGTTGGTGCATTATTGTTTCACTGGAAGCCAAAAAGAGACTAAGAGAATGTTTTGCTCTCTCTAAACTCTAGTAAAATAGTCCATACCCGGTATTCTTGTAGAAGATGTACAACTCAGAAAGGAGATCCACTTTTATTTATTTTATTTTTAATAAGAGAGAAAAACCTAACATACTGGCAGTAAAACTAATTCCAAGGGTTAATTGTATGTTGTGTATTTTGGAAAATGTATTTTGCTATGAACAACAGTAGATCAGAAAAGGGAGAGAGACACAATTAATAGAGTTAACTCTTCTGATTATTACCCATTTTTCAAAAATAGCATCGTCTAGTCTGTATTTTTCTTTTCTTTTCTTTTCTTTTCAACTCAGAGTTACAATCTAGGAAACTATTCTGCCTTCACTTTTAAGTAATTGAAGTGAGAAGAGCTATATTACTCTATGTCCATTATTGTATGAATTTCTGACAAGAGTTAGAATTTGACCATAATGGTGAGTTACATATTTAATCCTCTTGAGAAAGGTGATGTGTCTGAAACATATAAATTTGACCTTGGCTATTTTAAACCTAAGTACTGATCCAATGCCCCACTCAACATGCATCAGCATAATCCTATGACCCAGCAATGTACCAGAAGATAAACCTAGTATGTCAGTAATAAAGAAATCCATAATATGTATTTACAGATATGCTCAAACTTAAAACACCATATCCCTGAATTTTCAGAAAGCTAGGACACAGCTTCAAGCTTTGAAACAGTAGCTCAGCTCTAATATTTTCTATGAGCTCCACTGCAGTATAGCCGATGAACAGAAGGGATCCTGAAACTGAAGGACGGAGCTACAGGATATTAATTCTCTGGAAATGCCCTCTCCACACCAAAACCATAAGGTGTTTACATTGAGCACTCTGGTCTATGTGCTTCAGCTTCAGTCTCATCTGGGCAGGCTAACCTCATGTACTAATTAGCCTTGCTGATCCAGCAAAGAACCTATGCATGAGAATTCTTCCATTGATTTCAACATCACGAGTTTACAACTTATGCATGTATTTCTATGTGCTCAGCAGTTTGCTGTATCGAGGCCTAAATCTATGCAGGTGGCAGCCATAGTGAGTCATTTGTTGACAGATCTTCTCATGGCCATTGAGGTCAACTTTTTTTGGTTGTATGTTTGCTTTAATATTGATTTAGCTGTTTTGCATTTTATTTGAAAATTATGAAATATAATAATTTATAGAAGATCTGAATGTACTTACATTATTAATGTTTCTGCATTGTTTAAAAAAAAAACCATAATACTAGTTAGTGTTTTAATGGTTTCCCTCTTATAGACATCCTTCCCCATACCTGTCAGCAGCTACCTGCAGTTGCAGGACATATTCCAACATCCTTGCTCATTATTCTTATTAAAGAGTGCCAGTTGTGTTTCTGTGCTCAGGATATATATTGACTTGGTTTATTGGTTTTCTTGTTTGTTTCAGGGTCAGGTTTTTTTAGCTATCATATAGTAAGAATAGAAAAAAAGTTAAACACATATCCATCTTGAGAGAAGTGCATAATATTACTGCTGTGCTGGCAAAGGGCCTGGAAGAAGAAAGCAGGAATATACTCACTTGATCCAACTGCAAGCTGAGTTTAACCATGCTTGGTAAATGATGATTCGGAAATCTTAGCTCAGGTGTCTGCGCTCCAGTGAAAATCAGGATTTTAAAGTTCCAAAGTACTTCATTAAAATATCTTGCCTGAGACCATAGCATGAGGCAACCCCCTCATTATACAAATATTTTCCACACAATGAATGACATGATACCTTCTCTTTTACTGCCTCCGCCACTGCTGAGAGATAGGAAAATGAAAATGCAAAGGGGAAGAACAGGACTTTTTTGAATCCCCAGACTTTTCAGGGAGAGAGATGAAAGAGAAGGATCTCCCTCCAAACCCAGTGCAGGAACTCCACTTGCAAGGTCCTTCAAAAAAACTGTGGATTTTGAGATATACGTCAATTTCCTGCAATATGCTGGACATACTCTACTGAAGTAAATTAAAGCTTATTGAATGAATTTTAAGTATCTTAGAACTTCATTGTATTAGAAATGTAAAATTGAGGGGTTTATTAGGGACAGTGTATAACGTCACTAGAAGGGAGACATGACTAATGCAAACTTTGGGAAAGGTTATTAGTTTCAAAGGTCTATTTAAAATAATAGGCTGGGCAAAAATGAACTTTTAAGTTAAGTGGATTTCAAGGAAATATCTGGGGGATGGTTATGCAAATGTACCCACTCCAGTTACACAAGAACTCTGCCTTTTGAAGCTTTGCTTTGAGGATAGGTCCTTTGTCTGCTGATCACCTATTACATCAGGAGAAGATCAGAGGTCCAAATTGCATAAAGGTGTGATTATGATTCATGAGTGTATTTTGGAATACATATTAGATATATTAGAATTGGAAAATGAACAGAGAAGGATAAAAAAATGATTAGTGGTATGGAACAGCTTCCATATGAGGAGAGATTAAAAAGACTGGGACTATTCAGTTTAGAAAAGACAACTGAGGGGAGATATAATAGAGGTCTATAAAATTGTAAATAGTGTGGAGAAAATGAATAAGGACGTGTTATTTACCCCTTCACATAACACACAAACCAGGGCTCACCCAGTGAAATGAGTAGGCAGAAGGTTTAAAACAAACAAAAGGAAGTACTACTTCACACAATACACAGTCAACCTGTGGAACTCATTGTCAGGGTATGTTGTGAAGGCCAAAAGTATAACTGGGTTCAAAAAAAGAAATAGATAACTTCATGGAGGGTAAGTCCATGAATGGCTATTAGCCAAAATGATCAGGAACACAATCCAATGGTCTGGGTGTTCCTAAACCTCTGACTGCCAGAAGCTGGGACTGGACTCAATAAATTTTCTTGTTCTGGTCATGCCCTCTGAAGCATCTGGCATCGGCCACCAACAGAAGATAGGATACTAGGCTAGAAGGACTATTGGTCTGACCCAGGATGGCCATTCTTATGGTGTGCTTGTTCTGAGGCAAGGAAGATATGAACTTGTAACTGCAGAAAAACCCTTGGTGAGGTTTGAAGGACTGACTCGTACCTGAGCCCTTGTTGGAGATGTGGTGATCTCTGGTAAGTGTATTAGCATGCATGTAGGTTCTTTAAATGTTTTAATATGTTTTCTCTCTTAATAAATGTCCTTGCTTAGAAAGAATTGAGTGGTAATTCATAGCTGTGAACACAATCACCCTGTTTACAGCCTCTGAGAAGAAAAGCAAAGCAGGCCTGCTGAGGTACTCTGACTTGCTGGGGAATTCACAGTGTAGGCAGCGAACTGTGCAGCCTGGAAATATTCCAGTCAGGAGGGAGTGAAATGCACATTTCTTCCCAAAAGAGCTGATGGCCAGGGAGCCAGAAGCCTGACAATGGGTACCCTTGGTGGACCACAGTCGGTGTATACAGGCGTGGTTGCCCTGAACTGTGACAGATTGCACATAGGGAGTTTCTGTGCTTAGTGGGAAGTGCTAAAGGAAACATATTTGGTCAGTGCTATTTTGATTCTGATGCAATTCAAGTTGTTGACATTGCTCTTTAAAGTACTGTATGATCTGGACCCCACCTGCCTGAGAGACTGTCTCATCCCATGTTTTACCATGGAGACTGGCATGGACACTAAATGCATATGTCTGCAGAGGTGGAGACTGGCCATCTTTAGTGGAGAGCCCTCAGTTCTGGGATTCACTAATGGTGGTATGGAAAAGAGTATGTGTTAACACTACATATCCTGAGTAATCCCTGTGCTCTCCACCATTCTGTGCAATTGAAGTGATATTTTTCTCAACCCTCACCTTGTACACTCTGCTAATGCAGAGCTTCCCAGCCCCTGAAATGTCAGCCAATGCTGGTACTGTATTTCAGGCTTTTGGGACTGATTTCCTAGATTCTTCTTCTGCACTTCAGAGCCCCTCTTATTCTCATCTGCATGGGAATAACACACATAGCAGGGGTGAAACTCATGAATCCTCCTACTCATTCTTCCCTGTGGGGTAAGGAAGCAGTTTGCCATCTCCCCAGCTCAGAAGAAACTGTGGGCTACTCCTCGCCTTGGAAGAAGCAGAGGGTTTCTTCCTACTAAACCAGCAGGCCTCCAAGAGCCATCTGGGTCTCTGGGAATCTGCCAAAGGCAAGGGGCACTTTCACTCATGCCTTTTCCTTCTGCACTGGAGCCTGGCCATTCTGGCTTCTGCTTAACCCTAGACAATGAGGATCCTGCAAGAGCTGTGCATTCAGGGGAACCATCTACTGCGCCTTTGGGATCCACACTTGGAAGGTTCACAATATTGCATCCGAAGAAGTGGGCTGTAGTCCACGAAAGCTTATGCTCTAATAAATTTGTTAGTCTCTAAGGTGCCACAAGTACTCCTGTTCTTAATATTGCTGTACTTAGGCTTAGGTTGTACTAATTTCAGCTGCTTTCCCCCATAGGTTTGAGCAGGAAAATTCTGGAGTGTCTCAACTCACTGCCCTGGAGCCTCTTCCCCTAGCTAATCCAAAACTATTGTTCTGAATCCCTATGGCAAAGGGGCTCTGCCGGTCCTAGAGAAGGGAAGGTGGTAACCATGGACCTCTACCATATGAGCACAGGTTTCCCCTCTCCCTGTACAGATCTAGCAGAAAGACGCAGGGGATCCTTAATGAGAACTCTTGTGCTCAGTCCCTCTCCTGTGACATTGCTACCCTGTCATTCACTTGTGAAAACCACAATTCAGCTTGATGGGTTTTAATCTTGGTCTTGAGAGACTGCCACATATTGGCATGCAAGTCAAACTCCACTGCATGTTACAATGTGCACAGCTGAATGGCAAACTGCAGGTATTAGGTTGTACAGCCAAAGTCTTCGGCTGGTAAACAAGGTCAGTTTCCCAGAACCATTGGGAATCCTATTCAAATCATCTCATAGTCAAACAACTATAGGATAAAAGCAAGTGCAGCCATTATTTGGGTAGAACAAAAGTGAAATAAAAGAGGTTTAGAATTATAACTTAGAGGTTAAAGAGAACTGTGAGGCCTTTAAATGCCAAAGAATAGATGAATGTTTCATAAACATGCATTTGTACTACAGTAGCTCATGCTGTCTAAATCAACAAGGATCTCAGGGTCACTCTGCCATCTCTTCTATTATTCACTTATATGCATTTCATGCCATTCCATAAATCATATCAATCTCCAATGCTATTGTCTTTCCTGTGATCACTGTTTTCTCCAGTTTAAATTATTCCTATAAATCAGCACCCTAAAGTACTTAATTCACTGCTGTCATCAAACTTGTCATACAACTGCCTCAGCCTGTGCAGACTTGCAATACATTCTCTGATGCATATCAGTGAGTAATTTACAGAAATGTTTACATTCGTCTAAAGGAAATGACTTACTTCGGAATGTACATTTGAATTGCTAAATTTTAAATAACAGGAAAGGAAATGGAAGGGAAAATTATGCAAAAAAGATTTTGAGCTGAAGACAGGGCCGGCTCCAGGCACCAGCCGAGCAAGCTTGTGCTTGGGGCGGCAGATTCTAAGGGGCAGCATTCCCTCCAATCCTTTTTTTTTGCTTCGCTGCTTTGGCCGCCCCGCAGAAGTTTTTTTTTTTTTTTTTTGCTTTGCCGCTCCGGCCGCCCCGCAGGTTTTTTTTCTTTTTGGTTCACCGCTCCGGCCACCCTGTAGGGGGTGGTGGTGCGGAGGAGAGGAGCACCCTGCTGGGAGCGGGCTGCGTGCTCAGTCTGCCCCAGCCGGTGCCAGGCCTGCAGCAAGCCCGGCAGGGCAGCCCGCATCCTTCCCTCCCTGCTGACCGGAGTGGTGTGGAGCCCTCCCGGGAGGTGGCGCGGCGGGAGGGGCCACGTGGCGAGTGCCCTGCTGAAGGAAGCCCTGGCCGCCTCCCTTCTCTCTCCCCTCCCCGCTCCCTCCCACTTCCCCCTGGTAGCCAGGGCGCGCACTCCTGCTGCCCGGGGCACGTCTGCAGTGCAGTCCCCTTCCGGCTGCAGGGTTTTTTTTTTTGCTTTGCCACTCCGGCCGCCCCGCAGGTTTTGTTGTTTTTTTTGCTTGGGGCAGCAAAAAAGCCAGAGCCAGCCCTGGCTGAAGAACAATGAGAGGGAAATAGTCAAAATATTCAACTAACTATTAATAGCAAAATAATTAGCAAATATTATAAAGATTGCCCTGATGTTGTATAGGAAGGGGAAATCAGTGAGGCAAGGAATAAGTGGGACCATTTTACAACAAAGTGAAAATGATAGTAATGGATGGTGCAGATAGTGTAGATATCTAGAATGAGTTAGGTTGAAATCCTGTTCTACTGAAGCCATGGACTTCAGCCAGTATTTCATCCCTAGTGTTCAGAAGAAATTAAAGTTATGTTTCAGAGCAGAGGAATACAGTTTCTCCGGAAGAAGGCATTAATGACATTAATTAACACTCTTTAATGATTTTAAGAAATTAATACAATCAGAAGAAGTGATGCCCAGAAGTTTTAAATTTAGAATTCAGCTATGAGTAGCAAAGACACTAGAGGAGGGTTCCTTAGACAGCAGCTTACTGAAGATTGCCACATTGCCAGAGAACAGTGGAGTGATTAATGCAGTTCCTATTTTTGAAGAAATAACCCAATGCCAGGGAACAGGAAACTACGGATGTGAGAACTGAATTTCAGTTGCAGGGGAGGCATTGTGACAGAATTACATAGCATATAGACATGTATAATTTGGCAGTGTTTAATGTGATTGGACTCACAGAAAGAAGATTGTGGCTGAAAAATGGGTTTGAAATCCCTGGCTATAAAACTGAATAAGTAGACTAGCATACAGCAAAATGTTTGAGTGTAATCCCTGAACTGGATATATTTCAGGGAGTCTGTTTGACACTCCATAGGAATGCATGACTCCCATTAGACACTCCAATACTGTGGGCCAAATACTGCAGGTTTGCCAGAGGGATGAGAAAGTGTAAGGGACCCCTTTGTCCTCGCTGCACATCTAGGGAGGAGGAAACAATCAGTCTGGCTGCAAGACTGGGGATGCTAACAGTACCAAGAGGGGAGTGTCTGCCCAATGCAAGAGCAGGCCAAGTCCCTGGCAAGCACTAGCTACACTTGTTGCCAGGGCCGCCCAGAGGATTCAGGGGGCCTGGGGCAAAGCAATTTCGGGGGCCCCTTACATAAAAAGAAGTTGCAATACTATAGAATACTATATTCTCGTGGGGGCCTGCGGCAAGTTGCCCCACTTGCCCCCCCCCTTCCCCCTGGGCGGCCCTGCTTGTTGCTCAGGATTATCAAACTCCCCTGTCTAGCAAGTGGTTCACAATGCCTCTTAAGCCATGAAAGTATATAACAAATGACTGTGTATAACATTGGTTGGACATTGCTGCTCCCGCCTCTTCTCAGCATAGATTTACTTTTGCAGAGGAATAATTGAGCCCTCTATTTATGTAGTGTTTGCAAGCCTCTGCTCAGAAATATCCTAATCCTCTGCAAAGGCACTGTCTGTTGTTACAAAAATTCTGCAAAAGTTCATTTGAATTTCTCAGAAAAGCAAAAGATTAACAAAGGGTAACCAGCTCCCTGCAAAGACTTTTCAAATACAACCCAGTTATTTTTGTGAAGTCCCAGACAAACACCTTCATTACACTGGAGTTAAGGTGGTAAAGACATAAATATTTGTGCATGAGAACAGAAATATAAATATCCACATCTACCCTCCCCAATAATTAAAGGCCTGATCATACTTTCTTCCATTATATATGATGATTACTACTCCCTTTCTGGCCTCCAAGCAACATGGATTTGCTGGGTACACAGTCCTTGGCACTGCCTTCTTCCTGTTTCTTCTGGGGGGATGGAGCACCTCCAGGGATGGAGCACCCACGGGGCAAAAATGGTGGGTGCTGAGCACTCACCAGCAGCCTCCCCCCATCAGCTTCCCCCCACACCCCTCAGCGCCTCCTGCCTGCCAGCGGTCCCCGTGGATCAGCACACACACCCCCCACCCGCCACAAACAGCTGTTTCGCAGCATTCGGAGGCTTGGGAGAAGGGGAAGGAGCAAGGACACAGTGCGCTCGAGGTAGGGGGTGGAACTGGGCAGGAAGAGGCGGGGTGGGGGAACAGGAAAAGGAAGGGAGGGGTGGGATCTTGGGGGGAGGGGTGGAGTGGGGGCGGGGCCTGGGTCAAATCCGAGGGTTGAGCACTCTCCCCCACGGTGCTTTGGAAAGTTGGCTCCTGTGTGCCTGCCTATTTCCCGTCTGGGGGCTCATGTTGTAGGAAGAGAATAGGGGGAACACTGGAACAGAAGAAACTGCCCTCCACTTTCCACATAAGGTGAGGGGATCTATATGAATGTCACAAGCATGTGACCTGGCCCTCAACTCTAGAGATATACAAATTAAGATAAAAATACTAACATTTTGAAACCTGGGAAATTCCTACATATTAAAACCTTTGTTAAACAATAGTTATATTTGAAAGGCTTTTACCACTTATACAGTTAGTCTAGCCAATATGTTTAACCTCCTTTAACATAGTGTGTTAAAAAAAATCCCTAAATATTAGAAAGTCTGGAAAGACACAGAAAAAACATATATACACTCATATTGCATTGCCTGAGCATTTTCACTGGATAGTTCACCAAGAGAACTCTGAATAACCTTAAAAAAATCTTGAAATATTACATTCAAATTTCAGTCTGAATTCTACTCATTATGGCTAGTAAATGTCACCTAATATATTTCCCCAGCTCTTTTGATAATTCCTTTGTAGTTAATAGTGTCTCAAGATGAAATGAACTCACTCCTCTCAAAAGAAACAGGGAAAAAAACCAGCAGAAAGACTGCAAAATAAAAAATAAGTAGATTGAGATAAAACAAGAACAGATTTCCACTGCAGGCTTTCTTCTCAGTTTTAGCATTTGGAGCCAATTTAGGATTTCCCCTCGACCTCTCAATTAATGTTTGATGACAATAATTGAATATGACACCAGTGAGCTTAGTTGAACTCCCTTGGGGTAAGTTTACATCAGAAATCGCTGCATAATGCCACGGTTTAAAGTTTGCAGAAAGTGGTTCTGACTGTATGTTGTTGTCAGGCACATGTGCTGCAAGACTGTCTATTTAGAAACGAGTCGTGTTCCTGATGATTGAACTATTTCAACCTGGTTTATAAAAAAATCTGTACATTACTTTCAAGTGTACAAGCTGTTTGATCATAGCAAATAGCAGCAGGTGAAAGGTAAACAAACAAACAAAAAAGGCAGAAAACCAGATACGTATAATTTGATATCACATTGCAACACTTCTTTAATGAAAAAGACTTAGAAAATATGCAGGATCAGAATATTTAATAGGTTCTGGTACGCACTGGAAGGGGAGAAAAAATCTGAAAAATACGTGCTTTGGTAAAAAGCATAAGACTCCAGAGCACTCACTCACAAGGCAATTAGATTTCAGAGACCTGTTAGCTGATTGCAGCTTCAAAGCAAGCTGCAGCATCTTCAGATGAAACTTCAATCAGTAGAAGCCATGGCTGGAACTCAAGCTACAATTTCAACACGTTAGTAATTTTAGAATACTGAATGTTTATTCTTTCATGTTATGTTGATTAAAATATATGTGTACACACACACTCAGAGGTCTGATTTTTTTTAATGGGAAAAAAAAACCATTATACATTTTCCCCCTGTTTCTTTTCCTTTTAGGGGGTTGGGGGTATGTTGGTCTGAGGAAGACAAATATAACTAATACATTCTGACCCATGCTAAAGGATTGTGGTCCCATAATAAACAGCTCTTTAGTAGAAAAAGGAATAGCTGGTTGCCCACCTCTGGTCTAGATGATCATATTGGTCCTTCTTGGCCTTAAAATCTATGAATTCATGCAGGAGTGACAGAGGAAGGAGGCTGTAACCCCATCAGTGGAAATATTGGCGGGGCTGAGGTATGTTTCTGCCCCCACAATATCTTGCAAACGTCAGAATGGCACCTGGGTATGTTTCCACTTCCGTGCACATACGCAGGGGGTGGAGGTGAGAGAAGGACTTGCAGGAGGGGCTGGAAAAGCCACTGCATTGCATGAGATCTAGCTGGCCACCGGGAAGCTGGCAGGAATGGCGCACCTTGTTCCACATTCCAACCACTGCAGGTCCCAGTGGAGACATCCGGCCCAGGGGAAGGCCAGGAGCACGTGTGCCAGCTGCTGGGATGGGGAACAGGGCACCAACACCAGGGCTGGGAGAGCGGAGGGTGTCATTACACAGGGTGCCAGCCACCACAGAGTGAGGGGAACACAGGGTACTGGGCACATGCTGCAAAAGAATGGTAATAGGAACTGCCAGGATGCCTCTTTCCAGCTTCAAGATGGCTGCCTCCACCTCCCCAAGCTGAGTCTCAGTGACTCCCCTTGCTCCCTCTCCCCCCTCCCTATGAATCTATCAATTGCATAATGAACTCTAGGGCTCACCCAGTACCACTTTGGATACAGTCAGTGGGAGCTGGGGATGCTCAGCGCCTCCAGAGGCTATGTGCTCCTTCAGGAATGGAACCCCAATGACACTGCAAAGAACAGCAAGTTGCTCCTTTAACTAAAGTTGGATTAATAAACCAGAACCACCTGCTGGACCATTGGCTATAAAAGGAGATGTGGGTTATTCTTTACCCCAAACTCAACCTCAACATCAGGGCCGGCTCCAGGCACCAGCTTAACAAGCAGGTGCTTGGGGTGGTCAAAGGAGAGGGGCGGCACCTGCGGCAATTCGGGGGCGGCAGGTCCCTCACTCCCTCTAGGAGCGAAGGACCTGCTGCCGAACTGCTGCCACCGATTGCGGCTTTTTTTTCCCCCCCAATTGCCGCCGCCGGTCACGATTGCAATCGCAGCTTTTATTTATTTATTTATTTATTGCTTGGGGCGGCAGAAATGCTGGAGCTGGCCCTGCTCAACATACACCCTCATCCCAGGATCATAGGAATAGTCATACTAGATCAAACCAGTGGTCCATCTAGTCCAATATATCATATCTCTACAGGTATCCAGTAGCAATAAAAGTAGCCCATACCTTCATAGAAAGATTCAAGAAACCTTGTAATGGATAAGTATGGAAAAGCTTGCCCAACAAACCCAGTGTAGGCCTAGGAGCTGCAGGTAACTTCCTCAGTTACAGCTCCCAGATCACTGTGGATGATCAGTAACTTCTCCATATGGAATCCCTGCCCTTCTCTAACCCATGGCAGCAGGCCCAACTTGCAGGCATAGTATTTTTAGCACCTCTACCACAGCTGCACATAGTTCTTCCTTCTAGAAGTGTTAATGCTGTGATGGGATAATCAGGACTCCAATCCTTGTATCAGGAGGATCATACCACATGCTGCAACACTTCAACACACTCTCCCCTAAACCACAGAACTGCAAGCTCACAGGCATTTCTGTGGACTGTGGAGAGACAGGAATAAATTAGAGATGCTACTCCCCTCTTTTTGTACTCTCTCGGAGCCATTTCTGCCAGCTTTTATTCCCCTCATGCAGGAAACATTTCACCTTGTGTGACATGCAATGTTTATATCTCGTATCCATTTGGAACAATTTGCTCTTGTTTGTTACCATAGAAATCCATAAAGATGAAAAAGCCGGAAGAAGAGCTCTGTGTCGGTGAAAGAGACAAGCTTTACACTTAACAGAAGTTGGTCCAGTAAAAGATATTACCTCACACACTTTGTCTCTAGAATATTGGTGGCATGTTGTTTTTCTAACATGAAGGTAAATGGCAAGCAGTACTGTAAGAATTGCCACGCAGTGCATTTAATCCTACAATTTCTCTTTTTTCCTCCCTCTCCCCACCTTCAATTTAGGTTTGTTAGAGAAAAAAACACTGTCTTGTTCACAATGTTGGTACATTATTTTTTAAATGAGCATTCAATAATTCATGAATAAGTGAATGTTCAGACACTTTCAGAAAATGTCATGAACATTTATCAGGTTGCTATAATCATGCATTTGTTCTTGACAGTTCATGAATTAAAAGTTCATGAAAATTCATAAAGGTTTTATTAAAGGGTTCATGACCATCCACATACTTGAAATGTCTCATTTTATTTTCATATTCTGACATGAAATATTTATGAACATTTCACCTGGGGATAGAGCTCTAGTTTAGCAGACAATAACTGACAGATTATTGACGACTCCGGTCACACGGTTAACTTGTAAGTATGCAGTTAATATAATTGTTCTCTCCTTTAAGATAAAATTGATGTACTTTTTCTACTGGGTCTGACACTCACCATATGCTAATACCATTCCTTAAGAAGCTCAGAGTGGACCTTTACCTCATTTTGATCATATGTTTATCTTGTAACCAATTAAGAAGTCTGAACATACCATTTATTGCATCTAATCATTTCCCATAGTGTTGGGGTTTGGGGTTTTTTTACACCATTTTAACACAGCTGCCCACACAAAGACAAAATAATACTTAAATGCTTTGAACAGAATTCATTTCCTCCTGCTGCCTTGTGATTAAATTTTAAAGAAAGTTGTGCTGTTCTTTGGTCAGATGAAATAATAAAGACTTTTTAACCAGCAGTTCTGTATTGTTTTCCTGAACAGCATCTGAGTGACAAGCTATACCGGTTGGACTGTCTGGCAAGGGTCTGAGCCACAGCCAATAATCACAGGACAGAGCAATAAAAGAGAACTCTGGTTACCTAGGGAGGCCCCAGTTCAGGAAAACACTTAAGCAGGTGCTTAAATACCACTCATGTCAAGTATTTAACCATAGCACTGGTTAAATACTTTGCTGGTTCAGGACCAGAGTGAGGAATCCAATGGAATATTACGTACACATGAAAAAGGGTCACTCACCATCTGGTATGCCCTCTGATGACTGAGTGTGGCTTAGCACCCTCTTTGGGCCCTTGCATCCCCTGTCAATGGTCACTCTAAGCCTGGGGTGGCTTGCACCTTTTCATTCAGCCCTCCAGACAGATCAATAATAGTCCTACCCTTTCCTGGGTGATAAGGAGTACAATAAAGCAGAAGACTAATGACCCTATCCTAGGCCTTCGGCCCCATCCTGTGCTTGATGGTTCTTAGTCCCCCCTTTGTGTCAGGGATTTTTTTACCTGCCCTTCCTAGGGGGTTACCTGCCCTCACCTCTGGGTTCTGTCCCAGGGGCTCTGTATTAAGCAGCTAAGATCTGCTTTCATAGATTTACTGCTGTTTTCCTGGACCACTTCTTATCTTCAAGCTGATGCACAGTCCCCTGGGGATCCCTGACACCAGGCAGCCCCTCAGTGGCTGGGTCTCCTACAGCTATCTGGAAGGTTTTTCCTTAAGTTTGTTTTCCTGAGAGTTCCTCCTCTCTTCAGTTTCCTGGGAGCTGAGCTGAGCTCAACTCTTCTCTTCTCCTCTGCAGCCTCCTCTCTCTAAGTGGCTTCTCTTTCTAGGAGCAGACTTTTATCTCAGTTGTTGCTCATCAGCCACTTAATCATACCTGGGGTAGTAACTTTTCTGCCCATTAACCCCTTGGTGATTGCTACAGTTTGGGATTTACACCCCTCCCCCATTATGGGTCAATAAAGTTCAATGGACTTTAATTAAAAAAACACCTGGAAGTGTAATATATGATCCGTATAGTATAGTATTCAGCTATACTTGGGAGACTCTCAGAACATTCAGAACTCGTTCTGATAACAGGAATTGTAAGGGTGAAATAAGAGTTTATATTTAAAGTTTATATTTAAACTCTTTCATGTGTCTCCAAATGTTTATTGTACTTTTTCCAACTATGCCTACCACCTAATATGAATTTCTCCATTAGCAAAGTGTTAGATAATTTATTCAGCCCCCAATTTAAGTTAGCGAGAGCACTGACTTCCATTTTATAAGAATGATTCTTTTTGCCACTTATAGGTATAGAAACCTATTTTGTATCATTTATTAGTACTTTCAGTTCAGCCAATAATCTTAGCCATTTTTTTTAGGGCTCCTTTCTGTTAGCCTCTATTTGGCTTGTCAAAAACAGATAGTTAAGGGTTAATTCCTCTTTTACCTGTAAAGAGTTAAGAAGCTCACATAGCCTAGCTGACACCTGACCAGAGGAACTAATGGGGGGACAAGATGTTTTCAAAGAGGGAGGAGGGAAATCAGTCTTTTGTCTGTTCAGCAAGTTTTGTGCCAGAGTGAAGGATCCAGGAATCAGCCATCTAACATTTCTTAAAAGTAGTAAGTGTTTAGAGAAGGAATGTATTAGATTATGTTTATTTTCTTTTGTGACTTCTATTTGCATAGAGGGAGAATCAAATTGGGTTGCTTTGTGTAACTAAGTTTTTGCCCAGAGGGACATCCTCTGTGTTTTGAATCTGTTGTCTGTGAGAGTAGCTTGCATGCTAATCTCACAGAGGTATTTCTTTCACCCTTTTTCTTTAATTAAAAGTCTTCTTTTAAGAACCGATTGATTTTTCCTTGTTTAGATCCAAAGGTTTTTTGGATCTGGGCTCACCAGGAATTGGTGGGAGGTGAATCAGTCTCAATCCTGCTAGGAAAGGGGGATAAAGACTGGGGAAATATTTGGGGGGGGGGGAAGACAGTTTCCAAAAGACTCTCCCATAAATGTTTGTTTAAACTATTTGGTGGTGGCAGCTACTAGATCTAAGTTGGTAAATAAGCTTAGGGGTTATCTCATGGAGGTCCCCACATCTATACCCTAAAGTTCAGAGTGGGGGTGACACCTTGACATGGCTATTGTGGTATTCTTTGGGTGTTAATACACTGACACTCCAAAATGGATGTCCCTGTTACACAGAACAGAATGAGACATGCCTTTATCACACAGACTAGGTATAGAAGTCCTTAGGAAATAGCCAGGTTTCTTAGTTTCCTGGGAAAGCTGGCCAATTTTGGGGTGACCACTAGGGGTACCAGGGATGTTAGAGAGTCTTGACCACCACGTGGAGGGTTGGGTTTGTTTCTGCCATAGGGAGTTCCACCCACAGTTAGATTTCACTTCCTTTGAGAGATTTAGAGTGCTGAGGGGAGTGCCTCTCCTTTGCTGCTGGGACCCATCTTTTCTCTTAACCCAGAAAGCAGCAATAGAGACTGGGGATTTGCCTTCCTGGACCAGAGTGGTTCTAGGAGCTGAACACTAGGGGGCAAGAACAGTGGGTCTCTGCAACTCCTCAAAAGGTGGCTTCCTCAAACAGCTAGTGTGGAAGCTAAGAAAGGGACAGAATGATTAGGGCGTCCAGGTGTCTGGTTTTTTATGTAAGGGGCAGCCAGGGGGCTCTGCATGCTGCCCCCGACCCAAGCACTGCCCCCACGTAGGAGCCAGAGGGGAGACAAGCCGCTGCTTCCGGGAGCTGCTTGAGGTAAGTGCTGCCCGGAGCCTGCACCCTGACCCCCTCCTGGGCCCCGACCCCCTCCTGGGCCCCGACCCCCTGCACCAGCCCTGATCCCCCTCCCAACTGCCGAACCCCTCAATCCCAGCCTGGAGCACATTCCTTCACCCCAAGCCCCTCATCTCCAGCCTCACCCAGAGCCTACACCCCCAGCCGGAGCCCTCATCCCCTCCCACACCCTTGCCCCCTGAGCAAGCCCAGTGAAAATGAACGAGTGAGTGAGGGTAGGGAGAATGAGCAAGCAAAAGAGGGAGGGGGGATGGACTGAGCAGGGTCGGGGCCTCGGAGAAGGGTGGGGCCTCAGAGGAGGGGCAGGGGGCGGGGTAGATTATTAAGTTGGCAACCCTAAGAGTGATAGAGACAGGTAGGCTCATTTTTAATGGAAAGGATCTCTTCTCAAATGGCATGGTCTACATGGAGGCCATCAGGTGCCTCAGCTCCTCAGGTTCCTTTAAAAGTACTTGTCTCCAGTACCTCAGTAAAATTTACTGAGGATGGGTTGTCCGTAGGCCTTAAGGGTTAAGCAGCCCCTCTGTGGCTAAGAGGAAACTTGTTTAAGTTCTAAAACCAAAGTAGAGAGGATGACCACCTTGAGGATAGAGCACAGGACTGGTGCTCTGGAGACCTGTGTTCTAATCCCATCTCTGCCTTTGGCAAGTCCTTCAAACACTTGGCCTCAGTTTATCCATTTGTAAAATGAAGAGAACACTCCTCTATCTCACTAGGAGTACTGAGGGCAGATTATACACTTAAGCTCTACCAGTGGTTTTACCCCTCTGAAACTTCATTGGCTTCAATGGAGTTACTCCTAATTTACACCAGCATAAATCAGAACACAATAAGATCCTTTGTCTCTGTTGAAGCCATGAACCTTGCCATGCTGTCATCGCAGAAGGAAATCAAGGGCTTTCACTGAGTATTTGAAAATTAAATTTAAAAAATAAGTGAGCAAAACTGGCCAAATTACAACAAATTTCATGTGAATGATTGGACATGGCCAACAGCCCATTTCTGCAAAATTCCTCTGTTCCCACAGGAAAAGGTATGCTTATTTCATTCAGATTTCCTCAAGCAATCCAAAAAACACCTCTACTAATTACTCTGTTTTCCATTTCATTTCCTGTGTACATATTTGGAAAATTCCTTTAGTTTGTTTACTCATTATATTGATAAACACAGCTAGATTTGCCTTATCTTTCCAGACCAGTGTGTCTTCATGCACACATTTTCACAATTAATATTTCAGGGCAGACATCTGCTTTCAGACCTACTCAGTTAATCTTACAAACTGTATTAACTTGCTACATGCTACACATATTTTTACATTAAAACAGTAATATAATTGCAGTGAGTTTCCAATAGCAGATTGGAGTTGGTCAGTCTAGCTTTAAATTCTTCACTTTAATTGCAAACCAACAGTGCACTTGAAATATTAAATATTCTGCTGTGAACAGACTAGTAGGGTTGCCGACTGGAGCCGGGACTAAGGCAGGCTCCCTACCTGCCCTAGCTCTGCGTGGTTCCCAGAAGAGGCCGCAAGGTCTCTGCAGCCCCTAGGGAGAGGGAGGCTGGGCATGCTTTCCCAGCCCCAGTGCCGGTTCCACAGCTCCCATTGGCCAGGAACTGCGACCAATGGGAGCTCTGCGGAGAGGCACCTGCCAGCACAAAGGCAGCACGTGGAGCCTCCCTGGCTACCCATGGCCTAGAGGCCACAGGGACGTGGCAGCCACTTCCTTGGAGCTGTGGTAAGTGCCACTGGGACCCCACACCCTTTCCCGCACTCCAACCCCCTGCCCCAGTCCGTAGTCCCCTCCAACACCCCAAACCCTTCATCCCCAGCCCCACCCCCAGCCGGAGCCCTCACCCCCCCTCCACTGCAACCCCCTGGCCCAGCCTGGAGCACCTCCTGTATCCCAAATCCCTGATTTCCAGGCCCACCACAGAACATGCACCCCCAGCCCAGAGCCCATATCCCCTTCCACACCGCAACTTCCTGCCCCAGCCCTGTGAAAGTAAGTGAGGGTAGGGAAGAGCTAGCAATGGAGGGAGGGGCGATGGAGGGAGGGGGCAGGGCCTCTGAGAAGCAGCGCTGTTCGGTTTTGTGTGATTAGAAATTTGGCAACCCTACAGGCTAGTAGTAAAATATGTGTCCAATCCAGAAGCCCATATCTGACAACAAAGGGAGTTTGGCTGAGTAAGAACAGGGTAAAGAATCCAATAATTGTACTGTGCATTCTGTTGTTGTCTAAAGAGAATAATACATATTTTGATGATAGTCTGTTTTAATTATTGTTTATGGTTATTTGTGAAATGCCAACAGTATATCTAGCCCTGTACAAGATACAGAAAGAGACATGGTCTGGGACACAAAGAACTTACTGCTTAACGTTAGGTATAGCTGAAAAGATTCAGAAGTGCAATTCAAGTAAACATCCAAGTGTCCAGAGGTTTGATTCTGGTTTAATTGCACTAGGCTTAAACTGGTGCAACCATATTGGTTTTAGTGGAATTACTACTGAACTACTCCACAGCAGAAGCAAGCTCCTGATGTTTACCCAAAACGTATCTGAACCTCCTGACTCAACTGGAGGGGACAGAAGGATCACAAGAACAGTTGGCAGTATTTCAACACTGTTGCTTCTGGGTTTCAGCAAGAACAAAGAAGAGCAAAAGTGGAAGAAAGTTAATCAAATTAGAGCTGGATGAACGGGGAGAAAAGTTATTCATGGATACTTTGGCAAGTTAGAGACTGAATTTTCATTTGCCACTTTCACACTTCATTTCATGAACATTTGTGGGAATGAAATTTTGTTTATACAAATGTTTGCAGAATATGAATTTTAGGCCCGTTGCCATTGGCTATTTGGCTAGAAGGTAACAAATTCATCTTGGGCAGAAATAGTATATTACTCTTTTTTTCCCCCCAGTTCATTTGTCAAAATTAACTGCTGACTGTTTGCTGCTGATGGTTTATTATTATAATTAGTAATTATTTGTATTATCATAGCACATAGCAGCCACAGTCATTGAACAGAACCCCACTGTGCTAGACGCTGTACAAACACAGAAGAAGATAGTCCTGTGATGGGTTGGATCACAGAAACCCTCTTGGGAACTGCCAACTGATGTGCCAAGAATACTTCTGCCCCTGCTTTCCCTGCCAGCTCAGGACTCCAGCACCCTGTCTTGTTGAGCCAGACACGCCTGTCTGCTCCAACACAGACCTAGGGTCTGAACCACGTGCCCCAAAGCTGCACACTTAACTGAAAGCAGCTTACAGAAGTGTTCCTGTCTTTAACACTTAGATGCCCAACTCCCAATGGGGTCCAAACCCCAAATAAATCCGTTTTACCCTGTCTAAAGCTTATATAGGGTAAACTCATAAATTGTTCGCCCTCTATAACACTGATAGAGAGTTATGCACAACTGTTTGTCCCCCCCATGTATTAATACATACTCTGGGTTAATTAATAAGTAAAAAGTGATTTTATTAAGTACAGAAAGTAGGATTTAAGTGGTTCCAAGTAGTAGCAGAGAGAACAAAGTGAATTACCAAGTGAAATAAAATAAAACATGGAAATGTAAGCCTAATACAGAAATACAACTGAGTACAGATAAAATCTCACCCTGAGAGATGTTTCAATAAGTTTCTTTCACAGACTGGGCACAGTCCTTTCCCCTGGTACAGCCCTTGTTCCAGCTCAGGTGGTAGCTAGGGGATTTTCATGAGGGCTGTCCCCTTTATTCTGTTCCACCCATTTATATACCCTATGCATAAAGGAATCCTTTGTCCCTCTCTGGGTTCCCACCCACTCCTTCTCAATGGAAAAGCACCAGGTTAAAGATGGATTCCAGTTCAGGTGACATGATCACGTCACTGTAAGACTTCATTACCCACTTACCAGCACACACATATACAGAGAGACTTACAAGTAAAACAGAGCCATCTGCAGACAACTGTCCTGGTTAATGGGAGTCATCAAGATTCCAAGCCACCATTAATGGCCCACACTTTGCATAATTACAATAGGTCCTCCAAGTTATATTTCATATTTCTAGTTTCAGACACAAGAGTGGTACATTTATATAAATAGGATGACCACACTCAGTAGATTATACGCTTTGTAATGATACCTTACAAGAGACCTTTTGCATGAAGCATATTCCAGTTACAATATATTTAAACTCATTAGCATATTTTCATAAAATCATATCGAGTGCAACGTCAAAAGTCCCTCCCATAAAGGTGGGGCCCAGGGTAGGATTTTCCCTTGGCATCTTCCTAAGGATAAAAGTGTCATTTGTACTTTAACTGACACTTCTCCCTACTGCTACCTCTCTTGTTATCCTGTGTGCTGATGATCAGATAAGGACAGATACAAACAGAATAACATTTAGGATGGAATTTTCAAAAGCACCTGAGTTCCTCAGGAGCACAACTCTCCTGGGACTTTTGCTCCTAAGTGACTTAGATGCTTTTGAAAATCTCACCATTATTTAATATATTGCAGGGACAGACTTCATCTCAGTTTGTTCTACCAGATCAGATGATTGGCCCATCTTATTTGACGTACCTCCAGCTGTGGTTTGTACCTGATACTGCTGAGGAAGGTCAACCACCTATCCTCACATATTGCACCTAATATTTTCTATTTTTAAAAAACTGCAAATACAAACATTTTTAATTTTATGATTTGTCAAATTGTGTATCTTTTTCATGCTTAAGGAAACACTCTGAATTTGAAAGAGGCTGTCACAGCACCTTCTACTCTCATTTTGAGCATTATTGTAAACTGCTGATGCTTTTTGACTGTTTGGTTTGAGCTGAATCTTTTAACATTTGACTTTTCCTTTTACAAACTCTTTTATACTGCATGCTTTCCTTTACAAACACCTGATAGTCTTTGCCTGCAGTGAACTGCAATTGAGCTCATCTCTTGTTTGGATTTTATTTCAGTGTCATTCTAGCAAATGCTACTGACAGGAGTGTTCAGAGAAACAACTACATTTCAAGTGGACAAAACACCCTCTTGACTTCCTGTCCTCCCTTGGGCTTTCATGATACTGTCCTCTCCTAGTTCTCCTTTCACTTCTCTGATTCATCTTCAGTCTCTGCTTTGGAGGATCTTCATTCAACTCATTGTACAATTATCATCAAGACATGGCCACTCATCACCTTGACCACTGGACCCATTTCTCCTACCCTTTACTTACCTGTCTGTTTTGTCTTTTAGATGGTAAGTTCTCCGGGGCAGAAACCAAGCCTTGCTGTATGTTTGTACATTCCAACCATGTTGTGGACACTACTGGAAAGAGATATTAGAGAGTATTTAAGGAAAGTGAATTCTGATCTATTCAACCGAAAAACCTAATTTTAAGCATTATATTCATCCAGTCGCCTGTGGTGTTGCAATAGGAATAAATATTTCCATATTTCTATTATCCTTCCCCTTCCATCTTCTTTTAGAAGACATAATGAATGGAGAAAAAGTAGAATAAAAAGGGCTTTTACAGCCAAACACACAATTAAACTTATGACTCTACCTAATATAGTAGGGCTTGAGGGGAAGGGAAGAAACACAATTAACTTTCTGAGATTAATACTTTCCTCCAGGAAAAGTGCTAGAGCTTCTCTCAGATATCAGAAGAGAGAAATATTTTTAAAATCAAATAATTTGAGCAGAAATTTAATAAAGTAATTAGCAGGATGGATTCACCTCTTCCTTCTCTCAGAAGTGGCAGTGACAAGTGAAAGACAGGGCTTCTAACTACAGTTGGTGGCAAACGAACAGCTTTAGTGAACAAAATTAAAAAATCTGCATTGTTTTCATTCTTAAGGGTTTTGAAACAGATGAGCATTTTTATGATTTTGAATTTTTTCACATTTTATCAATTTTCCCCCATTTTTCAAAATAAAAATTATCAAAATGGTTAAAAAAAACTTTTATTTACTAAAAACCCAGCTTTGATTTTAAACATTTGATAAACACTTTGATAACATTTTCAATAATGTGCTTGATGACAATTTTGTAAAAAAAAAGGTGATGTTGATAATTTTTCATGAAAAAAAAATCATTTTTGAAAAGCAATTTAAAAAAAAAAGGAATCCGTCTTTATTTGAAAAATATTGATCTGCTGTAGTTACAACCCACCCACGCTGATATCACCTCCAATGGTCCCATGTATGGGGCGGTGCACCTCTTTCTTCTCTAAGCATCAGATGCAGCAGGTAGATATACTTGAGTGGCAAGGGGCTTATAATGCCTCACCTCATATCTACACCTCAGAGAGTTGAGAGCAGAGTTCATAACAAAGACCTGCCTCCAACTTCCCTCAGATGCAGCCTTGTAGGTGACATTTATATAAAATCACAGTACAGATTATTTAGGATCCTACTCTGATATCTGTACACACGTTGAGGACTGGACCGTCTTTCCTCTGCAAGTAGTCCCATTGATTTCAATGGAATTTCTCACAGAGAATAGTATTAAACATGAGTATAGAGAGAAGAATTGCGCACTTGGCATCAATGTAATTCATTTTTAGAATCTTCAGACACATCTATACATTTCTGGAAGTGTTCTTAAGAGAGCTACAAAATTATGGGATGATGTTGCTGGATTTTTAGTTTTCTCTTTTGGTTTTTATTCAAGCTGCTCTGAGCAACGTTTTGTTCTCCACAGTGAAGAAATAACAACACTATATGAAGTTGATTGATGTGGCAGAGCACACATTTAATGGGGATAAAGCATGGCACAAAGGAGAAAATTATTAATCCTCAATGACATTGGAATTCACCTTCGCTAAATTTCTTGTTCAGGATATAAAAGATTTCCTTGTAGAGAGTGAACAAGGCTAATGTTTTGAAACAATTCAAAAAATGAATTTATTTAGAGAAGACTATTTATACAGTACTAATCCTTTAAAAATTCAACAGTAGATTCTTAGGGTGGAAAGGCCTTGGTAAATATTAGGAGAAAAAAAAGTAATGTCCAACCTATGCACAATTATGCTGTCTATTATTCAATACAAACTACATAAGAAACATACAGCGCACAGTTTAATGTGTAATATCACATATGAGTGTCCATTAATTAGAATTTAGTAGGCAGCATGAATATGAAAGCAAGAGGAAAAACTAAACAAAGAACACAGGAACCATGAGATTTTAAAGGTATTAAAGTTTGCTGTTCATTAATTTGTTTTCGCTTTCAATTATGTGCAGTGAATTGAGAACCAGGAAAATGACTTACCATTCTGAATCTGCTTCTGAAAGGTGCTGACCCCTCACAGAAGGTGCTGAGTACCCTCAACCACCATTGGGCCAGATTGCAATACCTTTCTCACCTAAAGCTTCGTACCATCAAATAGTCCCATAAAAATCAATTAGTGATTTCTTTGGGACTATTTGTGGAACAAGTTCTATTCAATATGAACAAAGGTATCCCTATTTGGCCCACTGACACACTCTCATATGTGAACTGGAGTAATGAGACACTCTTTGATATTATTACCATCTTATGTTCAGAATTATGGATCTCTTTGTTTTTGCCTTCTAATTCCTCAAACATAATAAAGAATCAATGGGAGTGCAAAACAAAATACCGAACAACAAACTTTTAAATCTTTTCTAATATTACGACAATACACATTAAAGGAAAAATAAAAAAATGGACTATGGCCATTATCTATAATACTTTACCATAATGAACAGACTACAACTTTTAATAAACTTTAACACAAGGGAGGGGCGCTTGTAGTTCCATGTTAAAAGCCTGAGGCCCAAATTTGTTAATGGTTTTCAGGCAATACTCTGCTAAGCATTGCAAAGCCTTAGGCAGCTATGTCCCATTTTCAAAAGTGACCAGGGAATGTCTATACAGACCAATCCGTGCACTACTAGTCTAGGCGAGCTAGCTTGAATCCAGCTAGCAATGAAACTAGCACAGAGCGGGTTTAAGAGCCGGTAGCGAATCAAGCACTTACCCAGAGTCTGTACTACCTGCACCAAAGCCTACATTGTCTTCACCACTATTGTTACTCGTGCTAGTTGAATTCAACCTAGCTACAGCTTTTGCTGTGTAGACATTCCCTTAGGCACCCAAGTCTCAATGAAAATCAATGGGAATTAGGAGACTAAATCACTTTTGAAAATGGGAATGAGCTGTCTAAATCACTTAGGCATCACAACACTGAACGAAGCAATGCCTATGTACCTTTAATAATCTGGGCCTGAGAGCAAGGTGCTGTCAAGAGGAGAGCTGAGTGAGCTCAACACATTATAGGAACAGGCTATAAACGAGGCTTAAGTGGTACATTGGACCACATGTGAACTCTGTGCAGTGGTGACGATTCCCCTATGGGAATGCAGACTATTTTAAGTTTTCAGAATTTACTGAATATTGTTTAGGTTGCTGGTTGAACATTAAAAAAAAAAAATCACATGTACAGTGTAAATACCTTCCGTGCAAATCCAATGATCAGCCCTTTACTGATGGGAAGCACAGGCGCACTCAGCACCTTGCATAACTGGACCTTCCATGAACAACTCATGTGCTTTCCTGACATGCAGAATGATATATTATACTCTGAATCTCCGCTTCAGTCTCAGCCATATTGTAACAGATGGACTACCAGTTCTGAGCTGCAGTGACAACAGACACGTTGGTGCTACTGCCATTGTATGTTCAGAAGTCTGGCTCTCTTTGCTTATTAACTACAAGTATTGGCATTTTGAATGGAACCAATATAGAATGTAGCACCACTGTCGGCCACATTCAATAAACACTCCCTCCAGTTTCTGCATCACAGGAAAAGATACAAAAGGACCCTTCACTAAGCCCCATTTTTTGGGAGGGTGGGGGGAGGTTTCTCTGAGGCATTAACTGGATTTAGTTTTTATTGAATCTGGACCTAACATCTGCAAATCTGTTGCGGTTTTTCAATATGCACTTGGACTTAGTTAAAATTAAAAATGTCATAATGTTTCAGCAACATTTTATCAATTATTTTTGAACCACCATGTAATGATGCCAAAGATTTCAAACTCCTGTAATTAGTCAGTTACACCTACGCTATCTAGTAGTTAAATTAAAAAAAAAATCTTTTTAACAGATTTGAATGTCTATTGTCACACAAGCACAATGTTAATGACATAAATAAAACAAAAATGAGAAAACAAAGTGAAAGTAACATTTCATAATGAAAAGCAGTATTTTGTATTTTAATACTGATGACAACAGATGATTGCATTGGTTCTACAATCAACTAACATATTACAATGAAATGAAATGATCCTCATTTTCCAAATCTGTTCAAAATACAACCATAAAGACACTGATCATCAAAAAACCTAGTATGTGAAAAAATTAAATAGTATACCACTAGTTATTCACTTAAACAACGGTTCCATTTTAAAACATAGCTACTTTATTAAATGTAAACAATATGAGATGAGAATACTGTATGGTGAACAAGTAATAATATTAAGGATACCTTAAGAGTCAATTACTTCATGACTGTAAATAGAATGTAATTTTTCCTAGGCTTTTAGGAAAATTACTGTAGTTTTAGTACAAATAGAGAGTACACATTATGACTCCAGCAGTTTCTAAAATCCATTTCACATCTGCTGCCAGTTGTCAAAAGTGAGCAGCATTTTTGGTGGTGGGGCCCTGCTCTTGCCCAAGCTTCTGCAAAGCCACTTCCGCAGTACAGGCTCAATGCAAGTTATCAAATATAGTAGAATGCTTGCAGAAAAACATCCCAGTTGGTCAGAATTGGGCTGTCCTGCTCCAGAAGGTATGAAGCCCAGTTCAATGGTTCCCTTGTAAGTAGGCTCACCACCAGTACCACCTTTGTTTGGTCCACAGGGTACCTGCAAAGACAGAGTAAGAAAAGCAAATAGGACTGCTTAAAAAATCCCTTAGCTTCCTATGGCTGCCGTCAAAACGCTCTAGCAGGGGGACTGCAGGACCCTGCTAATATGAGGGAGTTCCTCTCTGAGCCTGGCTGCACTACTACACATTTTAGGCTAGCCTGTGTGCAGGGCCGGCTCTAGGATTTTTGCCATCCCAAGCAAAAAAAAATAAAAAATTCCGGAGCCCAACTGCCAGAGCAAAAAAAGTGTCTGGAATGCCGCCCCTGAAATTGTGCCACCCCGAGCACATGCTTGGTTTGCTGGTGTCTAGAGCCTGTGTGGTTAGCACAGAGCTCTATGTTGGCAGAATCAAGAGAGGCACGAACTCTCCCAAGGATCTTTGGTGCTCATGAAGGCTACATACTATGCATCATCCATTATGATGGCACAAATGGATGCCCCCCTGACTCTCTCCTCATCTCCTTTGGGGTGATTTGCTTACCAAGGGGATGATAGGGTAAGCAGCCACACAAGAAGGAGGAGCTGTCTTTGGTCACAATCACAATTTGGCTTTATGTGAGAAATTGTGAAAATTCTACCCCCAACCTTGGCTCTGTTTTAAAATTCCATGCACAAAAAAAATCCTACATGATAAAACTCTTTTTGATTTAGGTGTTCCCACAAAGGGTATTGGAAACTCAGCCATCCTGGACAAGTGAAGTTTTTGCCTGCTCATTTTCTGAGGAACAGGAGGAAGTCTGGCCATTAAGACCACAGATTCCCTTCAGATTTGCATGAAAGCCAAGGCCTTCCTGGCAGAAGCCTGTGTCACTGTACTGCTTCCTGGTCTCCAAATGAGTGTGGCTCATACAGGAACTGTGCTCATATTGGCTCCTTGCACCCAGCCCCCAGTTGTGGAGGAGAGTTCAGAAAACAGCATCAGTCAATTCTGAGTCACCATTAAGTAATGCACAGGGACCCCCTCAGGGTTGTATAGGAGGAAATGATCCCCCAGACCTTGTCCCCTATACAGTTGCATGGCCATGAACTCACCAGTGAAAAGGCTTCTCTGAGTTTTGGGGAGAAGACTGTAGAGAAAGAGTTTCCTCTTCATAGATCCCCCACACCAGCCTCCATCTGTTGTATTTGACTCCCCTGTGCTGATAGAGGGGGAGGGCAGCATTTTGTCCTTTACAGTTTAGCAGAGCTACCAGCTTGACTTTATATAGAAGTTAAATCAGGCAAATCATTCTGGCACAGAGTCAAACTTGCAGGTGTGCACCCTGTTGCAGACATCTTGGGAGCCAACACTGCATGCACAGCAACACACAATTCATAAGAAAGGTTTAAAAGTAATTGTGAGGAGACTTTCTCTGCCGTAAGGAATAAACAGCTGCCTGCTGCAGAAAGAAATGTCAGCTCTGAATCTTCTGACACTTTCTAATTAAGAGATGGCTTAAGTAATTTTGGGATTTTACATAAAATCTGAAATGCTTTTATAAATAATGAATTCTTTGCTGAATTTTAAAGAAGGACAGAGGGCAGTAAAACAAGCATCCCAAGGCCAGGTGGCCTGAAGCCTCTATCAACCATTGGGGCTGGTAAACACGATAAAGAAACCATGCACACCGGTAGAAGCTCTCACAGACATTTAGCTTGAAGCAGCTAAAATGCCTATAGGAGTACAGGTGGAGCTCCGTGCTACTCTTGTACTAGGTTCAAATTGTCCAACATCCCTCCAGCTGATCTGGAAGAGGGTGGGGCACGTAACCCCTTCTACTCACCAGTTTGAGGTGTTCGTATCACTGCTGGTACGAGCCCCGTTAGCAAGGGTCTCCTTCAGCATGAGCCAGATCAGGAGGACTGGGATTTTGGCAGGCTCCTGTACAAGAATAGCACTTTGATGCATCCTGTCACTCACTTGAAGTACAAGAGCATGGAAGAAATAAAAAGCTCTGCCCAGAAATGGTCAGGAGCTGCCAAGCGTGTGGTGAGGCTGTGCCATCTGGACGCAAAGAAGGGGCTCTGGGTCAATGACCTATCACCATTTATTGAAAGGACAGGGAGTGGAAAGGATGTGAAACTTTTATGTCTGTTTTGGATTCTATTGAGGAATTTCACACCTACACAAGAGCTAGACACAATCCGGCTCCTGAAATAAATATAAATATATATTATATATATATAAAAAAAATTCATGTGAATGAAACACCATTTGCTGTTGTTTTCAAGATCATGCACATAGGGCATTCACATGAACAGGAGGGAAATGGCCCTACAGCCTGCCAGCAGTGACATCTGACATGAACATCTGCAAGTTGTAGCTGCCAGCACAACTCTAGAACTGCCAGCCCCAGCACACTGGCATCATCAGCTGGACATCTTGTCTGCTAGGCCCACAGAAATAGCTCCTTTTCTCTGGACTTTGGGCCACAAAACAGCAGAAAACTAGTATCAGCAAGAGACCCACTGGTGCTGACCAAGAATCCCCACATCCTAAAGCCCCGCCATCTTAGTGAATAAAGTGCAAAAGCACTCTCTCTCTCCTCTCAGTACATCTGAGTAGTGGGCCAGTCCTGCCATTTCCCTGTTATCTTACTGATGGCTGTCCTGAAACATCTAATCACTCCAACAGTGTTCTTCAGATAGAGGAAGAGAGGTATAGTCTATCCAATGACTATAACCACAAGGGGTAATAGAACTGTGGTATCTGTGATATTTGTGGTCAGATGTTCGGCTGCATGCGTGCGTTCTCTTTGCTTGCTGCACTGGCTCTTGCCAGATCACCTGTACAGCAGGCTCCGATTGAGCTGCCAATAACCACAGACCCGTTCAGTAGCGAAGGCACTCAGTCAGGTTTATTGCTGACGAAGAACAGTGCTAATGCCCCGGCTCAATGGTTACAGTTACGCTAACACGTGCATGCCTGTGACAATGGACCAGCTCAGTCAGTGGCAGGAGTTTCCACCCGCTCCTAGGCCAGACGAAGGGTTAAAGCGATGTCTTCCAACATAGATAGACTGAGAAACAATTTGGGATAAACTTACGTATCATCTTATGTGTTTCATGACGTTTGTTACCTCCCCTTGTACTTTCCTTCTGTTGTTTCAGACAAAACATTCCTATTCACCACCTGTCTTTGTACTTTTACTCCTGATGTGTCAGACAAAATATCACTATTCATCACTTTTGTCAAACCATTTTATTGCGTGCTAGGTTAGGGTGTTCTTGTGCTGGCCTACTGGAATGTGTTTACATATTCAGTGTGTGTTAGCAATGCTAGCAATACCAGTGCTGAGTTCACTTACCCGTCACTGACTTGTCGTCAAGCATCTGCTTTTGACAGAGCCTGACTGTTGCTCATAGCATAACTTCTGCTGATTTTGGTTCAGGCTGCAGGCCTTACACCAGGCCCATGCTTCAGGCTCTCTCTTTTTACTACAGTATTTAGACCCAAGGTGCTTGAAAGAGATCCCCTTTATTCAGCAACTCAAATTTCCACCCCCTTTGCATAACATAACATGGGTTTCTGCAAAGCCCCTCCCCAGACTTCCTGGGGAAGTTCGAGAAGACTAGAAGAGAGCTAGTGTTGTGCTAATATTTAAAAAGGGTAAATGGGATGACCCAGGTAATTGTAGGTCTTTTGGTCAGCTATCAATCCCAGGTAGGATAATGGAGCAGCTGATACAGGACTCGATTAATAAAGAATTAAAGGAAGGTACTATAATTAATGCCAAATAACATGAGTTTATGGAAAATAAATCTTGTCAAACTAACTTGATGTCTTATTTTGATGAGATTACAAATTTGGATAACACAGGTAATGGATGTAATGGACTTCTGTAAGGCTTTTAAATTGGTACCATATGCCATTTTGATTTAAAAACTACAGCAATATAAAATTAACATGGCACACATTAAATGGATTAAAATCTGGCTAATTGAGAGTCCTCAACATGGAATTGTAAATGGAGAATCATCATCGAACAGATGTGTTTCTAGTGGGGTTTCACAGGAATTGGTTCTTCTTGGCCTTATACTATTTAACATATTTATCAATGGAAGAAAACAAAATCATCAGTTTGCAGATGACACAAAAACTAGAGAGCAGTAAACAATGAAGAGGAAAGGTCACTGATACAGAGCATTCTGGATTGCTTTGTAAAATGGACACAAGCAAACAATATACATTTATATATACATTTATATATACATATATATATCGGAACAAAGAATGTATGCCATACTTACAAGATGGGGGACTTTATTCTGGGAAGCAGTGACTCTGAAAATAAGATTTGGGAGTAGGAGTAGATAACCACTTGAATATGAACTCCCAGTATGACGCTGTGGCTATAAGGTTAATGAGATCCTGGAATGCATAAACAGGGGAATCTCAAGTAGAAGCAGAGAGGTTATTTTACTTCTATATTTGGCACTGGTGTGACTGCTGCTGGAATACTGTTTCCAGTTCTGGTGCCCACAATTCAAGAAGGATGTTGATAAATTGGAGAGAGTTCAGAGAAGAGCCATGAGAATGACTGAAGGATTAGAAAACATGCTTTATAGTTATAGACTCAAGGTGCTCAATCTATTTAGTTTAACAAGGAGAAGGCTAAGGAATGACTGCATGGAGAACAAGTATTTAATAATGGACTCTTCAGCATAGCAGACAAAAGGTATAATATAATCCAGTGGCAAGAAGTTACAGTTGACAAATTGAGACTGGAAAATAAGGAGTAAATTTTTACAGTGATGACCATTAACTGTTAGAACAATTTATCAAGGGTTGTGGTTTGATTCTCCATCACTGGCAATTTTAAAATCAAGATTGGATGTTTTGCTAAAAGATATGCTCTAGGAATTATTTCAGGGAAGTTCTGTCCTGTGTTATACAGAAGGTCAGACTAGATTATCACAATGGTCCATTTTGACCTTGGAATCTATGAACATGGGCTCTTCTGCTTGACTTGAGCTGCATTTTTTGGGTATGATACAAACTTTGACAGCTTCCTCAATGTCATTGTTCATTTGAGGCCTCTTTATCCAGTCACAGAGTTCCCAGCTGCCTCTGCATACATAGCAGAGCATGAGCTTCTGCAATGCCCCTCTCCAAGACTTCCTATCTGGGAAGCTAAATTATTTAAAGGTAGAGTTCTCAATACCACCTTCACACCAAAAATGCTCCTTTCAGCTATCGACCCCCTCACCAAAAATGTTCTTTTTAGGGGAAAAGAAGAACCCAAAACACTTCATCAGTTAACCTGGAGGGAGGTGGGTCTCCATGGTGCTAGGACAGGAATACTCAGATAGAGGTTCACGAGCCACAAGTGGCTCTTTAATATGTCTCCTGCAGCTCTTTGCAGCACATAATATTAACATACGGTGCGGTTTTATTATTAACCAATCTAAGTTATTAACCTATCAGGATGCTTTTACTAGATTATTAACCATTTGTAGTTGATAAAATAATAATGCTTGGTCAGATTGCTGAGAGAATTATATAATAAAATAAAATAGTAATAATATATATATAGAAAATCTGAGTATCACTTGCTAGGATAATAAAACTAATAGTGATTGTACCTGGGAGCAGTAGAACATCTCTCAGCCTTTGCTTATAGCCAAGATATCAACATCTCAATACATACTTTATCCACTTGGGAAATATTTTACTGCTGTTGTCGCTAGACATATTGCTCTCAATACAACACAAACACACTTCCAGGAGGTACAGTGCATTACAGATATTTAAAGAGGAAAAACTTAAAGATAATAATAATGTGAAACAGAAATCAGACTATAAAGCACACACATACCATTAGTCATTCAGCATACATAAGCCCTTAAGAAATATAGCTAGGCACATACAAAACTCATCAGATAAAACAAACACCACAGAGACAAGCATAGGTCAGGCAATATTAAAAAGACGGTCCAGCATAGCCGGTATGCTCTTGTATTATACACTCAAAATTGTGAATGCCAGAGGAGAATAGAATGATGATTTATCTTAAAATAAAATGCTTGGTAGCACATTTAACCCATGATTTATCGAGTCAAACAGTGTGATTATGCACAAGAAGTATGTTACGCAGAATCAGAGAAATTGAAAGCAAGGTTTTTGGGGGTTGAGCTAACCAGTGTGGAAAACATAACTACCTGCATCCATGAATGACCTTATTTAAATTGCTCCTTAAGTCTCATTTTCTCCCTATAAGAAGTAACTCAACAATAATATCCATACGACAGACACATATACAGAATTTTAAAAAACAGCAGAAAACAGTAAAACCACCCCAAAATGACCTGAGTAAATGTGTCACCTTTCTGCTGTAACTCATGCTCTGCCTCGTCCTATCTCGTCCCAAATTGTTTGTTACCCTTTCACTCATTATGTCATGTCTAAAATTAAAATATTAGCTCTTCACAGCAGAGGCCGCCTTTTTCTATCTATAAAGAACCTAGTGAACATTCGAGTGCTGTGAAAATAATAAAGAACCATCTTTGCTATACACCTCATCCCTCCCCTAACCAATATTCTGGTTCTGATTAGTTTAGAAAAAGAGCCCTGTTCCTTTCTCCTTTTTCTCTTAATAGACACATTTCCAGCCCATCAGGTCTTCCCTCCCTCAGGCCTGCCAACATGTTTTGCATCTTTCTAACATTAATAAAAATATTGAACATGCTGCAAAGGTGTTGTGTGCATATGGAGGGGCTGAGCAGTAAATGGAGATCACTGGGGAGGAGAAGAGAAGGTTCTACTAGCTCTGAACAGGGTTCTTCTAGTTATCTAGGAAATGACTGTAAAGTGGAATCTGATTTTACACACACTGTCTCTCTCTCTCTAAATGCTTGGCACATGGCTTGCTTTTATTTGTACTATGAAAGAAGACTGGACTACCTGGGGTGGTATACTTTGCAAAGTTTCATTAGGAAGTGAATGATGGATTATTAGTAACTTTGCTAAAGTGGCAAAAATCACTCCAGTTGATGCAAAGACAGATTTGCTAAGTGGCTCAGATGAAAGTTTGCACAGTGGTGAATATCACAGTATAAGAATATGACACTCAGTGGATAAAACCTCTGCATATCAAAGCAACAAATTTTGTGTGTATTAAACTTGGGAAGAAAATAACAAACTTCTTTTTAATGTTGCTATTATGTACTTCTATACAACATAACTGTAATTGATATGCATGTGCTCTGGTTACATATGTACAGTATTCTATTTACATACAGAGCATTCTCTCTCTCTTGGGTGCTTGTCTGGCTAATCCTTGCTCACATGCTCTGGACCTAACTGATTGCCATATGTGAAATCAGGAAGGAATTTCCCCCCAGGTCAGATTGGCAGCATCTTTGGGGTTTTTTAACTTCTTCTTCAGTGTGTGCGTGCAGGTCACGTGTCAGGATTATCTGGGTATATCTCTATCGTGCACCTCAGTCCTTCCTGTTTTTGGCCTGATTCACATAATAGCCTGATCTCCTGTGAGCTGTAATATTTTGTTCTAATTTCAGTTGTTGGATTTAGTTTGCGGGTGCTGGATGTTGTTAGTGGCTGTGATGTACAGGAGGTCAGACTAGATGGTCTCTTCTGGTGGTCTATTTTGACCTTCTACTCTATGATGTATACAGTCATATAGTCTGTCTATAAATTCAGATTTGTATAATAGTCCAGATGGTGTGGCTTTTGACAATTAATAGGGTTTTTGCTCCCTCTTGTTCTTTACAGTTCAGATAGTATATTGAAGGTGGAAGATTACACTGATATAAGTATTGTTACAGAGCCACCATTGCCCCATGAGAATCTTAGATAGGGATTTGCCTATTGTGATTATTTATATCACAGTGCAGCCCTAGGAATGGTAGAGGTCAAGGATAATTAAATCAATCCAACCTGCAGATTGAATGACTCACTAGAGTTCCCTTTTGTAGAAAAATAATTCTAGGACTCTCTTACGTAACACCTTTCTGTCACTACATTGTTGGGCTGAGATTGAAGCTACTGGTATGCGTATTTTGCTGTGTGAAAAGCTTCATAAATTCACACTATTTTCTTGTGTGATCAGGTGGGTGCTATATCCTTTTAATGCACAATGGATCAGTAAAATCCAGTGAAAATGGGAAGCTAAACAAACAAGCTGACAGCGTGACACTGTTTTGCATTGTAAATCAGCTCAGTGGAAATAAAAGTGGAAAGATCGCTAGACTGGAACCAGTGAGTGACAGTTAAAAGCTCAGTTCAGCTGCCTGAATAAGTCACTCGCAACCCCTGCTGGCCCTAAGTGGCAAGCGCCTGGAGTTAGCCCAGAGCCCTGTTTTCCCATACACAGCAGAGCACTAATTACTGAACTATTAAGCCAGTTCTGTGCCATGTTGTCGCTTCACTTTCTTGGATTGTATTGTGCTTTCTTTAGCTATGCAAATCCCCCACTAAAATGATTAGGGAGTTCGGGATACATGGCAGCACTGAAAGCCAGATGATTTGAAAAATAGCTGGGACACGGAGCTTTATTTTTAAAATGACAAGGAAATAAGGAAAAACAAAACCGACAAGCATGCAGAAGTTAACGGATACAAACACAGATAAAAACTTAGTTTTGGAGTCTGGATAGAGAGACACAAAGGATGGTAGCAAAGAGCTGTGCATGCCCATTTCAGTTTGAAGGGTTTTGTGCAAGTCTTTCTTATGTTTCGGTTGATTTGAAATTAGACTCCTGACTTGCTCCTTGAAATGTCAGATTTAGTTGACCCTAAAAACCTCATTAAAATTTTAAAACCATGTGATATAGATTTGCCTGGTTTGGAGTGAACTAGCCAAAAACACACTGAGTTTCTTCCAATTTTCTCCCACATAAATCAGCCCTTATTCACCAGACACTCAGCTATGGTTCAATAAAAGTTTTCCAAACTTTGCACAGGTATAAGTGACTACACAAGGTGCATTATAATTGTGAATCAGACCCAGTTGCCCCAGTAGAGGGGATGTTAGCAAAACAGGATAGGAAACTTACACCGTCACTGTGTTGTATTTTATCTAGAGAGAAACTGATAATATTATCAAGTTTCTATGATATCTGCATTATTATTATCAACTTTCGATGATATCTGCATTCACTTTTAAAATGTCTTCAATAAAGTCTTTGATCCAATATTGCCTTTTTTAGTCCATCCTTATCTCTTTCCTCCCTTGCTTTTTTAGGAAAATAACTGAATAATCTGAATACACTTCTCAACTCATAACAAAGAAATCCCAGTGTTAAAATACTCAGTACTGTCAGAACAACCAAAGTTTTCATTTTGAAGCTTTGGGCTCCAAATATATTGTGCATTCTAGTATACATTGACTCATTCCGCTAAAAAAAATTAACTAAAAAGTAGATTCTCAGCTGTTAAATGATCCAGAGAGGAAGCTAATAAGATCTCATGAATGAAACAGAAAATTCAAGATAGAAAATATTGAACATATGGGGACAGCATAATTCCACGGATGCCTATAGCAGCTCTTGTTAAATTGGAGATAAATTATATGAATTGTCTATTGTTCTCCCTTCACCTGAGATTGTGAACATCTCAGAGCACAAACTGTGCTTTTAAGTGTTTGCGAAGTGCCTACCAGAGAATGGGGCACTACTGCAAATAAAATAATAGTGAGTGAAGCTCCACCAGTTTATATCAGCTGAGGCGCTGACCTTTTATGTGAAGTGAGTTGGAAGGAACTCTATTCGTCATTGGGTATTGTATCAGCCTCTAAGAAAAAACCCTACAACCAATCAGACTTATCCTGTCCTCCTAAAGGTACACTGCTTCCATGAACACCACAACAGTAACCCTTCTCGAGATTGTGAAATCACTCTTGTAGGTCATGACCTCAGGATCTCCCAGTGCATCTTGGCTTATTTATGTCTGCCCTGCCCTTGGGCTAGGAACTCATCTGGGTCTTATATAGCACTAAACATGTTGCCAGCACTTTAATACTGATGATACTGTTTTGTTTCACAGTAAGAAGCTGTAAAGGAAGACTAATGAATGTCCCCTTGTTTTGGCTGATATAGTAATACAACTACAGTGGCAGATGAGGACTGGATCTATGGTTTTACCTCTGTAGACAGAAAGAAAAGGTCAGATTTTGGAAGTGTTATGGAGAAGTAGCAACAGGATCAGGATGGCTGAAAGACAAGAAAAAGGGCAGAATCTGTGGGCTTGAGCAACAGGAAGGGTGGAGATATTGTGAACAGTGAAGGAGAAAAAGAGGGAGAATAAGGAATTCAGCTTCAAAAGTGGAGGTAAAACTGACTTCACTGTAATGCGTACATTCTTTATTAGTAGGTTAGAGGGAAAATTCTCTCTTCCTCTGCACTGCATCTTGCCCATCCCCTCCCCTTCACTCTCCATTATTAGGTATTAGGTATACTTTTATTTGTGTTATACTCTCCATCAATAACATTCTCCTCTTGTCCTTCAAGATACTACGCCAAATTCAGACTTAGTGTAAACAAGTGCATCTCCCCTGGACTTGTTTGCTTTCTAAAAGCACTCCTCTTTTCCCTCGCTTCTGATTCATTCTTTTAGTAAAATGTTTCTTAGAATCATAGAATATCAGAGTTGGAAGAGACCTCAAGAGGTCATCTAGTCCAACCCCCTGCTCAAAGCAGGACCAATTCCCAGCTAAATCATCCCAGCCAAGGCTTTGTCAAGCCGGGCCTTAAAAACCTCCAAGGAAGGAGACTCCACCACCTCCCTAGGTAACGCATTCCAGTGTTTCACCACCCTCCTAGTGAAATAGTTTTTCCTGATATCCAACCTGGACCTCCCCCACTGCAACTTGAGACCATTGCTCCTTGTTCTGTCATCTGCCACCACTGAGAACAGCCGAGCTCCATCCTCTTTGGAACCCCCCTTCAGGTAGTTGAAGGCTGCTATCAAATCCCCCTCACTCTTCTCTTCTGGAGACTAAACAATCCCAGTTCCCTCAGCCTCTCCTCATAAGTCATGTGCTCCAACCCCCTAATCATTTTTGTTGCCCTCCGCTGGACTCTTTCCAATTTTTCCACATCCTTCTTGTAGTGTGGGGCCCAAAACTGGACACAGTATTCCAGATGAGGCCTCACCAATGTCAAATAAAGGGGAACGATCACGTTCCTCGATCTGCTGGCAATGCCCCTACTTATACAGCCCAAAATGCCGTTAGCCTTCTTGGCAACAAGAGCACACTGTTTACTCATATCCAGCTTCTCATCCACTGTGACCCCTAGGTCCTTTTCTGCAGAACTGCTACCTAGCCATTCGGTCCCTAGTCCATAGCAGTGCATGGGATTCTTCCGTCCTAAGTGCAGAACTCTGCACTTGTCCTTGTTGAACCTCATCAGGTTTTTTTCGGCCCAATCCTCTAATTTGTCTAGGTCCCTCTGTATCCGATCCCTACCCTCTAGTGTATCTACCACGCCTCCTAGCTTAGTGTCATCTGCAAACTTGCTGAGAGTGCAGTCCACACCATCCTCCAGATCATTAATAAAGATATTAAACAAAACTGGCCCCAGGGGCACTCCGACCCTTGGGGCACTCCGCTTGAAACCGGCTGCCAACTAGACATGGAGCCATTGATCACTACCCGTTGAACCCGACGATCTAGCCAGCTTTCTATCCACCTTACAGTCCATTCATCCAGCCCATACTTCTTTAACTTGGCGGCAAGAATACTGTGGGAGACCGTATCAAAAGCTTTGATAAAGTCAAGGAATAACACATCCACTGCTTTCCCCTCATCCACAGAGCCAGTTATCTCATCATAGAAGGCAATTAGGTTAGTCAGGCACGACTTCCCCTTCGTGAATCCATGCTGACTGTTCCTGATCACTTTCCTCTCCTCTAAATGTTTCATAATTGATTCCTTGAGGACCTGCTCCATGATTTTTCCAGGGACTGAGGTGAGGCTGACTAGCCTGTAGTTCCCCAGATCCTCCTTCTTCCCTTTTTTAAAGATGGGCACTACATTAGCCTTTTTCCAGTCATCTGGGACCTCCCCCGATCGCCATGAGTTTTCAAAAATAATGGCTAATGGCTCTGCAATCTCACCCGCCAACTCCTTTAGCACCCTCGGACGCAGCGCATCCGGCCCCATGGACTTGTGCACGTCCAGTTTTTCTAAATAGTCCCGAACCACTTCTTTCTCCACAGAGGGCTGGTCACCTTCTCCCCATGCTGTACTGCCCAGTGCAGCAATCTGGGAGCTGACCTTGTGCGTGAAGACAGAGGCAAAAAAATCATTGAGTACATTAGCTTTTTCCACATTCTCGGTCACTAGGTTGCCTCCCTCATTCAGTAAGGGGCCCACACTTTCCTTGATTTTCTTCTTCTTGCTAACATACCTGTAGAAACCCTTCTTGTTACTCTTAACATCTCTTGCTAACTGCAACTCCAAGTGTGATTTGGCCTTCCTGATTTCACTCCTGCATGCCTGAGCAATATTTTTATACTCCTCCCTGGTCATTTGTCCAATCTTCCACTTCTTGTAAGCTTCTTTTTTGCGTTTAAGATCAGCAAGGATTTCACTGTTTAGCCAAGCTGGTCGCTTGCCATATTTACTATTCTTTCTACACATCAGGATGGTTTGTTCCTGCAACCTCAATAAGGATTCTTTAAAATACAGCCAGCTCTCCTGGACCCCTTTGCCCTTCATGTTATTCTCCCAGGGGATCCTGCCCATCTGTTCCCTGAGGGAGTCAAAGTCTGCTTTTCTGAAGTCCAGGGTCCGTATTCTGCTGCTCTCCTTTCTTCCTTGTGTCAGGATCCTGAACTCGACCATCTCATGGTCACTGCCTCCCAGGTTCCCATCCACTTTTGCTTCCCCTACTAATTCTTCCCTGTTTGTGAGTAGCAGGTCAAGAAAAGCTTTGCCCCTAGTTGGTTCCTCCAGCACTTGCACCAGGAAATTGTCCCCTACACTTTCCAAAAATTTCCTGGATTGTCTGTGCACCGCTGTATTGCTCTCCCAGCAGATATCAGGGTGATTAAAGTCTCCCATGAGAACCAGGGCCTGCGATCTAGCAACTTCTGCTAGTTGCCAGAAGAAAGCCTCGTCCACCTCATCCCCCTGGTCTGGTGGTCTATAGCAGACTCCAACCACGACATCACCCTTGTTGCTCACACTTCTCAACTTTATCCAGAGACTCTCAGGTTTTTCTGCAGTTTCATACCGGAGCTCTGAGCAGTCATACTCCTCTCTTACATACAACGCAACTCCCCCACCTTTTCTGCCCTGCCTGTCCTTCCTGAACAGTTTATATCCATCCATGACAGTACTCCAGTCATGTGAGTTATCCCACCAAGTCTCTGTTATTCCAATCACATCATAGTTCCCTGACTGTGCCAGGACTTCCAGTTCTCCCTGCTTGTTTCCCAGGCTTCTTGCATTTGTGTATAGGCACTTAAGATAACTCATCGATTGTCCCTCTTTCTCAGCATGAGACAGGAGTCCTCCCCCCTTGCGCTCTCCTGCTTGTGCTTCCTCCCAGGATCCCATTTCCCCACTTACCTCAGGGCTTTGGTCTCCTTCCCCCGGTGAACCTAGTTTAAAGCCCTCCTCACTAGGTTAGCCAGCCTGCTGGCGAAGATGCTCTTCCCTCTCTTTGTTAGGTGGAGCCCGTCTCTGCCTAGCACTCCTCCTTCTTGGAACACCATCCCATGGTCGAAGAATCCAAAGCCTTCTCTCCGACACCACCTGCGTAGCCATTCGTTGACTTCCACGATTCGACGGTCTCTACCCAGGCTTTTTCCTTGCACAGGGAGGATGGACGAGAACACCACTTGCGCCTCAAACTCCTTTATCCTTCTTCCCAGAGCCACGTAGTCTGCAGTGATCCGCTGAAGGTCATTCTTGGCAGTATCATTGGTACCCACATGGAGAAGCAGGAAGGGGTAGCGATCCGAGGGCTTGATGAGTCTCGGCAGTCTCTCCGTCACATCGTGTATCCTAGCTCCGGGCAAGCAGCAGAGCCTCTCGGTTTTCCCGGTTGGGGCGGCAGATAGATGACTCAGTCCCCCTGAGGAGGGAGTTCTGATGTGGTTTATGAAATATGCCACTGAAAAATTAATTGTATTACTAGTTGTAATCTTGTTTATTACAGTAGTGCCTAAGGGCCAATCAAGAATGAGGCCTCGTTGTGCTAGACACTGTACAAACAGAGCAGCAGACTGTCCCTCCCCTGAGTAGTTCACAATCTACACAGACAAAACAAGGGTGAGGGGTGGGTAGAACATAGCAGCATATTCAACAATGGAATTGCAGTAAACGTCATATTAGTGCCATGATTTTTCAGGGGTGGGTTTACTTAGGAGAGGATCAGCTAACTGGAAAGAAAGTAAAGGAAAGAGGCTGAGCGAGACAGGGCAGGGGAGCAGAGTAAAGCTGAAAAGAGATAGTAGGGTGCCAGGGAGGGTGGGAGCAAGTAACCAATCAGCACAGGGTAGAGAAAGTCCAGTCAAAACTGTACAAAGATCTCTGAATGGCCAGAGGACCCTGCCTGGGCTACCTCTGCCCATACCAACTGGAGTCTCTGGCTAGCTCCTCTCTGCACTTTTCGCCATAGGGTTGCCAACTTTCTAATCGCACAAAACCAAACACCCTAGCCCTGCCCCTTCCCTGAAGCCCTACCCCCTGCTCACTACATTCCCCCTCCCCTGGTGGCTCACTGTCCCCCACTCACTTTCACTGGGCTGAGGAAGGGGGTTGGGGTGCAGAGGGAGTGAGGGCTCTAGGCTGGGGCTGAAGGACTTGGAGTGTGGGATGGGACTGTGGGTTGAGGCAGGGGGTTGGGGTGCAGGAGGGAGTATGAGCTCTGGGATGAGGATATGGGCTCTGGGTGGTCCTGGGGATGAGGCTCTGTGGCAGGGGGTTGGGGTGCAGGGGGGGTGAGGCCTCCAGCTGGGGGTGCAGGTTTTGGTGTATAGGAGGGGGTTCCAAGTTTGGGGGGGGTCAGGGCTGGGGTTGGGACACAGGCTTACCTCGGCTCCCAGTCAGCAGCACAGCAGGGTGGAGGCAGGCTCCCTGCCTGTCCTGGCTCTGCATTGCGCCCCAGAAGCGGCCAGCAGGTCCGGCTCCTAGGCGGTGGGGACAGAGGGTTCTCGTCGGCAGGCATCGCCCGACCCCCCTCAGCTCCCATTGGCTGTGGTTCTCAGCCAATGGCAGCACTCCCCGGGTCCTAGTATCCCTATAGAGTGTGTATGTGTGGAGGGTCTTCCTGCACAGTTTTGAGTTCAGGGAGACTGGGGGAAGGAAGGCCCTGGCTGGGCCCCATTTCACAACCACCCTCAGTGCAACAATCCCCGCTTTGACTGCTTCTGCTCCTACTGGCTTGAGTCTCTGGCTGTCACCTCTCTGCATGATGACTGAAAGAAAACTGCATGCAGTTTACAGACAGGACATTTATTTTTGTATGATTACATATTTATTCAGCTCAATTGTTGTACTCTGAATACCACAAGTTAAATAATAATTGAAGAGGTCAGACTAATACCACTTCACGGTGTATGCTTCAGGTCCATGTTGTGGAACTGGTTGTGACACTACATTGTTACTGGTGTAGCAAAGACTGGGAAGACATATTCATTTCTTGCATCTCAGCCGTGCCGAAGATTTCCCTTGAGGTCACTTCAACTGCTGCCCAGTAGTTAACCGGGACACTCGCTAGTGTGATAACCTTGGTGCTTGAAAGAAACGGGAGATATTTAAGCTGAAATTCCTAGAAAATGATGCCTTCCTAAGTGACAGGAGTATTTGAACTGAAACCTTTCTCAAATCCTCTGGGAGATTAGTCATTCCAGTAGCCTAAGAGGTAAGCTAGGTGAGTTTCTCCTTTCTTAGTTCACTCTTAGCTTCTGAGTTGCTCCTTCAGACACTCCCAAATTATAGTCACAGCACGTCATATTCTGTGACTCAGCAGGCTTGAATTTTGCCACAGAAGCCACCCTTGCCACATCATGGAGCTCCAGAATCTACATTGCCATTTAAAAAAAAATGGTTTCAGCCCTGTTTAGATGAAGGGGACAGTTCACGCTTATCAGAGCTATTCTCTCAGGCTGCCAGCAGACTCAGGAAGAGAACACAAAATTGCTAATGTTTCCAAGGTTTTCTTTGTAACCATAGAGCTAAAACTATTTGCCCCTGGCAACTTATTCAATTGATTAAGATTTGTCAGTACAAAAATCTTGAATGTACTGAAATCTGAAAGCAGGAGACAGAGTAAAATAAATTGAATTTCATATAAAAATGAACAGAACATTGCCAAATTTCGGATTGCCCATGCAGCCTTAATTCAGACTCTGGTGTCCATTCCGTGCACTAAATGAGACTGGAGTCTTTGCGGAAATAGAATGTGGTCATGTTATTAAAGACTGTATCATAATGCGTACATGCCAGGGGTTGAACTAATGCTGCACCTGCAAACATAAAACTGGCATTTTCTAACTTTTGCATGCTTGGGTTAGCAACCTACAGAAAGTTCTTTAAACAGAGTTTTTGTAGGTTGGTTCCTAGTTTTTATTTTTTAAAGGAAACATGTAAAGGCAAAATTATGTGCAGCTGTAACAAGCCCCAGCATGCATCATCAACAGGATTTGAACCTGGAGCACTGCTGTACAGACGGCTGCAACTTGAGCTACAATATATTATCTGAGAGAAGGCTGTTATCCCAGACAGGGATGGACAGCTGGGACCAGGTACTGGAACTGTGGAGGTTGGCAGTGGGAGATCCAGCCCCTCGCATGCACTCTCTCCCTTTCCCCTCCTTGCCACAATTGAAGGCGTTCTGCCCCATGTAATCTCCCAGAGGTGGGGATGGGCTCCTAAGCCCACCTGCTGAGTCCAGGGATAGCTGAGAGTGACCCTGGTGCAGACCTTTCTCTCCCCTCCTGACCCCAAGAGGTGAGGCATTCCTGGTCTATTTAGTGCTCCCAGAGGGGAGCATGGGCTACTGGAGGCAAGTGCCAGGTCTGGGGAGAGCCCAGCCTGTATTTCTTCCCCTGTATCTATTACCACCCCTACTCCTGGTGCTACAGCTGCTCTGGCACCTCCCAGGTGCCCAGTGCAGCATGTGCTGCTGCTTTGGTGGTGGCATGAATTTTACCGTAAAACGTGCACACTCAGTTATTCTAAGAAACAGTCAACATTTTCCTGAGGACCACAAGCTGGAAAAAAGAAATGGCAATTTAACAGTCCTATGTCTTGTCAAATTTGGTTAGAACTTCAAAGGACTTCTCTAACCAGAGTGCCTTCCTCTGCCAAATATCAAAAGCCTGCTGCATTCAAGAAAGCATCCCTGTTCAGGAAGCACTTAAGCATGTGTTTAATTTCAATTATATGCTTAAAATACCTTCCTGCTTTGGGGCCATAGAGAGTGATCTAGAGGATAGGAGTCTTAGTACAGTGCATGACCAAAAACCTCAAGATTTATTTTAGGCACTTTAAACCTACAATACATAGAAAAAAGTTCATTACTGGAGCTAGAAGTAGATCTGTAGCACACTAGCTGGCCAAACATATCGGCTACATCAAGAGTCAATTACAGATAAATTGCATTAGAGTCAGCATAAAGCTTGTGGTTTAGGACAGTTAGTCAATCCACTCCTGAAAAGAAGATAACTAATCTATACACCATGTGTCGCTTACAGAATGTTAGGTAACCTGTTTATAAAAGTATGCTGCTACTGTGCAAGCCTTTGGAATGTTTGTTAAAGACAACTAAAATGAAAAAAATATATACTGCCAACCACTGGAAGCAATGAAAAACAATGCCCAAAAAATGTGAGGCTTCCTTAATGCCATAGGGATCTTCAACTAACTACCCAAATTAATCCATTAGGGCAGAGTAACTCTCCTTCACACTTTCACTAATTTAGGGAAATGCTCAAGTCAACAAATGGTCCAGGAGACTTGTCCTGAAAGCTAACAGTGACCAGTCAAGGAAAAGGTGTTCCAGAGCCATGACCTATCTATGATAGAGACCCTATCTACAGTCTTCCTAACATCCAAAAATAGTAACTATTAACACAAGGGATTTAAAGATTAACAACAATAGCTTGATATTCACTCAGAAGCAAACAGGAATCCAGTGTCACAAATAGAACATAGGTGTAATGTGCTCAACATGGCTCATTTCATATTCTGCATTAGCTGAAGCTTCCAGGTGACCTACAAGGATAGCCTCAAGTAGAGCACATTTAGTATAACCTAGATGTGACAAAATCATGGACAAGTGTGGGGAGGGTTATGTTTGAAAGAAAGGTGTGAATAGTGGACTTACCACTAGAGTATCTCCTCATGACTGGGCACGGTGAGAGACTATCTTCCCATCTGGCACCCCCCAACTAATAGCTGCTCTAATCCTGTGGTAGTCCACCTCTTCCCGTGACTCAGCCCTCTTCCTATGACTGGCCATGTCAAAATCTAAGTCCACTCCTTCTGGGGTAACAAACTGTTAAATAAATTTCCAGATGTCCTCAAAAAAGGCTTCAAACCCAACGCTGCGTCCCATGGGCCTCTCACACCCTTTTATCAGGGTTTTCCACTGACCTTTTCCCCTTATATCAGAAAGACTGTCACATTCCTTGGCAGCTGGTAGGAAAGCCCAGGCCCCCTCACTCCTCTGGGCTTCAGCCCAGGAACCCTGTGCTGTTTCAGGGTATTGCGATACAGGGAGCGAGGCCCACCCAAAGCTAAAGGTCGGCCTCCTCAACTCAGCCCCCAAGCGAAAACCAGGGACAACACATGAAAAAAACAGAGATGGGAGTGAAGGGTAAAGCTTAAAAATCAGGGATCCTGAGGGGGATTCTCTGCTCAGTGTTCCCAACAGCACCCACACTGCTCCTCAAACATCTCTAAAATGTCAGTGGGCATTGCCCAGAGGAACTCTGCCTGGAGGAGTCATCAGATGAGGGACCAGAAATAGAACCCACAGTCACAGAGCACCTCCCATCCAGCTTCCTCCTCGTGGTATGATAGATGACCATCTTGCCCAGTTCCAGGAGAAGGCTAACAAGGAGATGTGAGACCATGGATGGAGTGTGCATGAATTAGGAGGTGTGGGTAAAAGTGCATCCAGACCCTCTTGCTGAGGTTCTGGAGGACCCAGAAGAGGAGCTTCAGCCTCACATACTCTAGCCAGGGACCCTGTAGTGAGCAGGTATGGTCTGTCTATATTCATACCCACCCCCTGGTACCTACCTGGGCTTCTTCCTTCCTGAGACTGTCAGCAGGCCTTTCCAAGCTCACCCTTCTTGCAGGACTAAGGGTCACAGAGCTCTCCCCTGATATGTCCCCAAAAAATCCCAAACTAAGAATACCATCTTAATCCTACTTCTGCCCTCCTCAGACTTGACCTTTCATCCCTTTCTGCTGCCCTGTTACTTAACTGAACACCTCCCAGGATTCTCTTCCTTGAGGTCTAAATCCTGCCCCTTTTTCAGGGCTAATCACAGGAGCCTGTTCCACTCCCAGTGGCTGCTTTGACTCTATTGGCCTCCTGCAAGACTTCCTACTCCAGAGTAGATCTCAGGGCCAACTTGCCCCCGGTGTCTCCACTGTCTCATCCCAGAGAGTGACTGCAAAGTTTCTTCCTGCAGCCCTTTTCTGCTCCAGACTTCCTGCCTTTAAACTGACCACCCAGCTCCTTTCCCAGCTGGGCTTCATCCTCAGTTAAGGCTGCCTCTTTCTCCAGGTGCAGCCCGACATGTTAACTGGCCTCTCAGGACCACATTAACCTTTTCAGAGCCTACATAGGCTACACACCCCTTCACAATTGTAAAAAAAAAACAATCTTGGCCATGCTGTCACTTGTGGCTCCAAAACAACCCATAGATTATAAAACTCTTTGAGGAAAAAGATTTCTTCATAGACATTCCCATCCCCACCCTCATCATCTCTGCTTTGTCTGGACTGGTCTTCAGCCAGCTTTCCCTCATCTGATCCCCAATTTCATGCAAGTAGTATGAAAGAGCAATTGCACCACTTGGGTCTGATGACAAACACAGAGTTAAGTTTCAGAGGGGTAGCCGTGTTAGTCTATATCAGCAAAAATAATGAGGAGTGCTTGTGGCACCTTAGAGATTAACAAATTTATTTGGGCATAAGCTTTCATGGGCTATAACACACTTGTTTTTACAGAGTGTAAAGTTGCCAGCCTACTGATGGCACTGCAGCCCAAAATGTCTCAAGTCTCCTCCAGAGAATTTACAAACAGGATTGGTGACAAAATAGAACCCTACTGATCCTTACATGAGAGATCACGCAGAGAGGATGAGCAGTTTCCCCATGCCCAATATCTGGGACCTCTTAGAGGGAAAGGAATGGAGCCAAACGACAGCCTTCCTCAATCTTGCCAGCGCCAACAGTCATGTCAATAACACCCTATGATTAATAGGGTCAGACCATGCTGGTAGATCTAACAAAATCAGAATGGACAGATGACTCATCTATTATTGAGAAGAAATAATCAAGAACAGTATGGTTGGTGGCTAGGAAACTCAAACTTACCAATGGTGCCAGAACTCACCACAGCCTTCCCAATACCTTACCCATACAAGAGAAGATTTGAGAGCAGGATTATCCATGTAAAGTGATTTCTCAGGGTTGTGGGGTTTTTGGTGTTGTCATTATTTCCTCACAGCTGATGCTCCTTCCACCACAGTTCTCATGGAGGTGTTTAATGTGTAAATTACATTAACCTAACAAAAGTATTGGGAGCATAAGCTTTCGTGGGTAAGAACCTCACTTCTTCAGATGCAAGTAATGGAAATCTCCAGAGGCAGGTATAAATCAGTGTGGAGATAACGAGGTTAGTTCAATCAGGGAGGGTGAGGTGCTCTGCTAGCAGTTGAGGTGTGAACACCAAGGGAGGAGAAACTGCTTCTGTAGTTGGATAGCCATTCACAGTCTTTGTTTAATCCTGAGCTGATAGTGTCAAATTTGCAAATGAACTGGAGCTCAGCAGTTTCTCTTTGGAGTCTGGTCCTGAAGTTTTTTTGCTGTAAGATGGCTACCTTAACATCTGCTATTGTGTGGCCAGGGAGGTTGAAGTCTGCACTTGAATGGCAGTGAGGTTCTTACCCATGAAAGCTTATGCTCCCAATACTTCTGTTAGTCTCAAAGGTGCCACAGGACCCTCTGTTGCTTTTTACAGATTCAGACTAACACGGCTACCCCTCTGATACTTGACTCCATTAACCTAACGGGCATCTGAACTGTAAAGAGGATAACAATCCATGTACACATACTCTGCCAAGTTACACTAGTGCAACACCATTGAAATCTTTGTCTAACATCAGCCATCTTCACCTTGAGGAGCACATTATGGGACACACTAGGTTACATATGAAATAGATATGCTGAAGGGAATCACTGCTCATGAGAGTAAAAAGAAAAGTGTATGTGCCTCTGAAATTCTCTGATTAACCTCATTATTAAAATCAGCGACCCTTGAATAAAATCCATGGCTTTGATTCAGTGATGTGATGGAATAAAGAAATTGTTGATCTGATTGAAGTCATAAAAGATTAAGAAGCATCTTCAGAACAGCCATAAGCCACCATGAATGTTTGAGCAGCATTAGAGGCTAACTGATGGATAATAATCCAATCAAATCTCATACACTGAATTCCACTGACTGGCTTTTTATGATTAGAAATCTTCCTCTGGCACACACCTTAATAAATTTTACATATAAAAGGAAACAAATGCATTGAAAAGTCTGCACAGAAAATTAAGAAATGAGTTTGTACTGATGGAATGATTTCAGCTTGAAGACATCATGTCAATTTATCTAAAGTTCTTTAATTGTGGCTACTACTTCCGACTTGAATGGAATAATTACAATAGGAGGACTGCACTAAGTAAATAAATAAATAAATAAATAAATAATGTGTAATTTTCCTATGGTAAATTTACCATCAAACTGTGATAAATTCTTGCTACACTGAGACTTAATACTGAGGTTCATATCTAATAACTTTCAGCTGTACTGAATATGTCTGCATAGTATAGATATCTTAGTTAGCACTAAATGCCCAAAACTCTCAGCACAGAGAGGGCTCAGTGCAAAACCTAAGATGGATTCTTTGGATTTCTGATCTGAAGAAGTGCTCCATGAAGCACGAAAGCTTGTCTCTTCCACCAACAGAACTTGGTCCAATACAAGATATTGCCTCATCCACCTTGTCTTTTGAAAATAGTTATTTCTTTAGCACAGTGGTTCCCAAACTTGTTCCGCTGCTTGTGCAGGGAAAGCCACTGGCAGGCCGAGCCAGTTTGTGTACCTGCCGCGTCTGCAGGTTCGGCCGATCGCGGCTCCCACTAGCCGCAGTTTGCTGCTCCAGGCCAATGGGAGCTGCTGGAAGCGGCATGGGCCGAGGGACATACTGGCTGCCACTTCCAGCAGCTCCCATTGGCCTGGAGCAGCAAACTGCGGCTAGTGGGAGCCGCGATTGGCCGAACCTGCGGACGTGGCAGGTATACAAACCGGCCCGCCAGGGGCTTTCCCTGCACAAGTGGCGGAACGAGTTTGGGAACCACTGCTTTAGCAATTCCAAAACCCTGGTCAGGAATTAAAAATGGTTCTTCCCAGGATATTACACAGAACTCAAGAGAGAGAGGATATTGGATAGGTTTGTGAGATCAAGTAAAGCACATAAAGATGAAAAAGTACAGGAACTTGTGCTCAAGAAAATTCCAGCCAAAGTTTCTAAATATACCATCACTCAACGTTGACTCCCTTCTACCAAAAAACACCCCAACTAACTACCCTCCTAAAATGGAAATAAATCAAATCTGAAAAAATTGTAAAAAACCTACCTCAGAGTTTTTACCCTGAAACCGGAGAAATGCCAGAGATTCATAAAGTCCGCTAGGCACTCCACTGTTGCTACTGATTGTACGTGGAAGGCACTCAGCTAATATGGTGATGGGAGGCAATATAAAACCCTAAACCAGATACATAATATCAACCATACATAGGATTTGTGCCATTATACTTTGTATTGTCAAAAGATGCTTTCTTAGTCTCTCACAGTTACAAGTTGTGCTCAAGTAGCCATATGGCCAAACATTACCCTGGCATCACTATGCTCTTGTAGATGTTTCCATCATGCTAGATTATAAATACACATAGTAGAAGTACAGAAGAAACACACACCTGAGTATAATATTGATGACTAGGGACCAAAATGTGTAAAACTCTGTTTTTAGTAGTTGTCATGTTCTTCTCTTCAACCTGTATTGTACTAGATTCCCCTTTAAAACATTTCACAACTATACTTTGCTTTTACCCAAATAATGATTTGGGGAAGCAAGGGCATTTTATTTTAACTGCATCCCAAATGGGAACCCTTTAGCCACTGAACGGAGACTAACAGTGGGTTCAATACTTGTGAATATAACAATTATTATTAGCCATGTGAATGAGCAGAAGTTATTCTCCTTCCTTTCACTGGGTAGCAAATTACTCTAGTAATGGAGGTTCAAGAAAACGCATAAAAGACGCTCAAGGTAAAATATGTTGTTAGTCTCAGAAGGCTTGTCTTGTGTGATCCAGAGCCAGTGGTGGTAAGGTACTTGGCCACCTGCGTTAATAACAAATGAAATGTGGAAGCAAAGGCTGTGCTTTAAATAGTACAATAGAAAATGCAACCCCCGCTTCTCCTTAACAAAGTAGTTTGGCATTCACCTTACATTAGAGCTAATCTCCTAGTGCCTTGCAATAGAAAATAAGAAAGCGAGAGATTGATGGCAGCTCACTCTGTGTACCGCAGTCTCCAATTACTGTTAACAACAGAGAAAATGTGAGATTTTGCATACTCATTTTAAGTAATGCAGTACTTAGATTGCTATGTGCATATTGCTGGGCTCTATTCAAATTAATTTCCTAGTTGTCAGCTTTAGATTAATTTACTTCAAATTTATTTACTTCCCCCCTTGTGGGGTTCATACAACACTCATATTCCGAATAGTGTGTGCATATCAGGAGCTCCATGAACCCTTAAGGATACAGGAAATATACATTTTCAGTGGTGTTTTTGGAGTGAATTATATTTTCAATACAACATGTCTTCCTAGACCGGGGGAAATGACCACACAATCGTTATTTTACAACAGCAGCCTTAAAGCCTATCCTGTAAACTATGTTCAGGTTTTTACATTTCAAATGCAAAAAGTTAAAATGAAATACAAGCCAAGCCAAATCCCCTTTACAGCATTTGGGAAGAGGGGAGGGGGATGTGTCATACTGGCTGGAGTGGTTCATGACTGAGTGCCAAACTCAGGGCAGACTGTCAAAAAGCAGGCAAGACACCCCAAACTGGTAGTATGTTCTATAATTAGATTTCACCAACCCAGTAACATATGTGAACTCCTAAAGCACTATAGCAGTCTTACCTTGGAGTCACAGAAAGTCTTCTTGAACATTCCAGTCTATCTTGCCACCCAGGCAAGCTGGACTTAGTGATAAATGGTCATTTACACCAAAGATCACAAAATATTCAGGTTGATCCCAGTCCCAAGAGACCAATCACTTACCCCAGGTCAATTCGTATCTTTGATCTCACACTAAAGACAACCCCATAGTAAACTCACTAAGGATTTATTGACTAGGAAAAAGAAATGAGACTTATTTACAGGTTAAAGTAGGCAAGATATATATACAAATGAGTTACAGTCTATGGTTCCAAAAGGTGACAGATGTAGTAAACTGTCAGCACTGAATGTCTTTTAGGGCTAATCCAGGTTGACCCTGGGTATCTCTGCTTTTGTTTCCTAGCTACAGCCCTGTGAGAGTCCAAACAGCAAAGAGATGGAAATAATGATAACTGACAAGAAAATTCTTCTTCCAGAATTCAAGCTCATGGGATGAGCTTTTTCACATGTAGCACCTTTATGAGTATAAGATGACCATCAACCCAGTCTTTGTAGTGTGATGTTTCACAATGGGCCACTTATTTTTTAGAGTCTTTCTTGATGGGTGGGGGAAGCATTCCCCTTGCTTGGGTTGACAGGTTCAGAGCAGGAATTTTTACAGTTATAAAGCAAAACTTAATACTACCTTATAGCATCGGATACAGACTTTACAAGTAAGATTAATACACACAGCAACTTACAAGTATTTTATACGATCTAAACACTAAATACATCCTTACAAGTCTAACACCTATCTTGAACAATACTAACATACAGGTTAGTTGGTCTGGTTTCCAGCTATGAATTTTTCAGTACTCAGCTTTACAGCCTTGGCAAGAGCTGGCACCTGGTCTACCAGCATGACAGGTTGACTTGATTACATGGTGATTTAGAGACTGCAAAACATTTTCTCTATATAAGAAGAGAAGAATTTCCCTCATTGCCAGTGGTCCATCTAGTGCAGTATCCCATCTCCTACAGTTGCCTGTACCAGTTGCTTCTGAGGTATAAGATAACTTATAATGTGGACAGGTAGCTTATGTCCAAACCATCCCAACACTTCTAGAGGTTAAATTCAACTGAGATTTAAGCAGGTGCAAATTCCAATTATCTTTAACAGCCTGACTATATCTATATATTCTCAGTGCCAGGTTTACAATGGCTCCAGTGGCTCCATGGAGCTGGGCCCATGCCCAGAAGAGGCCACGGCCTGCTCTGTTTGCACGGCTCCCTGAGACCCCTCTGACTCCCCCTGCCCACCACTTGCTCGTCTCAGTCTGCCCACCGGCTGGCCAAGGGCTCCTCTCTGCCCCCTGGTCCCACCCCCCTGCTCCTCTCAGCCCCCTGGCCAGACCTCAGTGCACCTCTGGCTCAGGACAATCTCTGCTTCCCACCACCTGTGGAGCCCCACCTGTCTCCCCGGAGCTGAGTTGTCTGGGACTGGTGCAAAAGCCTGGTCAGTCTCAGCTGGTGTGTGTGTGGCGGGGAACAGTGTGGAGGACTTGGCTGGGCTCCTCCAGGCAAGTGCATCTTGAGGGATCTTGGCGGGGGCAGGTCCTGGCCTGGCTGATCGTACCACTCCCGAGGGGCCAGAGCAATTCCTGGCCTTGGGACCAGCCCTGGTAGCGCTGCCAGCTCAGCCAAGCAGACAGTCACCTCCCAGCTGGTGAGTGCGGCTGGGAGGCAGGGCTTGGGGGAGTGGGTCTGTGGGGGAGTATGTGGAGGTGTGTGTGCTGGGCTGTGAAGGGGTGGGGAGGATCTGTGTGTGTTGGGGCCCTAAGGGTTCTGTGGGGGATGCTGGGCAGTTGTGGTGGGGCTGTGGGCACTGTGCATTTGTGGGTGGGTCTGGGGGGTGCTGGCCATAGGGAGTCATGGGGCATTGGGGGCTGTGTGGTGTGGCATAGACCTACCCAAAAGGGGAAGGGGCATGCTGGCAGCACAGGGCCAGGCAGGCCACTATGCTCCTAGCAACTGCTGATTTGTAAATAGTGCCCTTGCATTGGGCGGAACAGGGCCACCCCTGCCATGCCATGCCCCATTGCCTTTGGCTGGCCCCTCACTCCAGGGACTGACCTCCGGGCGCCATGCACAATTGCCTCCATGGGGGCCTACAAATGTGTTTGGCGCCGGGCCCACAAAAGGTTAATCTGGCCCTGTATATAACATTCTGCTAAATGAATGTACTTTAGCAGACAATCATATTTGAAAAATATCCACCACTATAATGGTCCTGGTGATCTATAATTTTAATACATAAGCATATGCATTTCCACTCAAGAAAACACTGTGTAGCCTACAGGTACAGGTATTTGCTAGTTAAGGCAAAGGTTCAAGATAAGACTGTAATGTAATGAACCCACCTGGCCTGTAAGACAAGAGCTTAGCTAAACAAGGCATAAGGCCCAAAAGTTTTAGGGCTTGTCTACACTTAAAATTCTGGAGCGGTACAGCTGCACCAATGCTGCTGCACCACTTTAGTGCTTCAGTGAAGACCCTACCTACACCAATGGGAGGGCTTCTCCCATCAACATAGGTACTCCACCTCCCAGACAGGCTGTAGCTATGTTGACAGGAGAAGCCCTCCCATCAACCTAGGTAGGTCACTATAACTGCATAGCCAACCCTATAGTAAACTCACGAAGGATTTATTGACCAGGAAAAAGATATGAAACTTATTTACAGGTTAAAGCAGGCAAGATATATACACAAATGAGTTACAGTCTATGATTCCAAAAGATGACAGAGATATAGTAATCTGTCAGCACTGAATGTCTTTTAGGGCTAACCCAGGTTGACCCTGAGCAATGTAGTTATACTGACATAAGTTGCTGATGTAAGCAGAGTCAGGATGAGCTCTACCCTGACATCTGGTGGTGAATTATGGCGAGTGTGGAAAAGAACTCCAGGGGCTGATCTTGTTTGCATAGGCACACCCACCCACCTGGCATGAAACAACAGCAACTCAAAGTGGTTACTTTGGCTGGTGTGGGATCCTCAGTTTTCTCTGTTATTGGGGCAGGAAGAATAAAGTTTTGTTACCCTGATTCTGTGAATCAAGGCCAGTGGAACTGTTGTATGACAGAAGGACTGAGTGAGTCCTTCACCATTTCCTTAGTAGCACTTGCTTGACAAGGGGCATGTATTACAAAACCCAGTGAATTGAGAGAGGATGGGGACAGGTATTTGTACCTGATAATATGGGTCCCCTCCGAGGGTTTGAAACACATATTGCACTACCTCCTCTCTCCACTGTTGAATGTCAGAGCTAACTTTGATTCCATTAGGAGTCTAGTTACAGGCTGCTGAGCTGAATTCACTTTGGGCCAATGGTGCACTAGCACTGGGGCTCCCCTACTATGAGCTGAAATTGCTAAGAGCTGAAATCACAAAAGAGCTGAAGTTATTAAGAGCTGAGATCACTGAGTACTGTGTTAACTAGTGGGGGAGCCTGAAGCTATATTGCTAAGCAGCTGGCGGAGCAATTTGTGGGGATGACTGGAGGAGCGGCCCAAGGAATGGCGAGCGGAGCTGTTTGCGGGGATGGCTGGAGCGGCTCATAGGTCAGTGAGCGGAGCGGAGCAGCTTGTAGAGCGGAGCAGTTTGTGGGATGGCAGGAAGTGGACTGGCTTGTGGTGAAGGCTCTGGCGGAACCCCATGGCGAGATAGCCAGCCGGCCTCGGATCACATAAGGTGCCCCTTAACACCCTGCGTGCCCCGCCCTTTTACTCTGGGGCTGCACTGGCTAGGGACAGAGACTTTGGGGTCTGTTGGACTTTTGGTGGTTGCTGGACCCAAGAGACTTTGGGGACTCTGGGTGATTTTTGGGTTGCTGGATTCAAGAACCAAAGGGAAAGGACACAGCCCAATTTGCTGGGGTGGGTTTTTTGCTCATGGTTTGTGTTATGAATCCTGTTTGTGGTGTTTTTCCAATTTAATGCTGATGTCATGTACCTCATGTTGTTAAACACTTTCTGTTACACTCAGACTCCGTGCTTGTGAGAGGGGAAGTATTGCCTCTTAGAGGCACCCAGGGGGTGGTGTTGTAATTGTCCCAGGTCACTGGGTGGGGGCTCGAGCCGGTTTTGCATTGCGTTATTGAAATGGAACCCCTAGATACAGAACCTGGCCCTTGTTGCTGCCAACTTAGATGGGCAGAAGGGTTACGCTAATGTAGACCGAGCCTTAGCCTAAGCAATCATCAAATATCACAGGATAGAATGCTATAATGACTAAACTGCTGCCAGGTAACTACAAGAGCTTAGTTTAGACAGGCTTGGGATATTTTAAGTTAGGAACATCAGCAGATGTCTGACCAAAAGAGTGCATGGTAACTAATTGACATATATGCTAATAAGCTTGAGGTAAACGAACTTGTAAACTGTGGGAGAAGTGTACTCCAACATTAGTAGGGTGAAGAAATACAAACAAGGAAAAGGGAACAAACCCTTACTGAATATGCATTAGGCACAGTGGTGTCAGTGTAATGCATTATAAAAGTTTTATCCCAGCCTGTGTGCCATGGGAGATGTAACCCTTGGTAGGTGCCAAGATGATGACCCTTGAGTGTTAATTGAGAATGCGTACATGATCAATATATTTAATACACAATCAATAGATCAGACAATACATGCCTAAATGGAGAGTGGGATAAATATGTTTTTAGGAAATTATTGGCATAACAGAATGACACATTAGCCTTACTATGAAAGAGTGTGGTTTTTAACATTTGTTTTTAATATTCTGGAAACAGATCAAAATCACTTCATTCTTGCAAAACTGTTACTCCAAAAATTCTGCCAATTTCTAAAGTATTGATTACTTCTTCAAACAAGCATTTTTCTGAGTAGAGCTAACAAGACGTCTATAATTTAAAGACTCACTAAACATGTCTTCTGACATAGGTGGGGATCTAACCCATAAATTATGGCCTCAATACTGCAAAGATTTATGCACTTGCTTATGTTTGTGTGTGGTATGTAGCCCCAGTCCCTTCAAAGGGACTGCTCACAGTAAGCAAAGTTAAGCATGTGAATAATTTTTTGCAGGACAAAGGCATACAGGGTTAAAATTAGGATAAATGGGTAAATCTAAAACTCTGGGCAATAGTGAAGGACTAAAGCAATGCTCAGTCTGAGAAGAGTAAAGTTTGAGGGTCCCAACTTTGGCCAATAGCATGTTTTAAACAGAGCACTTCAAAGGTAACTGTATAAACCCAAACCACTTGAGCAAGAGGACTTGGCACCCTAGCTAACAGCTGTAGCTGACTCATTAAACAACCACTGTGGTCCAACCACCAGACGGAAAAGAAGATCCACACTTAGCATGGGCTATATAAGCAACATTTCTGGAAAGAGCTCCTATCATCATGGAAGGAAAGACATCATCTTGTGGTTGGATGCTAATGAACTGAAGTTAGCAGTATGTTTCTCCAAAGAGAAGGGACTATCATGTTCTATGCTCCTGGGAAAATCTTCTATCCAGCACTGCATTCGTTAGATCACTTAACTTGACAAAGACACAAAACATTCTCCCACAGGATGCTGTATTCATGGGATTTGACAAACTGCTCTTCCCTAACAGATTATACATGAACTAAGATTTTGTACTTTGAAATATACTCAGAGGTTTTGCAAGTTATTTAGTGTCTCTTGAATTATTCAGTCAAAAATGCTTCGTTTGCTTGTCAGACCTTCCTTGAAAATGCCATATGTTTTGCTAATCAAATCTGTAGATTCTGCTGGTTCACGAGGATGTTGGAATTTTAAGTTCTTTCAGCATAACCTCATCTGTTTCTTCTATTTTCCCTTCAATTTTCTTAAGAGTGTGGTTCTGAACTCTGCAGACAACTTCAGTTTTAGCAAAGTCTGAAACAGTTTTCACATTAACAAAATCAAGCTCACTTCTATCAGACCTGATAGACAATTCCCTACTTTGATAATTCTGGTGACTTGTTGAAGTCCTGTGTGTAAGCAGAGAGAAGTAGCACATTCTTATAACTAAGTGAAAAATTCTCATCCCCAAAGCAGCAGTGATCGCTGTGGCTGTTTGAGAGATCTCTGCAAAAGGAGTATATCGTAATTTAGATTGGAGGACTGTAACATTATTTTGAGAGTACACTTGGCACCACTCATAGCCCACTGTGTTATGACGCATGAGAACAAAAGTAAAAACTGCACAGTGATGAGGCTATGGTATTAGCTTAACTACACTGAAGAGCATAAACATCAGATATTTTAGCTAAGAGTGAAATAATATCATAATAATTATCCACTTTTAGGAGCTTCAGCATGTCAACTGCAGTGTCCCTCCTCAGTAATTTCAGAGTGGCAGACTTCCCATAAAGAATCATCCTTCAGTAAAATTTGAAGAATTCACAGTACTTCGCAGATTCTATGGTGCAAGAATATTGAGATAAAGCATCACCATCATATTCCTGAAAGCTCCATATGATATTCCTGCAAAATCGTTACACACCAGAAGTGCAAGATTCATGCAGAGCAGGGCTTGGCTAAGAGGTTACTATCGGTATTCAGGTTTAGCGACAATCTGTTCTAGGACAAAGTATGAATTAATCATATCATCAGATTCAAAGGTAAAACCCTTGGAGTGCTGTAGAAAACTCCAGAGCAGACAGAAGGGAAAAAAAAGAATAAAAAGCAGTTATTGTTTCCATATCCGCATCAATGCAACAGAAACAGATCACTGGCATCAGGAAGAAATACCAGGGTAAAAGCTGCAACTACTGTACCCTCTCATCTCAACACTGGAGGTTATGGCTGGCAGGGTATAATAAGAAAATACAGCAATCAAAAGAGTAAATTTTTCTCAAGACCAGGGTACCAGGTAGAGCTGTACTGATTTAATAGCTTAACAACTGATTTAGTTATACCAATGCAACCCTCTAGTTGGATACTTATCATGGTTCAGCTTAAACCTGTTCCTTGTCGATTTACCTAAACCAAAAAAAAAAGCCACTCAAATTGACATAAGGCTATGTCTCTACTAGAGCTAGGGATGTGAGTCTCCTGCTCAGATACACATACTTTTGATAACTTTCGTTAAGCTAGCACTAATATAAATAACAATGTAGCCATAGTAGCATAGGTAGCAGCAGCATGGCTGTGCTATGCCAAGTACATGCCCACAAGTTTCTGGGAGGAATTTGTACTGAATGCTAAAATAAGTTTAAATTTACACCTTTTGTTCAGCTGGTGATACTTTCTCATCTAGACAAGCCCCTAGTGATATGAGAAACTTTGGTGGTATTGCTCTACATCTATTCTAGAGAGCAAGAACTTCCATTATATCCTTCTACTGGGGCACTAGTGGAGCCCACAATGCCCAAGAATAGAGATAAGGGGCAGCACTCTGACCCACCACACCAAGAAAAAGTGCGGGACCCACCACAATAGCGTTGGCCATTTGCCACATCTGCTTTGCATTATATTCTGCAGCAATGCAAGAAATCTACAGGCCTGTATCCTGTAAAACATTAGCTTCAGCAAGTTTAGCATAAGGCTTGATGCCTATGAACTTTGAACAGATAAACAGCCCAACAGAAAACCCCATGTTTTTGGGGAGCTGAAAATAGAGTTTTAAGGGGAAGTTTAAGGTACATGAGTCAGCCACAGAAGTGTTCTGGCAATGAACTGACATACATAACAGGTACATGAGATACATCTAAGGCTAGCCTCCTTGCCTATATATCTTTTCATATACGTTTCTTATGAGTTTGATTATTTGTTTTATTATATTAGGTTTATATTACAATATATTTTGGCTATAACACAAGGGACCTGCCGGCCACATCTGTGCATTGAGCTAAGGCAAAGTTAGCATACATATGTTTGGGACCTTTCAACTAGATAGATGGTGATGAGCTAAACCATATATGGCTGTGACCTTTAACATGGAGGATGCATTAAAGCAGGTTGGCATAGGGGCTTTCCTAAGTTCATACCCCTTTAAACCTAAGAGATACACCACAACTTGGAAAGAACTGAAATAACCAGCTAGGACAAAAACAACAAATGTGATACCTAATCACAAAAGAACCCTGGTAACGAATTGACATATATGATAATAAGTTGAGATCATTGATATACTAACCTATAGGAAAAAGACACTCCAACATTAGTAAGGTGAGGAAATACAAATAAGGAAAAGGGGAGAAATTCCCTAATGAATATGCATCAAACATAATGGTGTCAGCATAACATATTATAAAAGTAGCATCCAGCCCAAGGGTAGGAGAAGGAGATGTAGTCCTTGAGAGATGCCAGAATAATGGCCATGGGTCATGATGAGGAAGGTAATGAGGAAGATGGTAACACTTCAAGTTGTTCTACAAGGGATCCAAGTATATGGATGTGCAAATATACATTCTGTAGTATCTCTATCTACCTTACTGAGCTGGGGTGTTTGTGACTGTGCTAAATGTATTAATAAACTATATAAATATAAAATAGTTCTTACAGTGTGAGTGTTGCAACTGTGCATATCGGGGTTCCCAACAATATAATAATTTAAATAATACTGGGCCTGATCTTGGGACAAGAACCTGTCTACTCTCAAAGTGATAACTGGGATTCTTAAGTAATCAATATAATTAATACACAATCTAAAGATTGGGCTAGAGGATAAGTTCTGTTAATGTTGTACACGGGCTTCCTTCATGGGAGATACAAAGATAAATATTGAAGCTTCTCCTCTGAACATCTGCTACCATATGAGCTATGTAAATAGACTTGGGTACATATACTTCAGACAAACAGATTGTAAAAGACAACATGAACCGGAGAGACAAAATATTCTTTACAGTCTGTCATCATATTGACACACTGCAAGTTGTACTTGTCTAAATGCCATTAATTCTAGTGGGAGTTGTGAAAAGTACATCTTCACATTGGGAAATGAACATTCATTTCATTACTTTTTAGCACAATTGCTAAAATAATCCTGCTTCAGGTTTACTCCTGGCTAAATGCTGTAAAATCTTCCACAACTTATCACAGATTCTGATTCAGAGAAAGTCTGGCTAGGTGAAATTTGAAGCAGACTTTAATCAATGAAATAATTTGCACAATTCAGTATATTAAATAACACAAGTTTGATCAAAAATTTCCATTGAAACTGTTTTATGAGGAAAATCGGGTTGTTGATTAAGCTTTTTTGTGACAAATGTCTGCTCTGCACAGAAAACTGAATTTGTCAAAAAATGAGTATTCATATACCAAATTATTTTGGTTTTCAGCTGAATTTGAATTCCTGCTAAAAATTCAAAATTTTCTGTGAGGGGAAAAATACCTTTATAAATCATTATATATAACCTTCTCTTTCCTTTCCATGAAAATTTTTAGCATGTTACTTAATTCATTCACACCATGAATATAAATTACTGACCACTAATTAATTAGAAGATCTTAAATGTGAGGCTAAAATTAATCATTAAAAGCCTGATAATATAATGTGGTAAACTCCCTCCTCATCTGCCAGTTGAATTATTGGGAGTTATGATTAAGGTGTGACATATCACAAGGGAGACTGATTTTTATTTCATATCCTCAAACATATTATATGTATTCAGGTTACAAAAAGTTATACTCATGCCATTTGGAAGGAATTTGTATTTCCTGACCCCCAGGAATTCACAGGAGCCACTTAGCACTTCACAGAGTCAACCCTTACACCATATTTAATGCATGGGCCTTGCCAGATATTAGGAGAGGTCTTTCTTGATAGACATTGTATATTACACCCAAGCTATTTATTTGCTAGAGCTCTTTTAAGACAAACATTTGGGGGGAAAATAAAGGTTCTCCAACTCAGCATCCTCTTTTTCTTCAAACACGGGCTTTGCTGTTGTCTTTCTAACAGTAGTATCTGATATGAACAATGTCAGGAACAGGAATCAGCCATTTCCTGGCCCAAGAGAATAATTTATCTTCACCCTTAAGCAAACCTTGTTCTTCCCACAGCAACAACCTGAATATCACCACAGTAGTTATGCTCTGCTCTTAGATAACCATGGCACAAAAGACAACTCCTAATATAGCCAGGGATTTTATAAACCCTTAACAAATCTCAGCTGGGTTTTAAAATGGGCAGGATGGATTAAATAAATTAATAGCAACATTAGGTCAAAGCTTGGAAGTGTTTGTTTTGCTTGAAGAGCTAAGACATTAATCAAGGTTTCTTTGGAATGCACATATGGTGCCTGATGGACTATCAAAGTCAATATTTTAATAAATCACAAGCATAAAACACAGACAGAAGATTTGAAAAGTTTAGATAGACCAACAGAACTGCTTTTGTGTTCTAATAGTTCACCCCTGCACTTTGCCACTCAGGAAATAAAGAAATCATAAAGGAAAACTAAGAATGATGAAAGCATCACAAGGTCCACTGGGGAAAAAAAAACAAAAAACCTCAACTCGAAATGTCAACTCAACACTAGAGTGGAAAAAGAGTTACTTCTGTGAGGTTATGAACAAATCCATATGTAACCCACCATTGCATGTCTTCCTGCTGCCATTCTTGTCTAAGATTTTCATTAACAAAGTAATATCTATATGTGTAACAATCAAACACTTAATAACATTATGGGTTGGAATGAAATTCCCATATGAGCAAGAAAATTAAAACGTAAGGAAAATGCAGTCTGAAGCCCTGAGATTCCTGCCCCAGAAACCAGCACTGTTATTCCAGTTTGGCAGTGGGAAGACAATATGCCCCATAAAGGAAGGCTGAAATATTTAATGTAAAATTAACATTTAAATATTATGTTACATATTAATATAACTGTATTGGTTATTATTATTCTACAAGTTCCTAAATGCCCCAAACAAGATAGTGGTCTCACTGTGTTAGGTATTATACAAATGTGTACAGTCCCTGCCCTGATGAGTTGACAGTCTAAATAAAAAAAGTGAGAGAACCTGTGGGAGAAAGGATTATCAACATTTAAAGATGGGAAACTTAATTAGAGAAAGATTAAGTTGCTTGTTCAAGGACAGACAGGAAATCAGTGGCAAAATGAGAATTCAAATCCAGAACTTCCAAGTCCCAATCCGAAGCCTTAACCACAATAAAATGATTGTTTTTCCTAAGAAAGTTCCATTGCCGTGCAAGACTATTCTTGGTCCTTTAAAAATGTTTCAAATTCAAAAGCTCTCCTCTTCCCTGCATACCCTACCAACCACCACTACAGCCTTGTGATGGTCTGCCTGCTCTAATCACTCAGCCTTCCACCCAGGTCACGTATTTATGTCTCCCTCTTTCGGGGAATATAAAGAGTCTGGCAAACAATAGCTCTATGGTCACGTGAACGGCTCCAGGTCTCCCGTGGTTTGAGGTTCTGAGGTCTTGCTCCTTCAGTTACCCAGGCTTCTTTTAACCCAATGCTCTTGACAACTTTTACTGTGTGCTAGGTGGTGTCAGGAAATAAATATTGGGAGACACAGCCGTCCGACCAATAGATGGCTGGCACAAACAGGACAACAGAAGAGTGCTTTTACTTAAAGCTAAACTTTATTTAGTCTCAAGCACTCACACATGTCCGCAACAGGTTAGTAAAATACCCCCAACCCTCAATAATTACCGAAGCTGAGTGTGGCTCTCGAGTGGCACAGCAACAAGCTTCCATTGGCCAAACTTCCATCTGCCAGTGGGAACCCCCAAGATGCGTCCAGAGGGAGCGTCCCTGAAGAAACCCTCCCGAAGAGTCCATCTACCTCAAACTTTTCCCCCTTATTTATACATTAGTAATACAATGACATATCCCTTAAAGAAAATTTGCTAAACAAGCAGTTTTTAAAAGTCAAGCAAGAGGTTTCCTTATGATCATCTATTAACCAGATTTTTTTTTCCAGAGTGTCCATGCCTTGGGACCCTGACAGACACATTCCTCGGGGTATATTATAGACAAACATCCTGTATATTATAGACAGCGCCTCCTGCTGGTTGTCTCTGGGAATTAGCTCTTTCAGCCTCCGGAGCACCCGCTGCAGGCCGGTGTCCCACTTGTAGCTGGCCCCATGTCTCTCCCAGACCCTGGTGCCCCTTTACCCTGGGGCTGCCCACTGGCAATACCCCTGCAGTCTCAGGGTCTTCCCACCCAGGGGAACCCACCCAACCCTCTATCCCCACCTTGCCTCAGTTATGGGCTACTACCAGTAATCACCAAGCCCCCACTCCCTGGTGCAGACTGCAATGTAAAAGCTACTCATCATAGGCAAGGGGGTTCAGACCTGCTGCCTTCTTCTGCCTGCCAGTACCATTATGGGCCTTGGACCAGGCCCTGCAGCCTGGGGAGTTGCCAGCCTGGAGCTCCCCTGGCCTTTCCTCGGCTCGGCTCGGCCCTGCCTTGCCCTGCCCTGCCTCATTTCCAGTGCCCTTTCTGCAGGCTCCACCAGAGAGGTCCTTTGGGGCCATCTGCCTGTCCCAAGTCAGGATAAAGGAGGAGGGTTGGGCGTGGGGCTAGCAACTCCACCCTGTAAAAAATCAACCTGCTATAGAAACGCCAACAATAGAGATAACAGAGACTTTTAGCCTGGAAAAAGAAGGGTCTTCGACTCGAAGACGCATGACGCTGGGTGGTGAAAGTCGTGAGGAAGCCACTAAGCTGATTACCCTTCTTGCAACCAGGAGGATTACCATTGGTACATGGAACGTGAGGACCATGTACGAGTCAAGAAAGATGGCACAGGTCGCAGCAGAGATGAGGAGCAACAACTTGACCCTACTAGGCATTAGCGAGACAAGATGGACACAAGCTGGACAAAGACGACTGTTGACAGGAGAGCTGTTGTTGTATTCCGGACATGAAGAGAGTGACGCACCCCACACACAGGGAGTAGGCTTCATGTTGTCCAAGCAGGCACAGAGGGCACTGATTGGTTGGGAGGCACATGGTTCCAGGATCATCACAGCATCCTTCAGAACTAAAATGAAGAGGATTAAGATGAATGTTGTACAGTGCTATGCTCCAACCAATGACAGTGAAGAGGGGGACAAAGACTATTTTTACAATAGACTTCAGAAAATATTAGAGATTCTCCCAGACAAAGACATTACCATCCTTATGGGAGATTTTAATGCCAAAATTGGACCTGACAACACAGGATATGAACAAGTCATGGGGACCCACGCTCTGGGAGAGATGAGTGAGAATGGAGAGAGATTTGTGGATCTGTGTGCACTTAACAACTTGGTCATAGGAGGTAGCATCTTTCCTCACAAGCGGATCCACAAGAGTACCTGGGTATCGCCAGCAGGCATGATAGAAAACCAGATTGATCATGTCTGTATTAGCAAGAAGTTCAGAAGATCTTTGCAGGACGTTAGAGTTAGAAGAGGAGCAGACGTAGCGTCCGACCATCACTTAGTGGTGGCCAGATTGAAGCTGAAGCTGAAGAAGAACTGGATAGACGCGTCAGATAGAAGAGTGAAGTTCAACGTTAGCCTTTTGAAGGATCATAAGATCAAGGAAGATTTTGGACTGATGCTGAAGAATAAGTTTTCAGTACTACAGGATCGGTCTGAGGAAGAGGAAGACAGTGTATCCAACAGATGGCAGAAAGTGAGAGAGACACTTAGGTCAGCATGCCAGGAAGTGCTTGGAATTAAGAAATATCAGCAGAAAGAGTGGATCACAGCAGAGACCTTGACTAAGATAGAAGATAGAAAGAAGAAGAAGGCAGTAGTTAATAACAGCAGGACTAGAGCAGCAAAGGCTAAAGCGCAAAAAGAGTATGCTGAAGCCCATAGAGCAGTGAAGAGGAATATTAGGAAGGATAAGAGAGATTATGTGTATGGACTGGCAGCAGAAGCGGAGCAGGCAGCATACAACGGTAATATGAAACAGCTGTATGACATCACCAAGCGACTGTCTGGAAAGTTCAGCAAACCAGAGCATCCCGTCAAAGACAAGCAGGGAAAGTCTATAACAGAAATAGAACAACAGATGAATAGATGGGCGGAGCACTTTGAGGAACTCCTGAATAGACCAGCACCATTAAATCCACCAGACATTGACCCAGCCAATGAAGACCTTCCAATCAATTGTGATAGACCAACCAGAGATGAGATCAGAAAAGCCATCACTATGATGAAGAATAGGAAGGCGGCTGGACCTGACGATATTCCAGCAGAGGCCCTGAAAGTAGATATGGATGTTTCAGTGGAAATGCTGTACCCCCTCTTTGAGAAGATATGGGAAGAAGAAGTGATTCCAGCAGACTGGAAAGAGGGATATCTTATTAAAATCCCCAAGAAAGGAGACCTCAGCAATTGTGCCAACTACAGAGGAATCACACTTCTGTCGGTGCCAGGGAAGGTCTTCAACCGAGTTCTCTTAGAGAGAATGAAGGATGCCGTTGACCCACAGCTACGAGATGAGCAAGCAGGTTTCCGGCAAAATAGATCATGCACGGACCAGATAGCAACGCTTCGCATCATAGTCGAGCAGTCTATGGAGTGGAACTCCTCATTGTACATCAACTTTGTTGACTATGAAAAAGCATTCGATAGCGTGGATCGAGAGACTCTCTGGAAGCTCCTTCGGCACTATGGCATCCCAGCAAAGGTGGTCAACCTGATTAAGAACTTATATGATGGCATACACTGTAGAGTGATCCATGGAGGGCAGCTTACAAACAGCTTCCAGGTGCGAACCGGAGTCAGACAAGGATGCTTGTTGTCACCATTTCTCTTTCTCCTTGTCATTGATTGGATTATGAAGACATCCACTTATGAGCGTAGGAACGGAATCCAGTGGACGTTGTGGACCCAGCTTGATGACATGGATTTTGCCGATGACCTTGCACTCCTTTCGCATCGCAAACAGCAGATGCAAGAGAAGACCAACGTAGTGGCAGCCATGTCATCACAGGTTGGCCTCAACATCCACAAGGACAAGACCAAGATCCTCAAGATTAACTCCATCAGTAATGACCCAGTCACACTGAATGGAATCCCTCTGGAAGAAGTGCAGTCCTTCACCTACCTAGGCAGTATCATCGACCAACAGGGTGGCATGGATGCAGACATCAAAGCAAGGATTGGTAAGGCAAGAGCAGCTTTCTTACAGCTCAAGAACATCTGGAGCTCTAGAGAGCTGTCTTTGGCAACAAAGATTAGACTGTTCAATTCCAACGTGAAATCAGTCTTATTGTATGGAGCTGAAACCTGGAGGATAATTAAAACAACCACCAGGAGGATCCAGACCTTCATAAATAGTTGCCTTAGAAGGATTCTCCAGATCCGCTGGCCAGACACCATCAGCAACATCTACCTCTTGGAGAGGACCCATCAACTTCCAGCAGAGGAAGAAATTAGAAGGAGAAGGTGGGGTTGGATAGGACACACACTACGCAAGCAGCCAACCAACATCACTAGACAGGCATTGCGGTGGAACCCCCAAGGCAAGCGGAAAAGAGGCCGTCCAAGAAACACCTGGCGACGCGACCTTCAGGCTGATAGCAAAAAAATGGGCTATACCTGGAACCAGCTAGAGCAAATGGCCCAGGATAAAGGACTCTGGAGATCTGTGGTTGGCGGCCCATACCCCAACTGGGGTGACGGGCATGAGTGAGTGAGTGAGTTTCTGCAGGCAGTCAGGCCTGGAGAGAGACTCCTCTTGGGCCTCTGGCTCACAGCCTTTTTATGCAGGCCAGCTGTGGCCTGATTGGGGTGTGGCCCAGCTGCGGCTGCTCTGCCAATCAGTCCAGCTTTTCCCCTGCCCCAGCCCTTTGCCAGGGCTGTTTTAAGCTCTTCCAGGCTGGAGCGGGTGACCCCCCGCTACAACATATATCAGCAATTTTAGCGTTCTTAGCAGGAAGGATGCGGGATCAAGCTGCCCTTTCTGTGGCACTCAAAACCCCCTCTCCTCCTGCCTTGGTTATGCTAAGGCTGCTGCGTGACCAATTTGTGGCCTGATGACTTGACTATTTTTAGCAATAAGCAATAGTGGTTTAGTACGGCCTGCTGACTTAGCTACTGTTAGCAGCAGGCAATAGTGATTCAGCCACTTTACTGGTTTGCCAAAATCTCCCCGTACACTTCTGGCCTCAGGGTCTTCTCTTATTAAGAGCCCCCAGTATCAAGGACAGGCTTTTTACCTTCTGCATCCCTTAGAAGTTGGTAGGGGAACCTGGGGCCATCCATTCCACCAAATTCTATGCCAGGGCCCAACAACAGGCAGATAAATTCTGCTATACTGCTGCTTGCATGGAACACATCCTACCAGTCCCCCCTTTCCCAATGGATAAACTCATTAAACAACTGAAACCAAAGGTAAAGGCTCAGACCTTCTGAGTGTTATGAATCCCTTCTCTGTGAGTTTGGCAAAGTCACCATAGCCAGAGGTCTCAAGCAGCTGGACCTCCTGCAGTGCTCCTTCTCAAGAGCTGGGAGGGTAGGTTAGTTCACCTCCATTGCCTGCCCTCCTATTCAGCTGGTCTGTTCTCCTTTTGTGTTCCTCCTGCAAGCCATGCATGCTTTACAGGTTGGAAGGGTGGACCACCTGCCTGGGCCAAAAGAAGCTTCTCAACTGCTTCCTTTCCAGTGCGTGGTTTATATACTCCATCACATTCCCAAATTTGGGAGAAGATAACTCTTACTAAGGGGATAAGGGCTAAGGTTCTGTGCTGCTGCATTTTCCTTGTTACTTAAAAATAGCATTCAATCATGTAATTATCTTGTGTTATACTTACGTTGCAATCTCCTTGGGGCAGGGACCTTGTTTTTGTTCTGCATTTGTACAGCACCTAGCAAAATAATATATAGGTCTATGACTAGAGCTTGTAGGTCCTATGGTAATACAAGTAAATAAATACATAAATGTCATGTAATACATATCAACCAAGGGGGCAAAGTTGTGGTTTCTGAATTTTCTATATAGATAGGGATTTACACACTTCATTTAATTTTGATATTTACTGGTATTCAAGTGCTTAACTGTGTATGTATGTAAAAGTAACATTAAGCTGCATAAACTTTGGGGGAGGCCTGGGAGGGAGGGCACAATTCATATACCATACCACTCCTATTGCATTATTTCTTTCTGCTGTTATTTCTTCTTACCCTGAAGTTTTCAGTGGAGGTGGTAACATTTGAAAGTAGGCAGGCAAAGCTAACACCTAAAAGTGTACTAGAAACCAATTTACAACAAGTAGTGAAGATCACACTATCTCCTTCCATTGGTAGTTTCTAAGTCGTGGTAAAATAAGCGGGTCTTTTAACTTCTCTCACTTATTTACAGTTAGAGAACAGTAACTTGAGGAGGAAATGAATCTAGTGCGAGCACTTCTTTCAAATGAAAAGAGGTGACATTGCTGGCACCATAAACCAATTCAATTCTATCCTCTGGAAGTAGCCACCAAATCCTTTGCTACAATTTTTCTTTTGGGACCAGAAGAGTCAGAAATAAATGTTTCAAACTAAATAATGATGGGAAACAGAGGTTACACTTATTTTTCATTTCCCCCTTCACGTATAAGTCAAATTCTACAATTTCTGGGGAAAAAATCTTTTAAAATTAATTTCCATTCCTCATTACCATCCACTGCAGTATGAAACAGGGAGCATGTATAAAAAATCTTTGATTAAGTGTCCATTATGTTAGCGTGATGCAATGATCATTCAATTAGATGATTTCAGTGTATAATATTCATGATCTCCAATCAAAATATGATGGGAGAGGTACATATGTTGCAAATAAGTTGACACAGTAGCTTACAAGGGCCCTTTTGAAACCATTATGAGCTATCATATTGAAATCTAGAGACTTTCTAGTCTGTGGGCTTTTATATGTGGTTCAATGGCCTGACAGACTATAACTGCTCCTCTACTCAGTGGAAATTAAGTGCATGCATAATAACCCATGTGAAAAATGAAGTGTTTTTTTTTTTTAAAGAATCAAATGAAAAAAATCCTGACACTTGACAATGGCTAGGCACCAGGGTGTGCTGTGATCACTGCTTATTAAACAAAATAATACTATTTCACTAGCACCTTTTGTTCTCCCTGTATTCATTGCCTCATCTTATAGATGGTAAGCTCTTTGGAATCGGGACCATCTTTTGCTAGCAGAATGGGGGCCTGATTCTTGATGGGGGCTTCTCGTATTACAAGAGAAATTGACAGCCATTTTGTGCACTCAGCCACCATTAATTGGAAGTGATAACAGCAAATAGTTAGAAATAACTCGAGCTTTTGAATAAGCATATGAAATAGCTGCAGCTGCAGTTTTGCTGATAAGGATGGAAAGTAAAATTGGAAGAATCATGAGAATGGGCAGAATAGTGAATGGTTGAGCTTGGATGTTATGACAAGGGGTTGCTAGCTGATGTTAGAAAAATTGTTAATTTTCAAGGGGTTACTATGAGTTATTAGCTTTGTTTTGAACAACCTATGGAAAAATCTGTCAGAGTATGTAATTTGGAAAAGTTCGGAGAGGTTTTCTATGAGTTAGGAGGCTCACATCCAAATCCCCAGTGGCTAGGAGGAAGGCTGGCCACTAGAAACCTGTTGCTGACCGCTCAAGACCATCTCAAACTTTGGGTAACCGTATCTGGGCTGCTCTAGTTAGATTATTGCTATTTTAGATGTGTGGTTTAGACTCAATAAAAAAGATTTTGGGTTAAAGAACTCTCGTTTTTATCAATCATTTGTCAGATAAAGGAACTGTGTCCCCATCGATTTATATCCGGAAACCACCTGGAGATAAGAAAATAAAAGTTACAATAGTTTCAGATTGAGAACACCCAGGGTAATACTAGACACAACCACAATAAAAATAAATACAGCTAATTAAATATATATACAGACAAAAAAGCCGCTACTGCCCCAACTTCACCATGTGGTTGTCTAATGATTTGGGGGCTTCACTGTGTCTTGATTTATCTTTTCAAGCTGTTAACTTCCTAGGATAGATACTGTAGGTGAAATCCTGACTCTGCTAAAGTCAATGGTAAATCTTCCATGGACTTCAAGGGGGCTGGGATTTCACCCTGTATCTTGTTCTATGTATTGTACAGTTCAGAGCACACAATTTGTGCTCACTATATAATAAAATATGATTATAATGCTATATCATAAATTCAGTCATAAGTAACCTTGATAAAATCTATACAATTCGGCCTGTATATGCACAGGTACCCATTTGCAATGTGAAATATCTACAATAAGTACTTATGGGGCACCAGTCACTACAGTATCAAACAAACATTATTTCATTCCCTTTTTACATAGTAAAAAAAAACAAACTAGTTTGCATTACTCATCTTTCACATTATGGAGCTTCAGAAAGGACTGTCTGTCCTTGGATGACAAGCTTTCCATGACTTCTCCAACAAGGGGATCCAGCTGTATAGCAGGTTTAGGGCAAAAGGCCACAATCTAGACCACTGAAATGAACTGGGAGGAGGGACAATGGGGGGATTTCAATAGGAGCAGGCTGGAGCCTTTATCACTTTTTAAGCTTACAAACGGTCAACATAATTTCCTGGAAAACAGAAATAAAATCTTCCCTCATACCTGTGACTTTGTGGCCTTTTCTGAATTTTTATGGCTGAGTTTTAAACCTGTGGAAAATTGAGTTTATAATGGAAAGAGTGATGGACACTTAGCTTCAGTTTTAATGAAAGGTGCAGCTGTGATAGTGCACTCTGGTAATGGAAAAATACCCTGCTGAAAGCTGAAAAAGTTACCACTGGGTCTTCAGACTTAACTTATTGCCCAAAGCTACCATAAATCTGATTGTGTTGAAATTATCTTTAAACCAGTTTTCATTATCAGTCTGAAATCCCCTCTAGAAATACACCCATCAAAGTGATTTTCAGTGCCTAACGTGTCCATGAAATTTTCAACTTCTGGGCAACTTTGCATGTTACGGGTAGAATGAGAGAGGACAGTTGCTCCTTTCACCCACAGGAAAGCAATCTTCAGATAGATTGTTACCTATTTATACAACCATTTCAGAATACTGCTGTTTTAGTGGTGAGACAGCTGTTCATATGATAACTTCAGTACACTCTGGGACACTACCTTTGGAATAGCAGTGTCATCTTGTGACTGATATAAGTAAGCAAGAAAAGTTGGTGAGAACACAACTTCACATTTGTCTCATTTGTATCAGAACAAAACTCCAAGTACTATGCTTGAACTACAAACCCCTTAATGATATTGATTTAGCTACCTCAGAGACCACTGATACTCTATCACTATCCCAAAAGACAACAATGATCCAAAGGAATGATGAATCCGGAGAGTCTCGTATTTAGACTATCAGGTGCTAGGGGCAGAATATAGTCATTGGTGGTAGCCAGTCTATAGAATTCTTTGATTACATTCATGCCAAGTTTGACTGTGTTCTGACTGAAGGGGCAGGGGTATTTCCTCAATTTGCTGATCTCTGGCTGATTTTTTGTTTGTTTGGTGGTTGGTTGGTTTGGTTTTTGCCTTTTATGAAAATTTTTGTTGAAAAAATTAATTTTTATTTGGTGGGAGGGAATTGGGAGGAGAGGGGTTGAAAAAACCCTAAAATATTTGGATTTGGGATTTCTTCACTGATGAAAGCAATAAAAATGTATTTTTTCATAAAAATGCATTTTCTATCAAAAATGTTTTGAGAGAAAAATTCTGATCTGTTCAAAATTACTTCAACTTTTGTTTACTAACATTAACAGTGAAACTGGATACTAAAATATTGTAGTTTGCTCTTTCAAAGACTCTTTTTCTCAGTAAAACCATACCGCTTCTTTACAAAAATGACTGTGCATGAATATATTGGTGTTCTCTTTTAGTCATTCAGAATATATTGGTGTTCTCTTTTAATTTCATTTTAAAAAGCTCCTTTTAAATAGAGCTGTTTGGGGAATTTTACATCAGAATTAATTTCCTAAAATGAAGTCCCTGCAAAAAAAAAAAAATTTCCTGCAGGACAATTTTGATTTTGTAAAATATCTATCTATCTATAGATAGATAGATAGATCGTCCATCAGGAATAACTAAATGAAATATTTCATTTTGGGTCAGTTCAACCTGAATTGGAATATTTCATTTTTAAAGTGACCCAACACATTTACTTTCAAATTTGTTAAAAAGCCATCAAACTGCATTTAACTATTGCCTGATGGGAGTCATAGTTTGGTCCCCATTCTCTCCTCTGGGCCATACTCCCTAGCAGTACATCTCCTAAAAAGCATTTTCCCTGTGTGATGCATCATGGGAGTCACACGACTCTTGGTACATTATGGAAGATGTAGTCCAGCCCTGGAGCTTGACCAATAGGATAGAAAAGGGGCCAGAACTACAATTCCCATAAAGCAACAAGGAAATGCAATTTAATGTTGAAAAATGTGACGAGACAAACTGAAGCAATTCTGTTACAGGACTTATAGAATCATAGAAATGTAGGCCTGGGAGGGACTTTGATATGTCAGCTAGTCCAGTGCCCTGCATTGAAGCAGAACTAAGTATTATCTAGACATCCCTGACAGGTGTTTGTCTAACCTGTTCTTATAATCCTCCAATGATGGATTTTCCACAGTCTCTCTAGGTAATTTGTTCCAGTGCTTAACTACCCTTACAGTTATGTATTTTTTTCCAAATATTATGTATTTCTGAATCTAAATTTTTGGAAGATCCACTTCCTGGAAAATATCAACATTTCATGTTTTTGTCTCCAAATAGGTTGCAAACAAATTTTGCTGAGCTCTACTTTGAAAACTTGCAGTATACAATCAAAACAAAGCAGCAAGAGTTCCACTACCTTCTCCTCAGTTCAAAACAAGTCTTATTCAGTGTAAACATGAAATAAGCAGAAAAAGCAAGTAGAGCCAGACTCATTATATATTAAAAGGCAAGTGCATTGTCAGCATCATACAGACTGTCCTACCACAACAAGTTTATCTGAGTCTCTAATTATTTGTTTAAAGATAACAGGTTGGAAGCATAAAATGGTGTGACTCATTATTTGATTAAATGTCTCCCTGTGTGATTTATGAATCACTGTGAAACTGACAAAATTAGTAGTAATAAGACAATGTAAGAGCTATAAAAGGAGGGTTATTACCATGCTAGCCTGCAACATTTTCTCAGCAGGCAAAACCTCAGAATAGTATAGGCAGCATCTTGCCTCATTGCTGCAAGAAGGATCAGCATTTGTCATAGTTAATAAAATCAATACAAACCCAAACATTTCTAGGGCCAGTTCTTATCCCAGCACATGAGGTTAATGAAGAGAGCAAGAGAGATTCTAGGGATACTCCTCAATCCTCCCAGTGACAGATGTCAAAGCTGCCAAATAGGAAACATAGTTATGATGATGTCAGCTCTCAATGTGGCAAAAATGGGAGGAATGGGAAGCTCAGCTCTTAAGGCTAGGAATAATAGTTGCCATTAGTCCTGGGATGTTGGCAGTTAACCGTGGAGCTTTCCAAAACCCTAGCATTTTCCCAGCCAAGCCAGGACTGTCATCAGCTACTAGAGTTAAGGCTATCAAGCTTTGGGCAGGAGGCACTGGTGCAGACTTGCATCACAAAGCCAAAGTGGCAATACATCAATGACCACATACCATTTATGCACTGCTGTCCTTTGACGCAGGAGGCATTGGCATATAGGCCTCCTATCAGGGGACAGCTATGTATGGTTGGGTTACCGACTCATTTTAGGGAGTTGATGCAGAATGGCAACTATCAATGCTGCGGGGGGGGGGGGGGGGGAAGAGGGTGTTGTTGGAGCAAAGCCAAGTTATCTAGATATTTATACCTTGTCCATTATTGTAGTGCCTAAGTGCTAAGGAACTGCAGGTTCCAACTCAGGCAATCAGTGTAGTATTACCTCATAGGATCTGCACAGAGGTAAGGTGCAAGGTGAATGGTATAAGCAAAGGACCACACCATGGAACCAAAGTATTGATGTGCTGTATATCAGGAAGCTGCCTTGATGCAAATATCCCCAGGCTGAATGCAGGGTAACTTTGCAGTTTAGAAATGCGTCATAAAGCTAAGTGTCATTGCACTCTATGTTCTGTGCTGAGGAGTCAGCTCAGGATTGCCTCAATTCATGAATGTTCAAAGCTTTTGACTAAGGTAGTATTGGCACAGAGCCAGGACACAAGATTTAATTTGAGAGGAACAGGCTTTTTCTTAGCTGCTCCACTTAACACAATCATCTACATTCAATGCCTCCAGACAAAGAGTATTGCTTTTTTTTACAAAAATCAACAAACAACAACTCTTAACTACAGCATCTCAAGTTGAAGGCCATTATGCAAAATCACTTTACAGATGTGGGCTGTGTATTAGGTAATGGTCCAGTGCCTACCCACTGACCCTTTGCAGCCTTGTGTCAAGAAACTTTGGAACACAAATGCCACACAAGTACCTATAATGACTCCTGGGCTTTATTGTCATGCAGGGAGCTCCTGGAGGCATGGCCACAGATGCCCTGAAAGCTTCAAGCCAGATAACTTGCTCCACAAAGCTTCAGGACTGAAGCAGATTACCATTGCTTAAGGGCTTTCATTGAGGTCATACTTTGAAGGATAAGCCTAGACATTTGAGAATCTTCTTTCCCACATGGAATCCAATCATACTGATGCAGGAAATCTGTTGAGCTCTTTAAATAATTACTCTGTTATAGACAATTCTCCCCCAACATGATGTTTTTTTATGATCCAATTTTACTTTGTCTGATGTAATTTATGCACACAGAATTGCTTTTAGAAAACTTTCTTAGCCAAAATCTTACAAAGATGCAAATCTGTGTCTTGTGCTAAAATCATCTGAATCACCTGAATTTGCTAATTATAATATTAGGATCTCATTGAATAAAACATGTTTTTCCTGTTGGTGATTGACACAGTAAAATTACAATGCCATCTTTGACACTTCATTTTGTTGCAAATTTGGATCGACTGCAATGTCAGAAGCAATTGATCATGAAAACCTCCAACTGTAAATGTGTACAATGGAACTGAAGAACGTGTTCAATTTCTTTTTATATGTTTGTTTGCAAATCTGAAAGACAACATGTATCTCATCCAAAAATTTTTCTTGAACCTTGGATTACCAGACAAATCTTGGGTAAATTGGTAAACTGCAGACTTGCTGAACAAATGTTATTTTCCTTTCTAGCGTACGCTTAGCTGATTATAAAAATCACTGCAACACTTTTGAAGCTTCAAAGGCTGTTTCACAGTTTCATAGGTTTCAAGACTAGAAGGGACCATTATGATCATCTACTCCAGGGATCGGCAACCTTTGGCACGCGACCCATCAGGGAAATCCGCTGGCAGGACGGGGCGGTTTGTTTACCTGCAGCATCTGCAGGTTCGACCGATCGCAGCTCCCACTGGCTGCAGTTCACCATTCCAGGCCAATGGGGGCTGCAGGAAGTGGCACGGGCCAAGGGATGTGCTGGCCGCCGCTTCCTGCAGCCCCCATTGGCCTGGAACGGTGAACTGTGGCCAATGGGAGCTGCGATCAGCCAAACCTGTGGACACTGCAGGTAAACAAACCGTCCTGGCCCGCCAGGGGATTTCCCTGATGGGCAGAATGCCAAAGGTTGCCAATCCCTGATCTAGTCTGACCTCCAGTATATCACAGGCCATAGATCTTTCCCAAAACAATAGATAGATATATAGATTAGGTAGATTAGATAGATATTTGTTTTAAACATCCAACCATGATTTTAAAATTGCCAGTGATGGAGAATCCACCATAATTCTTGGTAAACTTCTTGGTTTCGATGGTTAATTACTCTCACAGTTAAAAATTAACACCTTATTTCTAGTCTCAGTCTAGTTTCACCTTCCAGCCATTGGATCATGTTACACCTTTGTCTGGTAGATTGAAGAGCCTATTATCAAACATTTGTTCCCCATTTAGACTATAATCAAGCCACCCCTTAACCTTCTCTTTGATAAACTAAATAGACTCAAAGAGCTCAATCTATCACTCTAAAGTATGTTTTCTAATATTTTAATCATTCTCATGGCTCTTCTCTGAACTCTCTCCAATTTATCACCATTCTTCTTGAATCGTGGACACCAGAACAGTATGCAGTATTCCAGCAGTAGGCACACCAGTACAAAATACAGAGGTAAAATTACCTCTCTACTCCTCCTCAAGATTCCCCTGTTTATGCATCCAAGGATCACCTTAGCTCTTTTGGCTACAGTGTCATACTAGGAGATCATGTTCAACTGATTATCCACCCCAACCTCCAAATCTCTTTCAGAGTCACTGCTTCCCAGGATTGAATCCCCCAGCCTGTAAGTAAGGCCTACATTCTTTGTTCCTAGATGTATACCTTTACAGTTAGCAGTATTAAAACATGTATTATTTGCTTGCACTCAGTTTACCAAGTGATCCAGATCGCTCTGTATCAGTCTGATGAACTACTTATTGTGGTCTGCTTTTCTCCTGAAGTGCAAATTATGCAAACAAGTGTGACCTTTCACACTTCCACTACCCTAGCCAGGGAATAGAATTAATAGACTAGCTAGATAAGACAGATAATATGGATGAATAGAGAGAAAAATATGGACTCACTGGCCCAAGACAGATATTTGAGGACTGGAGGTAGTCCAAATAGGAGTTATATTTTCTCTGGCCATTTTCCTATTTAAAATCTCTGCCTTGTTTACAAGTGTACCATGTCATAACATGTCTGCTAGTGTAATTGTAGCCTTTTTTCATTTAGTGTAAATTGTCTGTTTTACAGAGTATTGGATGGAATGTCAGGATTATATTTTCCAGTGCCCTTTGGTTTAAGGAATTGCTCAAAGATCAGAAGGACAAAGTTCTGGTAAGTAGGGTGTTACCAAAGGAGAGATCCAGACAAAACTCTTAACATTTCATCAAAATGTTCCACTTTGAACCAGCACTCTGGTCAAGCAGTTCTTCAGAAGCCATTACTATTTTCATAACAGCCCTGATCTGATAGCTTAATAATACAGTCTGTTCCAAGTCCTCGCTAATACTCTAGTTCTGGAACCCTTACTCATAAGAACGGCCGTACTGTGTCAGACCAAAGGTCCATCTAGCCCAGTATCCTGTCTACCGACAGTGGCCAATGCCAGGTGCCCCAGAGGGAGTGAATCTAACAGGTAATGATCAAGTAATCTCTCTCCTGCCATCCATCTCCACCCTCTGACAAACAGGGGTTAGGGACACCATTCCTTACCCATCTTAGCTAATAGCCATGAATGGACTTAACCTCCATGAATTTATCCAGTTCTCTTTTAAACGCTGTTATAGTCCTAGCCTTCACAACCTCCTCAGGCAAGGAGTTCTACAAGTTGACTCTGTGCTGTGTGAAGAAGAACTTCCTTTTATTTGTTTTAAACCTGCTGCCCATTAATTTCATTTGGTGGCCCCTAGTTCTTGTATTATGGGAACAAGTAAATAACTTTTCCTTATTCACTTTCTCCACATCACTCATGATTTTATATACCTCTATCATATCCTCCCTTAGTCTCCTCTTTTCCAAGCTGAAAAGTCCTAGCCTCTTTAATCTCTCCTCATATGGGACCCGTTCCAAACCCCTAATCATTCTAGTTGCCCTTCTCTGAACCTTTTCTAGTGCCAGTATATCTTTTTTGAGATGAGGAGACCACATCTGTATGCAGTATTCAAGATGTGGGCATACCATGGATTTATATAAGGGCAATAAGATACTCTCCATCTTATTTTCTATCCCCTTTTTAATGAGTCCTAACATCCTGTTTGCTTTTTTGACCGCTGCTGCACACTGTGTGGACGTCTTCAGAGAACTATCCATGATGACTCCAAGATCTTTTTCCTGATTCGTTGTAGCTAAATTAGCCCCCATCATATTGTATGTATATTAGGGGCTATTTTTTCCAATGTGCATTACTTTACATTTATCCACATTAAATTTAATTTGCCATTTTTGTTGCCCAATCACTTAGTTTTGTGAAGTTCTTCACAGTCTGCTTTGGTCTTAACTATCTTGAGCAGTTTAGTATCATCTGCAAACTTTGCCACCCCACTTTTTACCCCTTTCTCCAGATCATTTATGAATAAGTTGAATAGGATTGGTCCTAGGACTGACCCTTGGGGAACACCACTAGTTACCTCTCTCCATTCTGAGAATTTACCATTTATTCCTACCCTTTATTCCCTGTCTTTTAACCAGTTCTCAATCCATGAAAGGACCTTCCATTTTATCCCATGATAACTTAATTTACATAAGAGCCTTTGGTGAGGGACCTTGTCAAAGGCTTTCTGGAAATCTAAGTACACTATGTCCACTGGATCCCCCTTGTCCACATGTTTGTTGACCCCTTCAAAGTACTCTAATAGATTAGTAAGACACAATTTCCCTTTAGAGAAACCATATTGACTTTTGCCCAACAATTTATGTTCTTCTATGTGTTTGGCAATTTTATTCTTTACTATTGTTTCAACTGATTTGCCCGATACTGACGTTAGTCTTACAAGACTGCAATTGTTGGGATCACCGCTAGAGCCCTTTTTAAATATTGGTGTTACATTAGCTATCTTCCAGCCATTGAGTACAGAAGCTGATTTAAAGGACAGGTTACAAACTATAGTTAATAGTTCTGCAACTTCACATTTGAGTTCTTTCAGAACTCTTGGGTGAATGTCATCTGGTACCGGTGACTTGTTACTGTTAAGTTTATGAATTAATTCCAAAATCTCCTCTAGTGACACTTCAATCTGTGACAGTTCCTCAGATTTGTCACCTACAAAAGCCGGCTCAGGTTTGGGAATCTCTCTAACATCCTCAGCCGTGAAGACTGAAGCAAAGAATTAGTTTAGTTTCTCCGCAATGACTTTATCGTCTTTAAGCGCTCCTTTTGTATCTCGATCATCCAGGGGCCCCATTGGTTGTTTAGCAGGCTTCCTGCTTCTGATGTACTTAAAAAACATTTTGTTATTACCTTTGGAGTTTTTGGCTAGCTGTGCTTCAAACTCCTCTTTGGCTTTTCTTATTACATTCTTGCACTTAATTTGGCAGTGTTTATGCTCCTTTCTATTTGCCTCACTAGGATTTGACTTCCACTTTTTAAAGGAAATCTTTTTATCTCTCGCTGCTTCTTTTACATGGTTGTTAAGCCACGGTGGCTATTTTTTAGTTCTTTTACTGTGTTTCTTAATTTGGGGTATACATTTAAGTTGGGCCTCTATTATGGTGTCTTTGAAAAGCGTCCATGCAGCTTGCAGGGATTAAATTGACTACTTGAGAGAGTAAGGGTTGCAGGATCAGGCCCTAAATTTGGGGTTTTAATGGTAAGTGATTTGGCATTTACTTTCCCTGCAACAGAAAATGGGGAGGAAATCTGCGAGACTCTCTTGGCCCTAACCCACCTAACGTGAGGGAGTCCAAGACAAACTGATTAAGAAAATTACCCTATTTTCTTGAGAGTGCTCGTCACTGTGTGATGCCCATTAACTTCTTTTTGCCCCCATATCCCACAGATATGTGTCTGCATGTGAATCAGCTACTCCATGGTAACAGCCTTGAAAATTCATATTGTATTTTCTCACTCGTTACAGCACTAATGACTCTTCAGTGTTTGGCCACAGCTGTATAATTTAAATCAGTATAATAGCTGCTAGTCTCTTCGGCTGTGTTTGCTGAAGTCAGGATATGATAACATTCCTTCTGGATGATCATCCAACAACCAACCATTTGCAAGGAAACAGAACAAGAAGATGGGGAGAGTAGTTGTTTCCTTTTGTTCTTATCCTTCTATGACCTTCTCTAGGACTTCCCTCTTACTTGACTAGTTCACTAAACAGACTTCATTTGACCCTGATGGGCTACTATAATATGAATTTCAAAAGCAAATTAGCCCCAGTGTTTAAAGATAAAACGTGAAGGATTTACACAGTTTGGCATACATGGGCCAACCTATTTTCCTAACATAGACCAGACCTTTGAAGTAAAGAAAGCCAAGAATGTTCAAAGTGGCCTGAAAACCGAAAGATATTTTAAGTGGCCTAGAACACATGAGTCAAGCGACAATGAGATAATCCCTCAAGCTTCCCCTGGGTTCAGTCTTGCATGTCTCAGCACAAGAGTATATTAGCATTGGAGCTTTGTCCACCTCTTCCTCTTTTGAAAAAAATGAATTGGGTTTTCAGCCAGTGAGTGGATGAGCGCATTGCTGGTGCACAAAGGACACCATTCTGGATGAAAGTATAGAATATTAGTGCTGACTGCTGACCATTAGCCCTTAAACAATGCAAGCATACAACACTGACTTTGAACTAACAAATACCTTACCCAAATATAACAGTAATATTCTGAAACACTGCCATCTTGTGGCATTTTTAAGACAGACTTTGCTAGAGAAGAATCTACTTGATTTACTTCCCTACGTGAAGGTTAAGCAAAACAAATTATGTGAAATCTTAAAACAAATGAATGCTGTCACTTTCATTTATCAAGAAAAGTGATATGTGCACTTTCCAGCTATGAATTTTATCATTAACATCTCGTGCAGAGAGGAGAGAACAAAAAGAAATTAGTTGCATGAAATGCTGTCATTCTTCACTCACTGAAGAATGCTGCAATAAACACAGCTTTGATAACATAATTAAGCACAGATTGTAATTACTTAGGAATCAGATTCTCATTTTTAACACCTTATTAATTAAGTGAGGTTGATATTAAGTGACCACTAATGGGTTCAGTAAAAATTGGTGGCATATCAGGGGGGAGGGATAGCTCAGTGGTTTGAGCATTGGCCTGCTAAACCCAGGGTTGAGAGTTCAATCCTTGAGGGGGCCACTTAGGGATCTGGGGCAAAATCAGTACTTGGTCCTGCTAGTGAAGGCAGGCGGCTGGACTCAATGACCTTTCAAGATCCCTTCCAGTTCTAGGAGATAGAATATCTCCATTAATTTAAATTTATTAGACATAGCCAATAACTAAAAGATGACCAAAATTGTACTGGGCAGTGTGAAGTGATTGCTTTCACATAGGTTTGCTTAGGCAAGGTTCTCATTCGTGCATATTTCCAATGTATCCTCGCATGGGAAGATAAGAATATTAATTTTGGATCGACCTATGGTCCATTTAGACCAAGTACCCTGTCTCTGGCAGAAGACAATAACCAGTTTCAGAGGAAGGTGCAAGAAGCCCACAGTTGGCAACTGTGGGATAATGTGCCCCATGATGGTCTTGTCCCAGTCCCTAAATAGTTAGAGATTGACTTAAATCCTAAATCATGAGATTTTTATCCCTTTCAGAACTTTTTGTTTTCATTAATAGTTTTACTCTGGATATTCTTGCTATTCATATAAACATCCAATCCCTCTTTGACTATTAGTAATTTCTTGACTGTGGTTCTCCATACATGTATATTGTCAGCCACTTTGTTACTTTTTAAGTGGATTACAGTTCCCGTCCTTTTATTTTCCTTCAAGCTAGGCATAGACACAGTCACTTTTGTAATCTACAGTACTGAAATACATTTGAAAAGGCATGCAAATGGTTCTGTTAAATCATTCAGACATGATAGGGATTGCAAATCAAACACAGACAGGGACAATGGACTGAATCCAAATGACCAAAACCTTTGCTGGTTAGAGAGAATACCTTATTATCATTAAGATCAACTTCCATCATCAGTCTCCCACTGCATGGCTGAAATCAGCAAGTGAATGAAAAGTAGGTAGCTGAAACTAAGCCCAAGCAAGACACATGGGGAGAAGGAAACATTTGAAGAGCTATCTTCCAAAAAAGCACCTACCAATACTGAAGAAGTCTACTGTCAATTAGTCACCTCAGTCCATTGGCTAGGAGATCAGTGGACTCTCCCTGTTTCAGGATACCTCAATGGCTACAGTTGCCAAACATAATTTTCTTTTATCTATGACTGGCAAGAAGGCTCTGACTCCCATTGTCAAATGAGGACTTGGTCATACTGATCTACACCTTTGTGTCTGTGGGGGTATACTTGGTGATGAGCATACAGTTCTTTAAAAATTCCAGATGGTCCAAAATACAGCAAACATCTACTGACCAACACCAATCACTGACAGCACACCACTCTGGCACTCTGCCAACTACATAGCCTCCCATAGCACACTAGGTTAATTTCAAGGTAGAAGGGCTCATCTTTAAGGCCCATCGCAGTTATGCCTCTTGATGTGGGAACAGGTCCTCTCAGCACAGTTTTGCTCCAGAGGAAGGGTGACAGGGTTAACCTCAGTGGTCAAGCCTGTGAGAGAGAAGGACAGAGTATTTTTGCCAACTATCCTATAACTGTGAAACTCCCGTTCAGGTGATAAAAGAACAGTAGATGTTACCACCTGCAGAGCACAATGCAGGAATTTTCTTGCTATTACCTTGTTTCCATTGATGTCCTGATTTTGTTTCAAAGGAGTTAGTTATATGGCCATAAATGCATTCAAATATATTACATCCTCTCTCACATACAGTTTTCAGAAGTATGATATGCTTTCTTTATGCACACAACTCACATCTGTAATCAGGTGCCTACCACTATAGTATCTGTGTGAGAGAGGCTCCAGTTAGTGGATTATATTTCTTTCTCCTCCCTAGTATATTGCTAGAATTATTTCTTCCTTCAGCTCTGTGTGTATGTATGCACGTCTGAGGTTCTCCTCTTTCCCCTTCCATTGTTTTCTTAGTTTATATGAAGAGGAGACTAAAAAAGTGAGCCTTAATTGTCCATTATATTGTAGCGCAAATATATTAAGGACTTATCTGTTTACCTAGTTTATTCTTACAAATCTCATATCACACAAACACTGATAAGCAAAACCCTGAGCAAGAAGAGAAAACAAACACTGGATATTCTGAAACCTGCTTACACAATGAGCTCTCCCTTTCACAGAAGATGTATTTACAAATCAATATATTGAACCGAGTTCAACTGGAAAAACAGCTATTGTGTTCTGCATTGGTCACGAATGCTTGGAAATTTCACTTATAATGTTCTTTAGCTGCTGCATCAGTTTAAAAATGGCAACAATTCAAGCACTGGTTTTACAGTCACTTTGAAATGCCCTTTCCAATAGCACTTCGCCACTGCATAGGTAAATTATATTATTTTTAAAGAAGGAAGACTCTTTCCAGAAAAATTCATGAATGTAGGGGTGGGGGGAGAGAGATAGAGAAATAGAGAGGGTCTGCTGCACTGGGTGCCAACATAGCCGAGGGAAAAGTCGCTTTGAGAGGTCACACAGGGATGGAGGTGGAAACAGTTCTGCATAAGAGAGTTGTGGGCCTACTCAGGGAATGGGGAACTCATGTTAATGGACTCCTGCACTCCCCTGTCTTGGCTTCAGTTCTCTCTGCTATGCTGGAGCTTCTGAATGCACAGAAGTTTGTCCAGTCCTGCTTCACTACACAAAGAGGAAAACAGATGCCTCCTAATCCTGGTCCTCTGTGTCTAGATTTTCACAACCCCACTCATTGTCCCTTCAGTTACTGTGGGCTCCATATCCATATATATGGAGGGACACCTGAATTTCCCAGACTTAAACGGGAGCTCCCTTTTCCTCCCTCCACTGTCTGCTTTTGGGAAAGAGGAATCTTTGGTCAGGTAGGCCTCCACCTGTCTTCCTCAATTTCACAGCTTTCATCTAAGTTGCAGTGGGGGAGGTTTAGGTTGGATATTAGGAAAAACTTTTTCATTAGGAGGCTGGTGAAGCACTGGAATGGGTTACCTAGGGAGATGGCGGAATCTCCTTCCTTAGAGCTTTTTAAGGTCAGGCTTGACAAAGCCCTGGCTGGGATGATTTAGTTGGGAATTGGTCTTGCTTTGAGCAGGGGGTTGCACTAGATGACCTCCTGAGGTCCCTTCCAATCCGGGTACTCTATGATTCTATGATTTTAAGGGGGAAGAAATTTGGCAGCAGGTATCAGAAGGGTAGCCATGTTAGTTTGAATCTGTAAAAAGCAACAGAGGGTCCTGTGGCACCTTTAAGACTAACAGAAGTATTGGGAGCATAAGCTTTCGTGGGTAAGAACCTCACTTCTTCAGATGCAAGAAGAGAGGTTCTCACCCACGAAAGCTTATGCTCCCACTACTTCTGTTAGTCTTAAAGGTGCCACAGGACCCTCTGTTGCTCTTTCGGCAGCAGAAATCCCAATGGGTTACATATTAGTAATCTAGGGAAGGACAGCTTTCTGATTCTAGACCTTACTAACCGGAAGTAGGCTAGAGAGAGAGATGTAGGCAGACAGAGTTTAGGGATACTTTGACTAAGATACTGAATCCATTTCTATCCAACATTGTTATTAGGGTTGCCAGATAGTCAAAAGGGGACCTGTCCAGTGTCCGGTCAGCACTGTTGACTGGACACCAAAAGTCTGGTTACTGCAGTAAGAGCCATTGGAGGGTGGTAAGAGCAACTGCTGCTGAAGGAGGAGGGATCCTGATAGTGCATGGTGCTTGAGGAGCATAGCCGGCAGCTGGGCTTGCTGCCTGTGACAGCCCATCCCACCTTCTCAGCCTCCCGGGATCCCAGCTCTCTCCGGCCCCTCACTCCAGCAACAGAGACTCCGCCCACCATGCTGAGCCCCGATTGGGCACGCAGGCTCCATGTCAACTCCTCCCATCCTGGCTTTGCAGGTGGCAGGTGAGTCCCGGGGCAGAGGGAGTAAGCGACAGGGGAGCCTTCAGTGTTCAGTTTTGAAAATATGGAAAATTGGCAACCCTAATTGTTATGCAGTTGATAAATGCAAGCATTTTATTGAAGCCTGAGCCTCTCTGCTTCCTCAAGAACACTGGGTTGATAGCAGATGAAAGTCAAAGTATATGGATATATAAAAATGAATGTTTTAGAATAAAGGCAAGCAAACGCCATGGAGTAGTTTTCAGCTAAAATTAATTTAATGAAAAATAACAGTGAAATATAATATTAAATATGATCAAGTGAAATTATTGGAAATTATTAAGAAATTATTCCCACATTACGGGATGTGAAAATAACAAAAAACACTGGTATAAATAATGACCCCCTTCAAGGTCTTGCGCAAGATGAGTAGATCTTTTTGATTTATACACATTTTTGTCTGTTGAACAAATCTCTTAGGTGACTTGATGGGTACAATACACGTGTGCATGGTATTCTAGCCTTCAGATGTCAATAATGCATAATTTAATATAATTCCATCTCTGGAATTTATGGCATGTATTATATTGTCAAGTGTTTGAACTGAAGGAGAGAGAAGTGGTATACAGAAAAATTCAAAACAAAAAAATAAAATACCTGTGTGTGTTCTGATTCCAAGGTCTATCTCTCCTCTCCTTTTTAAAATATATGCATCATTGAGAAGTGGGGTTATGCCAAATACATCTATAACCCTTGCAATGACCTTGCAATGAAAGAGCTGAGATGACCACATGAATAAACGTATTGAAGAGAAAATACATTTTCACTTCCCATTAGACACAAGTCCAAGGTACAGAATTTGAATATGTATCTGAAGTAAACTAAAGAAGGAAGTTTTCAGAACTTACATTGTAGTTACAAGAAGAACAGGAGTACTTGTGGCACCTTAGAGACTAACAAATTTATTAGAGCATAAGCTTTCGTGGACTACAGCCCACTTCTTCGGATGCATATCGAAGAAGTGGGCTGTAGTCCACGAAAGCTTATGCTCTAATAAATTTGTTAGTCTCTAAGGTGCCACAAGTACTCCTGTTCTTTTTGCGGATATAGACTAACACGGCTGCTATTCTGAAACCTGTCATTGTAGTTACAGCCCATCTCTATTTCTTTTGTATCTTTTTTTTCTGGTAAATTGCTGAGAATAGGGTATAGATTTTGTTTTGTAAAAGACAACATATAAGCACCAATAAAGGACACAATCAGGAAGTGCTAATCATTATTTTGACAACAGAGAGAAAAAGATATAGGCCATGGAAATGAACTAAGACTGAGTCTATAGTGATGCTATGGTCTTCCTGCAGGTTGCTGTGTGCTGAGCATCTTCGGCTCCCACAGAAGTCAATGGGAGTCTAAGGCACTTAGTGACTTTCAGGACCCAGATGATTAAGACCTGATTATACTAGTCACTGAGTTCCCTAACATCCAGCAGGTATCAGTAGGGGTGCTCAAGCACCTCATAAGATCAGGTCTTTTGAGCCTGATTTTTCAGAAGCAATGACCACACACTAGTCTATTTGAAATCATGGGTAGCTTCAAATGCTCCATACATATGAAAATCATGCTCTTAATGTGCACCAACTGTTTGTAGAATCTCCTCAGTACCTGCCCCTAGCTTTCTTCCATAAGCACTCTTTCTCCAGCACATCGGATTAAGTGCATGTCAGTGCTGGAATGCTAATTTTTCACTCTTCTGGATACACTGTAAGTAAATAGTCAAGTTCTTTCACACAAGATCATTTTCATCCTGATTTCTCTTCCAGCAAAAGAAGCTGTCACTTGTCATACATTATATATTATTAAATGCTTTCTCTTCTACATTTTGAATTCAAAATGTCTGTATTAATTTTATACTAAAAGAAAAGTACAATTTACATTTCTGATATGAAATGTTAACACATTCCGAGCAAATTACAAAATAAGGATAATTAAATATTCCATTAATAATGGGAGAACACATTCATATGTGCATGGCTGTAGATAATTTTTATTATCTCATTATTAGTAGTAATCATTTGTTTAATTACTTTTCTAACTAAGTAACTAAGGTGTGTGTGTGTATGTCTTTGTTTCCCCTTCAGTTTCAATAGACAAGTGTTTCTCAACACTTGGTTGCCATACCCAGGGAGGTAATGAAAGACAATCAGTGCAGTCATGAGGCACTGAAAATATTATTACAAATACAAAATATCATTTCCCACTCCCCACATGCTCTTACCCTTCAAGGTCAAGTATTCTCTGTCAACCTCTCAAAACACACACACATAAATTATATGGTCTTATTGATGTTATCATTGATACATTTTCCTCTTTCTTTTACAGTAGATGTAAGAGGATCACAAAATAATTGACTTCAAATAAGGGTCTCCAACCTAAAGATGTTGCAATAGACAATAACTTTCAAACTTTTTTGTTACGCTTAAGTAAATTATTGAAAAAAATAATTTCTGGAAGAACAAATGTTGATCAATGCATGAAGATGAAGTACAGTGCCATGATACTTAATATACTAAGTAACATATTAGGAGGAAGAGAGGCTGATCCTTTTGAAATGTGGTTCTCTTCTGAAAAGTGACAGTGTAAAAATGGCACCTTCTTACCACATAGATCAGCTCCTTGTGCAAAATTCAGTCACATCTGTTTACTTTTAGTGATAAACATACATATTTATCCCTTTTCCTCTAGTAATTGATACAGATTCAGCATAGTCCTGGGAGAGTGAGACGAGTTCTATTCTCGCTCACATATCATTAGCACAATTGTTGACTAAATTTGAAATGCAGACCCAAAATTCTGCCTCAAGTCACACTTATGTTGTTTCATTTGAATCTTATAACAATGGTTTGGCATAAATGTGACCGGGGCAGAAAGTGTTTTGCCAAATTTTTATCAGTGGTGATACATGTATACACACATAATGTGTGTGTGTGAGTGCGTATGTATACACATCATTTTAATTGTAAACTCACTCTGCTCTTCCACCAACTCTGTCCAAACACATAGTCCATCCCACAGATCCCTGCCTATTGCTCATCCCCATCATCTGTTTCTTCTATCCCTGCTCCTGTGATACTGAATGCCTTTGGAGAAAGTCTCATAACTACATGTACTTCCTCCACAACAAATTCATCTTCTCCTCCACTTCAACCCTCTACATTGTCAAATAGAACTTGTTGAACCTTTTCAATTTTTTGACGTGTTAATTGTTCCCACCCCATCCAAACAATTTCAAGTGTTTTGCAAAAGTTCTGCATTTTTTTGACCATGTCTACTTGCCCAACTGCACTGCTTTCTGACTTTTATTGATTCTCACACCCAAACCTCCAGTGGCATCTTCCCATCCAAATATAAGGTCCTCTACTCTATCCTCATGCACCTCTCTACTGCTTTTGACATTGTTGATTAAAACGTTCTTCTAAATAGCTGTCCCACCCAAGACTTTCATTATAATTTCTTCAGCTTCTCTTTCAGTGGGTCCTCTTCCCCTCTACCAGTCTCTGAAGAGATGATACACAGCTCCACCATAGTCCTCTTCTCTCTCTTCACACTTTTTTCTCCTGAAGTGATCTCATCTGCTCACAGAGCTTCAGCAACCACATTTATTCTAATAACTCATGAATCTACTTCTCCAGTCCTCAGCTTTTCACTTGATCCAAATGGCCATCTCTGCCTGTGTAAGACATCCACAAAGAGACACCTGGCCATCAATTTTAATTCTGTGTAGCCAAAACTTAGCTTGTGATCATTCTGCTCAGACCCTCCCTCATCTCCCCCATTGACAATATAGCCCATCTTTCCTGTCATGCTGGCCCATAATCTGGGAGCCATGTTTGAGTCTTCCATCTCTTTTAACTTGCACATTGGGGAGGGTCTAAAATCTGAACTTTTTTACAGTCCAAACAGCTAAATCTCTTGCCCACATTAATCATCTCCCTAACATTTTGTGCTCATAACAAAAAATCAGTTGTAAAGTTCACCTTTCTTGTCTGTACTTCTGAACATTTTACCTCCCTCTGTGATCATTCCATTAGTTCCTCTTGTTCCACTGCATTAAAGTTCAAGTGCCTTGTCCCTACCTTCAGGGAACAGTTTATTTAACAGCACAGACTTATTTTAATACATTAAATTTCTGCTCACCTCTGCAACTTTTGTTGCCTCTCCACCTCCTTTATTTGGCCAATGAAGTTTTCTTTGACTGTGCAGTTGCCCATTTCTGCTGCAAGTGTCTTTCCATCCCTTACCCTACCTAAAATAATCTATAAAGCCTTTTCCTTCTTCAAACCCTTACTCAATAACCATCTCTTCCATGAAACCTACAAGAAACTAGCCTACTAATAATGGACATGTGGAGGGACAGCTGAGCATAGACTATGTGTACTATTTATTATACATGTGAGTGAATACCCATACCCACATCCAACAAATGTGTGTAACAAAGCTGGTCAGAAAATTAAAATTTCCATCCTACAGGAAATTCCAACTTTCAAATTTGTTCTTGTCCTGAATCAAGATGAAAACTTGAAATTTTGACATTTTGAGTGCACCAGAAATTCCATAAAGTATTTAGACATTGCTGTGGTCAGTGTTGCGGCAATGCCTAACCGATTTAGGAGCCTAAGTCTCATTTTTAAAAGTGATGTAGGCACCTAGAGCCTAAATTCCAGTGGGATTTTGGCTCCTCAGTGCCTATATACCTTTTGAAAATGAGACTAAGGCTCTCAAATCAGTGAGGCGTTGCAATGCTGAATGCAGCAATGTCTAAATACCTTTTAAAATACAGGTCCTTGTCAAGTGTTTCTATATCACATAGCACAATGAGCCCTCAGTGGCTGAAGCCTTTGGCCACTTCCAAAATATTAATAAGTAATTCACAACAACAGTAATAAAATTGATATGGAAGCCATTGAGTCAAGAAATATGGAACTCTACAAATACAACTTTCTGATGTCTTAAGAGTAGAGTCAGACTTTAAGCAGACAGAGCTGGGTCCATATGTGGTAAAACGTGTTTCCTCTAAGTTAAAAACTCTCTTTTGACTAGGTGCAAGCCTTTGCCTGTATTATCCGTGCATTTTTTAAAAGGCCCTAATTACTGATTTGTTGAAAACACTCCACAATGGAGTATCTGTGGAACATCAGGCAGATGCCTAATTATGAAGTTGTTTAAAATGCATATTAAGAGGATTGAGTAAGTACATAACTGGGGAGTTATCATTCCCAAAACAGTGGCTAAATAAATGAGACTGAATTTCATTAAGTAATCAAGGATTGATTAAATATGTCATTTATAGTACTTGGTCTATGAAGAGAATTTGCAGCACTTTATGAATCATTGGCAATATCTTGACCATAATGGCTGCTTTGGTGCCATTAAGGCCTATCATATCAGACACAAGTACAGTGCACAAGAATGCTGAAACATGTATATATATATATATATATACACACACACACACACACACATTTTAAAATTGTACAGTTGATGTTAGCAGTTTCTTTGCTTCCTTAAATCCTTTTTTTTTTTTTTTTGGCCTGTCACAGTTCATGTAAAGGTACCAGTTCTGTGCCAGATCAGGCAAAAAATTATAGTAGTTAAAGGTACTAAGAATGAACATAACTGTGGCACATTCTCTGAGGGTGGTATTTGAAGAATTGCCTTGTCTTTCTCTGGCAATTTCCTTAAGCCTGTGGCATCAATTACATATTCAATGTATTCAGCTGAAGGTTTGAAAAACTCACCTTTGTCTCAATGTACTCTCAGTCCATGGTCTTCCAAATGTTGCAAGACAGCCTCCAAATTTTGAAGACGATTCTCTGGATCCTTTCCTGTAACAAGGATGTTGTCCAAAGAGCACTGAACTCCATTCACTCCCTTTCTGGAACAGAGCAAGTGCCAGTGTAATATTGAAAGACAATCTGTAAGAAAATAAAACCTTCTGCATGCATAGGCATTGACTCTGTGGGTCCTCCAGGGCTGGAGCACCAGGGGAAAAAATTAGTGGGTGCTCTGCACCCACTGGCAGCCAAGCTCCCCTCACCCCACACCTCACTTCCTCCTCCTCCCCTGAGTGCATCGCGTCCCCGCTCCTCCGCCTACCCTCCAGTGCTTCCCACCCGGCCGTCGCCAAACAGCTGTTTGGCAGTGTTAGCACGCTCCGGGAGGGAAGGGGAGGAGCGGGAATGTGGCGTGCTCAGGGGAGAAGGTGGGTAAGAGGCGGGGCCGGGGCTGGGGCCGGGATTTGGGGAAGGAGTTGGAAAAGGGGCAGGGAGGGGGCAAAGTTGGGCCAGGGACTTTGGGGAAGGGGTGGGAAGAGGCAAGGCAGAGGCAGGGCCAGGGGCGGGGGCGGGGGTTGAGCACTCACTGGAAAGAGGGGAAGTCAGCACCTATGTCTGCATGTTGATTGTAAGGCTTGGTCTACACTACCCCCCCTAATTCGAACTAAGGTACGCAACTTCAGCTACGTGAATAACGTAGCTGAAGTCGAAGTACCTTAGTTCGAACTTACCTTGGTCCACACGCGGCAGGCAGGCTCCCCCGTCGACTCCGCGGTACTCCTCTCGCCGAGCTGGAGTACCGCAGTCGACGGCAAGCACTTCCGGGTTCGACTTATCGCGTCCAGACTAGACGCGATAAGTCGAACCCAGAACTTCGATTTCCAGCCGTCGAACTAGCTGGTAAGTGTAGCCAAGGCCTAAGATATTTGTAAGATGCTGGTTCATTCTTCATTTGTAGATACACACTAAGCAAATCCAATTTACTGAAATATTATCCTCCACTAAAAGTAGCAAACAAATCTTCAATCCAAGGTAGCAGATACTGGTTTGCACATAAAACTAAGTTCAGTATTACTGAAATTTCCACAAATTGGGACAGAGCCATCCTTCTTGATCACTGGTATGATGGATGTAGCCCACTCACTGTGTGAAACTGGTGGCAAGACTCCAACCTTCACTAAACGGTCTAAATCAGCTGCCCCTAGAAGCTTCAAAGCACAAGGCACAACTCTGGGCTTGCAATATTTTGGCTGGCTCTCAGATTTAACAGTGAGCTTCATTGACACATTCCTCATCTGTCCAAGTTCTTTTTTGAAAACTTTGCAGCATCTGTCCAGTATTTCTTGAAGGTTTTGAGGTACTTTCATGAACGCCTTGATCCCAGTCCAATTCACCTTGAGCTTCTCTAGCCAAGATCTGCCAGATAACGGGGATACTTTCCTTCAGTCACACACAAGAGTAAAACGACTGATTGTCCACGTAGTTGAACTTTCACCTGAAGTATCCCTTTTGGGACTAACTTTTCTCTGTTATAAGTCTTCAAAACCGTGGAGGAACTTGTGATAACATCTGGTGATAAGTAGAAGCAGAAATCAATGAAAAAGCAGCTCCAGTATCAAACTCCATTCTCATAGGAATTCTCTCGATCAAGGGTGTGACCAGATGCCATCTCCAACCTCAGCTTCTGATAATGCATGCAGTGGAAGGTCTTTGTCAGTGTCACAAGAGCTCTTTTTTTTTTCTTTTCATATTCTGAATTCCTAAACTTCCATTCTTTCTTAATTTCAGTCTTCAGAGGTGTCTCCTTGGATGTACGGTTACTCTGTGTTAATGGTCATTGAGCTGTGCAACAGGTCACAGCAATGTGTCCTTCCTTCTGGTACTTCCTGCAAATGACCTGGCACGCCCTGCAATCCTTCTCAGTGTGCACAGTTTATGCACAAGGGCCACACAGAAATTCCTTGTGTTCCTGTGGAGCACTGTCTCGCTGATTCAGGAGATGTACTTCTCAGTTCACACTAAATTCCAGAGAATCTTTCTCTGTGGTTTCCATGGAAATAGCTACTTCAATAGCCTTCTTGAATGTAAGTACTGATGCAGTCAGTAACTTCTTCCAGATCTGGACATTGCATAATCAATTTCAAGATAAATTGGTCACACAGGGTTTTTAATATTTGTCCAAATTGACAATGCTCTGCCAACTTCCTTAAAGCAGCACCAAACTGTGCAACTGACTCTCCACTTCCCTGATATTGCCGATGGAACTGATATTGTTCTGCTATCAACGATGGGGTAGGAGAGAAATATTCCTGCATTGCTGCAGTAATTGCAGCATACATGGCATTTCTGGGCATAGTTGGACATAATAGCTCATGCAGCACTCTATATGTTTTCTGACCCATCACTATCAACAAGGTTGAAACTCGTCCATCTGGAATGGAACTGCAGGTTAGAAATTACTCAAAATACTTGAGGTACAACACCCAAGACTTGTGTCTTTTGTTGAATTTCCCAACATTGCCCACAAATATTGTGACTTCACTGCTCTCCTGTTAAACTTTGCACACTGCTGGATGCTCTCTCTTCCACAGGAAAACATTTTTTCCCTCTTTTCTCTCCCATCTTGCAGCTTTTCTCTGCAGGTTGCATTTTTTTTTTAACTGCACTTTCTATACTTGATCTCCCTCTGCTAGTTGTGTGCTTATTCTGCAGAATCCCTCCTTTGGCTATTCTTGGGTTCTCACTGCTAGACTGAAGACTCTGAGCGCAGGCTACAGGCAGTACTCCTCTGCCTAGCTTGCCCAAGATGGCTGCTACCCCTCTGTCTTTGGCAGCTCAGCAGCCACCTCCTCCTTTGTTTTGTTTTTATTTGCCTACTCCCCCTCTCTTGCTGGCTGGCTCATGCAAAAAGCAGCAGTCTACCACTTGGTACCACTAGTTGAACTCTCTATTTTATTAATTATTTATTATTATTATTATTAGCTTACTGTTTCTTCCTGATAAGGGAGTAAGAGCATGAAACATGCCTGGGATAGAAGCTGCTTACCGCCAATGTTACATTTGTGTGTCTATCAGCTCCCGCTGTGTCTATCTGCTGTGGTGACCTTATTGTTCTGACCACAAAACAAACTAAATGAAAATGAGTGCCCAAACATTTAAAGGGACAGGACATCACAGGAAGGCTCAGTGCTCTTGGAAGTGCAAGTGAAGCAGACTGCCATGGCACCTTTCGAAAGGCTGCAGCATGAACTATCACACCCTTTTCCCCACATAGGGCCATTTCTGCTGGCCGATGTAGCAAAGGGTGGGGCCTTAGCACTCCCTCCTTATCCTCTTTGAGAGTCTAGCACTACCAACAATTGTAGACTTATGTAGTCCTTATAATCCCTGATTGTGATGACCTGTATTGAACATTATTACTTCCTCAAGGTGGGAAAAGCTTTTTGCAGTTCTCTGTTCCAGCTTATAAATGCACAGACATAGGAACGGGCACAAGTTGGTCCTTAAGCCACAGTGTCTTTGGATGTTATTCATTCAGCCCGCTATTCCTACTGCTACTTACTATTTTTCTGTTTTACAAAGGATTTTTCTTCCACACATCTTACTCACTCAAGTTTCTCATTGACTTCAATGGGAGATTTGGCTACAAAAGGGTGTGCCAGTGGAGCAGAGCACAGGATGTATAGTGGTCATTTCAAAAATATAGATTTACTGCCTTTGCTTGTGCAAAGTGTTTCACTGTGCTGAACCTAGTTTATCAACTTTTCTGCATCAAGATTGTTGCACATACTGGGGAATTCTTTCTTTGTGAAAACATGCAGTTTGGCTGCAACTTTTTCCCAGAGAAAAATATTGTTATTTTCAAAGATGAGTCAATTTCTTTACTTCGACCACTAAAAAGGCAGGTACCATCTTTCCCCAGCAGTTGCAATGCTGAGACTAGCTGCAGGTCCCCCAAATACTTATGTTCTTAACTTTGCAAACAAATGTGCAGGAGAATAATTAATGTTTGTCTTTTTAGATAGGTAATTTAAAACAAAATTGAAAATCCAATAGAATATTTAATTTTGGACAATTTATCTGAAAGACGCAACAATTCCAAGATAACCTAATTTCCTTTCAGGGAGAACAGTAAAGCTAGAGCAGATGCTTTTAATTTGTATTTAAAAGACTAAGACAGTAGAGATTTGTTTTTCTCCCAGGGTGAGGGGGGAGTTTTAATAGCATGTGAATGACCCTAGGGAATTTTTTACTACAGTACAAGCCAAATTCTTTGTACACCGGGGGCTGAGTTTTCCTAGCACAGCAATTTTGGGTGTCATTTGAGAAAGGTAAGTTTTATTTTGAAAAACTTAGTGATGTTTTGCAACTCTGAAACATTTTGAATGTGGTCTCAACTCAAAGCAGAGGATTTGCAGCCTGTCTCTGACATTTCTATTATCCAAGGCAACTTACTCAAATTCACTTAGTAGCTATGATCTTCAGTTGTAGGGTTATATATAAAAACTATACTTTGGGGACTGTTTTCCACAAGTTTTGCTGACACTGTACATTTTCTGTTATTGAAAAAGGAGGAAAACAAGGTGCTTGTTTTGCCAGACACGTTCATGTACTTATCCATAAGTGTTTCTAGGAAAAAAGGCCAGTATGTTCTATAAAAGTTAAGTATTCTTGTTACTATCAGGAGGCTCTACCCTCCTTTTCTTCAGTTAATGTACACATTGTTTCTTTTCTATGTAAGTACATACCTAGGCATTTCTAATGCATTTATCACAATGATGTAAAATACAAAATTAAAATCCAGGCTGGTATTTTTCTGCAAAGAATTCTCCGTTGTGCATCCATTCAGTCACTCTGTAATTGTGTATCTACATCTTGAGTAGCAACCTTTTGTGTCAGAATGAAATGCTGCAAAGTGTCCTCATCTGCCTCTCACCAGGTATTCTGTGGCTCTGCCAATTCAGTCCCCTTCTGGGGTCCAGCTGAAAGTTTACAAAACATCCCAACAGAAAATAGCCTTTGCCACCCTCCCTCTTGTGCTATTGCTTGACCGGTTCTTTGGGGTCTGTCCTCAGCCACTCACCAGGTTCAATATTCCTTCAATATTGGGTTTCCCCAGGAGTTGGCAGGGGAATCCAGGCCCATCCTCTGCTCTGGGTTCCAGCTCAGGGAATCTACATTAAGCAGCTAGGTCTGCTTCTTTGGATAGGCTGCTGTTTCCCTGGACCACTTCCTACCATTAAGCCCCTTTGTGCTGCTTCCACACAGCCAGTGCTTCACATGGCCTCCTTTTAGTTCTCAGGCCCCTGGCTTCTCTCTAGTTTCTCCGACCTTCTCTTTTCTCTGGGGAACTAATCTCTCCCTTTAAGTACTTTTACTGTCTCTACCTCAAGACCTTCCCCATAGGAGCCTAACCTAGTTCCTGTGTCAGGTTTCAGAGTAGCAGCCGTGTTAGTCTGTATCCTCAAAAAGAACAGGAGTACTTGTGGCACCTTAGAGACTAACAAATTTATTTGAGCATAAGCTTTCATGGCTACAGCCACTGTACTATATGTTCCATTCTATGCATCCGATGAAGTGGGTGTAGCCCACGAAAGCTTATGGTCAAATAAATTTGTTAGTCTCTAAGGTGCCACAAGTACTCCTGTTCTTTTTGCTAATTCCTGTGGATCCTCCAAACTGGCTCCTTGCCCGTTTCAGCCCTATTTCAGGCTCCCCTTTCCCTGGCCCCTGACCTGTTCTCTGTGCATAGGGTGACTAGACAGCAAATGTGAAAAATCGGGACGGGGGTGGAGGGTAATAGGAGCCTATATAACAAAAAGACCCAAAAATTGGGACTGTCCCTATAAAATCGGGACATCTGGTCACCCTATCTGTGGATTTCTCTCCCTGGGAGAGTCAGACCACCTCTGTAGTCTCACCCCACTGAGTTCTTCATTCCATTTGTATAATCTTTCCCTAAGGCTTTCACAGCTGGAGTCACTAATTATCATTAAACTGACATACTGCCACTAGCTGGGGGCTAGCTGTTAAATCACAGGCAAGGCTGAACCTGGCTAGCCTTAAAGGGCCAGCAAGCCTGTAAAAGCTTTTAGTTTTTATGTTGTCCACAGCTTTAATCATGGGTGAACTAACTCAAAGAAAAATCGGACCTAAACCAGATATGAAGCAGAGAGATTGACTATTTTAGGGGATTTGTTTGTTTTTAGTGTGGGGAGGACATTTGTTTTTAGCTTACCTGACTAAAACAACTTGTGGAAGTCACACAAGTTGACACAATTAGATACAATTAGAACAAAGCATCATTGCTCAAAAACTGAACAATGTTTTGCCCTTAGAGAAATACCTGTCAGGGATGGTCTATAATACATAGTGCTGTCTAAGTGCAGGGGTCTGGACTAGATGACCTATTGAGGTCCCTTCCAGTCCTACATTTCTATGATTCTATGATAAAAAGAGAAGCAGTTCTAGGGACCACACAGAAATAATCCATGGATGACAGTGTGAGAACACCTGCATAAGGACGTAAGGCCACCTACCACTGAAGTTGCTTAAAAGAGTTGCAGTGCTGCGGCCATGTGGGCCGGGAGATTGAAGTCTCCATTAGACTAATCTATCACAGTGATCAAGGGCCAGTTGGTAGTAACTCTTCTTCAATAGACTTGTGAAATGAGCTGATAGTCCCCAACTGGTTTCCAGTGGACACAGATACCATGTGTATACCACTAAATGGCTATCATAGTTGAAATTCATATAATGAATAGGCAGGAACACCAACTGTCTCGTCGTCCTAAAAGTGGGGACTCCAGAATAGGGTTGTGGGACGAAGAGTTTCCCCACCTCTGTCAATAAGAAGTTTTCGCAAGTAGTGTGTACAACTATAACTTTCCTCAGTACTTTTCAAAGTTAACTGTAGTAGGACTGTGTGCAGTAAATTAGATTCTCTAACACTGAAAACAATAGTGGTCTTATCACTGAATCTGATATTTCATCTATTAAGATACGTTTGCATTCAGACTCAGAATTTTGAGGATCAGCCCTATGTCTATTAATTAATAATTACAGAAAAGGAACAAACAATCTCAGTGACTGCCATTTCATGAATGAGCATGTGTACAGTCCCTTTGGAATTCAGGGAACTGCCTCATCTGAGCCAAAAGCACTAAGTGGTCCTGGAAATAAAACAAATTATCTTTGTGCCTATTGCAGGAATATGTCCAGAATCAGCAACATTTAAGAAGATATATTGTCATGAAAAGGCAGATCTGGCAGCATTGCAATTAAATGACACTACAATAAATAAATGTTAATAATAGTACTGGGGTATAACTCACTCTCACTTCCACTGTCTATTAGGCCAAGAAAAAAATTGCACAGGTTGCCCACTGAACAGTAGGGTTTAATACACTGCTATTATCAGCAGATTCTTTTTTCAGATCCACACAGTGGAACTTTTGGGGCAGATTCTAGATTCATACTCCACACACAGGAACTCTGTTTGGCTGCATAGAGGGTTGGATATGGCCATAGAGATCCATAGATGTGAGAACAGAATTTCCCCCTCATTTTCTTATTTGGACCACACAACTTTAACTGAATATGAAAAGAGCAACAGTGCTCTTGGTAGGCAGCATCATATACAAAAGTGAACATGGTACTAGATTCTAACGTCAGTTGTGCCACTGATTTGCTGTGGAACCTTGAAGAAATCAACAATTCTGTCTCAATGTGAAAAAGGGGACAGGACTTACCTACCATATAAGAGTACCATGAAGATTGAATAGTTGATGTTTATAAAAGTATATACCACTAAGTATTATTGTTGAATTGAGTCTGATTGTGACCTGAGTCCATTTGACTGAGGGCTTGGCTACACTTGCGAGTTACAGCGCAATAAAGGAACCCCGGGCGCCCTAGCTCACTCCCCGTCCACACTGGCAAGGCATGTAGAGCGCTCTGACTCTGCAGCTACAGCGCTGCTGGTACTCCACCTTGGTGAGTGGAATAACATTTGCTGCGCCCCCGCTGGAGCGCTGCGGCACCAGTGTGAACAAGGTGTTACGTTACTGCGCTGTGATCAGCCTCCGGAAACGTCCCATAATCCCCTTAAGTCAAGTGGCCACTCTTGTCATTGTTTTGAAATCGGCTGCAGGAATGCGGAAATGCCCTTTCACAGCTCCGTTTCACAGAAGCCGGCTGCTTATCAGCTCCGAGAAAAAGCAAACATTTACTGTTTGCTTTAAGTGAGTGAGTGAGAGAGAGAGAGAGGCGGGAGAGAAAGGGGGGTCTGAACTTACAAGACAGTATGCTGACACACTCAGCACTCCCAATACCCACTCTCTCTCCCCCCAACATACACACAACACACTCCCTGTCACACTCCACCCCACCCCATTTGAAAAGCATGTTGCAGTCACTTGCATGCTGGGGTAACTGCCCATAATGCACTGCTCCCAATGCTGCTGCAAGTGCCGCAAATGTGGCCACACCAGTACGCTTGAAGCTGTCAGTGTGGACAGACTGCAGTGCTTTCCCTACTGTGATCTACGAAGGCGGGTTTAACTCACAGCGCTCTACATCTGCAAGTGTAGCCATGCCCTTAGATTGTAAGCTCTTCAGGGCAGGGACTTTCTACTACTCCGTGTTTGTACAGTGCTTAGCACATTGAGGATCCACTCTCGGGTGGCCCAGAGGCCCCACCATAAGGAACTTCTTAAATACCAAAATAGCAAGTACTATTACTGTCATTTCATCAAATTACAACAAAAGCTCTGTCCCACGCAGTAGATATCTGTCAATTAGTTTTCAGCATTTTGAATTTACTATTATGATCTTTGTATGATTTTTTAGTTCTTCTATTCTTTGAATAGTTTGCACTCTTTTCTTGAACTTCAGAACTGGAGATTGGCTTTGTGCCATGTACAAATGATTGTGCTCAATGATCAGCAGCAGCCATCCACCAACGGTTCTATGAAATGATGCTTTTAGAATTATTTAAAGTGAACCATTACAAAACAAAAAAAGATGGCAAATTCACTGCTGCCAGCCAGCTCCTCACTTTATTAGCCACAGAGATGGTCTCAATTACTGATATTTTTGAGAACATGAACATCAGCATATGCGGTATCTGGCCAAAATAAAAAGGCATTATTTATTTTACTTTGTCATCAGAAGAGAATCTTCATGTCTGGTTTGTTCATTCCTGACAGCAGATATAAAGCCCTGAGAATGTGACATCTTAATATAATTTTAAAGGAACTGTAATTCAATAAAACAAAAAGTCCTCATGATCTGGGACATTATCAAAACACAGGGAGGACGCAGTCTTTCAAATGTCCTACTCGTTCAAAAACATCACGAGACACTGTTCCCTCCCTGGTTTCTATAACAACCTGAAGTGCAAATTCTCCCTACCCTTTATCTGGAATCCAGTCTTGTAAGGACTTCAAAGTGGGATTTTAGGTTGTTCAACACTTTGCTGGGGAGTGACAGCTTCTCCTTAATTATATTAAGATGCCAAATTTTCACCATCTTACATCTTGCAATATTGGGATTAGAGGGAAATCATGTCTGCTTTGCTCAAGCACTGTACTGTTTGTAATCACAAAAGATATCAACAAATCATATCTCTGTGGCTAACATACCAAGGAGGCAGATTATTGCAGCAGATTATTGCAGCAGATTTGACAATATATTTATAGCCCACTATCATCATCATTGGCGATCCCTCGATTTGAGGATGATCTCTACAACAGATTTACATATGGGTCCTGAGATGACTCAGGAGTCTGATCCTGGAACCACAGATCTGCCCGCAGTAGGTACAGACATTTCCTGGTGGGTCAGCTATCAGCTGGGAGAAAGTTCTTTCTTTTTCCTTCTCTCTCTCTTTTCAGCTTCAAGGGCAAGACACTTCTCCTAGAACCAGGCCACTGCCTGATGGAGGATGTGGCGCTATTGAGGTCAGTTGGTGGCTTGTTCCTCCTAGCTTGTGATGTCCACCTCAGTTTTCTTTGAAATACACTTTCAGTGTCTTTGTAGCATTTCCTCTGATCACCACAGGATCTCTGACCATGGGTAAGCTGAGAGGACTTGTTCTGGGAGGTGAAAATCTGGCATCCACACACAATGTCCAGCCCAGCGGAGTTGGTGCATGAGGATCATTGCTTCAATGCTGGTGATGTTGGTTTCAGTGAGGATGCTGGGGTTAGTGCAGCGATCTTCCCACTTGATGTGAAGGATCTTCTAAAGGCTTCGTTGGTGGTACCTTTCCAGACTCTTGATAAATCACCCAGTTTTCATATCCATAAAGAAGGAGGAATAACAATTATCTTATAGCTCTGGATCTTGGTGTCCTGCCAGAGGTCACAGTCTGTGAAAACACGTTGAAGCAATTTCCCAAAAGGAAGCACTTGCGCACTGGATCCTGTGCTGGATCTCACTGTTGATTTCTGTATTTTGAGAAAGTTGGCTACCGAGATAGCAGATGGGCTCGACTGTCTCCAAAGTCTGTCCCTAGATAGTGATTTGTGGTGGATCATTTGCAAGGCCTGAAGCAGGCTAATGGAGCATTGAAGTAGCCTACTATAAGTGGTTCCAAAAAGTATTATTTTAAGAAAGAGCAGATCATTTCTATTCAGTAGAAAAATCAAACACTGAACGCTGAAAAATATGATATTTTTAGTCCAAGTGCTGAATAATGAGGGTCTACAGTTTTTGACTCCAATTAATTTTTATTTGCTTGCACACATCACTCTATTAAATCATAGAATCATAGACTCATAGAATATCAGGGTTGGAAGGGACCTCAAGAGGTCTTCTAGTCCAACCCCCTGCTCAAAGCAGGACCAATTCCCAACTAAATCATCCCAGCCAGGGCTTTGTCAAGCCAGGCCTTAAAAACCTCCAAGGAAGGAGACTCCACCACCTCCCTAGGTAGCGCATTCCAGTGCTTCACCACCCTCCTAGTGAAATAGTGTTTCCTAATATCCAACCTGGACCTCCCCCACTGCAACTTGAGACCATTGCTCCTTGTTCTGTCATCTGCCACCACTGAGAACAGCCGAGCTCCATCCCCTTTGGAACCCCTCTTCAGGTAGTTGAAGGCTGCTATCAAATCCCCCCCTCATTCTTCTCTTCTGGAGACTAAACAATCCCAGTTCCCTCAGCCTCTCCTCATAAATCATGTGCTCCAGACCCCTAATCATTTTTGTTGCCCTCCATTGGACTCTTTCCAATTTTTCCACATCCTTCTTGTAGTGTGGGGCCCAAAACTGGACACAGTATTCCAGATGAGGCCTCACCAATGTCGAATAAAGGGGAACGATCACGTTCCTCGATCTGCTGGCAATGCCCCTACTTATACAGCCCAAAATGCCATTAGCCTTCTTGGCAACAAGAGCACACTGTTGACTCATATCCAGCTTCTCGTCCACTGTGACCCCTAGGTCCTTTTCTGCAGAACTGCTACCTAGCCATTCGGTCCCTAGTCTGTAGCAGTGCATGGGATTCTTCCGTCCTAAGTGCAGGACTCTGCACTTGTCCTTGTTGAACTTCATCAGGTTTTTTTTGGCCCAATCCTCTAATTTGTCTAGGTCCCTCTGTATCCGACCCCTACCCTCTAGTGTATCTACCACGCCCCCTAGTTTAGTGTCATCTGCAAACTTGCTGAGAGTGCAGTCCACACCATCCTCCAGATCATTAATAAAGATATTAAACAAAACCGGCCCCAGGACCGACCCTTGGGGCACTCCGCTTGAAACCGGCTGCCAACTAGACATGGAGCCATTGATCACTACCCGTTGAGCCTGACGATCTAGCCAGCTTTCTATCCATCTTACAGTCCATTCATCCAGCCCATACTTCTTTAACTTGGCGGCAAGAATACTGTGGGAGACCGTATCAAAAGCTTTGCTAAAGTCAAGGAATATCAGCAAAATTACAAGTAAGTAACACCGTAGAAAAATGGTAATATGCCTCTCCTGCTGTGGTCAAACAATTTTTATGGCCAGAGGGGATATACCCTGCAGAGAGAGCAGAGGTTAAATTCCAAAAGAGCATTTAGTTCCAGTCATAATCTACACTGCCAGCTCTCAGCAGGTGAGAATGATTCACTCTGTAATGTCAGTGTCTGCAAAACTGATTTTCAAGACTTCCAAAGTTTGGCAGACCACATTTAAAGATCTGGATTTATAACTTCTTATGATCTATGAGCAAGTGTCTAATAGAACCTCCAGGTATTGTAAGCAATAGCTTCAATTACTATTTAATTTTATATTTCAATTTATAATCTAAGTTTATAGCTGCTAGATAGTTCAGTATGAATCCAGACTCTTAAATTTTGGTCACAATTTTCAAGTAAGGGATAATGCCAATAAAAAAGAACATTGTTACATCACAAGGATCTCCCCCTGAAATATAAATCTGATCCAGAAGTTACATTCAAACCTTAACTGAAGCTCCATTAAGTTTTTGCCTTAGAAACATCTTCATAAAGCTGAATTGTTCTGGATTTTTGTGTTTTCGCACCTGTGAAATATGTTCAAAATTTCATTGAAAGCACACCAAAAAAGTTGATGCTGACTTTTAAACTTTTGAAGGAAGTTTTAATGCTATGTCATGTACACAGTCAGTGGAATATAACTAAGTACAATTACCTGTACAAATCAGCTTCAGTTATGTTACTTCATGGTTGGAGAAACTATATTATATGGTCCCTTTGAACTGACTTTTTACACCTAAATACAAGACTAATATTTCTGATTCTGGGACAAAATTTCATTCTCTACTATTTTGACAAAAACCTGTTCAATTTACCTTAATAGTCCCATTGATTGCAATCTGAGAGAGACAACCAGATCTACCACATTGGCTGGGATGAGGGCTAGGATGCATTGTATCCTACCTGCCTTTTGAGTGCCATCTCTTGTGTAGAGAGTAGGGCTGTCGGATAATCACAGCTAAGTCAGACTATTAACTAAAAAAAATTAATCGCGATAAAAAAATTAATCATGATTTATCACAGTTTCAATCACACAGTTAAACAATATAATTTTATTAAATATTTTGTATGTTTTTCTACATTTCCAGATATATTTATTTCAGTTACAACACAGAATACAAAGTGTACACTACTCACTTTATATTATTTTTATTACAAATATTTGCACTGTAAAAATGATAAACAAAAGAAACAGTATTTTTTCAATTCATACAAGTTCCATAATGCAATCTCTTGATCATGAAAGTGAAACTTAAAAATGTAGATTTTTTTTGTTACATAACTGCACTCAAAAACGAAACAGTGCAAAACTTTAGAGCCTACAAGTCCACTCAGTCCTACTTCTTGTTTAGCCAATCGCTAAGAGAAACAAGTTTGTTTTCATTTACAGGAGATAATGCTGCCTGCTTCTTAATTACAATGTCACCTGAAGGTGAAAACAGACATTTGCATGGAACTTTTATAGCTGGCATTTGAAGGTATTTACATGCCAGATCTGCTAAACATTTGTATGCCTCTTCATGCTTCGGACACCATTCAAGACAACATGATTCCATACTGATGACACTTGTTAAAAAAAATAAGGCATTAATTAAATTTGTGACTGAACTCCTTTGGGGAGAATTGTCTGTCTCCTGCTCTGTGTTTTATCCACATTGTGCCATATATTTCATGTTATAGCAATCTTGGATGATGACCCAGAATGTTGTTCATTTTAAGAACACTTTCACTGCAGATTTCACAAAACTCAGAGGAGGTACCAATGTGAGATTTCTAAAGATAGCTACAGCACTCGACCCAAGATTTAAGAATCTGAAGTGCCTTCCAAAATCTGAGAGGGATGATTTGTGGAGCATGTTTTCAGAAATCTTAAAAGTGCAACACTCCGATGTGGAAACTACGGAACCTGAACCACCAAAAAAAATAATCATGAAGCAGATCCACAAGGAATCAATTTTGAAGCACTTAAAGGAGAGGAAAGTGATCAGGAACAGTCAGCATGGATTCACCAAGGGCATGTCATGCCTGACTAACCTAATTGCCTTCCATGATGAGATAACTGGCTCTGTGGATGAGAGGAAAGCAGTGGACGTGTTATTCCTTGACTTTAGCAAAGCTTTTGATGCGGTTTCCCACAGTATTCTTGCCAGCAAGTTAAAGAAGTATGGGCTGGATGAATGGACTATAACGTGGATGGAAAGCTGGCTAGATCATCGGGCTCAATGGGTGGTGATCAATGGCTATGTAGGGATATTTAAGAAGGTATTAACAGTGATTCCCCCAAGTGACAGTGTCATAACTATAAAGGGAAGGGTAATAGCTGTCCCATGTACAGTACTATAAATCCCTCCTGGCCAGAGACTCCAAAATCCTTTTCCCTGTAAAGGGTTAAGAAGCTCAGGTAACCTGGCTGGCATCTGACCTAAAGGACCAATAAGGGGACAAGATACTTTCAAATCTTGGGGGGGGAAGGCTTTTGTTTGTGTTCTTTGTTTGGGAGTGTGTTCGTTCTCGGGGACTGAGAGGGACCAGACATCAATCCAGGTTCTCCACATCTTTCTAAACAAGCCTCTCCTATTTCAAACTTGTAAGTAAATAGCCAGGCAAGGCGTGTTAGTTTTCCTTTGTTTTTCTCAACTTGTAAATGTACCTTTTACTAGAGTGTTTATCTTTGTTTGCTGTACTTTGAACCTGAGACTAGAGGGGAGTCCTCTGAGCTCTTTAAGTTTGATTACTCTGTAAGGTTATTTCCATACTGATTTTACAGAGATGATTTTTACCTTTTTCTTTAATTAAAAACCTTCTTTTTAAGAACCTGATTGATTTTTCCTTGTTTTAGATCCAAAGGGGTTTTGGATCTTGATTCACCAGGAGTTGGTGGGAGGAAGGAGGGGGGATGGTTAATTTCTCCCTGTTGTAGATCCCAGGGGGGGGGTTGGAACTGATTCACCAGGAGTTGGTGGGAGGAAGGAGGGGAATGGTTAATTTCTCCTTGTTTTAAGATCCAAGGGGTTTTGGATTTGTTTTCACCAGGGATTTGGTGAGGGTTTTTCAAGGCTTCCCAGGGAGGGAATCCATTGATGGTGGCAGCCGAACCAGAGCTAAGCTGGTAGTTAAGCTTAGAAGTTTTTCACGCAGGCCCCTACATTTGTACCCTAAAGTTCAAAGTGGGGATCTCAGTCCTGACAGACAGTGACCCCCTCATAATTTGTCCCCCACACTTTAAAATCCAACGGTTTCACCAAGTACAAACATCTCTTGGGTCTTCTGTTAAAACTTGTAAGCTACTGTCTGTAGAAACTATTGATTATATCTATCCTGTGAAAGATACTTTACTACTATGTAAAACTTACAAACAAGTTAATTGACTTTGATCTTAAAGTAATTGATACAATGTAAACAAACACTATAAGCCATTAAGTGACTTTCACTTCATTCAAGGCTCCTAGGACAGACCCCCTCCCTCTGTGATTAAAGGGCCGGGAGTCTCAAATGAATTAGACACACCTTAAAAGTGGTGGAGACAGTAAATTAAAATACCGTTAAGATATGGAATGTATGCTGATGAATGCTTGATATACATGAATGGTTAGGGAGGTGCCAGCCTAGAAAGGGACTCTCAAGACTGATGACTTTGAGTCTCTGGTTCTGCTGCCAACCTCCAGGAGCATCAGGTGCATCTGACACAGACTCAGCTCCATCCTCATGACCAAGATACCTGGCCAGTAACTTGGCATGAGCAACTTCTAGGCTGGTAACTATAACACCTATGCAGAACTTGAATAAATGATTGTGTAAATGAATCTATATATATCTGTGTGTATAAGGAATAAGTAGTAATAGGAATAAGTAGTCAAACAACGTTGTTTACTTTTATCTTTTGCTTTACCATTATACTTACAGTAAATGTGGCATCTTTGCCTTATCCCTCTTAATAAGATCCTGCTGGTTTTTATTCTATTGGTATAACAGCTCCATGTCTAATTGGCAGCCGGAATCAAGTGGAGTACCCCAAGGGTCAGTCCTGGGGCCAATTTTGTTCAATATCTTCATTAATGATCTGGAGGATGGCGTGGATTGCATCCTCAGCAAGTTTGCAGATGACACTAAACTGGGAGGAGTGGTAGATACGCTGGAGGGTAGGGATAGGATACAGAGGGACCTAGACAAATTAGAGGATTGGGCCAAAAGAAATATGATGAGGTTCAACAAAGACAAGTGCAGAGTCCTGCACTTGGGACAGAAGAATCCCATGCACTGCTACAGACTCGGGACTGAGTGGCTAGGCAGCAGTTCTGCAGAAAAGGACCTAGGGGTTACAGTGGACAAGAAGCTGGATATGAGTCAACAGTGTGCCCTTGTTGCCAAGAAGGCTAATGGCATTTTGGGCTGCATAAGTAGGAGCATTAGCAGCAGATCGAGGGACGTGATCATTCCCCTCTATTCGGCATTGGTGAGCCTCATCTGGAGTACTGTGTCCAGTTTTGGGCCCCACATTACAAGGAGGATGTGGAAAAATTGGAAAGAGTCCAGAAGAGGGCAATAAAAATGATTAGGGAGCTAGAGCACATGATTTATGAGGAGAGGCTGAGGGAACTGGGATTATTTAGTCTGCAGAAGAGAAGAATTGGGGGGGGGATTTGAAAGCTGCTGTCAACTACGTGAAAGGGGGTTCCAAAGAGGATGGATCTAGACTGTTCTCAGTGGTAGCAGATGACAGAACAAGGAGTAATGGTCTCAAGTTAGAGTGGGGGAGGTTTAGGTTGGATATTAGGAAAATCTTTTTCACTAGGAGGGTGGTGAAGCACTGGAATGGGTTACCTAGGGAGGTAGTGGAATCTCCTTCCTTATTGGTTTTTAAGGTCAGGCTTGACAAAGCCCTGGCTGGGATGATTTAGTTGGGGATTGGTCCTGCTTTGAGTAGGGGGTTGGACTAGATGACCTCCTGAGGTCCCTCCCAACCCTGATATTCTATGATTCCATGAAAAAGAAAATCAACCTTCTGCTGGTGGCGTCTGACTTAGATGATAAAAATGCACTGCTTTGTATTATTATCGAGCAGAACCCATCATCAGCATGGATGCATGTCCTCTGGAATGGTGGTTGAAGCATTAAGGGATATATGAATTTTCAGTGCATCTGGCACGTAAATATCTTGCAACGCCGGCTACAACAGTGCCATGCAAATGCCTGTTCTCACTTTCAGGTGACATTGTAAACAAGAAGTGGGCAGTGTTATCTCCTGCACATGTAAACAAACTTGTTTGGCTGAGCGATTGGCTGACTGAGTGGACTTGTAGGCTCTAAAGTTTTAAACTATTTTTGAATGCAGGTTTTTTTGTACATAATTCTACATTTGTAAGTTCAGCTTTCATGATAAAGAGATTGCACTACGGTACTTGTATTAGGTGAATTGAAAAATACTTTTTTGTTTTTTTACAGCACAAATATTGGCAATTAAAAATAAATATAAAGTGAGCACTGTACACTTTGTATTTTGTGTCGTAATTGAAATCAATATATTTTAAAATGTAGAACACATCCAAAACTATTTAAATAAATGGTATACTATTATTGTTTAACAGTGTGATTAATCGTGCTCTCCCAACTCATGCAGGAGGAACACAAACATGGTATTTCTAATTCTGAGATCCATGAGCATTAGCAATGGTATAATACTTCTGTTTGCATATGTTGAGGGTAGACACCTCCTGAGTACCCCCTGGTGTCCTCAGGGTGGCCCTGCTAATGGCCACATGCCTTGATTTCTTTTTTCCAGGCATTTGAAGTTCCCCTCTTTCCAGAAGCTGGTTGTCCACCTCCATTCTACACCTAAGGTGACAAGACTGCCCTGCCTGGGGCTCCCTACTGGAACAGGCCACGGCATGGCCACTGTGCCTGCCTCCATTTCCCTTTTGTTCTGGAGTCTCAATAACTCCGCACAAACTTTCCACAAAGAAGTAGCCCTTTGTGTGGTTAATTTATTACAAAAGTCCCACAATTGTAATCCAGAATTACCCAACACAGTCCAAGCAGTACATTCACTCTTTCAAGTCCCAATGGCCCACCAACACACAAAGTACAGCATTGATCTCTCCATGCTCTAGCTCTCCAATACATCTCCAGCATCTCTCACCACACTCTGGCTCTCAGGTATGGTTTCGGCATCCCTCACCAGGCCCCACCCCAGCCCTGGGATCTGCCTCTGCCCTATTTCCTCCTCAGATATGTTTCTAGCCCTTACCCAGAGACATCATGGGGCTCACCCCTCCAGCTTTCCCCAAACTTCAGCCCTTTCTGGCCCTCTGGCTTCAGCTCTCCACTTCAGAGAGTCAGCAGGCATCTCCCCCTGCAGGTCTCAGACTTCAGGCCTCTCTGTCTGTGGCTTTCTCACCTGAGGAAGTTTGTAGGTGACCCTTCCTTTCTACCCCACCTCCCATTGCCTTCTGCTTTCACCAGCCTGGTCTGACTCCACTGCTCACTAGGGAACTCTCACATTAACTCCATTAGGAGTATCCCCTCCCTGCTCTGCTCTTCTTCTGACTCACTCTCTATGGACACTGCGTTCCTAATGCACTGTTGCCTTTTGGCTGTGTCTAATGTAAAACAGCCAGGGACAGCCCCATCCTCCTCATTACACCAAACCAGAGAGCAGCTGGATTGTAACAATACAGCTGGGCCCAATTTCATTTAAGAGGCCAGCTCCCTGTTACAACATGTTTCTCTGAGGTGGCCGTTACACCGCAGCAAAAACACCTAGCATTTTTGTGTCATATCCCTTATCCATAGAGCTCCATATTCCTTATGTCAGCTCCATATCCCTTAAGCTTCTAAGATCATCTTCTTTGCTAGCCATTCTGAATATCTTGCCTTTATCTTTAACTCCATCTACAGGCTTGCTGTTTTCCCCCCACAAGTTCCAGTTTCTTCTCCTCACCCTCAAGAGGTTTCACAGCTCTTCTTCTTACTTACTTCCTCATCTTTTACCACTTTGCCTCCAACTCCTCTAACTAATGATGCAGTCCTTGGAGCCAATGTATCCACTTTGCACGCAACTGTGTCTGCATTTTCTATTGCAGTGCAACTTAAGCACTGAATTGATGCCGTCAATGACTCCTACCCACTCCTCTTTCAAATCACTCCAAGGCCCGTTTCTTCTGGCACACCAATTGGTCTGCTTATAATGCTTAGTTGAGGGGCTGTTGTGTATATTTGATGTGGATTTTAAGTATAAATGTGCGTAAAATGTGTACATGCATACGTATAGCAATTGTACCTATTTAGATTGTTCATTTCTCCTACACTTCAGAATGTTTGCCTTGAGGACAAAAGGAAAATAACAATTGGTAACACCCCCACATGTGCATATGATGATCCTCTATTCTTCCCTTCCCGCATTCCTTGCCATTTCAGTTCTAAGTGTCTCAGGGCTGAGGTCACGCTGGGCTTAGTGCATGAACGACACCTAGCACCATGGGGCTGTGTTCCTGATTGGATCTCTGGATTTTACCATGTGACAAGGCTTATCTACCCCAAACCAGCCCCGAGAGGGTTAACTCTGCTTTGCAGGCTGAGAAAGCCCCACCCCTCTGACCCTGCTGGGCATGCTCAGCCTGGAGGCAGCATAGAAAAGGTAGCAGCCCAGCTCAGTCTGGGCAGGCTGCTAGAGGGGAAGACACAGGCTGCGAGCTCTTTCCAGGGAATTGCTACAGGCCCTGACTGCAGGACCATGGCTCGCAGAGTTCCAGACAGACTCCAGGCTGCCCGATGAGCCCTAAGAAGGGACCGCACCGCTGGGAGCCCGGTCATTTGAGGAACCGAGGAACTGAGGAGATTCAATGAGGGGGGGAAAGAGTAAGAAGCAGCTCAGGGGACTTAAACTTTTCACCAGTGAGTGAACCAGGCAACCAGTCAGCGTGTATTGGGAGGATCCCCACTGACTCGTGGTGAGCAGCCCCAGCACTGCCAGGGCCCTGGGCTGGGACTCAGAGGAGCAGGGAGGGCCTGAGTCTCCTTACCCAGGGCGCTGCACCACCCTGAGTGGTGCCTCACACCCCCAACAGGCCATGCAATCCCACAGAGGTGGGCTACTTTACTGACTCTGGCCATTAGGCCACACTGCCCCATGTAGACGTGCCGTTTACTGACTTTGGCCATTGGGCCATGCTGCCCTGAGCGGTAAGGCCACTTTATTGCCTTTGGCCATTAGGCCACACTGCCCTGACTGGAAGGGCAACTTTATTGATGCCAGACACTAGGCCATACTACATGTTTATCATAAAGGTCATCAGCATAAGAATCAACTGGTTGCGGTACAGCCTTTTCCCTTTTTTTGGACCGCATGTGACCTGATACCCCGTGACGGGGTGTACCTACCCTGCGACATACCGCAATATACATAATAGTACCAATGACAATGGCAACAGTGAATAAATCCACTCCAAGGTTTCAGATGTCAAACAAAATACTAAATGCTGCTCACACAGAAAAGAGTTCTGACAGAAGTGACTTGAAGGGCAAACACACTGCCTTTGGCCACTGAGAAGCTGATTACAATATGATTTCAATTAAGGGAATCTCTGGGAAAATGTGCTACTGTGCTATCAGCAGAAACATGACCTTAGAATCAAGCTATATTTTTGCTCTAACAAATATGACACGAGTGCAACTGTACAGGAAACTCTTCTTTGGAGAAGGAACTGTTGCCCCCTGTATGCTGCATGGGATGATTTAATGACAAACACACACTAGACCAGTGCTTAGTAAAGTTTTGAATTGTCTTGACATCACCGTCTGTGCTATTAGACACAGACCTGACAACTTTTCCAAAAGATGACTAAAAACTTAATATCAAAGTGTCTCTACTCTACAGGTGTCTTGGAAATGAGTTTCGCCCAAAGGCTTCTTAACATATGAACAGGAGAGAAACCATTCGTACACAAGAGTCAATCATGCAAAAATGCTGCCTGGACACCCAAGTGAGCACATCAGGTGCCTGACCCACAGTTATCCTTATGTGCAAATTCACCATGAGAGAATATCCAACAATTAAGCGAGCCAAGATGCTCGCCTGGAAAACAGCTAATATGATTAAGAGCCAGATGGTGATACAAGAAAAAATGCATACCAGTTATTAGCATCTGGGTCATACAGCTGCCAAGCAATTCCATGGGTATTAGCTCTCATGTCAGAGTAAATAGAACAGGAGGGTAAAGGTAGCATACCAAATCCAAACAATAGGATTGCTTTTAACCGTGTAGTTATTTTGAAAATATACAATTACAGTCTGAAAGATCTCTCTGCATATGTAGCACGAGTACCTTTTCAGTTGTCAAAGGACTGCAGTTTTAAAATTTGTGAATCATATGTGCCAACGTAGACACTCAAATCAAAGTACTGAATATTCACAAACATAACTAGACTCTTTATCAGACCCCTTGGGCACATCACTCAAGGATAAGGGCTAACATCCATGCCAGTGGAGCAAACCTTTGCAAAGACATTTGTAAAAGCAATGTTAATATATCTTCACAGTTCAGGGTCCAAGCTGAGTGGCAGATATATTTATATAAATCATCTGGAACTTTCCATCAAGTTGAACTATAATTTGGGAATAGATAAGTCTCCAGGGCACTTGCTGATAAATTCAGTCAAGAACTCTGATTAAGCCCTTCTCAAAGTATACTTACAGTGGTCACCATTAAAAAGTCAGGGTTTGCCAAACAAATACCACAATTCTTCCCAATACTCAGAAGGGGAAATAATTGTGGTAACTATGTGGTATTTGTTGAAAAATATTGATTATTTTGTGGCAACCGTAATAAGTCAGTATTGACCAAAGCATATCGCTTCCTATTTTACTTAACCCCCCACCTCCCCCAAACACACACACACACACACACACACACACACAAACAATGGCTCCAATTCTCATTTACACCACACTGGATGTGCAAACTGGCCTTAAAATGGGTGTACATTTTCACCCAGTCTAAGCCTCTTTACTCTGCCAGAGTGACAGAAAGGGCCCTAGTATAAATAAGAATCAAGTCCAACATGTTCTTTATCATGTACTTGCAAGAAGAGTTAGTTGAAAGTTTTCAAAGTTGAAAACTTTCAATGAAAAACAGGGACAATTTTTTCTTGTGAAAGCGTTAATAAAAAAAGGTTTCTTATTTTTGACCAACTTGACTTTCCAGTGCTTAATATTAAATACTCAATTAATAAATACTTCATTACTATATATTTCTGCATATATTACCCCTACAAGTGAAGCATAAAGTACTTCCAAATAATGTTGTTTTCAAACATATATTGTCACTTCTGGAATGAAATTCATATAGTAGGAGTCCTATTATTTTACATTTGATTGCTGTCCAAAGCAGAGAAATGTTCATTGCCCTACATTTTTTAAGCAGAAACCAAAAAATCTGGCAATAAAAAGTTTTTAAATTAACCAAAAATCAACATTTGAGTTTGATCTTAAACTACCATCATGTCCCTCTCTACCAAAAAACACTTGTATTTATAGTTTATTCTCCCTTTATTGTTTGGCTTGTGAACATAATAATTATCTTTAATGTTTCTGTGAGTTATGCATAGATATTGAGAGGAAAAGAGAAAGCTTAGTTTGGTTACCTTTAAACTTATACTGTAATACAAAATGACAATTGTACAGCCTTTTGGGAGCACACAACAATATACCTCATAGCAAAAAGTAAAATTAATAAATGCCTCCTCACTGCTCTTGATCTTTTACCTTTAATCTTTACTTCATCCAAAATATTACAAGAATAAGTGGTATCTGAATCACATCAGGTCTTGTTTTATAGGTAAGAAGAATGTTCATATAATATCACCTAGTTATCTCCTAATTAAATAATCTAAAGTACTAGACACTGTAAGTATCTATAACAGAAATACACC